>NC_140584.1:291232884-292432884 GCF_964204655.1 Triturus cristatus | reverse complement strand
ACAAGAAATGTGTCTTAGCTCTGAATGAATATGCCACATTTTCTAACCTGAGAACTAATGGTTGCGGGTGGTGCTTCAACTACTGGTGCTGCCTGACCCAAACCACTGTATTTCTAAGATACTCCTCCCTAGCAGCCAAAATGGGTAGATTGCCTTCTATCCCTGATTTCTCCTGTGTCTGTGTGGGGTGATCCCTGACAGAGGATCTCACTTTCTGGGTCTATTATTATATGAACTGCCTGGCAGTCCCCTCTACAATTCTATCTAAAACATTTGTGAATGTTGGGTCATTCGACCTAATATGGGACTCCTGAGATAAACATTACTTATTTGACTACAAATCCTGAGTGCCTAAGCATTACCTTAGAGAGGTCATTCCTCCACTTTACAACTTACAACATATGTATATGTTTATGGGGTCCGGTTGTATCATCAGCCATACTCATCCCACTCACATCTCTGTAAGTAGTAATCTGAATCTGTCTACCATTGCTTAAACAGTCTCTGTAGGTGCCTAGTTGCCCATTTATGTGCTACTTTTTCCAATATGGTTCTCTGATTTTGGTCCCTTGCGTTGGGTACATCCTAATGACTCCTTTGGCTTTTGGATGGGTGCGTCAGTGTTCCAGACATTTACGTCTTAATGCCCATGCCTTCTTTTGTATCTCTGAATTTTCACAACTCCTTGGAATCCTTACATTCGGTCATCCTCCTCTCCACCCTAATCAAGATTATTGATGGTTCCAATAGACCATATTTAATATCCTTTATACATAAGTGGTGCAAATGCCAAGGAACACATCCTCTTACCACTGGTTTTATAGGAGAAATCTTCCAAAAATATATTTGGTTGTTTTAACACTGATTCAAGTTGCTTTGCTGTCATAGTGACTAGCCTCATACATTGATGTCTTAAGCAGCATGCCAGTATCTGACTTGGGGTGGATAATCTGTTTCTGCTACGGGGTTCTCATTCTGTGAGCCTGTTGGAATTTCAGTGAGTATTCAGAGGTTATGAATTTTAGGTTTGGTATGAATATTCTCCAGAATGCTTTCACGTCATCTTTTTCAACATTCTGTGGTACCCTAAGATCCTTACCATATCTGTATGGCTCCTGTCCTCCAATTATATAGATGTCCTATGTTGTCTCCACAATTCCGGGCCCCATTGAAACTGAGGGGCATATTTACAACTCCCTATTTCTACCACAAAGTCACTTTCAGTGATGTTGTGATGGCGATAGGGGCCTCGCCTTATTTACAAGGCGATGTTAAGCCACTTAACGTGGTTTAACGCTGCCTTGTAAATTAGGCACCTTTTCACACTATGCTTAGCGTGAAAGGGGAGGGCAATGGGTGTTGTGGTGGGCGTTCCACGGCAACTCCCATTGATTTTCACACTACCCGCTATTTGCAAGGGCAGCTTAAATAGGAGGCAGCGCCAAAATTAAGACCACAGCGAAACTAGGAGTACTGCTTTATTTCTCCTCGTTTTTGCTGTTTCCATGTGTGCTGCCTTGTGCAGCACACATAAAAACAGCAAATTGCCTATGATTGTTTATGTGCAGGGGTCCCTCTTCCTGCACATAAACAATATTTTTTTTGAAAATGCTGTTTTGCAACTTCTATGTGTGCTGCATTATGCAGCTTAAATAGAAGTTTCAAAACTGCATTTAAAGATTGTTTATGTGCAGGAAGGGGGACCTTTCTGCACATAAACAATCTTCCCCTCAACACAGGCACCCTTGCACTATGGTTCAAGGGTGCTTGCGTTGGCGCTACGCAGCTAAAGTTAGTGCCAGCACAGGGGGAAACACAGGGCTGCACCATATTCTAGTTAATATGGTGCTGCCCTGCATTTCTAAAGTGACTAAGCGTGTTGTTAGCCTTCTTAGCTTAACAACAAGCTTTGCCACTTTAATGTAAATATGTCCCTACGTGTCTAAATCATAATTGAAGCTTGTAACTCCATCTTCTGCTTTTGACAGTCGTTTCAGGACAGAGGTGATACTCCTCTCCGCGACTGTACTTCTAGGTATGCAGAAATCAGCTGAGTTCATTGATTGAATGTTGGCCAGCTCTTTCATTAGATTATTCAGTGCCAAATCTGACACAGAGGAGTGTTCCAGTATTTCTTCAGTAGTGGTTTTGGGATTCTTGGTGAAGGCTTCAGAAAAAAAGCAGTTGTACATGTTTCAATTTTGGCATGAGCATGGGGAGGGTTTATGACCTTCTTGTGTCTAGAATTTGATTAGAAGCTTTCCAACACAATGATAGGTGTTGTTGTATAAAAGAGTATCACTCACTATTGTTCTCCCCTACTTAGACATTTTATCCCTTTACAGGTATTGAATTGTTGTAAAAATAATGTTCCAGGTTGTTGTCTCTTCAACTGCCTCCCATCCCCGAGTCGGTCTCTTATGGTGTGTGCAATCACAGGGAGGGGGTTTCCATACACAAAAATCATTAACTCTGGTGGTCAATGCCCATTGACAGCACTCTATTGATAGATGCGCTCATTAGTTTCACAAATGCATTTCCCCCCCCCATGGAGTGGGGAGCTGATGGTTGGCATCTCATGAAGCAGACTATTGGAGAAATTGAGTTCTGAGCGGCGGATAATCATACATGCCAAAGCCCCTGATTCAGATGGAAGACTACTGATTTCAAGGCTCGACTCTCACCTGCCGATTCCTGCCTGCAAAAGCCTGATTAAGTCGGGCTTCAGACAGCAGAGACTGGTCTTGTGTGATTTGGAGTATGCTCTGCCAGTTACCTGCTCCTGCAGACCAATGCACAACATTGTTGCCATGCTCTCTCTGCCTGCCACAGTGCTTTATCTGTGCTCCTGACCAGCATGGAAAAAATGTATATTTGAATTTCTGATATCTGATCCTGAAGCAGTAAACTTTTATGTCCCATACATGCCAACAGACCCAATATAGGCCTCAAAAGAAGACATTGGGAAAAATATATTCTGCTGATTCTTTTTTTTAATCTCCCACTTTCCTCTTCCAAAATGTTGCCATGTATGGATAATTTAAGAGTGTAGTATCTTCATGTAAGGTTATTACTGTTCTCCTGTATCTTGTAACTAGCTGCTCAGCCAGTGTGAGAGTTCCATGTGGAATGTTGACGTGGCTGAGCAGCTAGCAGGCTGCTCCTGGTGGGGCTATTCTATGGACTTAATTGACTTAATAAATACGCTTAACATCTATCCTGGCTACGTCTGCTGTGTCACATCAACCTGTGGAACCAGGTCACTTCAAAGAGTGGGCACTCTTTGTGTTTCACAGGTGTTTCCTTCAGTGATGTTCTTCACATCTCACCTCAATCCAAGATGGCCGCCGGTCTGATTAAAACATTGTCCTCTTTCTCTTTCTTTCCTCTTCACTCATTCCTCATCCAGACTCTCATTGGCAGCACCTTTCAGCTACGGTAATCGGATTACAGCAAGGCTGGACTGGTTGTAGCGGGCATTGGGTGTTTCCCCGGGAAGCTGGAAGGGTGGGGGCTGATTTTGCAGTGGTAGGGGCTGTGTTTGCTACTGGGGGCTATATCAGCCCCCAGTAACAAAAGCAGAAGGGTGGGTAGGTCCGTCAAAATTGCCTGGGCTGCTTTGGGTTCACAGTCCGGCCTTGGATTACGGTAGTTCAACTGGTCAGAAAGTCATCCAAGACATAAGTTGATTTCCATTTGTCTCTCTACTCCATTCTTATCGTTTTCAGTCTGGGTAGCGCACTATCCTGCTTCCTCAGCCTGTCCTCTGCCTCAGCTGGTCCAAGGCCCATAGGCGGGAGGTTACTGGGTTACCTGATGTTCTGGGCACTGCAGTGCTGCGCCCAGACCTACTGATGAATGCCTATGAAGCCCTTGTGCCATCAAGCACCGCCTTGTGCTGCTAGTGGAGAACACTCCCTTTGTTCCTTAAACAAAACCACCCCCTGGATGCCCTCTTGGGGACGTCAGCTTGTGGAGTCAGAGTGGGTACTACGATGTTTCGCCCCTTCTAGCATGCCATCTGTTGTTTGCTCCCTTGCCTACGTCCTCGGAGCTCCATCAGGATGCCACTATGCTCCTTGGCACCTTTGGCTCTCTTTTTCATCCTTGATTTGGGTAAACAGTAAACATCTGTTATTTGGAGCCAAAATGCCTCCAGTGGTAAATGTCTACTTTACAAATACATGTCTTTATTTCTCATATTGTAAGTTACTGACTTTATAGAAAAATATCAAGTTTATTTTTAAGGTGATTGAACGTTGAGGAGATTTGCCCCATTCTTATACATTGTGGACATATTTCATTTTTGGTGTCTTCTAGAGCATTACATTGCTTTGTAAACCATGGGCATGACATCACCCTTCCCCTAATCCACGTTTAATCCTTTGGTCTGTTGCTTCTTCTTGGGTAAGAGATTCACTGGTTGCACTTCTGTTGAGGGTAGAAATGGTAGTGTGAAAAGAAACATGTCAATAGGCAACTACACTTTTCCTGCAAAAACATGTTTTGCGAAGTTTAATGCATCTCACTTGAAAAAACAGCTGTCAGAATGCGCAGTAACCTGCGGATAGAGTCCTGTTTTCATATAATGAACTCCAGCAGTGACATAAATGAAAATACTACCATCAATTTCTCCTTATTGGCTAATGACTGTACATTTTCTCAGAAAAAATGTTCAGAAAGAAAGACAGCAGCTGTAATTCATCTCAGTGAACCTGCCTTTCAGACAGTCTGCTTGCGCTTCAGGAGGCAGTGTAATGTCACAGCTCAACTGTCATAAGCTATTACAGCAGAGTAGCAAAGTCATTTTCTTATTACAAATGAACAGTGATGTCTCAACTAGACTGTAGCAAGCAAATTCGACACATATTCGTATTCCGCTATTGCAGGTTTGTCCGTATTATAGAAAGTAGTCAAAGAATGTGGGGGGGATCTGATGGGCTCGACATGCCCTTACTTTTTTAATTTTTGAAAAACAGTTCCCTTATCTTTTCTGAAACGATAACTGTCCCAGGATGGTTAATCCGAGAGCTGAAATGCTTCCGCTGGAGTGTAAGGCAGGGAGTCTCCCGTACTGTAAAACCGAGAGAGGGACAGACACAGTGGCGGCTCCTCTGCTAAGGGGGAGGAGCGCCGCCTCACTGCATTTCGAGCAGTGGAAAAAAAAAAAGAAAATGATAATTACTCTATGTTATTATCATTTTATTTTGCCGCAATGCAGCAGTTTTTACAGTGCGGGCGGGGCCAGGCTTCCTTCACCAATGGGATGAGTGCTGGGCACTTAAGTGGGCATGATGGTTTGGCCTGCCCTCTCGGGCTGGCCAAACTGTCATGCGCATTTTGCATGTTTTCTACCCAGGCTGCATTACAGAGTGGGTGGAGAACATATCCAGGCCCCCATTACCTCTCTGAGTGCTGAACCACGGTGCTCAGACCAATCACAACGCTGCTGTAAGGCAGCGTTATGATTGTTCAGGGGAGCCTTATAGCCTGGGTGATTCCAGGAGCCGAGGTAGAACGGAGGAGAGGCAACGGCTGGCGTTCTGAAGGTAAGTTTTCTTTTCTTGTTTGTTTTTTTCTAACACCTCCTCCTCCGCCGCCCCCACCCCTGTTCCCTAGCAGCCGCCACTGGGCAGACAGCTAAACAAGTCTTCTTGCCAGAGGGCCTGCTGGCCGGTAAGAGATGGAAATGTGCACCACTGGTCAATCTGCAAATGTAAAGGGTGCTTAGAAATTGGTATTGGCTTTAATTGATGGTAGCACTTAAAGCATCTTGATAACACACATTTATTTTTTCTGAATGATATTGCAAGAGAGTTACCATTTGAGTTGTGAAGTGTGTGCTTTTAAAGGACAGTTATAATAAAAATTGCTCTACCTGAGTACACTCTGCATATTTCTAAAATGCATATTATGGGAAGCACTTTTTTTATGGTAAAGCTTTTTGCGAATTTTTGTAGCAGCCTATCATATACCGTGTGTAATACAAGTATAAAATACTGACTTACATGTTCACAGTGCTTTCTCTCACAAATAAGAGCCTTGTAACACTAAACATACACAAGTCTCCACTGCACCAACCAGGATTTAATTCTGTGCCTCTCTGGTGCAGTGCAGGAATTAATAGAGGTTTCATAATGTATTATAGTGCATTTTCCACTAATTACCATATCTTTCATTTGATTTTCATGTAAGATGTGCGTTATGCTATATGTATCAGAATCAGAGTAATATATTTCATATGTAGTTACCTGAAGGTGAAAGACCGAATAAAGCTACAAAATATTTTGTTTCTTAGCCACGTCTTCGACCACGCCCCCAAGTTCAATCACCCCACCTCCATTGCATACAGCGTCACCATTCCAATACTTTTTTTAATGCACTTCTACCACTGATTATAGATGAAAACACAAGCTAAGCTATTGAGTGGAAATAGAGTTCTCCTATAAAACATTTATTAAAATGTCCTTTTTTCAGACAGGACAGATGCCTCAACTTACTAGTTTCCTTGATTTTTTAAAGTTTTCTGAGGTTTTATAAAAATAGATGTCACACTTGTACAGTTTGCATTTTGCAATAGATTATATCGAATTAAATTTGTTTACAACACTTACCTTCATTAGAGCGGGACTTCAATAAATCCCCTTATTTTCTAGACACCTTACATACGCCCTGCCTGCTATGCTGCTGGCTCTAAAGACTTATGATAGGCCTGGGCCCGTCTGGAAATGACTCCATATCTCTTTTGGCTGCTCGCAGTGGTGCAACTTGCAAAACCTCTCCTCTTTCATCAAAATCATCAAATCAAAAAAGATAGGGAAAGGGGCTACAACGCTCCCCCCATTTATGTTTGCACATAAATCTGCAATGCAATACAGACACATTGTGTTCAGGCTTTATCAAGAATCAGCCACCGCGAGCAAGGTTGGACTGTGTTTTGATCACACATGTAAGCAGGTTACTGCTAGATCTAAAGGTTGGTTGCAGCAGACGCCTCGTGACCTAAGCCACTCCTCCGCCACTGCCGCCACAGCACGCTCCCGCAGGGCCCGCAGTCACGCGGCCATGGCGCGCCAACAAGATCCCCGCTGCCGCTCTGTCTGCTCCACAGATTGCCAGTTTAGCAGTTATTGATTTTGGTGTTGACATTCCAATCTGCGAGCGCCTGCAGGTCACCGAAGGGCAGGCACTAATGAGTTGTCACAGGGACTACTTATCAGAATCTGGATGTAAGGAAGGATGAGGTGTCTGCCTCAGTCATTGATGGGTTGACTGAACTGCTACTGAGTGTCTCTGTCTAATGCCAGCAGGCAGTGTTTTAGCAGCAGGAAGGCAGCTGTATTTGGTGTCTCTGAAAGGATGTTCACCCTACCATAGGAGCAGTAAAAGTATCTCCCCTGGCATGCTCAGGTCATCTTTATCCAGACCTGGCCTTCAGTTCACTGGATGCTGAGGTCAGTAGTTTCACGTTACTATTAAAAGTGTAGTCTTATAAGTCACAGAATACAGAGTGCTGTTGGTGCTAAAGACAGGGTTGACTGGAGGCGGCTTTTACGACATATACGTTTTTTTCTGAGTAGTGATAAACATGTGAGTGACTGCTTTTGAAGTGCACGCTGCAAGCCTATTGTCCTCTGTGCATATGTGTGAATTTAGGGTTGGGTTTTGGAACGAATTGTTAGTGACAAATGGCTAGTACTGGAACCCCAATGTCTTCAGAGCAGTGTAAACTCACAATGACTAGCAGTGGTCACCAACGTGAGTTCACGACCTTTTTGCGGAGACTGACATAATGGGTTTCAACGAGTCCCTCCTGGTTCTGCTGATGTGTTAACACTAATTTGATCTTTATTGGGCCAAGACCTTTAAGTCACTCACTTTGCTATAATTTGATTGGCACTGTAAATAGTGCGTCCATTCTACGGTGGAACGCACAGCCAACCAGATGCTCAAAATGCAGTCCATAAATAAAAAAATAAGGCACTCAGCTAAAGCTCTGTCTCAATAAAGCGAGGATGGTGGAGGGATGGAATGTCAGTGCTAGTCAATCCATGTGCAAATTGCATTAATTACTTTGGAGCCAGTCAATAATGTTAGACATTGGACCTTACCGGCCCATATACACCTCCCCTTCAACTCTCACCAGTAAGTCAGATAAGAACAGCAATGTTGACTATCAATGCAGCCAATAATGTTCCATCGATGAAGCACGAAAGGGTGGAGAGATGAGCTCTACGCTCCTACTATTGACTTGGGTCAAATAGAGTTCAGCTCTTCTTCGTTAGTGCACACAATTAGCCCCATGCTGGGCCAGGACAGGGAGTGGGTATGGTCATATCTTTTGTACTGTGATTAGGAGTTGGCAAATTTAAGTGAAACTCTGCGTCCACATTTCACCCTTAGAATTCATTTAAAAGAAAATCGATTTTAAAATACAATTAAGTTCTTTAAAACACAAGTTTGTCTAAAAAACAAATACTTTCTAAAACAAATTACATTTGCAAAATTTGAAGCTTCTTAAAACAATACACAGATATTTTGCTACATAAACGAACTGCTTCGTAAAATGAAATAGTTCTCAAATCTGAATTTGACTGGAAAACTTCCCTTAATTGCTGTGCGTCAAAACATTTTTTTTAAAATTTGCAACATGTGTTGAAATTTGCAGTTCTCAAAAAAATACTAATTCTGTTATCTTAGTTCTGATGTCCTCAGTCCTGTGCCCTGGATGCAAAATATCATTAATGTCTGCAATAGGTTTGTAAGAGATCATTTCTGAACATGTGGGACAACAATTCATCAACAATAATTACCAATATGGACATATTTTTTAAAGTTGTGTATGCTTCGTGTTTTATGTTAAGGGGGTGGACGTGCTATTTATATAATGCGACAATAGATAAATGAGCCTTTACAGTCCCACAGCTCTTCAGTAAGGCTTAGGAATGCATCGGGCTTGAGGATGAGCTAGATTCCGAGAAATGAGAAGCAGAAAAGAGACGAAATTAACTACGTGGAGTGTATTTGAAAAGATAAGCTTTGAGAGCTCTTCTGAATATCTGATGGTCTGCTAGGCAACAGCTATATAATGGAAGCTCTTTTTTCCCAGAAGCAGAGCCTGCACTCAGAATTCTCTACACACTGTATCTTCATCTTTCTACACACCCTACCCAGAAGCAGACAGGCCTTTAGGTAAAGTAATAGCCAGCCAGTTAGCTACAAGGACAATTCCCAGTTTCCTACAAACAATCAAACTCTGACTATTCTAACTTCAAGAGAAGATGAACAAATATATTCTAAGCTCACCCCAACATGAAAGATTTTCTGGTGGGCTGTATTTAGGCAGCTCGGCTCACAAAAGCCCTAAAGAGGCTTGTGAACAATTCAGGGGCATTAGAATTGGATTTCAGACCGGGCTTGTATACATTCTAAGGATCCAGAGTTACCTGATTGCTCAGGGTGGGCGTAGTTCGCGAAGTGGCACTTCGCGAAGCTACGCAAAGTGAAGTTCGCACTACGCGAGCTACACGTAGCACTTCGCGAACTGCGTAGTAACATGTTCGCACTGTGCAAGATGTTGTTTTCAATGATTGCACAGTGCGGACAAGCAACCGGCACTGTGCAATCATTGAAAATGGCATCTTGCACAGTGCGATCTGTAGTTTTCTGCTGCTCGGGTAGATTTTTACTCGAGCGGCAGCTTTCTCAACGCGAACTGGTAGTTTCTCATCGCGAGCGGTCGCGAGCATACGCGACCCCTCGCAATGAGAAACCTGACCTCCTCGCGTTGGGAATCTCGCCGGGAGGTTTATTTTCCATGCTCGCGATCGCCAACTTGATGTTGCTGATCGCGAACAAGGAAAAAGTCTCGCCGGGATGTCATTTTGCTTGCTCGCGGTCGCCAACTTGACGTTGAGGACCGCGAGCAAGCAAAAAATGACCGCAGCACTACGCAACACTACGCTACGCGTGTTCGCACTGTGCTACGTGCAGTTCGCGTAGTGCGAAGTAGCGCGAACTTCGCAAACTACGCGAGCGTAGCGTAGTGCTTCGCCCAGGCTTACTGATTGCCCCAGGGTGAGAAAACACTAAGCCTGACTACAGTACATTTATGACCTGAGGGTTGGGGGTTACAAAGTTCTTGATAAATTTAGTTGCAGTAGTCAAGTAGCATTAAAGTTGTGATGGCAACACTTGTTTATATTACGTGGTATGGAAATTACACACCCAGGGGCATATTATCAACAGATGGCGATGAATATCGCAAAGTGGGCATAGCGCGTTTCCATTTATCGCCGGCTATCGCTGGATGTTTCTCTCCCGGTTAGTGCGTTATTAACAACACTAATCTCCAAGGCGATAATTAATCCAGTGATAGCGGCGAAATGTGGGTATCTCGCTGGAAATCCAGCAATAACACTGCAGCGATAGGGAATTCCTTGTTGATAGGCCATGGTGGACTTAGCCTGACGATCCACCTCCCTTTATACATATAGCTAAGTCAGAAATTTAGCAGACGTTAGTTTGCGGCGATAATCGCGGTTAGCGCGGATTTAAATATCGCTATGGGTGTCCTGGGCCGGCTTGTTAATACCGCAAAGTACAGTTAGCGATCCTTTTTCATGTTGTTTTGTAAAGGAACGCCTACTTTGCATCTCATTAGCGATGTAAGGCGAGGCATGGGGAAAACGGCTGCTAAAATGCGCTAATGCATGTTAGCGCCGCCTTATTAATAGAGCGATAATATTATCTCTGCCCTTGATATTATGTGCCCACAGCAGCTTCAAAAAAGGTGATACTCTAACTAAAGAATAAATGCAGAGTTGGTCTCATACAGGGATCTTTATTTGCTCATACTAGCGGAAGTGAGAGGATCATAGGAAGCAAGGTACTCGATTCAGCATGATCCAAATGCATGCAAATAATGTCCATGGAAATTTGCTATCCAGAAATTTCCCCTGTACATATTCAATGTGATAATCCTGAAAACATGGCTGGACTTTACTATTCAATGAGTCAAGAACCCAGCTGTTCGAAAAGTTGCGAGCAGTGCGGTGGTCCATTCCTTAAGGTTGTCCCTCCAACAGCAACAAAGTGCTTCTGAACCACATGAGAGTGAATTTTGGTAAAGACAGGTTACAGAATATACCGCTGGGAGATGCAACACATCAGGTGTCATTATATGCGGATGACCTGCTGGTGTACGTGAGGGATATAGAGAATATCCCGGCACAGCTGGCCCTTATACTGAGAGACTTTGCAGCTGTTTCGGGGCTTCTGGTAAATGCTAGCAAATCCTGCCTGTATGCGTTTGAAGGGGGAAGGCAAGATCTGGGATACACTCTCAACGGAACACGAGTGGTGTGGAAGAGGATACCTTCTGATACTTAGGTGTACAGATATGCCGTCAACCACAGGATATCTTTGACGGGAATGTGGGTAGAGCTGTTACGGCTATCAAGTCGCAGATGCTCTTCTGGGGCACACTGCGGCTGACAGTCACGGGTAGGGTGGCATTGGTCAAAATGGTGATCCTTCCCAGACTACTGTACTACTTTGCCAACCTGCCAATATATATGCCAGCGGCCTTTCTCACAGCGTTCTCTAAGCTGCTCATCGATTTCATCTGGGGGAGTAGCCGTCACAGGATGTCACTTGCGAAATTATACCTGCCTATGGATCAAGGGGGACTGGCGGCGCCCTGCTTCGAGCATTACTACTTGGCAGCGCAGCTGCAGTGGATAGCCCGCTGGTTTGCAGACAAGGGTCGGGACGACACGGCGACTGTGCTACCCCCATACTCTCTGGAGCGGCTTCTCATGCTTTTTCATCCAGCAGTCAAACATGCGACACCGACACCACTTCTCCTAAAGGTGGTGTACAAATATTATCGCAGAAGTCTATTTATTACTAGAACTCTGATACCTTACGCACCTGTGTTACCATTAGAGGGCTCCCCCAGCGGGGTACGGACACTTCCTCCTTTAACCGTGGCGTGTTGGAGGGATGCGGACATACAGACTCTAGGAGATCTGTACCGGGAAGGCTCGTTGGCATCGTACGACTCGTTGGTGGAGGAGGGGGGGCTGCCGCCAGGACAATTCCTTGTGCACCGCTCATTAGTTGCAACGTTGACTGCTATATGGGGGGACATGTCCACAGAGCCAAAGCAACATCTCACCATACAGTACCTCCACATTATGGGACGAGGTAGGGACCTGGTATGCTGGTTTGCAGTGTCTCTATGCACACATGCAGCAGTCACATTAGAATCACTCCGACACAAGTGGGAGACTGATCTAGGGAGGGCATTAGAAGATAGGGAATGGGAAAGGGTATTGAAGGGACCAGTGCGCATCCCCAGGAATATGAGGCTCCGACAGATCCAGTTGTTTATCATACACAGGGCATACCTTACACCGGAGGCCATCAACAGGTACTTTCACTGTATAGATGCAGTGTGCCCCAGATGCATGGAACCTGGGGTGGGGCCGATCCACATGCTATGGAGCTGCCATAGGATATACACTTATTGGAGCAGGATAAGCGAGCTGCTACATATAAGTACTGGTAGCAGCTTGCCCTTTGAATGGGAGGTATACCTACTACACCAATTTCGTAGATTACCGGCCACGAAGGTGACATCCCGGTTCCTAGATCTGGGAATAGAGGTTGCCAAACGGTTGCTCACCAAAAGGTGGAAGGCGCAGGACCACCCCCCCACCACGTGCAGGCGTGGAGACACTCGCTCTATGCCTGGGCTAGGGCAGAAGGGACCGCCATTAGAAGGGAGGAAACGTTGGGCCTAAGGAAGGAGCCAATCGCCGCTCAATGGGAAGGTCTACTCCAGGCACTCCAGAGGGTTGAAGAGGAGCATACGTGGGGACAATCTGAGGAGAGAGGCGTGGGTCCAGGGTAAGCACTGGAGTCTGCAATCGGGTGTGCCCGTGTTGTTTCATGTGATTCATATTTTATGTTTCATGTCCCATGCATGTATTGATTCGCATCACTAGCAATGGGGAAAAAGATGTGTATCGCTATGGGGGATAATAATCTATCTATCATGCTGGACGAGGTTAATGGGGAAGGCAAGATGAGGGGCGGAAAGGGGACGCCATCACTAGCGCCGGGCTGAGTTGGGATCGTTGGGATTGTTGGGGGTTAACTGTCTTTATTCTATTATGTCTGTTTGGCAGTCCATATGGTACCAACGGAAGGACTTAAACACTGGACTCTCGGCACTAAGCAGTTCCCGAATAGGGATACATTCTAGACACGGCCAGAACTGAATGCTATTTTTATGTTTAATTAGGTGCCGCGGCTGTGTCTAGGACGGGCAAAGGGCCCAACATGCACGTGGTGAGAATTTGTACTTAGTGTGTCTAGATGCCACCATGTATGGAGAGTACACAAGTAATGATGTCTTTCAAGTATCTGTAAATCTTCGAAAGTTCAATAAATAAAAACAGATTTAAAAAAAAAAAAAAGAAAAGACAGGTTACAGAATGGCCAGACCTCAGTACACATTGACTGTGGATCTTAATGACTCGAGCCTTTGTTTTGACATGTGTGGTACACCAAACTCAATGTCACAAAGCCAATACAACTGCAAATGCAGTGTGCGTACCTGAGTAAGTCAGACTCAGACAACATTAATATGTTCAGCCTGCACATCTCATGTTCAGCACTATTGCTTTCTTTCACATATGAGGCGAAATCTGAGGAGTTACGAGTAGGCTGGCAATTACAAGTATACGATTTTACAGAGATTCACTCGTGAAATCACTTTTATATAATACTCAATAGGAATCCCTAGTTGAGTACTCCACCAATATTGCACAAGACCATTTATAGACTTTTTACGGGCAGATTAGAGCACAGGCCTCGATTTAGATTTATTTTCTTTCCCGCCAAGCTATTTTCATGCTATTTTTAAAGGTTTTACCAAGATCTCAAGAAATGAGACAAAATAAATTCCCAACATTTCTAATACCCCTAAACAGTAGCGTAGATTACACCTTCAGCCCACTTACATCCGATCTTCAGAGGAGGGTTAAGATGGCTCCTTCTTCAGAGATGAGTATAGAGGGCACATATATTCAGTCTTGATCCTAATTATCTCCGTTCATCTGTGAAGTGGCTTTTGGAGACAGGCCCAGGGTGTAGAAAAACTGCAGGTGTGAATGCTGGAGCCATGAAGAAAAGGTGTATTTAAAAAAAGAAATGCTAAAACGATTAATAAAGAATTGTTTGGGCTGGTGTATGAAATTTGCGGCAGTTGAGCGTTCCATTTTGCCTATTTAATATATATGAAATTTAAGAAAAAATATTTAATTATTATTAATTATTATTAAAAGATTCTTCTTTTTTGCAAAAAAAACATTTTTTGTGTAATACATTACTCCATTAATTTCCATTCTTGAAATCGGTATTTATCAATCGGTTTTTAGATCAGCATTTGAAGAGATCTTTCTTTTTACATGCAAGCATCTTCAGAGAAAGTCACCTGCAGACATTTTCTATGTTGGGGGAGGGGGCTTGATCAAGCTTGCCCTTAAAAATCGAATTGAATAATGACTCCCTGGTAAAGTAGGCAATAGAATTCAGGTAATAAAGTGGATAATGCGATTTTCATAGCCTCTTACAAAATTGGGTCTCATATCATAGTTAGACAGGAGGTAGGTTGCTCTATTGGAGGATAACGTTTGAAATATATCCTAGCTTACTTTGTTGTCTGACCTGTTTTCAACACATTGGTACATCATTTTCAACAAATGGCAAGATAATATCTATATCTCTAAATCTTCAATCCATATCTGTGTGTTTTTGTGTAAGCCAAGCAATGGACCCTGGGTTTTTTCGGCGCTCTTCCTCCATTGTTCTGTTTAAGGATAAATCACATTTTGCATCCACCCACCACAGCAAGCAGCAAGAGCAATGGGTTAGCCTCCATCATCAATAGGTTATTTTGCATTGTGTGTGACAGCATTTTTCCTGCAGCCACGTGAAAATGGATTTGAAAAACTGCTGTTTGCATTTTTCCACATTGTATTAGTAAATAAATGAATACATGAAAAGTGCTATGTAAATTCCAATACAATGCAATAATAAATTTAAAAAAATCATTAAGCATGAGGTCAGACCTATTGGTTTTGCCAATGATTGTTTAGGTAAGTAGTATGTTTTTGCTCCTATTTTCTGACTGTACCCTACCCCATTGACTGTTTCCTTCAGGTAGTGCGTTATCTTCATTGCCATCTGTTAGACCTGTCAGCCTCAGGGTGGTCCTCCCCCAAACCTTTTGCTTTACTTCTTCATTCTTGCTGATCTCGATTTGCTGGCCTTGGGACTCTGTGATGTTTAACACTGCCAACTAGTGCTAAAGTGTGTGTGCACTCTCTTCTAAACATGGTGAAAATGGCTTATACTCAATTTGGCATGCTTAATTTACTTGTAAGTCCCTACTAAAGTGGTACTACCTGTACCCTGGGGCTGTAAATTAAATGATACTAGTGGGACGTCTGCAGTGATTGTGCCACCCTCTGAAGTAGCCATTTAAGAATATCCTAGGCCTGCCATTACAGCCTGTGTGTTCAGATTAAAACTCCCACTTTGACTGGGCAAAATAAGCATTTTGCCAGGCCTGAACCTTCCGTTTAAACAGATAAGGCACCCCTAAGGTTGGTTCTAAATAACCCACAGGGTAGGGTACAGTGCATTTAAAAGGTTGGACATATACTTTTAACTCTTACATGTCCTGGTAGTAAAAAACTCTTATATATGCTTTTCACTACTGCAAGACCTTCATGACCCATTGGATAAAATTGGGTTGCCTTATTATATTTAATAAGTGATAACTTTCAATTGGGAGAAGGTAGGAATTTCAAGTTTGGTGTCTAAAGAATTGTAATTTAAAGCATTCTTTAATGGTAAAGTAAGATTTTAAGTCACAATTCTGAAAATGCCACTTTTAGAAAGCTGGCATTTTATTGTCTCAGCCATTTGGTGTCTGCTGCCTGTATCCTGGGTAACAAAGCTAGGTGTAGCTGGAAGTTGGTCTTTGTGTATTGCTCCAAGATGGTGAGATAACGGATCATAGGTGTTGGTAGGATGGATCAACTCCAACTTGATGAGAGGGAGAAGCTGTCACCTACCACACTTGTACATCACAAAGGCTCTGTCTAAGCCCGCTCACAAAAGTTTGAAACTAGTCTATTGTGACCACAGAAAAGCTGGGGCTAGGGCAAGAAGGCAGGAAATCCCAAACACCTCTAGGGGTGGAAACCTCTAGAACCTTCTCCTGCTTCAATGTGGACACCAGTCATAAATAATGGACCCTCAGACCCAACTGTGGAAGACTCAGAGGAAGGCCTGCTATGGTGTTTTGTTGCAAGAAGGACTGCCACTCTGCTGCCCTGCTGTGCTACCGTTCTGCCTTGATGCCCTCCTTCCTGAGTGAGAAGGACTGGTCCTGCATCTTAAACCCAGGACCCCGAGAGTGACTCCAAGGGCAAGTTGGCTGTCCTCCTGATCAGAGCCTCAGGGACAGAACAGGGTCCATCAACCTTGAACTCAGCACCTGGACTCTGCCAGCGGGACTCCTATCCCCCCAAGTGGTGCCACCGGAGTAATGGACCCTTGAAAGTTGGCCCGAAGGTGCTCTGCCAGTCCATTGGTTGAGCCAGCAGAACCGCACGGCCCCATCATCACCACTGCAACTCCTAGGAACCACCCCTGCGCAATACATCTCCACGCCTAAACCTTCAATCACCATTGCTTTGGAACTGCCTCTGTGCAGATCATCTCTCTGCAAGGACTTCGCATCGCCTCTGCTTGGCGACACATCCTCTACGCAGTGCTGCAAATCGCTCTGCAACCAGGATTTTAGATATTTTGTTCAGTGGGCCTAACTTGGTCCCTTTATCCAACCTGCGCTCCATCGCGGACAGCCAGAACGTGTGACTTTGTCCCAGTCCGGCGTGACCAAATAACCACAGTTGGCGCTTAGTGCTTCTAAGCACTGTTTTCACCGAAATCTCTAAAATTGCATATCTCCGGTTCTACTGATTGGATTTTTTTCATTATGATGTCAAATAATGTATTAAACTGTACTCAGTTTTTTCAAATTAGTGTGGGATTTTTATTGCGTTATGCTTTTCCTTTATTACTGTTTGAAGTGCTGAATAAATACTTTACAGTCTGACTACTTTTGTGCCACGCTAGTAGAGGATTAAGCACAGGTTAATTTGGAGTTTTTCTTATGACTTCACTCTAACAGAAATTGTGGTTGCTGATTGAGTAGGGTTTCATTCCCTTCAACCAGTAACCCATTTTTTAACTTTATCTTGATATTTAACTCCAAACTCCTGTAAGTGTGTTGAGTCGAGGTGTGCAGGTCAAGCCAGGAACTTGAGACATTGGCTACGAAAAAAAATCTAAGTAAACAGCAGAAGACAGCACGGAAACAAATTTCTCAAAAGGGAGCATGAAGAAGGCAAATGCCAGTGGTGGCTGGTAACATTTGAAAGTATGGGGTGAGCAAAGAGCTCCACTGCTTCCCAGAATCCAAAAATACAGTGGTGCTTTGCCTATATTCTGCCAGAGGGAGAAGCCTACGAGAGAATAAGCTAGTTACCAAAAAATTAATAAAAACGATCAAACTGAAAGCAGCTAATGCTTATGCCGGATTACATAAAACAAGCATCATGAAATATAAAAACAGAAACGAAATCACTGGCAAGCATTGCATTTTAGTTACAATTAAATGTTACTTACCCATGGGCTGCACGCCCTCTGTGTTCTTCTGCAGTCTGTCTGACAGGCCATCGCAAGACAGCCGGCCAAACTGACAAGCACACTTTGGAGCGTCTGGCCACTACTCCTCCATGCTGCCAATCAGCAACAGTGGACCAGCACCGCTTCACACTTGGCTCGGACAGGCTGCGCATCTGTAGAAAATAAAATGGCAATAAAATAATTTCATTTCAATATTTAACATTTGCTATGTGCGGCTATGCTCTTCCACCCTGATAAAGAAACTGCCACTGGTGGAGGCAGGACCCAAGGAGGTTGGGGAGGCAGAGCAGGGGGAAGGGTCAGGTCAGAGGCAGGTGGCTGACCAAAAGTAGAACAGGTGGAGCAGGGTGGGTCACCACTTCCGGGTTAGCTTACGTAGCCAGTTCGATGAAGTAACTTTTTTCGTTGTAGGGCTCCCTTTGCTGAAAAGTTTGTTCACTGATAGCGTGCCATTTCACATTTGTTGCATTTCCCTACTTTCGTTCTAGTTCCTTCCCCTTTTTGCTTCGTTATCCAAGTTCCCTTTTATTACAATTTACCTGTGTATTCCCCCAAGTCTATTTCCGTTCTGCATACGGGTCCCCAGCTGGTACTCCAGAGTTTGGTATGGGTTCTTGGAGCACTCCAGGAATATCAAATGCCCTGTTATTGGAGTATCAGGTAAGCGTGCATTGTTACAGAGTAATTCCAAACAAGCATGCATATTTGTAACAATATCCTAATATATATTTTCTGAATTTTAGTTTAAGAGTTGCACTTGGGAAAAGCCATGGTAAAGCTCTGAGGGGAGGAGATTGGATGGTCACTGATATAAGGCCAGAGCGATGGCATCAACTCCGGTGTGTGTGACTCTCTCTCTCTCTCTTTCCTCCCTGATGCCCTTCTTTCCTGCGACCATGGCAGTAACCCGTCTATGTGTGCACTTTCCCTTCAGTCAAAGGGTATTGTTTTAGCATTGGTGATCGGTGCCACATTCTAGCTTCACAATTGCCGGCTAAAGACTGTTCCATGCCATTAAGTGGTAGGGATGGATTTCACTCATTACTTCACACATTACACCACATTACACATGATTATCTGCAAAGTAGGATTCAATAGTTATTACTAACTTAATCAATACATTTAGCTTGTGAAGCTTACTACTATGATGGGGAGACTAACACAGATATTGAGCCTTTGTCACCACATATCATCAGCAGCGGCCGGTGCAGGTAAGCGGGGTGGGAGGTGGAGCGTGGCAGGGCAGGAGGGAGGGAAATCAGCATACGACAGAATAGGGAAAATTAAATAAATCCTATTCCGTCCTTTGTCGACATCCCCCCATGGCCGGCCCCGCGCCACCGCACCTATCTGCACCGGCCGCTGCTGCCTATCACAATCAAAAGGCTAGCCTGTTGACTTTAACTCAAGGGGAAATATGACCTCGATGTCTCTGCCTACAGACCCATTAAATAATTTAGGAAGACTCAAAGTATACATTGGCGTGAACATTAATTCCACTTCTGGGGGACACATACATTTATTGTGGATGCCCCTCCCCTTAAATGAAAAATACTTACTAAAAGTCAATTCTGTTAAATTTGCCAAAGAGTTGTCAATGTAAAACTCATTCCTATTGTATTTGTCAAATAGATCAACATGGAAAGCCTTTCCCTACAGTGCTGTTAGGCATTCTCAATGTAAAACCCATTCCTATTGTTTCTGTCAGAGAGTTAAAAAAATTAAAAGCTATTTGGAGTTCACAATATGAAACTCCTTCCAACAGTATTAGCCTTAGAGTTACACCATGCAAGGGCCTTTCCTACTGCACTTGACATAGGGTCTGCGTTAACATTGTCTCTATCATTTATGAGCAATGGAACTATTTCTTAGGCAGACTAACACAGCTGTTTTGGAATGAAATGCTTGCAGAGAAGAAGAAGTTTAGTATCTGGTGGGAACCACAGACCTTCTCCCAGTACTGCTTCTTGCAGTTCTTTTCTTGTGATTACAAACCTTGACCATCTTGATGTTTGCAAGCAAACTGTGAGGGGAAACAAAATCTGAAAACATCTCAGTAACACAAAAATAATCCAACACTAGACATTGACAATACATTAACACAATACAACAGCATAACACTAACAAAACAAAGAAACAACATACTGACACTTATTAACACATTAAAGACACCAAAAAAACAAAACACACCCACATAATAAAATAATAACAGCACAATAACGCATCTGGATTGGGGGGATTGGGAGTGTGCAGGGGGGGGGAGGAGTGGGGCAGTTTATAATTAAAAAACAATTAAAATAAAAACTTACCTGGAGCTGCCTGCCGCCTTCCACATCGCACTCGGCACAGTCCTTCCTGGTCCCAGGAAGCACTGGTTCCACGTCACAGACCCTGCAATCCCTGCGTTGCTCTCACATGAGAGCAGCCCTAGGATTGGTCTGAGCAGGCAGAAAAGATGCCCTGTTCAGACCAGGCAGTCTGTGGGGTTTCTCCAGTCCAGTGTGCATGTGTGTTTTGGGCGGCTTGAGACGGCCGGGCAAAACTCATGCGCACTTAGGGAGTAGAGAGTGCACGCCACGCTCCTCCTCCCAATGCCTCACCCCTCTCTTCGCAAGCTGGCAAGAGCCAGAAAATGACATTTACTGGCTCTGAGCCAGGCAGTGAGGCAACGCTTCTCCGCCATTGTGGAGGAGCCCCCACTGTCGAGTCGGAAACAGTATTATTGCATAATGTGCTTAACTTGTAGAAGAATGAGTGCCGCTGTCCAAAACTTCGCTCTGAGGGTGCTATTACTGGCGGGCCGAATACCAAGGCTGTGCAGTGTTGAATACACCTCAGGCCTCTTTTGTCAGCTACCAGACAGTGCGGTCCCTGCTTTCTCCCTTTGTGCCCGTTTTTGCATCTTTCATTCCTCCTTTTTTCCAGTGTGTGTGCGTCCCTCTTGCTCGACGTCGATATCTGATGAGGTACATTAATCGCCAGTCCCGCTAAAAAAAATCTGGTAGGCCGCAACGATCCGCTCAAATAGAAATCTGACACCACTGTGTTAAAAAATTATTGGATGCAAAAAGAGTGCATTTTTCGAGTTACAGCATCAGATCACCATGTTACAGTAAACACCTCACACGTTCCCCTTTAAATTCTGTCACTTTGACTTTCCAGATATGAAAATGAGTGAAGCCTTTATCTCACTGGCAAAACTACTGTGTGGGGTAAATACATATAACTTTGAACACTGACCACTGCACAAACGGGTTTGTACAGGGGAAAGAAAAGTCCCACTCACTTATAATTAGGGCGTAAGAGGTGACATCTACTGATGTCTGAGGTCAGTGTGTCGATCTCTACCTGGTCTGAATTGTGCAGTGGTTATGAGAGAAGTCTCTGCAGGATCTGCAGTGTACAGTGGTGTATTGGGGAGTCTCCACAGAGGGCTGCTGTATGAAGAGGTTTGGGAGAGGTCCTGGATGAAGGTCTGCAGTGTGGAGTGTATATCCAAGGAGAATGGCAGTAGGCAATTTTGGACAGTGGGATATCTCTGCAGAGGTATGTAGTGTGCAGTTCTGCTTGGGAGTGATCTCCACTGGGGCTAGATGTGAGCAGTGGTCTGTCAGGGAATGTTGTAGACGTCCATAGTGTACAGTCCTGTATGAAGTAGGTCTTCACTGAGGCCCTCATTGGCAGTTGTGAATGGGGAGCACCTTTAAAGACAAAGTTCAGCCTGGACTGTTCCCATGAGGAACAGAGTCAAGACTGATTTGGACATGGCTTGATCCAAACTGGGGTGGCATAGTGAGCAAAAGAACGATGGATTAAACCCAGATTTGTGACTGGGATTGAGTGGTTGAAAAGTTTCATCACTCTGTCCATCATCTTTTTGTGTTGCATTTTCACCCTAAGTATGCCCAGACGTGGATCACGTGCTTGCTATGCCTCTGGTTTCAAGCTAGCAAGGCCGATGAGGGGTGATGCCCCGAAATGGTCCCAGGATGCTTGTTTTCCGGTCGAGGGAGGACCTAGCCTGGCAGTTTGGGCTGGACTGTTCCCATGGGGAACAGGATCAAGGCTGATTTGCATACGGCTGGGTCCAAACTGGAATGACATGGCCAGCAAAATAACAATGGATTAAACCCTGATCTGTGAATGGGGGTGAATGTTTGACAATGTTCAACATTTCATCCATCATCTTTTTGTGTTGCATTTTCACCCTAAGTGGGAAGGGTGTGCCCAGACGTGGGTCCCGTGCTTACTACGCCACCGGTTTCAAGCTAGCCCGACTGATGAGAGGTGATACCCCGCAACCAGTCCCAGGATGCTTGTTTTCCGGTCCGGGGAGGACCTGGCCCGGCAGTTTGGGCTGGATTGTTCCCATGGGGAACAGGGTCAAGGCTGATTTGCATATGGCTGGGTTCAAACTGAAATGGCGTGAGGAGCAAAATAACGAAGGATTAAACGCAGATCCGTGACTGGGGTGAATGTTCAACATTCTGTCCATCATTCTTTTTTATTGCATGAGCCCATCATCAGGATTGGCCTGAGCGGTCTGGATTTGCACTCCACAAAAGACTGTGGGAGCCTGTACCTGCTGTCTCCAACCTGGCAGCGTAACTCGAGTTGGAGACAGCTTCAGTGCGCATGTCGGTTTGGCTGTCCTGAGACAGCCGGCCAAACCCACATACGCACTAACAACAGTGCACCTATTACTCCCCCTCGTGCCTGTCATCCACATGGTCCCGACACTATAGAGAAAAATAAAACGATAATAACCATGCTTTATTATCGTTTTCTTTTTCAAGTTTTGCACCTGCTGCCAGGGGGGACAATGCTCCTCCACCATAGCGGAGGAGTTGCCGCTGCTGCATTGTGCAGTAATGCGAGAAGAGGGTCTCCACTATTGTTTGCAGTGTGTAGCTGTGCATGGGGGTCTCTTTAATATGGGGTATCCTCTGGGGTCTTCAGTCTGTAGAGATTTATGATGATGATCTTCAAGTGCTGTAAGAGAGGGATGCGCAGAGAGGTCTCTGTTGCATCGCGCATCGTTTCAAAGTAACAAACTGCAAATCCTTTAGGATGGATGCTTCTTTGTTGCCCTAACATGGCATAGCACTTCATCATCAGTCCCAGTCTAGAATGCCTCTGTACATTCCATCAACCCCCTTACATGCCCAGAACATAGAATGCAAGACAATGACATCACACATACCTAAGATTGAGCTGCATGTGCCCCTGAGTACGTTAATGCCAACTAACCCCAAATACTACATCTCCAATGTGTAAACATGTATGTGTGGTCTGCAGCATGCAGTGGTGTATGGGGGTGTTAGAAATTGGGTCTCTAGTTGGCTGTGGTTTGCACCCTGTCCAAGTAGGGACCCTCTCTGTTGTCAGGGTAAGGGAGTCACACAGCTAAGATAACTCTTCCACCCCCTTGCCAGGTTGAAATGGCAGCTTAAAACTGCACTCACATACACCAGTGGCAGGTCTGAGACATATTTGCAGGGCTACTCAGGGGGTGGCACAATCAGTATTGCAGGCCCACTAGAAGCATTTTATTTACAGGCCCTGGGCACACCTGATGCACTGCACTAGGGACTTACTAGTAAATCAAATATGACAATCATGTATAAACCAATCCCCAATACAATTTAGACAGAGAGCATATGCACCTTAACCCTGGTTAGCAGTGGTAAAGTGCTCAGATTCCTAAAGGCAACAAAAACAGGTCCGAAATCCTAGAAGGAAGAAGGCATAAAGTTTAGGGATAACCCTGAAAAAGGGCCAGGTCCAACACAACACCCTTCCGGCCTAAAGCCAGGGTAGACTAATCAATACCATAATGTACTTCCCTGGTTAGGGCGATAGAACATGGACCCTGGCCGGCAACAGCAGGGGCACGATCTAGTTCTACACCTCTCTGAATCCTGTTGGATCCCTCTATCCATACTCTCTGGGCCCAGTAAGCTACCCCATGGGGAATCCTTCTGCAGCACCTAACCTTACTCTGCTCACTGCTGTATCTCGGTAGGCAGATAGTACCACAATGGCCAGCACAGTGGTGTGGCCCATTCCACCCCTGAAGTGTGACTTCTGTCCCCAACCCAAGGGCAACTCTGCGTACAAGGACAGCAACCCACAGTGGCCAGGGCCAAGAGCCAGGCCACAGGCCTTTCAGGCCTCTCCAACCTCTGTGGTTTTTCAGAGTGGGGGTGGTAGCCCAGGTGACTGGTACCCTTTGTTCACTCTCCCACCCACCCGTTGAGGGGTGGTATCCTGAGACTGGTCATTCAGCACAGGGTCTGTAGCCTGAGGCTGAACAGGAGACTGGGACAAGCTCTCCCACACCCTGTCCTTCCCTCTGGGGTTCTGTACCTTCCACTGCGGAGAGGTATCCCCAGAGTCAGAACTGTCAGGGTGCTTGTGGCAAGCATCCTGCGCACTTTCCCACCAGTTCAGGAGTTTTGTCCTGAGACTGGTCCTCCAACTCGGGGTCCGCACCCTAGGGCTGAACCAGGATCAGGGGTTAGTCCCTCCTCCACCTGACCCCCTTCTAGTGTTCTGCACTCTCCCATCAGTAGTGGTACCCCCAGAAGGCACAATGTTAGTGACGCTTGTGACAGCCGCCTCTCCCGCAAGGTCAGGGGCGAGACCCTGAACCTGGCCTCCCAACCCAGGATATGTACCCTGAGGCTGAGCAGGTGCCTAGCAAGCCAGGACTTCCTGGGGAGTACTCCTATCCCTCCAAGGGAAACACATTCTTCATGTGTTGCATGAGAGTCTGCCTGGCACTGGTCTCTCGACTCCTGTCCATCTGACAGAGCATGAAGACCCCCCCCAGACAAGAAGTGGCATCACCAGGGTCATTCCTGGGGGCTCTGCCCTTAGAGCTGACCCCTGACCCTCTGGTTCTCCCACTAGGGACTACTTCCCATCTGGCCTTCTGCACCCTCCCCTCCGGAGAGGTACTGCCAGACACCAGAACTGGTAGGACGCTTGTGACAGCCGCCCTCCCAAGTTCTCCTGACACTATGAGGTCCCCCTCAGAAGATGAACTCCTGGTACAGACTCGGCCCCCTTCCTGGTGCATCCTCTGGGAACCATCCAGGCTCTGGGACTGGGGTTTGGACAACCTGGGCCTCTCCCCAGTCCTCCTACACTGAGAAGGGACATGGGACCTTCTTCCCATCCCACTACACTAGGACCTGTCTGAGCTACTGTAAACCTCCCCTGCCTCCCTTGGTTGGGGGAAATCTGAGCCACTGCCTTTAGGATCACTCCTAAATGCCTTTCCAGACACGCTGGCATCCACCAAGAGGTCTTCCTCCAGTGCAAGCTCCCTGGGGTCGGAGAACTCACAGTCCACCGGGTTTTGGCTGAGCTTTGGGAAACCATGACTGAGCATATGCTCTTCAGCAATCAGATTGTCCTGCCCCTCACATGTGTTCACTTTACTACCCTTCACCCAATCATCGAGTGCCTAGAATAATTACCCAACATCACCCTCACAAGACTGGTGAGACAGTATCTGACTGTCCCTGGAACTCAACCCACACTTTTCAGTAAAGTCTCAATACTTCCTTACTAGGGCTTCTACCAGGGGGGTAAATCTCCCCCGTCACTTCCTTCTAGATCCAGTAGAGTGTCCCTCCCGTCACTAGGAATATGGCTCCCCGTGCCACTTCCCCAATCTTCCTCAGTGACCCTGCGAACCTCTGGAGCTACCTCATATGCCTGAACCTCACCTGCCATATGTCACCCCCTCCTTGAAGTCTGGCACCAAGTCTCTAGGTATGTGGACCTTTTCTTCAGCACTGGCCATGGTCACCATCTGTGCTGGACTAAACTCTTCTGGCTTTCACCTCCAGTTCTCTCATGCACAGTTCATGAGCTGAAATCCTTTATTTTTTCTCCGTTTGCAGTTTCTTTCTCAACGTATCCAAAGTTTTCTCTCTTTCCTGCTACAACCCAAGCTTTTCAAGCTCTTACCCAAGCTTCCTGGCTCTCCGCCTGTTCTCCAGACCTGCAGAGGAAACACTTCTGTCAGCTCTGGAGGGAGCTCTTCCACCATTCAGGCTCCCCCCCCCCCCACAGGCGATGCTGGCTTCTCCAAACATCCCAGGTGCAGACTTTGTTCCTCCTCCCCCACAACATCACTCCCATCCTCTGGGTGGTCATCGGTCTTCCCAGTTGCCAACTAGGCCCTCAGCGCCTTTTGCAGCTCCTCCTTTGAAGTGAGGCCTTTAAAAGAACACCCAAACTTGATGTAAACCTTTTTGATCTGAGGCTCAAACACCACATCTGCAAGTATTGCTGATGGCTCTCCAGACTGAGCCATGATTGTGGCAACATAAAACAAATCTCAAGAGTGGTAAAAACAGAAAGAGAAAAAAAACAGAATGTCGGTATGTAATGGTCTGCAATATGGAAGTATTGTACACAAGTCACTGTATGCAAAGTACAAACACAAGTCCTATCCTCACCTCTGACCAATAGGTCTATAGTTTGCAGTGGTTTATACCCTGTCCAAGTACGGACCCTCACTCTATTCAGTGTATGGTAGTCACACAGCTAAGATAACCCCTGCTCACCCCGTGGTAGCTTGCATGAGCAGTCAGGCTTATCGCAGAGGCAATGTGTAAAGCTTTGGTACATACACACAGAGTAACAGAGGGAAAATGCTACAGACAGTTTAGTGAAATAGCCAATATTTATCTGAATAAAACAAGACCAAAACGAGAAAAATCCAACATACACAAGTCAAGATATCACTTTTCAAAGGTTAAGCATGTTTGGGACATAGAAATGAATGTATGCATTAAAATTCAAAGTTCAAGCAGACACAGGGGAGATGAGGCGCAGGAAAAGCAAAGCAATACGCAGGTCCTAACTCTACAGGGGAGGTGATGCGTTGGTTTCTTACTGCCAAGGGTGGTGATGCGTTGGTTCCTTCTAAGCAGGAGCGGTGATGAGTCGGTTCCTTACTGGAGGGGAGGTGATGCATTGATCTCCGGATCAGGAATTAGGCTGATGCAGGGAAACATGCTGATTTGGTCCTGTCTCATTTTCCAACACCAGGGCATAATTCAGCACTGCCTGCACTTTGTCTGCATTGAATTCAGAGCAGCAACCTGCAGGAGGGCTTTCTTATTTAAACACCAACTGGGCCCAAAAGAAGATTTAAAAAGCCATCAGTCCTCCACTTATTCAAGTATCTTCTTGGCTGAAAGCCATCTGGAGCTTAATACCTAGACCCAAATGCAATGGAAGGAAACAAAGGCTCACAGCTCGTTAATACTGCACAAGGGTTGTATGATGGAACCCCGCATGCATTTCCCCCACATATCTTTACAATACAGTCACTACCCTGACTGCGTGATTTCCACTAGTTACTTTACCATGCAAGTTGTTGCAACAACTTGCTTTAGGAGGCGCTGGACTTTGGAACAGTAAAATTACTATTCCAACTCCAGTCTACGCAACAGTGGGAAAGGCGTTGGGCTTTAAAGTCTAACAGCAGTCCAATAACGCCCCCCCTAAAGCAAGTCATGGTAAAGTAACGCATGGTAACGTTGAAGTCAGGGTAGTGACTAACCCTGGGCGGCCAACTACACTACGCTCGCGTAGTTTGCGTAGTTTGTGCTACTTTGCGCAACGTGAATTGCACGTAGCACAGTGCAAAAACGCGTATTTGGCATTTTTTGCTCGATCATGGTCCTCAACGTCAAGTTGGCGACCGCGAGCGAGCAAAATGACATCCCGGCGAGACTTTTTCCTCATTCGCAATCAGCAACATCAAGTTGGCGATCGCGAGCGTGGAAAATAAACCTCCCGGCGAGATTCTCAACGCTGGGAGGTCAGGTTTCTCATTGTGAGTGGTCGCGTATGCTCGCGACCGCTCGTGATGAGAAACTACCAGTCCGCGTTGAGAAAGCTGCCGCTCAAGTAAAAATCTACTTGAGCGGCAGAAAATGACAGCTCGCACTGTGCGAGATGCCGTTTTCAATGATTGCACAGTGCGGACAAGCATCCGGCACTGTGCGACCATCCCGAACAGCGCACCATGCAGTTTGCGTAGCGCTACGCGTATCTCGCGTAGTGCGAAGTGCACTTCGCGTAGCTACGCGTAGCGCTACTACGCAAACTACACCCAGGGTTAGTAGTGACTGCGTTGTAAAGGCAAGTCATTCTTGTGACTGCGGTATAAAGGATGTTTGCCCTTCACAAGTAATTAAGAGAAACTATTGATGGAGACATATCCATTTGTTTAATTCCCTATGTAAGAGATGTGCTTGCACTGTAAGACTGCAAGATTTATCTGTCCATATGAGTAAATATACAACTATTCATTTAAATGGCACCTAGTAATTTTTTTAATGTAATTATTTTAATATGCTACTCATCCCAGTGTAGGGTGTCAGAGCGCTTTACATCACACACAGAGGCTCAATAAATCATACAAGCATGTAAATTAATGCATATGAAATGTTACATAAGACAATAAGTTTACGAATCACATATCATCCATACCTGTACCGAGGATATAAAGTCCTGACTAATGCCAGGATATGAAACGTAATGCAGTGATTGTGGTTGTGTGTACTAACAAGACCTTATTACTGCCTAAATCAACACTTCTTTGCAATGTTAGAATTTCAACAGATGGGAAAACAAAATAGGGATCTAAACTAATGATTTACAGTTTGCATGCAGCTTCTTAATTCTGGTAAACAGATCACGGTGCTATATTAGAAAGCTTGTATCTCATGAACTAGAACTAACCAAACAATCTCAGGGGTATATACACAAGGGGATTTTGCCACCGGAACATCACTTTTTCTGACACTTCGGTGGCTCAGTGCCCTGCTCCACATTTACAAAGTGGTGTTAAACATTCTGCAGCACACATAAAAAGAACAAATTTCCTTTAAAGATTGTTTATGTGCAGAAAGATGTCCTTTTCTGCACATCAACAATTATTCCTTGCAGTACAGACACCCTTGCAACATGGTGCGATGAGGCCTTAGTTGCAGGGATGATTTCCTGCAATGCAGGCACCCTTGTACTATGGTGCAAGGGTGCCTGTTTTGACAGAAATCATCCCTGCAACACAGACACCCTTGCTCTGTGGTGCAAGGCTGTCTGTGTTGACACTAGGCAGCTATTTTTAGCGCCTATGCAAGGGAAAACACAGTTGTGTGCCATATTCTTGTAAATACAGCGCATCCCTGATTTTTTGAAAGGACGCGGCGCTGCAAAATTTGCCACAGCGCTGCGGTGCACCATTTCCTTGTAAATATACCTCTCGGTATCAAAAGCAGCAAGCCCATTTACCTCTTTAAAACAACAAATTTGGGATCTGAATGTTACTTGATGTGCTTTGCAGCAGGCACATTAACCCTCTATTCTACTTTATTAGTCAAAACTGTGAATAGACAAAGAACAGAACACTCCCAGAACTGTGCTAACTAATAGTGTTATTGTACCACTATTATAATCCCCTCTAAATTGCTAGGCACACAATGATCTCTGTAGTAGGTGTATTCACCCTGTCAGATATTTTAGAATGCAGCCTCTTTGTGACTGATTACTGTCACACAAGTCCCTGTTGTCAATTCTTTGCATCAGAGTTTTTTTAAATAAATTTATAAGTTAACTATATGTTAGACTCTACTGTTCAAGCCCCGACCCTCATGACTTCACACTGCTTCCCTTGCCACATCTTGACCCCCACTGTATGGGTTCCCATAGTCACTTTTTCCCCAGTTTCATCCCTGTACAAGGGGATGTTGCAGATGTTCACAGTGTGCAGCGATGTCTGCGGGAGATCTCCACCGACACCAGCTGTGTGCAGCTGAATAAGAGGTCATCAGAAGCTCTTCGGAGTGGTCACTGGTGTACTAAGAGTAATAGTCACAGGGGCTGCTGAGTGCAGCAGATTTTTTTTGGTCTCGCCTAGCGTTGCAGCGCGCATGTTTTTCTCGCTTGGCGAGATATATTGTGGATGAGGGGTTTTCAGAAGGGGACTTGAAGCCCCGCCCCTAATTTTCATTGGCGGGCGTCACCGTTTATGCTAAACTGTGGGCTGCCATTGGAAATTAGTATTTTTTGTTGCCGCCCTTTCACCTTTTCGTCCGGCCCATCCGGGTCGTCTGCTTTGCGGCTGTCGCGAAGCAAATTCCTATCTTTGTCGGGGCCATCTGTTTCTAATTAATGTGGCCTTAGCGCGGTCATGCACCCGGTTCACGGCAGACAGTGGAGTTGCTCAGCCTGCCCTGCTCTCTCCACCCCCTCCCTCTCCTCACACTGGCTCTGGAGTTGCTCGGCCTGCCCTGCTCTCTGCACCCCTCCTCCCTCTCCTCACACTGGCTAAGCACACGGCAACCAATATGCTGCATAAATGCTAATTTTAGTCCACACCTCCAATGGAAATCATGCTCTGGGATAGCGTAAGTGCTATAGAAAAGAATTTACCTGTGTCTATATTTTATTGAGAAATCTGTGGAACTTTTAGTAATTCAAATTGACTTGTAATGCTTTTACCTACTTCGAGACACATTTATGTAGGGATTTAATTTTTTTTAGGTATTTTAAGATTATTTTGTTTGGCCTTTTCAAGTCACGAAACAGGGACACGCTTGCGTAGTAGTCCAAACCACAAGCCCTCCCAACTTGAAGCTCTAAGAAAATGCTTCACACTCTACGTAAATAACCTCACCCACCACAGCTGTGACCACGCCTTATTATGATGTCACAGTCGGTTTGACCCACACCCCCTTTTGCCTGTCGCACACGACGTCACCCTACCAGCCAACTGGCAACTAGTCTCTGTAGGCTTAGCTGCCACCGCCGCCTCCTTCATCTGCCGAAGCAGCTGCTGTTTGTTGCCCGGAGTCTGACAGAGTGTACAGGATATAGAAGCCATGACCTGCTGACCACACTAGTGCGGGAGGACAAGGAGCGAGCGTCCCGCTTACAGGCAGGTAAATCAGAGGGAATTAAATGGGGAGAAGGGCTTTATGACGGGACACAGGCTTTTCGCCTGATCCTGCTGGCTGCCTGTGGCGCTCCAGGCCGGTTTTTAACTGTCAGTATAGCCACCAGCTACATGAGCCCCTGGTCTGAGCAACGTTGAGTCTGGCAAGGGTTCTCTGAGCTGTCAGCCATTTGCGATGCTGTGCCTCCCGAACACCACCTCTTAGCAGCGCGAGAGCCACAGGGGTTGGCATGGTTCTGTGCGGAGGACATGTCATGGGAAGGGGCGGGTCTAAGAAGGGTGCGGGGGCTATGACAGCCTGAGTACCCGGCCCCCTTATGCTTCATTTGACTGTTCTTCTGGTGAACGTTATTTTGTCTGCATTCCTCCCTCAAAAGGCTATGGGGGAGGGGGAGGGCGTTCGTCTGAGGAAATCCAGCTCTCTAATTGGACAGTAGCCCTGGCACACTGATGCCGAGAGCTGGATGGAGACTTACGGGACATGAGTATCCAGTAAGAGAAACATCCTTATTCATCACTATTCCTGGTTTGTAGGTTAACCGCGACTTAATGCGTTGTCATTTATGTTTGAACACACTCACACTGGCTCTGGAGTTGCTCGGCCTGCCCTGCTCTCTCCACACCCCCTCCCTCTCCTCACACTGGCTAAAGCACACAGCAACCAACGTCAACACACAGTCCCTTGTGGGAACATAGTCTGTGCCGGTAAGACTGCTACTTGAACGGCGGTTGCATCTGCACGTCGGACATCGGTTCAATCGCCCCCACAATAAAAAGCATATCTGGAGTGTCTGTGCAACAGGTTTGTGACCCGTGTGTCATTTGTTGTTAACCCTGTCCATAGTTTTCGATAACTTAAAACCAAATTAATCGTGCAACCCAAAGCTGGGTGGTCTGGATTTCCACGGCGATCCCATCTTCAGAGGTTTCCCTTTCATTAATTCCGCTTCCAGGCTCAGATGAAAGTGTGCTTTGGTGCTGCGCCCCGAGTCTGCGAAGCAAGCATTTTTAGTCTGAGCAGCGCACCCCCACTTAGGCACCGTCCGTGCCCCGTTTTCATTGCGTTGTGTCCGGGTGCAACGCGGGAGCCATGTGTTAAAATGGCTCTTCCTGCCGTAAAAAAGAGAGAGCTCATTAAATCGCAATTGGTGACAAGGACCACAAGCGCACATTTTTTTTCCATTTTTGACAATCGGGAATTCATCAGGGGTGTCAGCGACAGAGAAGCGGGCTCCTTTGTGGCTCAAAAATGCCTAAGGCGGGCAGAGGCTGCCTTGTTTGTGGCTGTAAAGCTCCGGGCTGCGGCCACGGATGAGCTGATCCCAGAAGAGGACGAGAATGCCCCTATGTTTGGGATGAGAATGGCCAAATTTCTGGCTGCTGTTTGTGTCGATCTGGCCCTGCGGCCGCGGAGAGCCGAGTGCCCTTGCGCCCCCGCCCCATACCTTACCCATTGGGCACCGGACAGGAAAACGTGTTCATCCGAGGCTAAAGCACATGTTGTATTTTCTTTTTTTTTCTTTTTAAAGTTAGATGTCATAGTCTGAACCTAGGGCCAAGGCGCAGTAAGTGCTTGAGAGAGAAGCCGCAGCATGCCCTTCATATATTTGTTAATGTCACAAAAGGGATTGGCGGACATGAGGAAGTCGTGCAGGGGCAGTCAGGGGGAGCAGCCTTTCCTCTGGGGTACCTTAGCACATCCCGAGCCTGGGAGTAAAAGGCAGAGAGGGCGTCAGAGGCTCGCGGGGGGCACCTGAGAAGGAAGGCGCTGCTTTTGTCCAAGATAACGTACTTGTAACACGTCTTTGCACGGGAATGGCGAGTTTTGTCTTGGAAAGGCACATGTGCAATATCTTTTCGATGCTGTATGCTTCAGAAGTCCGAGGTAGAGAAAATAATGACAGCGAATGTAAACCATTGAGAGAGAGGCCTCGAGTAGAAAAGAGCTAAGGGCGCCTGTTGAGACAAAGGCAGGGCGGCATTGGCACTGCCGAGCTGGGCGCAGCACTCAAGGCTTTCTCCAGTGAATCACCACAAGGCTCTGTCCCCCAACACACTCTTTTTTTTTTTTAACTTTAATAAGCGCGGCGCCATCTTCACAGACACCACGCTATGCAATGCAATAGGTGTTGCTTTTGGTATTGTAAATAACAATGCCTTTTAATTTTTTTAAAGGCATTGCCATTTACAATGTCAATAGCTCAAAATAATGTCATTGCGAGATTTATTGCATTGTAAATGCTTGTCCTGTGCAGTTGTCTGGCATCATGGCTGAACTCCACATCTCTCATCGGTGATTGGCATCTATAAAAGCTGGAGGAGAACATTATTATCTGTTATTTATCTGCTATATTCCCGCCTGTAATAACCCTCATCTGAGTCACAGCTGCACACAGCTCCATGAATTATAGATGTCGGTGAAGCCGCGCTGCAGTCGGAGGAACGAGCGCATTCCCTCTCATTCTGTGGCAGTGTAAAGTAAATGATGCACTCCTGGAAGTTGCACTTCAAAATGAGATGTTTATTATGGAAGCGCAGTACAGAAGCAAGAAGCCCACAACCGGTCATCCACAGCTCCCGAAGTAACTGCCTGAAAGAGCAGTTACAGGCAGCCACAACGACAACCCTGGAATGAGCCGACCATTACAAAAGTACACAGAGCGCGGGGAAGACGCTCGGGGAACTAAAGTGACAGCACGTGAATAACAAGTCGCTCTTAAAGAGAAAGAGCGACTTGTTACCTTAACATCATTTCCCCTTTATTAAACAAAACAAGAAATAAAGTAAATCACAAAAATACATAAGTACAAACATTGATTAACATCAACAACTAGACCTTTGACTAACAATAGCAAAGAACTTATTACTGTACTACTAACTCACATTAAATAATAATCCTTAAACCTTTGAGGAACAGAAACATTACGATGCGAAACTCTAGAAGTGACTGTAGATGAAGGAATATTGGGTGAAGATTGAACACTAGGTAAAGGATCATGACACAAAGCAGTTTCAGAATCAGTAACATTAGAACAATCATTATGCAAGAGATTTCCAGACACAATGCTGTTTCTGTCCAAAGAAGTCGAAGGAAAGTTGTCACAGAAAAAGTCCATGCCAAAATCAAAACCATCAAAGTCTGAAGTGCAAAAACTTTTCTTCTTGGTGGATATGATTTTTAAAGCTTGATCATCTGTGAATTTAATCAGACTTCTCCTATTCCACCACCCCCTATCGTTTAATAAAATAGCACTTTTTGCCACTTGAATAACCTTGACAGGTAGTGTGAATCTGGACTCTCCTTTCTTGACTCTCTTTGGTTTTTTAATTAGCACCCAATCACCAACAAAAAATGGGACATCTTTGGTGTGTTTAGAATCATGATGATGTAAAGAAACAGCATCATGTTTACACTTAACATGTTCCTGAATTCTCTTTAAGTTTCTCATATGAGTAACATCAGCATTAGTAATATCTTTCACCCAATGGGGACACAGATGTGAAATTGGCACTCTGTTGCGCAACATTTTAAAAGGAGAAACATTTGTGGTACTGTGGGGAGTATTATGATAGGTCCACAGTTTCTCTTTTAAAAATTCCTCAACTTGTAAACCAGAAGACAGAGCAGTCTGGACTCCTTCCTTAAAGAACCTGTTGATACGTTCAACTAGTCCATTAGAGGAAGGAGAATAAAGTGCCACGGTGAGGTGTTTGATTTGAAAATCCTCCACAAATTTTAACATCTGATGGGACTTGAAATGTGTTCCATTGTCTGTGACAATCTGCCTTGGAGGGCCCTCAATGTCAAACACCTTTCTCAAAAATTTGATAACAGTACTAGTATCAGGGGAGGACACCAAATCAAAATAGACCCACTTTGAAAAATAGTCAATCAATACCAAAAGAAATCTCTTACTAGCAGGAAGCAGATCAAATGGACCCGCAAAGTCCAACGCAACCTTTTCTCAGGGCGACTCAGGTAATGGGACCATGTGAATGTTAGGCTCCATTGTCCTCCAATGCTTATCAGAAACAAGACAGGTATTACAGTCTGAAATCCATGTTCTCACCTGCGAATCTAAGCCAGGCCACCAATAAAATTGCTTAAGATTACGAATGGTAGCAGACACCCCCATATGTCCTTCATGACTCTTCTTGAACAGAAGATGTCTAAAATTTGTAGGGGGAACCAAAAATCATGTCGGAGTAAACATTCATTAACAATGGACAATTCATCCGATACCTGAAAATAAGGTTTAATGTCTGCAGGTAGGTTTCTTTCATGAGGCCAACCTGATTTGATATAAAACATAACAGATTGAAGAATAGTGTCACCAGAGAGTGCAGCCAACCAAGAATCTTTGGTAACCAGAGGATTCTCCACTAAAATGTCATCAATCAGGGCCACAACACATTCCACTTCATCATGAATACTTGATGAAATGTCTTCAATGGGCATCCTTGATAGACAATCTGCCCGACCATTCTTACCACCAGGTAAGTATCTGATGGAGAAATTGTATTCATGCAATTTAGAAAGAATTCTCACTAGTCTAGCTGAAGCCTTCCCTGTGCCATTCCCATTAAGCAAATAAATGAGGGGTTTATGGTCAGTAAAAATGTAAAAATGAGTTTCCCCAAAGAAATGTTTTGAATTTTTCTATTGCCCATGTGCAAGCCAGTGCCTCTTTTTCAATTGTACTGTAGTTCTTTTCTGGTGAAAGGAGAGATCTCGAGGCATAGGCAATAGTGTGTTCTTTACCTTCATAATGCTGTGATAAGACGGCACCTAATCCTAATTGGCTGGCATCTACAGTTACGTAGCAGGATTGACCAGAAATAAAAGATGCTAAGATAGGTTCGGAGGTAATTAAAGTTTTGTTTTCCCCAAAAGACTTGTGTGCTTCTTCAGACCAAACAAAAGTATTTCCCTTGCGCAATAATTCTCTCAGTGGCTGAACTATCACATAATAATCTTGAATAAACCGAGAGTAATACTCGCAAAGTCCCAAAAAAGATCGGAGGGTGTCCTTATTTTTGGGTGAAGTACTATCTCTGATAGCAGCAATGAGAGAAAGTTTTGGTCTAATACCATCTTTAGAGATACTGTGGCCTAGATAATCCAACTTGTCCACCATAAACCTGCATTTCTCCTTCCTAAGAGTAATGCCAACATTTCTAAAGACAGACAACACTCTTTCAAAAATAAGATTGTGTTCCCTATTGGTTTCTGCAAAAATGAGAACATCGTCCTGAAATGCCTGTACTCCAGATATACCCTTGAGAATGGTCTCCATGAATTTTTGAAACACGCTTGCCGCAGAGGCAAGACCGAATGGCATGCGCAGATATTTAAATGCGCCAAAAGGTGTGATAAAAGTTGTTAGGTCTTGGCTCTCTTTGGCAAGTGGTATCTGATGATACGCTGATCTCAGATCAAGTAATACTTTTGCATTGCCCAGATTTGTTAATAGATCATGAACCTTGGGTAAGGGATGACAATCAATAACAATATTTTTATCGAGATTGCGAAGGTCTACACACAAACGAATCTCGTTTGTCTTTTTCTTCACGATTACAATTGGACTGACCCACTCTGATGAATCAGTAGTTGTAATGATACCCTCCTTGCACAGTTTGTCAAGTAAGGTCTTGAGATCCTGCCTGACACTAAGAGGTATGGACCTTACCTTGTGTACCACCGGAGATGCATTCTCTTTGAGTTTAATCAGATGCTCAAACTTTTTTATATTGCCAATGACATCACAAAATACTTCATTAAACTTGTTGATTACATTAGTAACATCATTATCAAGATCGCTCTCAATGAAATTGATAGATTGTTCAGCAAGAACAATTGGGTTTTCAGCTCCAGGGATAAGCATAATGCCTAATCTAGCCAGGTCCTTCCAACCAATTATGTTTTGCCCTCTGATGGCTACATATATTTTTGTCGTAATCTTCCTACCCATACATGAAAGGATGTCAATGAAATAACCAGACATATCAATATTTTGACCCCCAAATGCCTTAGGATGAACATCTGACTGAGAGAGTTGTCTCTCTCTGTATTTTCCTGCAAATAAAATATCAGAAATGATAGTGATGGGTGCACCTGAGTCAGCCATCATCTCAATAGGAATATTAGATATGGTTGCTTCACAGAAAGGTCCTTTTATAGTTATATCTTCTATGTTGTCGTCTGAAATTGTAAGAAACATCTGACCCAAATCTTGTGCACATGAATTGGGTGTGATTTCAACTGAGCTTACTTTAACAACATTTTTACCAGACTTACAGACTGACATAAAATGTCCTAATTTGCCACACTTTGTGCAGCGTTTAAATGAAGCAGGACAGCTTGGGTTATTGCCTAGGTGATTCCGAGAACCACATCTAAAGCAAAAATTATTAGGTTTTCTAAAGGAACTTTGTTAAACCTGTTTCTGGTGTCTACAGCTGAAATTTGAACATCGTCATTTGAAACTATTGATACTGATGAGCTTTGGGATTGAAGATCACTAGAGATCACCTTGGAAGAGATTATGGACCTCTCTATACCCTTTGCTATTTCTATTGTCTCACTCAAAGTTGGGTCTCTCCACCCTAATAGCCTTTCTTGTATTTTTTTAGACGCACAGTGATACACAAATTGATCTCTAAGGCATGTGTCTAAAACGGCTCCAAAATTACATGTGGAAGCTAAATGTCTCAGTATTGAAATGTAGTCTTCTACCGATTCAGCTATATGCTGTTTTCTTTTCATAAAATTGAAGCGTTCAAGAAGTATACTTGGTTCCTCCGTAAACTTCCTTGATAGCCTCGCTAAGCCTTCAGCATACACATTCCAACCCTCTTGAGCTCCTGCTGGGGGTTGGAGTTGTGGTAAATTGTTGAATACTTTTTGTACTTCAAAGCCCAAGTGACCATACAGGAGCGCAAATTTTCTTTTTGGTTCAAAGTCATTTGCATCATTGGCAACCAGATAACTTTGAAATAAATTTAGCCAATGTTTCCAGGGAACAATCGGTTTTCCTGGTGAAGGTAAAAAAGTCAGAATTGTTCAATAGGTGCCCATTTGATGCCATATTGGATAAAAATGCCAAACTTCCAAATGTTACTGTTTAAAGTGGGCCTGTCACTGAAGGTGCAGGCAGAAATACGTGCTGTTAGCTCCCATAAACTATGTTTTTTAACTCATGCAGGTTAGCAAACGTGTAAAACTTCCCTTAAACAATGATTAAATCAAAGGTGTGCCCATCACCGATGGATGAGCAAGTCTTACCGCCTTATAAATCGTCCTCGCGTTGAGAGCAAGGCGAAATTTCAGTATTAAACGCCCGGAAAACGGAGGAACAGTCTTCGTTGGTAGTGTTGCTAGGCAACCCACTCTTCCGTCTTGTAAACGGAGCTCATTTCAGCCCAAAACAGTGTAACTTTCGAAGCGATCCCTCTAGCCGTGTATGCGAGGGGCGTCACGACGTCAGAGGGGAGGTGCCAAAATCATCATCATGTAAAATCCTTCGTGAAGTAGAGGCGGGAGGTTGCTGCAACGTCGTGGATACACGGTGAGTTTATGGAAATAAACTGTTAAATCCCGTCTTCGGTCGGTGGGCTTGCTTGAAATAATCCTTGTCGCCAAATGTAAAGTAAATGATGCACTCCTGGAAGTTGCACTTCAAAATGAGATGTTTATTATGGAAGCGCAGTACAGAAGCAAGAAGCCCACAACCGGTCATCCACAGCTCCCGAAGTAACTGCCTGAAAGAGCAGTTACAGGCAGCCACAACGACAACCCTGGAATGAGCCGACCATTACAAAAGTACACAGAGCGCGGGGAAGACGCTCGGGGAACTAAAGTGACAGCGCGTGAATAACAAGTCGCTCTTAAAGAGAAAGAGCGACTTGTTACCTTAACAGGCAGACAGATACTGACGCCCAAGAGCGAGGGTCTCGAACAGGCAATGGAGGGCGGTGGGATAAAAGAAAGTGACTGTGAAAGGGAGAGAGTGAAACGTGAGAAGCGACGAGAGTGTAGGCTAAAAGAGAGAGAAGTGGGATAGAAAAGAGTGCCGAAATTCGCCTTGAAAGAGGAAAAGTAGAGGGGAAGATAGAGGAGACAGACTGGGGCAGTTAAAGGACAGAGAAGGTTAAGCAGCGACTGAGCGAGAAGGGAACTTGAGACCTGTGAAGCAAGAAGCCGGGAAGGAGAGAGTTTAAATGAATTGTAAATGGGGATGAAAAGAAAGAGAGGGCGATGGAAGGTGACAGAGAGACAAAAGCAAAGAAGCTGGTAAAGGAAAGGAGGAAAGTGTGTACACACAAGGACAGAGAGGAGCAGAGAGAAGAGAGAAAGGGCAGTGCAAGGAGAATGAAAACGAAGGGCAGGAGAGAGGGCGGTGAGAGGAGTGAGCTCAAAGAGGGAAAGAGGAGTAACCAGTGACAAGAGAGACACGGGAAATCAGAGAAAATACAGAAGAGATGGATGCAATGCTTTAAAGGGAAGAAGATAGACTTATCTGCCGCTCCGCTCCTGCTGACGCTGCCGGCTGCCTCGCTGCTCCTCTCGTCAGGCCGGAAGGGGATGGGCCCTCAAGGCACAGCCTCCCCACCCAATCCAGACGCTGCTCTCATGCTATAAGAGCAGCTTCTGGATTGGTCTGAGTGGCCGCCTTTGCCGCTCAGACAATGCATTGGAGCCTGTGGCTTTTCTCCTACCCGGCTGGGTTGCAGAAACATAAGTGCCCTTGTCTGTTTGGCTGGCCTAAGACTCTTCTCCTCCTCCCTGCAATGCCCGGCCCACCCCACCAAATTCTCTTTGCGCAGCTTAGACAGCATAAATAAATTGATTATAACATTGTGCTATTATCATTTTATTTATCATCTGCTGGTGCTGGGCTGTGGGGTGATTCTCCACCGCCATCAAAGCGCTCTTCATCCATTGGTCTGTTGTGTCATTCACATGTTTCTACCAGCAGCAACAGCATAGTGCATGGGGCAGTGGATAAGCCCACATCAGTCATTGGCTATCTTTATTGTGAGTGACAACAATCTGCTCTTTCTGAAGAAGCACGTCCCCTCATAAAGAAGCTCCCTTCCGTGCCATGGACTACTATGATAATGTGTGCTTTTGAGGCAATTTTGTTTAGTAATTTTTTTATTTTAGTTGAGGGCCTGGCAACTCAACCAAAAGTAAGATTTACAAAACGATAACTAGCACTGACATAGCCAAATGGACTACAGACACCAGGTCTATTGGCTTTCCCAATGCTTATTTTACAGAGTATTTAAGGTTCCTGAGTTGTTGCTAAAACAACCTGTATTTACACTAAGGAGTCGAGAGATAGTCTTCTCGAACAGGGAGATCTATCATTGATGAAGAGACAGAATGAGACATATTTTTTTTTCACGTTTGCTAATATTTGGACTTCATTTATTTGAATTTGTGTTCTTGCATGTATTTTGAAGCACTCAGATCAATAGATATTCTCAGTTACCCACTGCTTTTGGGTGGAGGAGACTGTTGTGGGATAGTTCACCTGTTCTGCTGTTTTGAGTGAAGTTTGTATTTGATTGGAAACATATGGTTTTTACCCATGGTGGGACTGGGGCAGAAAATTTACCCCGTCACCATAATAAAAGTGGCCGCCATTAGCGAACCAGATAAGTAAGATAACTAAAAAAGTGCCCCACATTTGCAAATCAGGAGAGATCTTAACATGTAAAGACAAGCTGTATATGCGTTTGCAAGGTATGGGAAACTGCAAGGATTTGTGTCTACTGCAGGCAATGTTTGTGGCAATATGAGGGAAACCAACAATAAAAAGCAGCCCAGTACATCATGATTCACTCGCTGCTTCCGCCTTGAGTGATCGCTCCCCTCGCTGCTCCTCACAGCGTGGTATCGTATTACTGCATTGTAACCAAGTTGTGATATCTGCATAGCTCCATTTTTAGTAAGCTTCGTAATTTCATAGCGCTATTATCCCACAGCGCTTACATTGCTTTGATTGCATTGTTGTGTGTGATTTCCCCCGGCGCCCTGCTCTGACCTCCCCTCCATTTTTATCCTGCTGTTGTTGTGTTCCCCTGAGCCCGCCACGCCTCCCAGCTGAGCCGCCCTCCCACAAGCACCCAAAAGCATTCCCCAAACCTCGCAGCGCTGTGATTCACTCGCTGCTTCCGCCTTGAGTGATCGCTCTCCTCGCTGCTCCTCACAGCGTGGTATCGTATTACTGCATTGTAACCAAGTTGTGATATCTGCATAGCTCCATTTTTAGTAAGCTTCGTAATTTCATAGCGCTATTATCCCACAGCGCTTACATTGCTTTGATTGCATTGTTGTGTGTGATTTCCCCCGGCGCCCTGCTCTGACCTCCCCTCCATTTTGATCCTGCTGTTGTTGTGTTCCCCTGAGCCCGCCACGCCTCCCAGCTGAGCCGCCCTCGCCCCTCCCCCTCCGCTATCCATATATGACAGTAGTTCCCGCGCGCAGCGTCCACGCGCAGCGTCCGCGCCCAACCCGCGCCGAAGGTGCGCCAAAGGTAAGCCCGTCTACGCCCGTCCGCGCCTGGACCGCGCCCAGCGCCAGACCCCCTGCCCCTCGAGCTGCCCAGCCCTCCCGCATTACCTACGATGCCGCCTCCCTCCTAGCCCTCGACCCCGGTCGCGCCCCCAACTGCGTCCTTGCCGCTCCTGGACACACCCATGGCCCTTTCTCCTGCTACTCCTGCAAATTCAGCGGCACCGACAACATCTCTGCTACGTCCACACCACAGATTCCCGACCCCAACCACCTACAATGCATCCTTCTCAACACCCGATCGGTCCATAGGCATGCCATTGACCTATGGAATCTACTAGACACCATTTCCCCGGACATCGCCTTCCTTACGGAAACATGGATGAATGCTTCCTCCGCACCAGACATCACCATTGCCATCCCTGAAGACTATAAGATCACCCGCAAAGACCGTACCAGCCACACAGGAGGAGGAATCGCCATCGTCCACAAGAAATCTATCCGCATCTCAACCAGCTCTGACGTCAATCTCGCCAACTCCGAACATCTTCACTTCCAGATCCACATCGACCCCAAAACAACACTCAGAGGCACTCTCCTCTACAGACCACCAGGACCCCGCGCAAAATTCAGTGAAGACATCACGGACTTCATCACCCCACACGCGCTCCCCTCCAAAGATTACATCCTTCTGGGAGACCTCAACTTTCACCTTGAAAAGACCAACGACCACAACACCTCCACCCTCGTGGACAACCTCGCCAACCTCGGACTTAAACAACTAGTCACTTCCCCCACCCACATCGCAGGTCACACACTCGACCCCATCTTCACATCCAGCAATCATATCTCCTTCTGCCACACTACGGATCTCCTCTGGACCGACCACAGCTGCGTTCACTTCATCTACAACAAGCCGAAACCCATCATCCACTCCCAACCTACCCTGCAAAGAAACTGGAACAAAATCACCACGGACCAAATCTCCGCATCGCTCCTTCGAAACTCCCCAGCCCTCTCTTCTAACGCCAACGAAGCCGCCGCCAACCTCACCCTATGGTTATCCAACACCGCCGACACCTTAGCTCCACTGAAAAAACGTCAAAGCAAACCTGGCAGCAAGAAAGCCTCATGGTTCAACGATGATCTCAAGAAGTCCAAGAAACTCTGCCGCTCCCTTGAAAAGGCCTGGAAAAAAGACCCAACCACCAGCACCAAGGACGCCTTCAAAAGCGCCACCCGCACCCACCACCAACTGATCCGAAAAGCCAAGAAAACAGCTTTCAAGGATCGACTTGACAACAACGCCCACAACAGCAAGGAACTTTTCAACATCGTCAAGGAATTTTCCAATCCCTCGGCCAACTCCAACGACATCACCCCCTCTCAAACCCTCTGCGACTCCCTAGCCTCTTTTTTCCACAACAAGATTGCAGACATCCACAACAGCTTTGACAACCAACCCGGAAACCAACCCACCCTACCATCTGCTGACCACCTTCCCCCCGTGAACACCCTTAACGCCTGGAACCCAATCTCCACTGAGGACACCATCCGCCTGATGAATTCCATCCACTCAGGATCCCCCACAGACCCATGCCCTCACCACTTCTTCAACAAAGCAGACTCCGTCATAGCACCGCACCTCCGAGACGTCATCAACTGCTCCTTCAACTCCGCTACCTTCCCAGAAGACTGGAAACACGCCGAACTCACTGCCCTTCTGAAAAAACCAACAGCGGACCCCACCGAACTCAAAAATTACCGCCCCATCTCGCTTCTTCCATTCCCGGCCAAAGTCATCGAGAAAGCCGTCAACAACCAGCTCGCCGCTTTCCTCGAAGCCAACAAATCCCTCGACTCCTCACAGTCCGGCTTCCGAGCCAAACACAGCACTGAGACCGCCCTCATCGCAGCAACAGACGACATTCGAACTCTACTGGACAACGGAGACACAGTCGCCCTCATCCTCCTCGACCTCTCTGCAGCATTCGATACAGTCTGCCACAGCACCCTTCTACAACGCCTCAATAACATCGGAATCCAAGGAAAAGCACTTGAATGGATCACCTCGTTCCTCACCGGAAGAACCCAGAGAGTCCGCCTTCCTCCATTCAAGTCCGAGGCCTCTGAAGTCATCTGCGGCGTCCCTCAAGGATCCTCACTCAGTCCCACCCTCTTCAACGTATACATGAGCCCCCTCGCGGCCATCGCACGCCGACACAACCTCAACATCATCTCCTACGCGGACGACACTCAACTAATCCTTTCTCTCACCAATGACCCTAGCACCGCCAAAACTAACCTACACGAAGGAATGAAAGAAGTTGCCGAATGGATGAAACAAAGCCGTCTGAAACTGAACTCAGACAAAACTGAAGTCCTCATCCTAGGTACATCCCCCTCTGCATGGGACGATTCCTGGTGGCCTGAAGCCCTCGGAAAAGCACCCATCCCGACAGACCACGCACGGAACCTAGGCGTCATCCTGGATTCTTCACTCTCAATGAACAGACAAGTCAGCGCCGTATCCTCTTCCTGCTTCAACATTCTTCGCATGCTCAGAAAAACATTTCGCTGGATCCCCCTCGAAACAAGGAAAACAGTTACCCACGCTCTTGTCACGAGCCGACTGGACTACGGAAACACCCTCTACGCGGGCACTACCGCAAAGCTCCAGAAGAAACTCCAACGAATCCAAAACGCATCAGCCAGGCTCATATTAGACATCCCTCGCAACGAACACATCTCTGATCACCTTAAAGACCTCCACTGGCTACCCGTCAATAAGAGGATCACCTTCCGACTGCTTACCCACGCACACAAATCACTCTACGACATCGGACCAGATTGCCTCAACTCTCGACTGTCCTTCTACACCCCCTCCCGCCAACTACGATCTTCCAGCCAAGCCCTCGCCACTATACCTCGCATCAACAAGACCACCATGGGAGGCAGATCCTTTGCATACCTGGCTGCTAAAACATGGAACTCACTCCCCGCCTACCTTCGCCTCACCCAGAACCACCTAGCGTTCAGAAAGCAGCTTAAAACGTGGATATTTGACAAATAACCCTCCTCCCCTTCCTAAGCGCCTTGAAACCCTCTGGGTACGTAGTGCGCTATACAAATTCTATGACTTGACTTGACTTGACTAAAACAGACCAATAAACAAGCAAAAACCAACCAACAAACAGATCTGTCAGAGCAGCCCTGTAGGCCAGTCCAAGACTGGTTTTACCGCTTGCACTAACATTTTGTGCAGTAAAACCTAATTCTGTTGTAATATACTTGTAATGTGTACAAAAACAATCATTAAAGGCATTTTCTGCAGCATGCATAGAAAGAGGAAAAACAAAAAGAAATAAAAGTATTTCTCCTAGTTGTGCCATTGGCGTAGGATTCTGACGCATTTCCGGGTATACAAAATTTTGTAATTCTGGGAGTGAGTCAAGTTTCATGCATATGCGTGGGAACACCCACAGTAAAACCCACGGAACGCCCCTCTCATGCAGAGTAACACGTAAAACTGAAACATATTTACAAAGCCATGAAAAGTCACGCAGGGTGACTTTACATGGCCCTGTAAGTATGGAGAAGACCATTGTGCTGCCAGTGCATCAATAAAAGTGACGCATTGGTGGCGCGATTGGCTTGTAAATAAGACCCATTGTATTCATGCTCTCTACTGGGGCCATATTACATAAGGTGACCCGGGGGCGCAACGAGCGTTTGCGCCTGCTTTGTGCACCCCAGGGCACTTTGGTATTATAGAAGGGGGCGCAGACGCTTGTGCGTGCCCTTCTATAATACTGATAGCACTGGCGCACTTCAAGCAACAGCACTATCAACAGAGGGTGTTCCCTCATTTGCATAGGGGCGGGCCCTATCCAAATGAGGGAATTCCTTTGACTCTGTGCCTGCGCCATATTACAGACATGGGCGCAGGGTGAAAGAAGCCCGCAGGAGGCTCACTGACAGTGCACCATTTAAAAAGGTGGCACACTGTCAATGCACATCCTGACAGCAGCCCGCTGCAGGGGTAAAGGAGGTCCCATGGACCCCCAGACGTACATTTGCAGGCGGGCGCTGTCACTGACTGCACCCGCCTGCAAGGGGATCTCTAATCCCCTTTGAAAGTGGAGGTGGGCGCCGTCTGCACTGGGAAAACACAGAGCAGCTGCTCTGTATTTTCACATGAATGAGCTGCCCCCAGGGCAGCGCAGGTTCGCGGCTGACCACAGGGCAACGCATTCAACATAATAGGCCGTATTGGCATTGTTTGCGCCCAGCGCACCTTTTCAAAGGTGCGCATTGCGCAAACAATGCCAATACGTAATACGGCCCCTGGTGCAAAAATCTGTATGAAATACTTAAAGTTCTGTAATCAGGATTTGCTCAAGATTATTATTGCGCAAAATAAAATATCCCCAGGACTTTTCATAATCAGGTCGCAAGGGAGGAAGTTTTACAATTCCACTCGGATACAGAACCCATTTGAATGTAACAGGTTCTTTAGAAGGTCTTTTAGTGCTTAATAGATTTTGTCAACAGCCGGATGTCTTTTACGCTGCAGCAATATTATTTGCTTGCTCATTTAACTAGATTTAAGGAAGAAGTTCGTAAACTGAAAAACATATTTTTCACGTGCAAAGAGGCATTTGAGATATAAACGTGAAGAAAGCAGCAATCAATTGTACCAGGACTCACTAACAGGAATTTCAAGCATGTAGCTGCAGTTAGCATAAGCAGCACCAGTGATGAGGAAGATGCCATTTTGCTGGCTTTTTCTCCAACCCTAATTGAGGGGAAGGGGTGGGTGGGGGGTTTGCTGGCAGGATCACTGCTGCATTACTTTTGTTATAAGGGGCGGAACTGGGCCGAGTAACAAAAACGGCCCCTGGCCCCTACCGGCTGAAAAACGGCCCCCACCCTTCCGGCCCACCGAGGAAACGCCTAGTGCCTGCTATGGCCAGTCTGGCCCTGGGCAAGTGGATGCAGGAGGGAGGCAGGGTTTGCAGGGTATCATTATTCTGCATTTATGTCTCCCCGTCGCTGTTTCTAAAATCACTCAGCTAGCTGCATCACGCTCCTTCTTTTCTTATACTTGTTTCACATACAATTAGTATCCAAAGGTCGAAAAGATCTCTGCGGGTGGATGAAAATAACAACAATAACAACTTTCATGCTTTTTAGGTATTTTTAGCTGTCTGTTGTCGAAGACCTGTTATCACTAACACATGGATATATATATATTAAGTGGGCTTTGGATCAGCTCCTAGCTCTTTGTTGTATGGTTTTCTAATCTATCTCAATACATGTTTCACATTTGATTGCTTTCTTCCTTATTCTTTGTGTGTTCTGCCTCAGGACCCTTTCTTCGATACTATTCTCTGATGGATGACTTGAGACCTTCCATTGTTTACATTTAGGAAACTACTGCTTATTTTTCTTTTAGCATGTCATTGAAGTGCATGTGTTTTCTTGCTCTTTGACCCACGTTCTTCTGTACTGCTTCCACCTTCCCTCCCAAACCTCCTTCTGTGCTCTCCCTCTTGCTCTCACACCCCCAACTCATCTGTTGCTAACCCACCCCAGACTGGCTACCTGGTCCTACTGGGCCTTTGACTGATCCTCCCCTCCACACGCCCTCCCTTCAAAAAGCGTCAGAGCCCTGGGTGGAGGTAAAAGGTCACAGTTTATTAACCTTAAATCATAAATCACTATGACAGTAATCAGTCATTGATATACACTGTAAATCATTCAAGATCTTCATAAATGAATCAACAGTAATCTTTGACAGCACATCTGACTCATGTTATTGTCCACATGGTGGTTGTGAAGGCCCCGCGGATTGCGTATTTCAAGGCTTCTTTGCTTTCTCCGCCCATCCATGTCCCACTCAGTTTTATTTAATTACTTCTATTGCACCCTACACCGGTGTGCTGTCAGTGTTTAATTGCTCCCTGCACCCCTGGCACTCCTCCATTTCTCCCCAGCCTTCCTCAACCTTTCCTTCTGTATTTTTTTCACTCATCAAGAGAACTTGGTAGCTGTAATTTGCTACCGGCTGCTCATTTTTGTAAATGCACTTTAGAGCATGTTTATTTTTTTTCTGTCAATATGAGTGTCCACTATTGTAAAACAGGAAATAAAAAAAAATAAAAAATGTCCACCAATACTTCTTCGCACTGAGGCTTCTATTGCATGATGACGCAGACATTCATAGGCATGATGATGCATACATACATTTACACCATAGCCGGTGCAATGCAGTGGAGAAATGGATTCAAGCAGCCTCGGCAGAGGCACGGGTTGGTCTCCTCTTTTCTCCTGCCACCCACCCTCTGTGTGTGCAGGCTGATGCGAGAATGGTGCAAGCGGGTGGGTGGACTGCCCCTTGTGACCCGCTTGTGGCCCCCAGTCGCTCACTTCCTCCTCCAGGAATCAAGGAGTTTCCCTCCCCTGTCACACGACAGATTTACGGTAGTACCACGGCTCTAGCTGCGGTGGTGCGGTACAGCCGCGAGTGTGGGCATGGTCACTGGTTTCTGCGGGGGTGAGCGGGTTGGCTTCTGCAAGTCCTGCAGGCTCCTCATTGCACTTGGGTGGCCCCCATGACCCTCCGCGGCCGATCGCAGTAGGCTCTTCATTCCGCTCTGCACTTCGTTTCCCCACCATGCCCCTTGCAGCACTCCGCAATACCCCAGGACCTGATTGGTCTGCTCTCCTAGGAAGAGACACATCACTCGCTTCCTGATTACGTTGTGTCTGAGGCAACTTGGTCCAGTGGCTTCTTCAGTCACCGACCAGGTTCCCCATCGGAGTGGGTGTCACTGATGTTGGCAATATAGTGCTCGGGAGTCACACTGCTACGATTCTTCTGACGTGCTGCGACAGCGAGCGTGGCACTTCGGTGAAAGTGCTGCAGCGTGGAGTACAAAATCCCTCCCTCCGTCACAGACCAATAATCTCACAAACATACACTATCCATACATTCACTGGTGGGGCCCATAACACCAACATTCACTCACCATCAATCTGTGTTTCTCGGGAGGCGATTATCTTCCAAACGTTGACATGAAAGGAATTACCTCTTTTACCCTAATGAGCAACAAATCTACGCAACCTTCTGATACTCATTAGGCCCTGAACTTCACCTTTAGTATTCCTCTAATAAATTGGGATGGATCAGTTAGTTGCAGGTTTAGGTTGACTTCCAAATCTCTCTAATTTACCTTTAAATTAATACATTTTCAATGAATAAACAACCCAACTCATTCTGTAGTTAATCAATTCAATCTTTATCTAATTAATGCAAATTAAATCATTCATTTAATCAAGTCGCCAATCATATTTACCTATTCTGGCTAATTGTCGTCCTCTAAGTCAAATCTGGTAGTCTCGCAAATCTATGCCCATCAAATTTAGTGATTTCAGTTCATCAGGAGTTTGGGCATTAATTCAGTCCATCAAAGATTCAGGGAAACAGCTGTCCTGCAGCATCACCGTCCTCTCCGTCAGCATAACGTCAGGAAATCGCGAAAAGCCAAAAACGAACCAGCACCAACCTCTCTATTCTACCATAATTTATAGTAAAAATCTTTGACAAAATGTAACAAGTATTGGTTTCCAGCTCCTCTGATTGGACAATCGAAGATCTTCTGACAGGGTTCTCACGAAATAATGTCTCTTAGATCATCAGTCTTGCTTGTTCCGGTTTTAAGAGGCGTCTTTTGTTCTTTCTGAAAGTTGGCTTGCTTCCCAGCCGGGCGACCTTGGTGGGTACAGTCTGGTCAGGGTCATGACGAGGCCACTGTAGCTGGCATTAGCGCAGGCGCACTTCACCCAAAACCTCGTGTAGCGTTGACGGTCAAGTTAGATACCGGAGGCAGCCATTTTGTGGCAGGCCCAAATGGTCAACTTAAGCAAAAGAAACACAAAACGCAATTAATACATAGAAATAACTAATAACATTTTATTCTCTCGCTAATACCCATATGTGTATGTATTTATCTAGCAATAAGCAACACTCAAGCGGTTTATACTTACTAAATAAAGCACAAATCACAAATACATCACAAAAGCAACATATATCATGCAATATTCTAATTGTCTATCATTAGTATGCGTACATAATTTAGTTTACGAATTAATAAAGTCATACAAAGCAATCCCACGTGTATTTCAGTTATTAATAAGGTTGATTAATAATTTCCACGTCAATCCATTAGTTCGCTTATAATTAAGTAATTAATTTAATTAGCATAAACATGCAAAATGGGAAGGGTGTACAAAATTTTTTAAATTACCCGCTCCAGCAATCCCCCCTTTGGTGATTTTATCACCATACCAACCAACCAAAATTTTTGTTCTGTCTTTTACGTATTTCTAAAATGTTTTCTTGCTCTTAATCATAAGTCAGTTTCATTCACGTCTCCTCTTTTTGCTGATTCATACATACTCTCCTTCCACTCCTCCAATTCTATTTCCTCAAATTCTCTTTCTTGTTTCTTGTCTTTTCTTCTTAATTTTTCGCTTTTTACTCTTTTCTTGTTTTTATTATTTCTACAACAGATACAACCTAATCTTTATCACTAATATTATAAAAATCACACATGTTAATGGAAACAAAATTTTGCCTATAAATGTACTACCAAGCTTTACTAGAAAAATTTTAATAGCAGCTATTTTCTTTCCGATCTTTTCCCAAACACCTTCAACCTCCAGTGGTACAATTTCATCATGCAATTCAGTAATATTCCTAATATAAATATTCAGATCTTTGCTTTCGTCAGGAATGTAAGTACAACAATGGTGAACTTTCAGCATTCCACAGACTCCACCCTCTTTTGCCAACAATATATCAAGGGCAAGTCGATTTTGCATTACCATAGCACGCATGGCAACCATTTCAGTGTCTACCAATAAAAATCCTCCAGCGGTGCTTGTTGACAAGCGATCCACTACTGTTGAAAGTCTTCTAATTTTGTTTGCATTCAGAGATATTCCCACTGCTGGTATCAATGTTCCAAAAATGTCACCTACAATTTCTGTCCAAGATTCTCTCTTACTCCGCACTAAATGATTACTTAAACTATGTACACCATCTTCTCCTCTATCCATATGAAAAATGTTCGGAAAAACCAGGCCTACATAACATGTGCCATACCAATGGTCTGGCAAACGTTAATATGCCCTGTTCCCACAAATAAAATGTAATCCAGGAAAGACTGGATCTTTTCCGCCTTTAAATCCCCATCCACCCATGATTCGGTATGTATCATGGCACTCACTATTACCTGGAAAATAGTTATCATACACAGTTTGATTCCTTCGAATACAAAATTTCCCTTTTTGAGGCCAATCTAAAGCTATAGTTGGACTAGCTTCTCCTTTCAAGTGTTTTTCTCTTTCTACATCCCAGACTGTTTTCTCCACTTTCCCTTCTGCTGCCTTTCTTTGCATTTTCAGTCTCCTTTCTTCAACCATGTCTAAGAACGTCCTTTCCTCTTTCTTCAAACTGCACGTCAAATTGTTTCTAAAAATATATTCTAATGTTAGTTCTTTAGTTTCTAAGAAAAATTCACCTAATACCCTAGCAGGTTTTACCTTGTTTAGTTTGTTAAAGGCAGGCACTTGCGCAAAAATGTTATCTACATCTGAAAAATAATATTCTAATTTTCCTGTCTGATAAAATAAACTAGCTATTACACTACATGTTATTCCATACGTTGCCGGGAGGTGATGATAAGTCACTCCTTCAGAAACAGAGGCAGGTAACTGCATGCATACGTAGCAGTCCCTTACATCCATCGTCTTTACATATTCATACAATAATTTTGAAAACACATTATTAGAAAAATCTGTTATTGACCTGTCTTTATGTAAATAATTGTTATCTATTCTAGATGGAACTACCTTTTGAATCTTCCCTATATTAGTTGTGTTCTCACTATGTCCTTCTAATGTATCTATAGTGACTTTAAAAGAAATAAGAAGAGCAAGGATGCTCCATAAAACCATTAATAATCCTGTACAACAACAACACATTTTACACCATCTTTTCATTAATGTACATCTACCTTTGCTACTATCTATGTTAGCCATCTTTGTTAAAAATGGACCGTGTCTTTTGACTTAGCCTCTTTCACTTCACAACTAGTTTTCTAACCTAAGGTTCTAACACCTAATTGGTTCTACCAGTATCTATCTTTTGACTTAATTTCTTATGTTCTTCATCAACAGCTTTTCTTGATCTATTCAGTTTGGCATCTCATCATTCTTCACTTTCCTCTCGTCATCCAAATACAGAATTTCCTGAACTTCCGTTTCTTCTTCTCCAATGTTGGACAAGAGAACTCTCAGGATTTCCGATTCTTCCTCTTCTTCAACCACTTTCAGTACAGCCTCCTCTGGATTTCCTTGACTATCTGCCTCTTCTCCCTTTTCAGGCAAAGCCACGTACGTCCATTCCGGTGACTTGTACTTCTGGTTAGGTTTCCTTGTTCTTTTACTTTCTTTATTCTCAGTTGGTTCGTCTTCTTTTGATTTTTCTTGACTTGTCACTTCATTCACCTGTTCAGCTCTTGGTGAATTCACTCGTGTCAGTCGATATCTCAATTTCCTTATTTTATTGGGCCAAATGTCATCCTTTGCAACTCTTTTTACTTTACTTCCTTTGTCGTTCTTTTCATTCCTCCAAGCTCTCTTTCTTAGAACTCGACCTTCAGTTATTTCATTTTCGCTTTCTTCAGACTCTGTCTCAACTTGCCTTGTCTTTTCAACGATTTCTTCTTCCACCACTTGTTTTGTTTTCCCTACTTCTGTCCCTCCTCGGGTCTCCGACACGCAATCTTCCTGCTGGCTACTTGTCCCTTCACCTAACTGGATGTTGCAGTTTCCTACACCTCCTCGGGGGTCTTCCGCAGAAATCTGTCCCTCTTTCTGTACCTGTCCCTTGTTCACTTAAATTTGTTACTTCTGGTGGAATTTCTCTCAGTCTCTCATCTGGTATTTCCTTTTCACAAATTTCTTTTATTGGTTCTTCAGTATTTTTCCCTCTTTTCTTTCTGTGTTTTTTTCTAGAACCTTGCGTTTCTTGTTCGTTTCCAGAATCGCTGGATTCAGAAATCTGCAATCTTCTTCTCAGAGAGCTACTTCTGGGGACTAAAGTTAGACTTGGTTCTGTTTCCCCCCTTTCAGAGTTTTCTCGTGTCTTTGACTCTTCGTCATCTGACTCAGTACTTGATTCTGATTCATCAAAATATTCTTTTTCTGTGCTGTCCACTGGATTTGGAATTCTCAATGTGTGACTTGCATGGATCCAGTTTTTCAGTCCAACACACTTCACAGCTGTTGTCGTGGTCAGAATGACTTGTCTTGGCTTTCCCCACCTTGGAACCAAACAATTTCTTCTTCTGTGTACCTTTATCCTTACCCAGTCACCTGGGCTCAGATCATGGGCTGGCTTCTTTTCAAGTGTGGTGGCATCCGCTCCAACCTGATGAAACACAGAATGAACTGCGTCAGCCAGGCTTTTACAGTATTCCAACACCATGTCATCAGTTATAGTCATCAGCTTGCTGACTGGTATAAATACGTGTCTCATGGCTCGTCCCATGATTATTTCATGAGGACTTAATCCTGTAGTTCTGTCTGAAATTGATCTAATAGTCATGAGTACTAGAGGCAAGACATCAGGTCATTTCATACCTGTGACTAAACACATTTTCCCTATTCTATTTTTGATAGTACCATTCATCTGTTCAACCACACCAGAAGCCTCTGGTCGGTAGGCACAATGTAGTTTCTGTTGTACATTCAATGCTTCACAAATTAATCCTACAATCTCATTATGGAAATGTCCTCCTCGGTCTGATTCAATTGTCACTGGGAACCCGAACCTAGGGATGAACTCTCTCAGCAGTAGCTTGGCTACTGTCATCACATAATTTCTCCTTGTTGGGAATGCTTCCACCCACCTAGAGAATAGGCAGACCACAACCAAAACATACCTCAGTCTGTTACAGGGAGGCATCTCAATGAAATCTACTTGCATTCTGGTGAAAGGCCCTCCTTCTCGACCTATTGTTCCCAGACTCACTACTGTCTTTCTCCCAGGATTGTATTGCTGACATATTAGGCATCTTTGACAAAGACTTTCTGCTACAAGTCTGAATTTTGCATTGTACCAGGTCTGCTTAAATGACCTGATCATGGAATCTCTCCCTATGTGTCCCTGGCCATGATACATCCGTGCCATGGTAGACATCATGCTATCAGGCATAACTGGTCTTCCATCTCGATAGACCCACACATGATCCTTCTCCCTTGGGGCACATCCTGCTTTTACCCACTGTTTCATTTCCTCATCTCCTGCCTCTTCTTGCAACTGTCTTACCTCTTCCCAAGTTCCTACAATGTTAGTAAACATCAATGAGCAAGAAGACATTTCTCTTTCCTTAGCCCGATTGACCGAATTCTGATTACGTGCACAATACTGTGCCATGTCATTGGCATATCGGTTTCCTGTGGCGATATAATCACCACCTTGACTATGAGCAGCACATTTTACAACAGCCAATTGTCTAGGCAGCTGTATCGCCTCAAGCAATTTTCCAACCACTTCAGCATTCTTAATAGGAGTTCCACTCGAGGTCAGGAAACCTCTTTGTAACCATAGTTGGCCAAAGTCGTGGACAACTCCAAAGCCATACTGGCTGTCAGTTATCACAGTCACTCTCACACTTTTCCCAATCTTGCATGCTCTAGTCAAAGCCACAAGCTCTGCTGCTTGGGCTGATTTTACTCCTTTCAGATAGGATGCTTCTATCACTGCTGTGACTGTGCACACTGCATACGCTGCACTCAGCACTCCTTCATCTGTTCTCAAACATGACCCATCAACGAACATCACAAAATCACTTTCTGGCAAAGGTACATCTTTTATATCCGGTCGTGGTTTTGTACATAAATCAAGTACATCCAAACAATCATGATCCACTTCATCTCTTACTTCCACATTCTCAGCATCAGGCAACAATGTTGCGGGATTCACATTCAAACATCTTGCAAGACTCACATTAGTTGCACCTAATATGACCTTTTCATACTTAGTCAGCTGACTGTGTGTCATATACTGAGTACGACTCCTTGTTAACAGGATCGCTACATCATGAGGTACAAACACTTTCAATGGATATCCCATCACAATTCCTTCACTCTGCTCCAAACTTCGGCAAATTGCAGCTACCGCTTTCAAACATCCAGGTAAAGCTACAGCTACTGGATCTATCACTGCTGTGACTGTGCACACTGCATACGCTGCACTCAGCACTCCTTCATCTGTTCTCAAACATGACCCATCAACGAACATCACAAAATCACTTTCTGGCAAAGGTACATCTTTTATATCCGGTCGTGGTTTTGTACATAAATCAAGTACATCCAAACAATCATGATCCACTTCATCTCTTACTTCCACATTCTCAGCATCAGGCAACAATGTTGCGGGATTCACATTCAAACATCTTGCAAGACTCACATTAGTTGCACCTAATATTACCTTTTCATACTTAGTCAGCTGACTGTGTGTCATATACTGAGTACGACTCCTTGTTAACAGGATCGCTACATCATGAGGTACAAACACTTTCAATGGATATCCCATCACAATTCCTTCACTCTGCTCCAAACTTCGGCAAGTTGCAGCTACCGCTTTCAAACATCCAGGTAAAGCTACAGCTACTGGATCAAGCATTGATGAAAAATATGCAATTGGTCTCCTCAATTTTCCATGCTTAACACAGAAAGTGCACATCCATTTCTCTCACTGCAATACAACTCGAATTCTTTCTCATAGTCAGGCATACCAAATGCAGGTGCTTCACACAGACCATCTCTCAATTTTCTAAATGCTGCCAATTCCACCTTGTTCAACTCAATGGGATCTCTCAAATCACTTCTCGTCAGTCGTACCAAAGGTTTTGCAATCAAAGAAAAATTGCTGATCCACTGACGACAGTATCCAACCATTCCCAAGAACATTCTCACCTCTCTTTGAGTCATGGGAGCTCTCATTCCTTTTATAATTCTGATTCTGTCTATTGTTATTTTTCTTAGTCCTTTCTCAATGTTATGTCCTAAGTACTGTACTTCCTTTTTGCAAAAAACTGTAACTTTGATGGTGACACTTTAAGTCCTCCATCTGCCAAATGATTTAGCAAGGCTATTGTGTCTACCTCACAAGCATCACGTGTTTTTGATGCCACCAAAAGGTCGTCAATGTATTGAACTAACACTGAATTTTCAGGCATTTCTAGACTCTCCAAAGACTTCTTCAATAACTGATTAAATATTGAGGGGCTTTCTGTATATCCCTGTGGGATTCGGCACCGTGCCAAAATACGCTTGCCAAAACGAAATGCAAACATTTGCTGACTGTCGTGGTGCAATGGGATGGGAAAGAAAGCATGACACAGATCAATCACTGTATACCATTCTGCATCATGGGGAATCTGATATAAGATAACTGATGGATTTGGTACAATGGGGCAACAAGATACCACAATTTTATTCACCTTTCTCAGATCTTGCACTATCCTGAATTTCCCATTAGGCTTTTTCAGTCCCATTATTGGTGAATTACATGGACTACTCATTATTTCTCTCAAAATTCCTTGCCTGATCATGTTCTCTATTACAGGAGTTACTCCTTCAATTATCACAGGTGTCAATTTATATTGCAGGACATTTGGGTACGTTACTCCTTCCTTTACTGTTATTTTTATTGGATCTACATTTCTCATTAGTCCTACATCTTCTCCAGTGAAATCCCAAACTTCCGCTTTTACAGACTGTTTCAATTCTTTAGGTAATTCATCAGGGTTGAATACAGCATATGTTTCAGTAACCTCATTTTCTCTGTTAGCTATGGTCATCTTATACAGTACATCATCATCCGGTGATTCAAAGGCTATTCCATCCGGAGTACAGAAGATAGTGCAATTCATTTTGCACAACAGGTCCCTACCTAATAAATTCACAGGACTGGTGTCGCACACCACAAAGCGGTGCATTTCTGAAAATTTCCCTATGCTAACTTTCACTGGTTCTGTAAGGTATGTTTTAATCTGTCTGTTGGATACACCAACTACTTGGATTGTTTCATCCGAGAGAGGAAGATTCTTAATATCAGCTGATCTAACAGTTGATCGAGTAGCACCAGTATCCACTAGGAAAGTAATATTTTTATCATTAACCTTCCCATCTACAAATGGTCCTGTCTGGTCTACTTCTAGAGTTGCGCCAAGTACGCACTCTCCTTCCTCCCTTCGGCACCGTCAATAGCTTTCTTCTGCGTCACTTTCATCGCGTTGCACCCAATACTGCGAAACACCGCTAGCGCGTGGCAGCTTATTTACCTGTTCTTCATTGTAGAATCCCAATTCACTACTATACTTCTGTGAGTTTCTGCTCTGTGGAAAAGGCGGTTTTGGCACTTGATTCTGTGGGGTAACAACTTGCTGCTGTTGCTGCAGTTGACCACTCACCTCATGCTGCACCAGTGGGTTCAATGATGGATTTTCATTGTTAGTACTTGGGGGAAATTTACACTCGGATTTCCATTGCCCTATCCTACCACAATTATGACACGGAAATTTCTTTTTAGCTTCCTCAATATTCCCTTTATTTTTCCCAAAATTAAATTTCGGCTTTGACCCTGCTTGCTCCCCTAATTGTGCTTCTTGTCTCTCCGCTACTTTTACCTGTGCCCACATTGCCTTCTCCTTTAGTTTCCGCTGTTTTGCTTCAATTTCATCACTGAAATATTTAGCATGCCTCAATACTTCGTCTATTTTCTTGTTTTGCCAATCTACCGTATGCTGTTTAATCATTTCACCAATTTCTGGACGTAAACCATATACAAATCTGTATACAAAATGACTCAAATCCTTTTCACTCAGATTCTCATCTCCGCTAAACTGCTTAAAAGCTAGTATTAGCCTCTCATAATATGCATGTACTGACTCTTTACTTTCTTGGTGTGTTCGATCAATTTTTACCCAATCTGTCTCTTTAGGGGGCACTTTGTTTTTCAAAAATACCATAACCTGTTCATATTTCTTCATTACCTCGGGGTCTGGACTCCTGTTTTAGGATCCCTAGGATATTCCTGGGCTGGTCAATTTATCATGAGCTTGCACTCTGTCCATAAATATGCTGGTACAATTATGTCAAATAGACTATTCAAATTAATCCATAGTACTTTAGACAATTTTACTAATCTGTCTACCTGCCTGTACCACTCGAAGGGCTTCTCACGCAATCGAGGGAAATCATTCGTAAAAGACAAAGGGGTAGATTTATAACGGACTTGCGCCACTTTTACGCCACCGTTGCGTCACTTTTGTGACGCAGCGGGGGCGTAAACCCTGCGCCATGTTGCGCCCCATTTACAACGTGACGCATCTAGGGAGATGCGTCACGTTGTAAAGCTTGCGTCACATGTGGGCGTACCTGCGCAGAGGGGGCGTTCCAGCGCAGGAACGCCTCCGAAAAGTGGCTGAGTGAAATCTACAAGATTTCACTCAGTCACTTTTCCGGCCATGCTGCGTCAAAACCCTGCGCCTGCTAGAAGCAGGCGTAAGGATTGATGCAGCATTGTAACGATAGGGCACCCCCGAGCCTTGCTGGAGCTGTGTCGCGCTTGCGACGCAACTCCAGCAATGCACCAACCTTCCGCCATCAGATGTGTCACGCATCTGTTTATCCTTGCGCCACGATGCGCTGCATTGTAAATGCGGCGCATCTATTGTGGCGCAAGGGTAAACTTTCGTGATGCATCTTCCCTGGCGCATCCATGCTGATTTGCAGGGATGCGCCAGGGAACATAAATCTGCCCCAAAATATCCTGTCTCGTCCATGGGACATGTACATATCCTCCTCCTGGAATCTCTCTCCTAGGGTATTCTGTCACTACCTTTTCCTTTTCTCTTACAGGAAATGCTGAAAATGTCTTATCTGAAGCATCATCACATTTTCTATACCACCTGCTTCTCCATTTATCCACATCTCCCCATTTTCTCAATAAAATGATTATGTCCTTAATCTAACCTATTCGTCCTGCGGTGTTCATGTTTTCAATATCTTTTTCTGTGAAATCTACTCGATATGGTTTCTGTAAGGCTTTTACCTTTTCAATATCAATACTCATCTCATTTGCCACTTCTTCTAACCTTTTAAGTAGGTTTTTTGCTCCCCAGGTCACACTTTTGCACAAAAATAGTAATTCTTCATCCTGATAAGTTTTCAATTTTACTGTTGGGATAGTCCCTACTATTAATTCTTCCAATACCATTTGTAACTTGGCCACATCAATTGATTGGGATTCTTTGTCTTTTCTCTGCAAGCTTCTTAACCATTCACTTAACTCCTCTGTCGATGGTCCTACTGGCTTCTCTACATTTCCTTGTCCATAATCTTTTTGCGTTTCTGACATTGTCTCTACCATTGTCATACGTCTCTCTGCACAGTTCTGACCTACAAACGGGTTATTTGAAAAATTCGGTTCAATTATATTCATAGTCTGTCTCCATGGATTCTCATTCTGACTCACTCTTGGTTGTTCAACCGGTTTATTACTTTTATAAGGGACTGTCAAACAATGCTCACTGTCCTTCTGCTTGTCAAAAATAGGCATTACTGGACCTATCGTTACTGGAACAGTTACCGCTTCTAGATTCTTAGTCAATTCTCTTATTTTCTCAGTTAATTCTAGGGTCGTTTTTGCTAATTCTGCAGAATTTTCTCCATCTGTTTTCTCCTCCGACCTCTTTTCTATCTCTCTAATGGCATTGTTTTTACCCAAACTTTGGAACTCTGGTTCCGATTTTATAATTCGTACTGTTTTTTTCATTGGGGCACTTGGAGTTAATATTTCTGGTTCTGGTCGATACGGTGGTGGATTCTTATAGAACATATCATCAAGAAAATCATCCTCGGACTCATTCACTCCATACCCTCTCGATTCCACATTATGCCTCTTTTCTACGCACTTTTGTCCTTCATTCTCTCCTGCAGTTCTTACAGGGAACAAACCCTCAGTCATACTCGCATCCCGCCATCTTCTCATTCGATCATTATGTGTTTCATGTCCGTATGGTCTACCAAACAGGTACCTATATCCTCTACCATTTCTTTGTCTCTCTCGTTCATGCATATCGTCTTCCCATTCCATCAAAGCCTCAAACTGCGTCTGTCTAGGTCTTGGTTCTAAATTCCTCATTTTCTCTCTCAAATTTCTCAAAACAGCCAAATTAAATGAACCATGTTCTGAAAAAGCTAATACTCCGTCCTCCTTTGTATATCTCACCCAATTGTCTAACCAAATACAAGTATGATACCCATATTTCGCAATCATAAAAGATGCGGGGGTTTTCGGTGGAGGAAGTAACTGTCCTTCCCTAGTTTTGACCGGTTTGTCCTTCTTAAACCACTTCTTGATTCTTCCAAACCATGACTTTTTCTCCTTTTCTGGTGGATCGTAATACATTTTCTTGTCTTTCGTGTATCACTAAACTCTCTTTACAACTGTACCGTTATTCTATCCAATCACAGCGCGACTCACACTAACGCACCAATTCAGAGCGTCTACGTCACTGTCACAATCCTCAAATCCCAGCGCGACTCACACTAACGCACCAATAAGGAGTGTCTACGTCCCCCTGTATTTCTCCACTCCAAGCGTGGCGTACACTAACGCTCCAATCCGGAGCGTTTCACAGTTCTGACCGACTGTCCAATCCCAGCACAGTCGTTCTGAGGCCAGCAGCCGCTGCGGCAGCTCTTGCTCCTGTCTACCCCTCCTTTACAAATCTGCTCAGTAAGTTTTTGTTTCAATTTCTACACTTCTGTTAGTAACAACATAGAAACGTCTCCATTGTCCGCTTCGCTAACCAAAGAACAGCAAAAGACCTCTCTCACGAGAATTCCGTCTTTCCCCTAGAGCAGCGCTTACCTCTGCCCTACTACGGAATCGTTACTTCCGTTGATAAAGTAGCACATCCCTCTACTTCACCCTTCTAACAAGCATTAGCTAATTGTTTCTCTAGTATTTAAGACACATAGTTGGAGACCCAATGCTCCTGAGAAATAAACTCAGAGTTTCGCAATTAACCCAAATGCTATTTCATTCACGCACTTTCACACTAGAAAATGTAGTACATTCACACAGAATCCTGTCTTTCCCGAGAACAGCGAACAGTCTGTCCTACTACAGAATTATGACATACGTTAACAAAGCAGCGCTTCCCTCTACTTTGTCCTTCTAGCAACCTCAGAGAATACCTATTACCTTTCCAGTGATAAGCGTTATCGGAATGCCAGTTGGATCCCTGGTACCTAAGACCAGAACTTCACAGGTGACCTTCGCTATCATACACTCTTCTCTCACACTGTAAATGTCTTCTAATGGCAACACACGACAATGCTACCGAATCGAACCCAGACAATGCGTCGTGAAACTTCTATTGTCACACGTTTCCCCTGTGTACCTACAGGGCAACAACAATTCCGTCTTTCCCGAGAGTAGCGTTTACCTCTGCTCGACTACGGAACCGTTACAAACTTCCGACTTCCTACATCCCAGAAACCGTGCAAACAACATATAACTCAACGCAACTCAACATAGAGTGTTAGTACATATATCAATACCAATCAATAATCAATAATCAATAAGCAATGTACAAGCAATAATCACCAAACCAAAACAATAACAACCATCATTCTGCTACCAGGAAAACTGCTGCAGCGTGGAGTACAAAATCCCTCCCTCCGTCACAGACCAATAATCTCACAAACATACACTATCCATACATTCACTGGTGGGGCCCATAACACCAACATTCACTCACCATCAATCTGTGTTTCTCGGGAGGCGATTATCTTACAAACGCTGACATGAAAGGAATTACCACTTTTACCCTAATGAGCAACAAATCTACGCAACCTTCTGATACTCATTAGGCCCTGAACTTCACCTTTAGTATTCCTCTCATAAATTGGGATGGATCAGTTAGTTGCAGGTTTAGGATGACTTCCAAATCTCTCTAATTTACCTTTAAATTAATACATTTTCAATGAATAAACAACCCAACTCATTCTGTAGTTAATCAATTCAATCTTTATCTAATTAATGCAAATTAAATCATTCATTTAATCAAGTCGCCAATTATATTTACCTATTCTGGCTAATTGTCGTCCTCTAAGTCAAATGTGGTAGTCTCGCAAATCTATGCCCATCAAATTTAGTGATTTCAGTTCATCAGGAGTTTGGGCATTAATTCAGTCCATCAAAGATTCAGGGAAACAGCTGTCCTGCAGCGTCACCGTCCTCTCCGTCAAAATAACGTCAGGAAATCGAGTAAAGCCAAAAACGAACCAGCACCAACCTCTCTATTCTACCATAATTTATAGTAAAAATCATTGACAAAATGTAACAATTATTGGTTTCCAGCTCCTCTGATTGGACAATCGAAGATCATCTGAAAGGGTTCTCATGAAATAATGTCTCTTAGATCATCAGTCTTGCTTGTTCCGGTTTTAAGAGGCGTCTTATTGTTCTTTCTGAAAGCTGGCTTGCTTCCCAGGGTGACCTTGGTGGGTACAGTCTGGTCAGGGTCATGACGAGGCCACTGTAGCTGGCGTTAGCGCAGGCGCACTTAACCTAAAACCTTGTGTAGCGTCGACGGTCAAGTTAGATACCGGAGGCAGCCATTTTGTGGCAGGCCCAAATGGTCAACTTAAGCAAAAGAAACACACAACGCAATTAATACATAGAAATAACTATTAAAATGTTATTCCCTCGCTAATACCCATATGTGTATGTATTTATCTAGCAATAAGCAACACTCAAGCGGTTTATACTTACTAAATAAAGCACAAATCACAAATACATCACAAAAGCAACATAAATCATGCGATATTCTAATTGTCTATCATTAGTATGCGTACATAATTTAGTTTACGAATTAATAAAGTCATGCAAAGCAATCCCACGTGTATTTCAGTTATTAATAAGGTTGATTAATAATTTCCACTTCAATCCATTAGTTCGATTATAATTGAGTAATTAATTTAATTAGCATAAACATGCAAAATGGGGAGGGTATACAAACATTTTTGAATTACCCGCTCCAGCAAAAGCTGTAGTCGAAGCGTCGATCGTTAACCACGATTTGGTGCCGGTTGCGGCGATGTGCAGATCTTGTGCAGCGATGTGCCGAGAAAACAGGTGCTGCGAGTCGATGTGTGGATTTTCTCTTTAAAGCACCAGGTTACACACCTAAGGGTCCAATAACTGTATTTGACCCCACTTGGCAAGTCTGGACTCTCAGTAGGAGAGCCCAGGCATTGGTAGGTGAAGTCTTTGATGGCCCTGAGACTTCTTAACACGAGGCAAGCACGCACAAGCCCCTGGAGAACCGTGGAGGAAGGATGTATAAAGCAAAGTGCAGTCCTTTCACTCCCTGGACAGAAGCAGCAAGCAGCAGGCCAACACAATATATCAACAGGCTGAGCGGCAGTCCCTCCTACAGCATCCAGCTCTTCTTCCTGGCAGAATGTCCTCAGTCCATAGGTGTTCCAATATTGGGGTGACAGAGGTCCAGTTCTTATACCCCTTTCTACTTTTCAAGTAGGCAAACATCAAAGGAAAGTCTTTGTAGTGCACAAGACCCTACCTTTCACTGACCTGGCCCCAGACACACTGCAGGAGGGTGGAGACAGCTGTGTGCCCTATTACGTGTGTAAGTTACAACTCCTCCCACCACTCTAACTCATGAAGGCCCATCAGGATATGCAAAGCACACCTCAGCTCCCTCTGTTTGACTGTTTAGAGTGAATGCATAAGTGCCCAACTGTCAGCCAACCCAGACAGGCAGAGGCACAGAATGATTAAAATGCCCACTTTCTCAAAGGGACACTTTCAAACACGTAATTTAAAAACCAACTTCACCAAAAGATGTTTTTTTATGTTGTGAGTACAGAGACCCTAAACTCAAAATCTCCATCTGCTCCCAATGGGAAATTACACTTAAAAGATATTTCAAAGTAATCCCAATTTTCCACTATGGGAGAGATAGGCCTTGCAGTAGTGAAACACGATATTAGCAGTATTTCACTATTAGGACATATAAAATACAAAAGCCCATGTCCTACCTTTTAAATACACTGCACCATGCCCATGGGGCTGCCTTGGACCTACATTAAATGTGACTTACGTGTACTAAAAGTGTTTATTTTGGGTCTGGCACGTGGGTGCACTTGCCAAGTCCAAATGGCAGTTAATAACTGCAATCACAGACACTACAGTGGCAGGGCTGCAACACGTTTGCAGGGCTACTCATGTGGATGGTCCAATCAGTGGTGCAGGCCCACTAGTAGCTTTTTGTTTACAGGCCCTGGCCACACCTTGTGACCTTTACTGGGGGCTTACAAGTAAATCAAATATGCAATAATGGATAAACCAATCGCCAATACAATTTAGACAGAGTTCGTATGCACTTTAGCACTAGTTAGCAGTGGTAAAGTGCCCAGAGTCTTAAAGCAAAAAGAAACAGGTCAGGAAACCTAGGAGGAAGAAGGCAAACAATTTGGGGATAACCCTGCAAAACGGGCGGATCCAACATTGGGAATTTCCATAGAGGTCTACAGCATGTAGTGGTGGATGTAGTGGACCTCCCTGAAGGTCCACAGTATGCAGTGGTGTAAGAGGAGATCCACAGTGATGTCTGCAGGATGTAGCCATGTAAGAGACTGTCAGAATGTCTATGTAGGGCTTCAGTGTAGAATTGTGAAGCGGGTGTCAAGCTCACTAGTGTATGTGGCAGATCTATACGGAGGTCTGCAATGTTCAGTGGTGTTTATGGAAATCTCTATTTAGGCTTCCAGCCTGCAGTGGTGTACATTGGTGTCATGATCTCCATGCAGGTCTACTGTGTGCAGAAGTGTGTGTGGGGTATTCCCACAGATGTTTGTTGTTGTGTAAACATCTATGTGGGTCTCTATTGAGGTCTGAGGTGTACAGTGGTGTAAGTAGAGATCTTTGTGAAGGTTTGCAGTGTGCCGTTGTTTAAGAGGATGTTAGGATACAATGGTGCACAAAGGGGTTCTCCATTGACCTCTAGAGTGCCAGAATGTCCAGTGGGAGTCTGCTGCATGCAGCTGTGCATGAGGGGAATCTCCACTGGGGTCAACCGTGTGCAGTGGTGCATGTGGATGGCTTTCCATGAAAGTCTATAGTGTTCAGTGGGATATGGGGAGGATCCAGGTCTGCAGAGTGCTGTTGGTGCAGAATCTCCACAGGTCTGCGCTGGAAAGTAGGGGAAACCGGCTGGCACTCGAATCCAGCAGCTATCTCTGCGCGGGATCAGGCTGACTTAGGGAAACAAGCTGATTTTGCCCTGTCTCATTTTTCCAACACCAGGGCGTAATTCAGCAGTGCCTGCATGTTGTCTGCATTCCATTCAGAGCAGCAACCTGCAGGAGTAGAGGGGGCTTTCTTATTTAAGAATGTCAGAGGCACAATAAATCATACAAGCATGTAAACGAACAAAACAATCTCAGTGTCAAAAGCAGTAGGCCACTTACCTAGCTAAAAAATACAAATTCGGGTTCTGAATGTTACATTATGTGCTCTGCAGCAGGCACATTAACCCTTTATTCTACTTTATTAGTCAAAACTGTGAATAGACAAAGCACAGAACACTCCCAGAACTATGCTAACAAGTATAGTTCTCGCACCACTATTATAACCCCCTCTAAATTGCTGGGCACACAATTATCTCTGTAGTAGGTGTCAGATATTTAAAACGCAGCCTCTTTGTGACCGATTAAGTAATCTTGTACAGATTTACTCTAACACGTGTCCTTGTTTCCAATTTCTTTGCAGCAGATTTTTTTAAATGAATGTATAAGTTAACTAAATGTTAGACTCTACTGTTCAAGCCCCGTCCCTCATGACTCCACGCCGTTTCCCCTGCCACATCTTGACACCCAATGTATGGGCTCCCGGAGTAATTTTTTCTCCCAGTTTCATCCCTGCAGGAGGGGATGTTGCAGATGTTCACACAGTGTGCAGCGGTGTATGCGGGAGATCTCCACGGACACCAACTGTGTGCAGCTGAATAAGAGGTCGTCAGAAGCTCTATGAAGAGGGCACTGGTGTACCAAGGGATAGCGCCACGGGGGTGTTGAGTGCGGGCGGTTTTGTCCTGTGCAGTTGCCTGGCATCATGGCTGAACTCCACATCTCTCATCGGTGATTGGCATCCATAAAAGCTGGAGGAGAACATTATTATCTGTTATTTATCTGCTATATTCCCGCCCGTAATAACCCTCATCTGAGTCACAGCTGCACACAGCTCCATGAATCATAGATGTCGGTGAAGCCGCGCTGCAGTCGGAGGAACGAGCGCCTTCCCTCTCATTCTGTGGCAGACAGACACTGACGCCCAAGAGCGAGGGCCTCGAACAGGCAATGGAGGGCGGCGGGAAGAACGAAAGTGACTGTGAAAGGGAGAGAGTGAAACGTGAGAAGCGACGAGAGTGTAGGCTAAAGGAGAGAGAAGTGGGATGGAAAGTCGCATTGAAAGAGGGAAAGTAGAGGGGAAGATAGAGGAGACAGAAGGGGGCAGTGAAAGGACAGAGAGAGGTAAGCAATGACTGAGCGAGAAGGGAACTTGAGACCTGTGAAGCGAGAGCTGGGAAAGAGAGAGTTAAAATGAATTGTAAATGGGGATGAAAAGAAAGAGAGGGCGATGGAAGGTGACAGAGAGACAAAAGCGAAGAGGCGGTGAAAGGGAAGGAGGAAAGTGAGTACACACAAGGACAGAGAGGAGCAGAGAGAATAGAGAAAGGGTAGTGCAAGGAGAGTGAAGACGAAGGGCAGGAGAGAGGTCAGTGTGTGGAGTGAGCTCAAAGGGAAAGTGAGAAGAGAGATACGAGAAATCAGAGAAATTACAGAAGGGACGAATGTAATGCTTTATGGGGAAGAAGATAGATGTACCTGCTGCTCCGCTCCTGCTGACGTGGCCGGCCGCCTCGCTGCTCCTCTCGTCGGGCCGGAAGGGGATGGGCCCTCAAGGCACAGCCTCCCCGCCCAATCCAGACACTGCTCTCATGCTATGAGAGCACCCTCAGGATTGGTCTGAGCAGCCTTGTTTGCCGCTCAGACAGTTCATTGGAGCCTGTGGCTTTTCTCCTACCTGGCTATGCAACACAGCTGGGTTGGAGAAACATAAGTGCGCTTTTCTTTATGGCTGACCTAAGACGCTAGCCCCCCTCCCTGCCATGCCTGGTCTGCCCCACCCAATTCTCACTCAAATCAGGGCAGGGAGACTGCAAGGATTTGTGTCTACTGCAGTCAATGTTTGAGGCAATATCAGGGAAACCAACAATAAAAAGCAGCCCACTGATCATAAAACGGGCCGACAAACAACCAAAAACACACAGATCTGTCAAAGCAGTCCATCAGGCACTGCCTGATTGCCCTGTAGGCCAGTCCGCACTAAAATTGTATGCTGTAAAACCTCATCCTGTTTCCACATACCTGTAATGTGTACAGGGGTATTTACTGGGGGCACTCTCTAGGCTCATGACAAGGGGCTGGTGAAATTGTATCATTTTTCTCTTCAAGCAATATGAGGAATTCCTGTGAAAATTTCACGTAATATGCAAGCTACGCTTATGCGGTTGTCTGTATGAAAATGATGCATGAGTCATGTTACAAGGGCATCTGCACTGAGGGGATAATTATTTTTCTGCACCCTTCCTGCACCAAAACAATCATTAAAGGCATTTTCTGCAGCATGCATAGAAAAGTTTAAAACTAGGAGAAATAAAAGTATTTCTCCTCGTTCATTCCCACGCTCCCCCTGGGAAGGCATAGGATTCTGACTCATTCCTGGGTTTACAAATGTTGCAAATCTGGTTATGAATAAAGTTTCATGAATGTTGCGTGGGAACAGCCACAGCAACACCCACGGGATGCCCCTTTCACCCAGCAGAGTAACCTGTGAAACGGAAACATATTTATGAGTCCATGAAAGGTCACGCAAGGTGACTTTGCATGGCCTTGTAAATATGGGAAAGCCCATTGTGCTGCTAGTGCATCAATAAGAGTGATGCACCGGCGGCACAATGGGCTTGTAAATAAGCCCCATTGTGTTCATGCTGTGCGCTTCGGGTGCAAAAATCCATGTGATATTATGTACTCAAACTAGTCTTCTGTTAAGAAAAGACAAAACTATGTGAAATGTACAAAGCTCTGTAATCAGGAGTTGCTCAAGATTATTATTGCCCAAAATAAATTGTCCCCAAGCCTTTTTATAATCAGGCCGCAAGGGAGGAAGTTTTATAATTCCTCTCGGACACAGAACCCATTTGAATATAACAGGGTCTTTGGAAGGTCTTTTAGGGGCAGATTTATGTTTCCTGGCGCATCCCTGCAAATCAGCAAGGATGCGCCAGGAATGATGCGTCACGCAAGTTTACCCTTGCGCCACACATGATGCGCCGCATTTACAATGCGGCGCATCATGGCGCAGGAATAAACAGATGCGTGACGCATCCGATGGCGTAAGGTTGGCGCAGTGCTTCAGTTGCGTCGCAAGCGCGACGCAACTCCAGCACTGTTCCAACCTACCCTATCCCTAACATGGTGCGTCAAGCCTTACGCCTGCTTCAAGCAGGCGCAGGGTTTTGGCGCATCAGCGTTGGGAAAGTGACTCAGTCAAATCTTATAGATTTGACTGAGTCACTTTTGAGGGGCGTTCCTGCGACGGAACACCCCCCCCTCTGTCGACACGCCCACGTGAAACCTGACGCAGGTTTTACGTGGCGCAGGGCTTTACATCGTGACGCATCTCCATAGATGCGTCACGATGTAAATATGGCGCAACGTGGCGAAGGGTTTACACCGCCGCTGCGTCACAAAAGTGACGCAACGGCGGCGTAAAAGTGGCGCATCTCCAATATAGATCTGCCCCTTAGTGCTTAATAGATTTCGTCGCAACAGAGGGTTGTCTCTGAACACTGCAGAAATATTATATGCTTGATAATTTCAGGTAAATTTAAAGAAGAAGTCCTTAAGCTGAAAAACATATTTTTCACAAGCAAAGAGGCATTTAAGATATAAACGTGAAAAAAGCAGCAATCAACTGTACCAAGACTTACTACCAGGACTTTCAAGCATGTAGCAGCAGTTAGCATAAGCAGCACCAGTGATGAGGAAGCTGCCATTTTGCTGGCTTTGTCCCCAACCCTCATGGTACCAAATGACACTTTTTTTGCTGTCTTATTGGGAGGGGCAGGTGCAGAGCCGGACTGGGATAGCAAACCAGTCCTTGCAATTACGTCCGACCATCCCCAGGGGGGATAAGGTAGGTGGGGTTGTGTGTGCTGACGGGACCACTGCTGCTGCGCTTTTGTTACAAGGGGCTAATTTTGCAGCACTGCTGCCAAACCGGCCCCCAGTAACAAAAACGCCCCCCACTGGTTGAAGGCAGGCCCCCACCCTTCCGGCCCACTCGGGAAACGCCTGGTGCCCACTATGGCCAGTCCGGCCTGGGCGAGTGGGCGCAGGATGGAGGCAGAGTTTACAGGGTATAATTAAGTCTGTATATATGTCTCTCCGTCTCTTTCCTCAAATCACTCAGCTTCATCACACTCCTTTTTTTTCTTATACTTGTTTCACATACAATTAGTACCCATAAATCAAAAAGATCTTTTTAGGTGGATTTTCACATGAAAATAACAACTTTCATGCTTTTTAGGTAACTTTGGCTGTCTGTTGTCGAAGACCTGTTATCACTAACAAATTAGAATAGATATATTATGTGGGCTTTGGATCAGCTCCTAGCTTTTTGTTGTATGACTTTCTAATCTATCTCAATACATGTTTCACATTTGATTGCTTTCTTCCTTATTCTTTGTTTGTTCTGCCTCGGGAGCCTTTCTTCGATACTATTCTCTGATGGAGGAGTTGAGACCTTCCATTGCTTACATTCAGGGAACTGCTGCTTATTTTTCCTTTAGCATGTCATAGAAGTGCATGTGTTTTCTTGCTCTTTGACCCACGTTCTTCTGTACTGCTTCCACCTTCCCTCCCAAACCGGCTTCTGCGCTCTCCCTCTTGCTCTCTCACCCCCAACTCATCTGTTGCTAACCCACCCCAGACTGGCTACCTGGTCCTACTGGGCCTTTGTCTGATCCTCCCCTCCACACGCCCTCCCTTCAAAAAGCGTCAGAGCCCTGGGTGGAGGTAAAAGGTCACAGTTCATTAACCTTAAGTCATAAATCATGAGATGGTCATAAATCACCATGACAGTAATCGATCATTGAGATACACTGTAAATCCTTCAAGAATATCATAAATCATTAACGCATGAATCATGAGATAGTCGTAAATCATCATGACAGTAATCAGTCATTGATATACACTGTAAATCCTTCAAGATCTTCATAAATGAATCAACAGTCATCTTTGACAGCACATCTGACTCATGTTCTTGTCCACGTGGTGGTTGTGAAGGCCCCTTGGGTTGTGCACAGCAGCTTCAAGGCTTCCTTGCTTTCTCCGCCCATCCATGTTCCAGTTAGTTTTATTTAATTACGCCATCGCACCCTACCCCGCCATGCTTGCTGTCAGGGTTTAATTGCTCCCTGCATCCCGCGCACTTCTCCATTTCTCCCCATCCTTCCTCGTCCTTTTCTCCTGTAGTTTTTTTCACTCTTCAAGAGAACTTGGCAGCTGTAATCTGCTATCGGCAACTCAGTTTTGAAAATGAACTGTAGCACACATTTAATTTTTTATATACAACGGCAATATGAGTGTCCACCATCGTACAACAGGAAATAAAAAAAGACACAAAATGACCATCACATCATGACTTATGCGTGTGCACGTATTGTTAGACTTGACCTCGAATACTTCTTTGCACTGGGACTTCCATTGTATGATGACGCAGAAACTCATAGGCATGATGATGCATGCATGCATTCACAACATAGCGCTTGTTTTTTGACTTTTTTTCTTGCTAATGTTCAACAGTATCAGCAAAAAACATTGGAGAAGCCAATAGGATTGCATTGACAAAGCCAAAAAGCAAGAGCAATGCTTGTTAAATTATTGTGAGAAAAAAGTTGCCAACATCTATTCAACATTTTAAGAAAAACTGTTTTATAATTGACTTAATAAGAAAACGATTGTCATGTTAGAGGGAAAAACTAAGCAAGTTCCAACACCTAGAAAAAGTGGGAAACTCTGTGAACCATGGTAGCCCAATAATTGAGATCTATGTGACACTTTGTTTATGCAAGCTTTGCCTCCTAACACTGCAAAAGGGTTTCCAGTGGGGCAAGTTTGAAGCTTCGTGTGGATGGAGGTATTTCCACAGAATATTGTGTAAAAAAATCCATGTGACACAAATATTGTCTCAAAAATATTGTCTCAAAAGTATTGTGAGGTCAGTAAAGGGACAGATTATAGAAGGTAATTATATAATTTTCCAAGTAGTTAATATAGTTTTTTTAATTAAGTTGTATATAGTATCACTTCTTTAATATAATTTTTCCTAATATGTTTTTGAAATAGTTTGATACATTTTAGTTGTTTTAGTATTATAAGGTCTTAGTATTGTAATAATATTTTGTAATTTTTTAAAATGTAATTGGAAAATGTTAATTTAGTAGAAGATTTATTATTTGTATTAATTTTCATTTTTCAAATGTTTTAATAGGAAATTAATGTGGCATTTTTACAATTAATTTTGATTGTCAGTGTTCGATTTTTAGGTTAGGATGGTGGAAGTGTTTTAATTGAAAATACTATTGAACTTTTTTACTAAAGAATTTTATTTTCTTTGTGTTATATATTTTATATAATTATTTTATAGTTGATGGATAAGCTTATTATTTTAAATATATTTTTAAATTGCAATTTTATTTTGCCTATATTTAAATGTTTTAAATAAAAAATGTAAACCCTTTCCCTACTTTTGGTTTCTTCTGGATTGAGAATAGTAAACCTAACCCTTACAACATTGACCACTTGAATTACTGTCGCTCAGATAGGTGTGGAAATTGTAGATTTTACCACTTCAAAATTCAACACTCCCCTACAGGTCCTAAGATTGGAGGGAGAATAGTAAAACTTTGACCTCCAAAGTCCAACACTTTCCCTACTGTTGCTCATATAAGAGTGGGAACAGTAAATTTGCCCTTTCCAAAGTCCAACATGTTCCCTAATTTTGCCTACATATGAATGGGAATATTAAATTTGACCCCTCCAAAGTTCTACACTTTCCCTACTGTCTTTCAGACTCATCAAATGTCCAACACTTTATGGAGGAGTAGGAATAGTAAATGTGACCCCTGTCCAACACTTTTCCTACTGATTCTAAGATTGGAAAGGAAATAGTCAATCTGATCCTTTCAAAGTCAAGCAATCTAGCTCAATTAGAAACAGCAATATTGATTTTTTTTCAATCTTTTTAATTAGTGATAAAATACTTTGTTTTTTATATAAATTGCTAAATGTTTCAGTTGCATATACTTATTTTAATCTTTTAGTGTTATTAATAACACTTTAAATGGAATGTATTGTATTCAATGTTTTTCTTTATTAAAGGTATATATTAAAATATGCATTTTATTTGATAACATTTTTAAAAATAAATACATTTTTTATTGTATTATTATTTTAAACTTTAATATGTAAATTAAATTAAATGTAATCCTATATATAGTAAAATCAGTATGTTTACCTGTTTTCCACTATATTCTGGTCCACAATATTTTTTTCTATATATTTTTGTAGCTTACATACAAAGTACACTTGTAGATTTAGTTAGCCTTTGTGGCGCCCTTGCAAGGTGATGCATGGTTAGGTAAAGGCTAACTTGGGATTTACAAAGCCACGTAAGGCCTGATTTCTGAGGCTGTGTGAGGCTTTGTGTTACATTTCTTATTGGTAGGCATTCCATGGGTGGAGCAGGGCAGTTCTTGTGCATTCACTCATGGATCTCACGCAGTTCCAGATTTACTAAGCTTTGTAAAGCTGTAATTGCGTGAAATAGGTACGCCTTACACAGAGAAGGGTAACAAGGAGCAATATGTTTATTTCTCCTCTATATTTCCTCCATCTATGCGTGGTGCATTCTACAGCACACATGAAAAGGGGACGATGCCTCTGTTTTTTTTTTTTAATTCTTTTTATTTGTTTTTCATATTTTCACAGAGGCAACAAAACAAAATACACCACCATATCTCAAATAGTATTTTCCAAACTTTCGATGCAGACTTTTACAATTGTTATCAGGGTGTTGCTATTGCTTTAGAGGTGGCCAGAGAAAGAGACCTGGTCTCTTCGTCATTCTTTCCCTCCTATCCCCGTGGCTGTGTTGAATCCCAGCCTTCCACCTTCTCCAGCTATCTCTCAATCCGTACATCCTGTGTTTGGGCAGACCCAGGTGCCATGGTGTCACAGTCCAGATTGTGATAGGCCTGCCACCGCCCCCAGACTTACTGGAATTTCCTCTGACAATCCCTTGCCTTGTATGCTATCCTTTCTGCCTCCATGCAGTCCATCATGTCTTGCTAGACTTTTTTTGGGGGGGCAAGGGCTTCCTCATGTGCTGGTTATGACTCTTTTTTCAACACAAAATCCCAGGGCACAGATTATGAGTTGCCTTCTGGGGAAGTCTGCATCGCCTGGGATTCCCATCAGTAGGAACAGTGGTGTGGAGGGGATGTCAACCTCTAAAACATTTACAAGCTTAGAAACTATCTCCCCGAGTATGTGTCTATGTGTGAACATGCCCAAATAGTGTGGGAAAAAATGTCACATCTTCCCCACATCGCAGACAATTGGGGGTTCATGCACTACCCACTGTAAACAGGCATGATCTAGTGTAATATACCCTATGAAGGATTTTGAGCTGGCCTGTTGTTAAGGAAGGTATGATTTGTTAGTGAAATCACTTATGAAAGCATTTCACCCAGGAATAGCATTTTTTCTAGGGGTTGCTGCACTCTATTGTATCCACCAATATTACCCATGCTTGCAGGGCATGATGTTTTTGAGTGTATCGAAAAATTTGTGGGTCTCACAGATCATATTCGGTTTGCAAATCCAGAAAGGGTTTAACCTACTACTGTATTATCCGGGCAATCCCTTGTAGGCAAAAATATATAATCTAGTCTAGAGAACGATCTGAGTGCTCTGGAGAAGACTGAGTAGGATCTCTCTTCTGGGTGTCTGGCCCTCCACACGTCCAATAGTCCCATTGAGGTTTTGCACAGGTGTCGTGCGTGCAGGAAACCTATCTATTGAGGCATCCATTACCATTTTGAAGTCCCCACCCACTATGTGTATGATTGCTGTCGACTTCAGCAGGATTGGATTTAGAGCCTTTGTTAGAATTGTTTTTTTCAGTGGGTTTACCCCCAGACTTTTTGCTTATGGCCTCCTGTTTTTTACCCTGTTTTTGTTGGTTTTTGGACTCTGGGCACTTTACCACTGTTATTCAATGCTAAAGTGCATATGCTCTCCATGCAAATTCTGTTTATTGGCTGGTGTTTCCATATTTGGCATATTTGATTTACTGGTAAGTCCCTAGAAAATTTCACTGAGAGTGCCAGGGCCTGTAAATCAAATGCTGCTAGTGGGCCTTCAGCACTGATTGTGCCACCCTCACGAGCAGCCTTTCAAAGGGTTCTCAGACCTGCCACTGCAGTGTCTGCATGCAGTTTTTACAGCCATGTCGATTTGGCAAGTGCACCCACTTGCCAGGCTCTAACCTTCCCTTTTCTTACATGTAAGACACCCCTACGATAGGCCCAAGGTACCCCTGTGGGCAGGATGCAATGTAGGCAAAAGGTAGGACATGTACTGGTGTGTGTGACATGTCCTGATAGTGAAATTCAGTGTATTTCGTTTTGCACTATTTAAATGCTCTTTGCCCCACAGGATAGGCTGGGGGATACTTTGTAACATCTTACAAGTATAACTTCCCATTGGGACAAGATAGAGAAATGAAGTTTAGTATGCCTAAACTCAGAATGAAAAAATGCATCTTTTATAAAAGATGATTTTTATGCTATTCGTTTGAAAATACCACTTTTAGAAAGTGGGTATTTTCTTGCTTAGCCATCCTGTGTGCCTCTGCTGGGGTTTTGAATTGACAGTCTGGCTTTGGAGTGACAGGGGCTGGGGATGTGCAGTCACTGTAGGCAACCACTGGTGGGATGAGGTGTGTCCTGCCTTTCCTGGATGAGTCAGGACTGGGCTGAATAGACCTAGGCTGCATTCAGAGTAGTGGGTGGAGCTTCCCTAGCACCTGAATAGGCCTGGTCTGCATTTATAGTGGTGGGAGGAGATTTCCCTTGCACCTGAATAGGCCCTGTCTCCCTTGCACATTGCTGTCTCGACTTCCTGTCAGGAAGCTGGGCCAGAGAGGACCAAACTTGTTTGGTCTGAGCTGAAAGACTTTTGCCACAAAAGAACAAAGGAAAAGGTGGTATAAATATTGGTGCCCAGATCCCAGAACTTGAGATTACTGTTGAACTTGCTTGGATGAAGGAACCTGCCAAGAAGTACAGCTGGAAAAACTGCCAGGAGGAGTACTGCCCCTTTGCTGTGTTGGTGCTTTGCTGGTTTGGCCTGCAATTGCTGCTTCTGCCTCGGGCATTGAAAGGACTGGACTGAACTTTCTTCTTCACTTGTCGCTGAGTATCTCCAAGGACTTGAAATAGAGATTGTCTCCTGTTCATGAAGTCTCAGGGACAGCAAAGACTTCACTTACCTCTGGGTATCACCTCTGGAACTGTGGGTTTCAGTTGCCACAGAGAGGGAAAGCAGCCAACACCACTGCTTGCTCCGTGTCCTGAAGGCAACACAGGGCACCGCCAGACTTTGCACCACAACCCTGGTCTCACCAATGATGACAACTGCCGCCACCAAGCTGCTGCTTGCACCGATACCTGTGGGCACCGCACTCTGCACTGCTTCGCTTCACTCTGCCGCCCTGATCTCACCGACGACGTCGCTGCCCACTGACCGCAACACCCTTGACCGCACCCTGGTTTGGGGGCACCACTCGTAAGTTACACGATGCACCACCCCATCCCACACCGCAGTCTGGGCCGACCGACCCCAGCTCCCAAAAAACGGTACTGTCACTTGCACCGCCACGAGCACCGCCTCACTCTGCCATGCAGCCCTTGTCTCACCGATACTGCTGGACGACCGTCACCGAGCCGCTGCCTGCACCGCGACTTGAGGGCACCACACGCCGCACCGCTATACTTCACATCGCAAATGCAACGGTTGCCACAACGGGCCTGCACCGACGTGGTAGGCCTGAATCAAAGGTACTGTTTACGAGTCTGCTGACACTAGCGCCAGTCCGCACCGACACTGTCAGCTGGAACTGTTGGATTCTGTTGTTTTCAGCACCACGGTAGCCCCGGAGGGAGCTTCCAGCTTCAAAGACCTGCACTTTTAAGTCATACTTGCAAAAGTGCCAATTTTTGATTACTGTATGTTGGTCTTTTATCGTTTTGGTCTTGTTTGCACAGATAAATATTGGTTGTTTTTCTAAAACTGGTGTGGTGTCCTTTTGTAGTGTTTTCACTGTATTACTGTTGGTTATGTGCAAATGCTTTACACGCTGCCCCTGAGATAAGCCTGACTGATGGGCCATGCTACCAAGGGGGTGAGCAGGGGTTATTTCAGTAGTGTATCCCCTTATGCTGACTAGAAGGAATGGTCCCTATTTGGACAAAGGTGCAAACCATTGTCAACTTGAGACCCCCATTTCTAACAACCTTGAACACCTGCTTATGAAGTCTGGGGGGAGAGTAGACAGTGAGCACCATTAACTTTTTCCGGGCTGTAGTGCACAGTACATCCACAAATCTGCCCAAGGGCTCGTACCACGTTCGCTCAACTTGGAATGGGGGATTTATTTGGATAGGATTGCTACACCTTTTGATCTCCTTGTATAGCACGTGTGGGCCAATACAGTTTGTTGCCCCCTTATTTCTTGCCAGGGGTGCCTCTTCAAACAGCACCACATCCAGAGTTTGCCTATTGAGGTATTGTGTGACCACCCCTCTTTTAATCTTATTCAGGAGACCATTCTCATTCTACGATAGGATTGCGAGGTGGGATCGTAAGTTGGGCTGCAGCCTCCATTTCTCGGGGGACCATGGTGTTATTAACTTTAGTAGTATCTCCCTCCTTCACGTGGGGTGTCACAGACATGGTGGTCATTTGCTGGCCAGATGTCTATCATCTTACTGCTAAGTGGGTTGAACGCCCTCCTCGCAGCTAATGTGTCCGTGCTGGCCAAAGCCGGGTCTCTATCACTGCCCCTGGTGTTTGTTACATTTGGGTGTGTTCCCATTGTGGTTTGAAACATCAAGTAAAACAACCTGAACCACAACTGTGTAGACTGAAAAAAACTGCCCCGTTTGTCGGGCCGAAAGCACAACCCAGGAATAACCCCTGTTCCCTCCCCACACTTCTACAGTGGAAATATCTGTTACCCAGGTATACTAGCGTCCCCTACATGACCTAAGGACAAAAACAGTAACTATTGTTATGGGGTATCCCCCACAAGACTCTTGCTTGGCCAGCATATCTATCTAGGGACCTGGGGGCATATGTATCAACATCTCCATTTGCGATTCTCAAATAGCGATTTTTTGAGAATCGCTATTTGAGAATTGCAAAACGGGATGTATCTAAAAATTCGCACAACTTTTGCGAATTCTTAAAATTCCTTAATTGCGATTAGCAAATTGCGAAATCGCAATTAAGGAATACCTTCCCATTCATTCCTTTGGGCCAGGAGGCCCATAGCAATGAATGGGAAGTCCTTCTCAATTTGCGAATCACTATTTGCTAATCGCAAATTGAGAATATTTTCAAAGGTGCAAGGGTGTCATGAAGACACCCTGATGCACCCCTGAAATCAGCATGTGTGCACATATGGCGCACAAACATGCCCTAAGGGCATGTATGTGCGCCACATGGCACGTTGAAATATGCAAAAAAGTGCATATTTCAAAGAAATCGCAAATTACCACCAACTTGAAGGAGAATTCGCACAACTTAGGTGCGTGTTACATTGCATTTAAGAAATCGCAATTTGCGATTTCTTAAATGCTTTCGCAAACTTAAGAAATCGCAAAATTAGCGATTCCTTAAGATTGCGAGACTGAAATGCCTCATACATCTCATTTTGCGATTTTGTATTCGCAAACGCTGTTTTTTTTGCGATTCGCAGGGTTTGCGAATACAAAATCGTTTGATACATATGCCCCTAGATCCCTCATCATGACGGGCTGTTCAACAGAGGGTATGCTTGTGACCCCTCAATAGCTCAGTACCATCCACTCCACTGAATGGTCCTCAGGGTCTTGCTGATTGATGTGGTCATCATCCTGAGATCGGCGTGTGGTGGGGCCATCCCGGAGGCCAAGAGGGGATTCCCCCTCCATTGATTTGGAGCAGGTCCATTGGGGTGTCATCTTCCTCTCCTGATATGGAAGCATATCTGTGCCACCCCTGCCTAATCTGTGATGGGCAGTCACCGACCTTGCCCGTCACCAATGACATTTGGCCCTGGTTGGTGTGGCCCTTCACCAAGTGTCTAACTCTCGAGTGGGCCTCCGCAGTGGCCTACCTGGTCAGCTGTGACTTTTCCGTGGCCCATTGACATGCGTCCTTGGGTGTATTGAGAAAGAGTGTCTTTCCCTGGAAGATGATCTTAAGCCCGGCTGGATATAGCAGCATGTATTTTATTTGCATCGCTTTCAACTTCTGCTTCACCTCAGTCATCACTCTGTTGGACTCCATTAGCACCTTTTGTTAGCAGCGGGCATCTGCAAGGATGGCATCCATGTCAGCGTAGCTGAGAAGGCCTGGAATAATCGGCCTGAGCTGGGTCCCTGGTGGTGGACGGGGGGCTAAGGATCTATGTACGTTCTCAACAACAAAGCAGGGAGAGCGGGATCCCTCCTGGACCCAATAGTGAAACCAATGGGTAAAATACTGTTTTGGGTGGGCACCCTCCTAGGATCCCAACAAAATGAAAAATTTTCTGCCAGGGCAGCCTTCAGCACCGTCTATGCATCTCTCTAATTTCAGGGCTACTGAATTCAGCTTTATAAAGTACTCTTTGAGAGATCTCAGTTCCTCCCCTGCTGAGACCTATGCCTCCACCTATGTCATGCGATCGGTTACCTTCCAGGGGTCGTGCAGCAGGAGGGCAACCTCCATCAGTGAAAGTTTCTAAAGCCGACATGAGCTCTTTAATGGCTTGCAGTATTGTGCCGTTGAATACACCTCCTCTCTGGGATGGCTGTCTGCCACTCCTCCCACTGGGGTATCTGTTTGGTGTACTTGTCTAGAGTCCCCTGCAAGGGCTCTGCTGCCCTACCTCGCACCATGTCTGAGGAGGGCATCTACTCTCCCTGAATCTTCCAAGCCCTACTCCAGCGTTTGTGAGGCCAGGAGCTGAGGGGCACCATGGGTCCCAAAGTGCCCCTCAGTGCAACCCTCAAGAGGTGGTACTCTCAATTAGCACCCCTATAGAGGTGCAAGCACCTCAGTTCACGCCCAGTGCTCCAGGGGTGGAGGACTGTAGCACCTTATTCATATGGGTACCATTCTGGAAGCGCTTCTGTTTGATAGTGAGTGGGGTTTATTGGTGTTTCGTAGCGCATTGTTATCAGTGGTTCGGTGAAGTGTTTAGTTTAGAAATGGCTTGTCCATGTTTCAGTCGCTGCGTGTTCTGTTATCGGCTTCTCAGGGAAGTGAGGGTCATCCGACCAGTTTAAAGAGATTTGGGAGGCTGAAGCCACGGGCTTAAGTGGGCCTGATAGGAGCTGAGGGCGAATGCCTCAAATGTACCTGAATTGTACAAGGGTGGGAAGAGAGAGTTAAAAAAGATCAGCATATGTAAAACAGACAATAAGCACATTGGTTTCAAACAATATGGTGATATCACAGGACGTTTTGTGAACCTGGATAGTAGTGTAGGTGATATCATTCATGCCAGCTGTACTTCCCATTTTTGGGTGTTCGAGATGTGATTTTCTTGTACTGTACATGTAAAAGAGCACTATTTTCCATTCATTTAGAGTGAAAGCAGCCCAAAGCTCTAGCATATGAGAAACAACATTTTACACTAAATGTCGGCTGACATCCTTTGTAATGCGATGCCACTTCAATGCCTTGGCTCCATTCATCACATTGTCTAGTCTGCCTTAGTATGTAAAGAATGTGCATAGTGAATTACTGTTTGCAATTTGCATGTGACAAAATAAAAGTCCTCGAAAAATTCTAATGAAGAACCAAATGTGTTTGTATTCATTTGGGTATTTCTGGCGTACACTCTTTGATCGCAAATGCCATGTAGCAGATCGAGGTGGGTGGCGCAGCTGTCAATGGTTTTGCATGGAATTTCAAAGTCGGGCCCTTTGGAAGAGAGGTGGATAAATGTCTTCATTTGTGTAGTGTTAACAAGAATGCACTGGGTTATGAGTTAGTAAATGAAGGGACATTTATCAAATGTATCTGGCAGGTATGAGGGCACATTCCCATGAGATGCCGTGTACCATATTTAGCATGGGCATGTTGGGAGACTGGGGCTCTTGGAGACTCTGTGCACTTTGGAGAGAGAGGAAGTTGAGAGCTGCCAGTCCCATAGCAGATTATGTGCACCCATGCTAGTGGTGTGGGACAGCGACTGGTGTCACAGAATACTATGGGGCAGATTTACAAGCCCCTTGTGTCATTTTTGTGCCGCCGTTGTGTCACTTTTTGTGAAGCAGCAGCAGCGTAAAAATGTGGCCCATTTACAATGTGACACATCTAGGGAGATGCGTCACGTTTTAAAGCCCTGCGTCAAATTATATCTGCGTCAGGTATAATGTATGCAGGGTGGGCGTTCCAACGCAAAAAAAGCCTCATAGAAGTGATGCAGTGAAATCTACAAGATTTGAATGCGCCACATCTAGGACGCAACTACTTCAAATTCTTACGCCTGCTTGAAGGAGGCGTAAGGAGTGACGCAGCACAATGAGGGTAGGCCTCTCCCTGCATTGCTGGGGTTGTGTCGTGCTTGCGGCACGACTCCAGCAATGCGTGACTTTTGCGTCAACAGATGTGCTAGAATTTCTGACACATCTGTCAATCCTTGCGCCATGGTGCGCCGTATTGTAAATATGGCGCCTCCATGGTGGCGCAAGGGTTTCTCAGGGTGGCGCAGGGAAAGTGACGCATCTTTACAGATGATGAAGGGGTGGGGTCAGGGATCAGTGCTAAGAGGAAACTGTGGACCATGCTAAGAGGAGGTGTGTGAGCTGCCATTACCATAGAAGTTTCTTTGCACATTGTGAGAAGGGGAGAAATATGGGATCAGTGCCTTAAACATTCCAGTTTGCCATGTTAGGAAAAGGTTTTATGAGTAGGACAGGTTGAATTTTATATCACGCTTGTGTAATGTTCATAATTTGGGGAACATCACATTACACGTGTTATGCAATATTCCCAAAGTTATGCCGTTGTGACACTTTATATATAAGTAAAAAAGTACAGCAAAATGCACCATTTGAAGTAAACATTTACCACAAACGCCCATCAACATCGGTACATGAGTGACTGTTGTTCGCGGTGGTTTGTTTATACATGTCCTTGCACCAAAAATTGACACAAGGATGCATTTCACACTAAAATATAGCATAAAATTATGGATTTGCATTTTGTGTAATTATGCATAATTTCACATAATTTTGCAAACGTTTTGTGCATTTCACACACCCCTACTAACGAGGTACTCATGGTATAGAATTGTCCATAATGGTCATATGACGAAGTACAAGAGAGCAACACCATATAAAACTAAGCAAAGGCAGTGGCAGCTGGTAGGAAACGGTGGCGGGGAGCAGGAGTGAGGAGGTGTGTTAGAAAAATAGGGGGAAAAAAGAAGACTTACCTGCGCATCGCTGGTCATTAGCTGCTGCCTCTCTTCTGTCTCGCTGTTCTCCTGGCTACCAAAAGCACACAGGCTCCCATACTCCCCTTGCCAATCGCGACACTGCTGTCACCAGCATGATTCAAGCTATCCTGGCTGAAGAGGGGTGAAACCCCGAAACCGGTACTAGGATGCTTGTTTCCGGTCCAGGGAGGACCTGGCTTAGCAGGTTGGGCTGGACTGTTCCCATGAGGCACAGGATCAAGACTGATTTGCATATGGCCAGGTCTAAACTGGGGTGGCATGGTGAGCAAAAGAATGATGGATTTAACCAAGATCTCTTGACTGGGGGTGAATGTTTTAATTTGTTCTGCATTCCGTCCATCAATTGTGTGTCTTTTGCTTTCTCGCCATAAGTGCGCCAGGTATGCCCAGATGTGGGTCCCGGGCTCACTGAGCCACTGGATTCAAGCTATCCTAGCTGAAGAGGGGTGAAACCCCGAAACCGGTCTTAGGATGCTTGTTTCCGGTCCAGGGAGGACCTGGCTTAGCAGTTTTGGCTGGACTGTTCCCATGAGGCACAGGATAAAGATTGATTTGCATATGGCCAGGTCTAAACTGGGGTGGCATGGTGAGCAAAAGAATGAAGGATTTAATCCAGATCTCTTGACTGGGTGTGAATGTTTTGATTCGTTCTGCATTCCGTCCATCAATTGTGTGTCTTTTGCTTTCTCGCCATAAGTGCACCGGGTATGCCCAGACGTGGGTCCCGGGCTCACTGTGCCACTGGATTCAAGCTATCCTGGCTGAAGAGGGGTGAATCCCCGAAACTGGTCCTAGGATGCTTTTTTCTGGTCCAGGGAGGACCTGGCTTAGCAGTTTGGGCTGGACTGTTCCCATGAGGCACAGGATAAAGATTGATTTGCATATGGCCAGGTCTAAACTGGGGTGGCATGGTGAGCAAAAGAATGAAGGATTTAATCCAGATCTCTTGACTGGGTGTGAATGTTTTGATTCGTTCTGCATTCCGTCCATCAATTGTGTGTCTTTTGCTTTCTCGCCATAAGTGCACCGGGTATGCCCAGACGTGGGTCCCGGGCTCACTGTGCCACTGGATTCAAGCTATCCTGGCTGAAGAGGGGTGAATCCCTGAAACTGGTCCTAGGATGCTTTTTTCTGGTCCAGGGAGGACCTGGCTTAGCAGTTTTGGCTGGACTGTTCCCATGAGGCACAGGATCAAGACTGATTTGCATATGGCCAGGTCTAAACTGGGGTGGCATGGTGAGCAAAAGAATGATGGATTTAACCCAGATCTCTTGACTGGGGATGAATGTTTTAATTAGTTCTGCATTCCGTCCATCAATTGTGTGTCTTTTGCTTTCTCGCCATAAGTGCGCCAGGTATGCCCAGATGTGGGTCCCGGGCTCACTGAGCCACTGGATTCAAGCTATCCTAGCTGAAGAGGGGTGAAACCCCGAAACCGGTCTTAGGATGCTTGTTTCCGGTCCAGGGAGGACCTGGCTTAGCAGTTTTGGCTGGACTGTTCCCATGAGGCACAGGATAAAGATTGATTTGCATATGGCCAGGTCTAAACTGGGGTGGCATGGTGAGCAAAAGAATGAAGGATTTAATCCAGATCTCCTGACTGGGTGTGAATGTTTTGATTCGTTCTGCATTCCGTCCATCAATTGTGTGTCTTTTGCTTTCTCGCCATAAGTGCACCGGGTATGCCCAGACGTGGGTCCCGGGCTCACTGTGCCACTGGATTCAAGCTATCCTGGCTGAAGAGGGGTGAATCCCCGAAACTGGTCCTAGGATGCTTTTTTCTGGTCCAGGGAGGACCTGGCTTAGCAGTTTGGGCTGGACTGTTCCCATGAGGCACAGGATCAAGACAGATTAGCATATGGCCAGGTCTAAACTGGAGTGGCATGGTGAACAAAAGAATGATGGATTTAACCCAGATCTCTTGACTGGGGATGAATGTTTTAATTAGTTCTGCATTCCGTCCATCAATTGTGTGTCTTTTGCTTTCTCGCCATAAGTGCGCAGGGTATGCCCAGACGTGGGTCCTGGGCTCACTGGCCCACTGGATTCAAGCTATCCTGGCTGAAGAGGGGTGAAAGCCCAAAACCAGTCCTAGGATGCTTGTTTCCGGTCCAGGGAGGACCTGGCTTAGCAGTTTTGGCTGGACTGTTCCAGTGAGGCACAGGATCAAGACTGATTTGCATATGGCCAGGTCTAAACTGGGGTGGGATGGTGAGCAAAAGAATGATGGATTTAACCCAGATCTCTTGACTGGGGGTGAATGTTTTGATTCGTTCTGCATTCCGTCTATCATCTTTTGCCAGCATGACTGCAGCATCGTGATTGGTCTGAGTACCATGGTTTGGTGCTCAGATAGGGAGTGGGAGCCTGTGCATGTTCTCCTCCCAGGCTGTGCAGTACAGCTGGGTGGAGAACATGCTAAGTGCGCATGACTGTTTGGCCGGCCCAAGACAACCTGCCAAACTGTCATGCGCATTAAGGTGCACATTATAGCGGTCCTCCTCCCTCTGATGTGGCGAGCCCAGCCCCACCCCGCCCTAACCTGGCTCCAAGCTCCACTAAAATTAAAATGATAATAATGTTCTGTTATTATCATGTTATTTTTCCTTTGCACTGCTCCAAGAGCAGTGGGGGGATGCTCTTCCATGGAGGAGCCACTGCTGAGCACAGTGACTTGAAATGGAAGCCTGCAGGCAATATCATTGGAGATTTGTTGACCAAAGTGCGGGATTTTGTACAGTCCAACCTTAGCTGTAAAGCAACAGATCTTGGGAGCTTTTCTTTAAACAAGGTGTGATTCCGGGAATGTAGGCAGTATTCTTGTAGAAAAGATGATCCTTGAAGAGGTGGGTCATTCATTCCTTCCTATGGTTGACTAATGAAAGTGCTACCCAGACCTTTGTCTGTATGCTCCTGCTGATCGTTGGTGTGTAGCAGAAGGATATTTTTCTGGTCTTCTACTTCTGCACTTTTTGACGTCTTGACCGCTTATATCACTGCTATGCTGAATTTTCCACTTGGAAATGATGGCTATTGTGAGGCGCGGCAGCCCACACACCATAGGGCCTCAGGGTACACCAACATTTTCAGGGATAAGGAAGCCACTGGCCTCCAAAATCTGCTTTTGTGATTAAGAACATCCTGTTGTTGCTGTGCTCCCAATCACAGGCACTCAGAGTCAGTGCAAACAAGCCTAATTAGTAATAGTTATAGAAAGGCACAGTTGCAGAAGAGCAGTGTCTCTGCAATTTCCTCAAAAGGTAGGACCTGAAATACTGATCCTGCTCAGACCTGCTCTTGCTTTTGTATCCTTTACTTCTGAGGTAATTCGTCTTTTTACTGACCATGTCCCAGTTCTTCCTCCTTATGCTCTTTCTATCTTGAGGAGGGTTCCCTTGGTATGTGTTCCTCTCTACTTTGAACCCCTTTCCCGTCTACTCCTGCTCCAGTGTCGTTATTTACGTGCTTTTGCCAGCTAATTCTAATTCACAAGAAATGTCTATCCTCATTTCTCAGAGGTTACTGCTGAGGTTCCTGCTGAGGATCAAGATTATAAACAGTAGTGTATTCTGGATCAATTACTTTACTTGGGAATCCCAGCAGTGGAGATCTGGGGATGGGGGGATGAAGGATTAACAAACACATAAAATGCACTTTGTGCTATAAGAACTACGTATTGTCCTTGTCTCATTTCAGCTCCTTGACAGTCTCACTGGTATATGTATTGCTTAATCTGGAGTTACGGATGGACCTCTTATTGTCCATTCTGATGTTTTAGTAAGCTAGGGTGCTTTAAGGGTCATAGAGGTGCTTCCTCAAATCCACTCCTGAGGTACATCTGTCTCCAGCTTCCAAAATCGAAAATAGGGATACCTGGAAAATAGGCGGCAGGCCAGAGCTTCAAAGAGGCAAGCAGGTTCAAAGTGTTGTACTGTAGTAGCACATTTGTATAGCACGTCATATCACTACCAAGGCCCCAACGTTTTTCCAGGATGGTCGAGATTAGGCCTGGGCAAGAAATTCCCCTCTGCTTGTGGAGTTTGCTGAGTTTTTCCCACTCTTTGCTCCGCGTAGCTCTAAAAATCTGTGGAGTGGAGTTATTTCCTCGGTCGTGCTCACCAACGTTAAGTTGTTGAACGTGAACGAGGAAAATCCTACTCCCGACCACCTCCTGGCGAGATTTCTCAACACGGATGGTCTTGAGTGTCTACTACCACTCGGGTTGAGAAATCTTCAGTTTGCGTTGAGGAAGGTGCCACTTCAGTAGAACATCTACTGGAGCGGCAGAAAAAGCAGCGCCGCCCTCTTGTGCTGCTTGCGCTGATTTTCCAGCATGCACATTTATTCAACGCAAATGGCGCGACCTAACACACTCCACTGCTTGGGGAACTCTGCGTAGCGCGGTGGAGTTTTTCGGTAACCTCCATGAACTCCGCCCAGGCCTAGTTGAGATTCAGTGTACAGTCAGTCTGGTGTCACAGAGGAGCTAGGTTGTCGAGCAGTAAGTCGATTTACATATAGGATCAGTTCGTCCCTTTACCCTTCTTAGTTCTGGTGATGCATTACTTCAAACCTAGGCACGGATACCACATATTCACCTATGGATCATGGCCAGCTGCAACCCCGTAGCCTTTAACTCCTCCTAAAAGGGCCAGCCATCTAGCACTTTGATCAAAGTGAAAAACCTAGAAGTGTTTGTGGACACGTCTTTCTCTTCCATCCCTAATCAACAAAGTGACTAAAGTCTCATTTTACATTTACCCTGAACTTGGCTGTGAAATAGGACAGAGTAATCTCTAGCTTCAATGATATCAAAAGTAAGTTTCGGCAAAATTCCGATCCAGAATCTCGTGCTATGTTTTAGTGCAAAATGCAACCCCGTGTGCACTTTTCAGTCAAGGACGTATTTTGCATTTTTTTAAATCTCACTTATGTGGCATGCAGTGGTAGCGCAATCTTGGGCATTTTGTAACGTGACATGCTGGAAATTACACCACATTTTACCGATGGATGTAACAGAATTTCGCCTGGCCTCAATGAAGACTGAACTATGCAAACAGACTCTACATGATTTTACAAACTAATCAATTGTCTAACTAAAAAAAAACAGAACACTGCAAATGGACAAGTCCTTAACATGAACAAATGGATATATATCAGCACTGTACTCTAATCACTGTACTGCTCAGAAGTATGTCTTTCAAAGAGCTAAACGACAAATTCACATTTCATGTAAAGACGTGTAATTTTGCACACTTCTGCCAGAATTTTATGTAGTTATGTTCCTTTCGCACATTCCTAGCTTGTAAATTCTGCTTACAAACCTATCCTTACAATTCTTTCGCTTTTGCCACAATATAGTATGGGATCTTATGCTACCACATCAGCGTTGGAGCATATTCTCTGTGCATAACGCACAACACCAATGCTCAACCCTAATAGATGCCACTGCTAAGAACACTGGGCCCGATTCACAAAAGTAATCTGAGACAAAATCCTAACTTTAGGACTTTCGGTATTCACAAAGGGCATTTAGTAGTAGTAAAGTTGGAATTCCTAAACTTCACTCCTCCTAGATAGATGCCCTTTGTGAATACCGAAAGTCGTAAAGTTAGGGTTTTGTCTCAGATTACTTTTGTGTATCAGGCCCACTCTTCCCTCATCCATACACTACTAAGTCAGAACCACTGACTCCTGCTCTCCTAAGCGCTTTGGGAATCTTGACAGGAGGTATTAAAGTGCTGTAGAACTTATACAATAAAATAAATACAACGGAGTCTTCCGTTAAAGGTTGGCTGTTAAATGTAGGGACTGCTTACTCGTTTCCACATACATTGGAGAGATTCTGCTACAGCACGCCAGTGAATCAAGTATGTTTGACACAATAAATGGTTATTCGCAGACTGCACATTCACCTCATAGATGTTAACATGGCGGCTCCATTGAAAGGTAACCAATGTTTATTATTTCCTAAGTCAAGGGAGCTTGCTTTATCGACCCCAGAAGAAAGAAAGGATAAGTGCATCCTCCAAGATTTCAGCGTGTGACCATGGTGTCAGAGATCCCTATATGCGATGCATGATTCCACAGAGCTAAATAGCGGACATCTTTGTTTGCCTGCTCTTGTACTGTTCTCACAGAAGGTCACACTAATGAAAAAACGATGTGTCCTTCTCTAAAGTGTATCAGGGCCTAGGAGATCGTGGGTGTTTGAAGCGGTGGCAGCTAATCGTCAATTTCATGTATCTTTAACTCTAATAGGCTATTACTTTATAAAGCCTATACTTTCTGAGTAATAGTAATTGACTTACAAATGTCATACAGCTTGCGATAAAAAGAATGCCCTGTTATTTACCGGTAATCTTCATTACTCCTGGTCCCGTTGTCTTTGTCACATTCATGACAAATAGAGATAACCATCTCCCAGACAGAAAAAAAGAACAGAGGGGAGTCATCAATAGGACGAGGACAACAGAACCAGGAGTAAGGAAGATTACTGATAAGTAATAGGGAATTACCCCCAGGTCCCTCCAGTCCTTGACCCATTCATGACATATGGAGCACACTGAAGCCAGAAATCCGGCCTTTCGAACCACCAAAGAACACCCAGGACACCACACCAAAATCAGCATCCCTTGTGAAGCAACAGGAAAACCACTGGAAAAAACAGGGAGGCGCACACAGATCACAACGCTCCCAACCAAAAAAAGGCCACACCACACAGAACCAGCAGGAGACAAGCCAGGTGAACAAACAAGTAGACCAGCAAACCCGAGGCACTGCCACACCGCCATAGTGACGGTCAACCAATGCCACATAGCCCAGAGGGCAGCCAAACCACTCCAGGAACACCCCCGAACAAACACCGGAGGAGGAGCTTCCACCAAGGAAGGAGCAGGGACAGTCATCAACAGAAGAACAGCGACAAGGTCACCGACGGAAGAAGACCCAAAGAGGTCACACACACCAGCAAGCCAGGGACAGACCAACAGGGAAACAACCAAGGCCCAGAAGAACCAGGACCCAACACCACTGGAGGAAACACCAGCCCAGAGACAAACGGAAAGGAGAAGCCACCACAGATACAAAGGATGCATCCCATCATAGAAAAAAAAACAAGCAGGGCACCCTGGCCCCTAGAGCCCTCAACCCCCCAAACCTCTGATCGGAAGGGAGCCAGCCCAGAAAACCACCATGAAGGTGACCAGGCAAGGACAACCAAAACCAAGGCGGCACAGGAGGCACACCACAGAGACCCCAAGCCCAGACCAAACATCAGAAGGGAAATGGTGGCCAGAGCAACCACACCACCAGAACCGCAAGCTCCAGGAAGAGCAGAATAGACCGAGCACCCCGCAGGGCACGAAAGACCAGAAAGGGCTCCCAAAGGGCCTCAAGGCTGCCAATGACCACTGCCACTCAAAATAGAGAGACACTGCAGCAGAACCGGAAGAGAGTGATCCAAAGCAGACAAGCTAAGGACGCCCAACAATGACGAAACCACGCACAACCAAACCAAAGAGAGGTGAGGAGAACCAGAGTAACAACCAAACTCTACCTGCCCTAACCTGGAAACAAAGAGCATCAGGGCCAACAGCGGGACCAACCCCACCACAACCGTGGAAACCCACAGCAGCCCAGCCCAAAAAAAGGCAGGAAGGGCCACCACTGGGGCCATGGCATACCCCCAGAGGAACAGCCAAGTACAGCACCACACAGCCACAGGCCAGACACTCACACCCAAACCACAGACAGAAAACTGGGGAGCAAGAGCATGAGGAGGGAAAAGCAAGCCTGAAAAGACCAAACCAGGAAGGGAGGAAGCATGGACCAAGGAGCAAGCCCCCACCAACCAGACGGAGCCTGCCACCCGAGAGCTCAGATGAAACAACAGCCACTGAAAACCCCGGAGTAGTACCAGGCCCCATGGCAAGAACGTCCAGCACCAACCACCAGCGCTGACACAAACGACTGCCAAAGCCTCCAGACCGGGAGCAGAAGCCGGAGCCACGGCACAGGGACAGACCAACAGGCCAAGACCGAGGCACCCACAAAGAACACAGCTACCTGGTCCCTACCCAAGGAAGCCACAGCCAAAACCACGGCCAGAAGGAAGCCGGTCTGATGAGTACAAGAACCCCAGGAGCCTGAAGACTAACCAGAAGGACCAGGCAGTCCAAAACTCACACCCAAAAAAACTACAGCGGGAGAACCAAAGGCAAGAACCCAGTGAAGCACAACACCCCACCAGGAAAAGAGGCCAACAACAGGGACCCAACCGAGCCAATGAAAGGGCAGACACCCCAAGGGGCAGACACCCCAAGACCCGGGACTGGACCAAACCAGACCAGGACCCAAAAACCAAAGAGGACCAAGGACAGAGCGAGGCAAACACCTGAGGTAATGAGATCAGGGGCACCCAAAGACCAAACAGGAACTCCAGGGACGACCCTGCCTCAAACAACACACACCGAAGATGACACCCCCAACCAGGCGACCCAAGGCAGGCAAAACAACTCCAGAGAAGGCAAACCCACCAGCCACCGGAGACGCAAAAAACACACCGAACAACACAAACAGAGACCAGCCACCGCACACCCCAGACCCAATAGCCAGGACAAGGGCAACATAACACTGGGCCAAGCAGCCCAAACAGGGAAGGAGGAAACCAAACAACCAGCTGACCAACCGGCCAGGAGGGCAAAGGACAACACCCAGGAACCACCACCAGCCACAAACAAAGACAAAGCCAAGCCCTTCTCCAAAGCCACAAGCCCCAGAGCCCCAGGCCAAAACACTGTCAGGAAAACAAAAACCTCCAGGCCATGACCATATGCACCAGGGAGCCAGAAAGCACACCAGACAAGCGGGGCGGCCAACAGCCCAACCTCGCTGATGGCCACAGAGGCAGCAGACAAGCCAGTGAACAGAAACACTGACCAGTCAGCAGAGACAGGAGGAGGAACTCCCCCCCCTCCTCCACCGGCCACCAGAAAACCATGTACCAAACCAGAAGGCCGAAGCCGCCCAGGAGAACAAGCAACAACATGCAACACCCAGGCCAGAGACGCGAGGCCAGAAAAACAAGGCCCGCCGGAAGGGGCACAGCCGGCACTCCCCCAACCAGTCAGGAAGGCTACCACCAACCAGTCCATAAGGCGGCAGCAGAACAACCGCCACCAAAATACCGGACACAACCGCCCCCAGAATAGGAGCAAGAAGGCCACACACACAGTGCACCCACAGCCACGGAAAGAGTGACACAGGAAACCAAACAGCCATCCCCAGAACCACTCCACCCTGAGGGCAGAGAGAATGCCTATCAGAACCAGCCACAACCAAGGTCACAGCAGCAACACACTGAAAAAGAGGCCAGAAACCGAGAGCAGAAATTAACAATCCCACATGGGGTTGCTGCCCCCATTATGCTGCCTACCCCTGAAGAGGGAAGACATGGATGACAGGACAATCAGGAAGGATGGGGAGGCTGGCCCAAACCCCAGCAACGCCCGGCACATACTCAGGACCCCAATGGGGCCCATAGCACCCATTCCCGTGCAGGACACCAAGAAGAGTAGGGCAAACCAGAACAGCCCACAGGCAGACGCCCAAAAGGCAAGCACCCAATGCTCCCAAAGGCCAGGACAGAACCCCCCCCCCTTGAAGGCCAGTCCCTTAAACCAAGAGGCACCCAATCCAGGAGACACGTGCAGCCACAACAAGACAGTGAGGCCACAGAAAACAGAGGCCGAAGCCAAACACCCAAAAAAACAAACTGGAAGGGTTGACCAAGGAAGACCAAGTTCGTACGACCCACCAATCGAACAGAGGCCAGAAGAGGACACAAACCGGACCCACACTGACACAACCACAGCAGGGAAAAGAAACACCTGGGCAGAGCACAATGCCACCAAACTCCACCAGTGGCAGCACAAAGATGCCACCACCCAAGCTCCGACTCCAACAAGAGACATGACAACCGGCACCCAACCGTCTGACACCCCGCCATGCTGGAATATCAGCCAGGGCAGAAAAACAGGCCCCCAGGCACAACAAGAAGTGAGGCAAAGGAGCGAGAAAATATGGTGCAGGCCCCATACGTACTGCAGGCTGTAAGGAAACCAAACAGCTGAGTGCACATGCAGCGGACAGAAGTCTGATTACAACGTAGCTACAAACGGGCAGCTGCAAAGCAAGTCCAGAGATGAGGCTGTGCAAAGTTCTGGGAAGAACAACGGCACATTGAAGAAATGCACCAATTAAACAGAGGAAAACCACTTTGCAATACAAATCCCGGGGTTGGCAGATTTCTGACCGCACTGTCTGTCACATCAATACCCCCACCAGCCAGCCTGGTGCACCACCAGCCACAGTGTCTGCCCAGCAGTCAATCGACCACACTGGCAGCCGGGCACTCCAGAGGCACCACCAGCACAGCCCTCGAGCCGCCATCCAGCATCAGCAGCGCACCTTCCACTCGGCCCAGCCACCAGGAAGACGCACCCTGCAACCCAGAACCGCTCAGAAGCAAAGACGCCCCAGCAGCAAAGGGTCAGTCAGTAACATCCACGCCTCTCATCAAGCCCAACATGCCGAGAGGCACAGCAACAAAAGCCCGTCCAGGACAGCCCAGCACCCAGACGGCGACTCCACCAAAAACATCCACTGCAGTCCAACAGGACCCAGCACCTTGTCCCATTCTGTCGGCAGACAGCAAAAAGAACAGGAAGAATGCTTGGTAAGTGTTGGTTAAATATTCGCAGTGGAAGGGGTTGGGGTAGGTGTCCCAGTATTTACCTGTTCATATTTCTGCCTGGGAGATGGTTATCTCCATATCTCATGAATGGAACGAGGACTGGAGGGACCTGAGGGTAAATACCCTTTTTAGGTCTCGCCTACGCAGCGTGCATGCGCTGCATAGGAAAAAGACCTTTTGGAATCGCTTCACTTTTCGCCCTAAAAACATGCACGCGTTGCATTGCTTTCAATGGCAACGCGTGCACGTTTGGCGATTCCCTTGCGGGAGCGAGCTTTGGTGCCATGTGTTAGCAATTATCGCTCCTGGCGCTGCTCGCTCCCGCAAGGGAAACGCTTTCACTTTTGCCAACACTTTCACTAAAAATTGTATTTGTATAGCCCACCTTATCCATTACAAGCAGCCTACGCGCTAGCACGCTACTGTACATTTTGAGACATGACAACCTTACTTTTACCCGTGTTTCACTTCCAAAAGTCGGTAACAAGGTCAGAGGCACACTGAAGCCAAGCTTCACGCTGGAGGGAGGCTGGTTCCGCCCTCGGCACTCCAGGCCCACTCCCCGCACAGTTCCTTCTTGTTCTCTTACCTCAGCTCTTCTATCCTCTGACGCTCATCGGATTCCTGGACAAAAAAGGCAACAAGATGCCCTTGAGCGTTAGGCGCTGTCATGGGTGGACCGGGCCTTGGAGCAAGCTTCTATCGCAGGGCCGTGGCCCAGAGAGATCCTCTCTCCCACACAGCTTTATTCTCCCACACAGCTCCCTTCTGGGGCAGCCCTGTGTCCCAAACACCCGAGACAGCGCGCAATGAAAACACCGCCGCGGACACTGGTGTGGCCATTTCACAATGGCTAAGGTCATCTCTCCCCCTCCACGGGCGCCTTGGAGGTCGAAAGGCTGTCAGCCAAACACTTTCCTTTCCGGGAGTTTCGCTCAGCGGTGATGTCTGTAGGGTGCTGCCGGTCCACCATTCGTGCGGGTTCTTTTTAATCCCAGATATGACCCTTTGTCGCTGGTTTACTCTTTTCTTCCTCCATTCTAACTCGTGTGTCTCTCTCCCTTGCTGTGAGTCGTAGCCTAAGGGGAGAGGATGTGGCCTAATGGCTAATGCGGTTGACCAAGGAGCTGGGGAACTGGGTTCGAGTCTCGACATGGACACTCAACATCCTGTGATTCTGGGCAAATCACTTAATCTCCGCCTAACAAAAATTACTGTGTCCTTATGTAACGTGACTGGTGCTCATGTAAAGCCTCTGATACCTTCTGGTCTAGTTTGCGCTATATAACCCCACCCCCCTCCAAGCTTTTCTTGAAGATTTTTGCAGTCATTAATTTCCTACTCATTGCTGACGACGAGTAGGCAATTATCTAGATTAAACACGTGTGTCCAGGCCACTGGAGGACCGCAGGTTTTTCCTGTGCATCGTCTTCCAGTGCTGAGTGTTGTGTGTCTGGGATACAGCGTTTGATACAATAGTGCAGCTAGGCGCTTTATTCTCTTATGTGGGCATACCGAGCATCAGCTGGTGGGATTGTACATTTGGTATAAGAGATAGGTTTGTTTCCCTCGCGGGGCACCATACTTTGGTTTCTACTCAAAGGCTACCTGCCCAGTGATTGGTTGCACCCCGGCATTCAGCCAAATGCCCTTTTAATGAGGCAGGGCTCTGAAAAGACGAAGCTTAACTGCAGATCCTCTTTAGATGCTGGTTCCTGGGGTTCTTTTCAGGAGTAGAACTCCCTCCAGCATGGTTTTAGCAGCGTGAGGAAGTTCAGCTCATTCTGGGCCGGCCAGCGCCAGACACTGAAACCTACTGCAACCTCCCAGACCACGTCGAAATTTGCATTCAGCAGCGGAGCTCTGGGGAGGGTTGTGGTGCTCAGAGATGCAAACCCCCTTGTCTGCCCAGATTCCTAGACACCTAACTGTATGTAGGGATCGGACCCTGCTCGTCAGTACATTAAGATGTCTCCTCTGGAGAATATGTAACTGGTCAGCCCTATTTATCTTAAGAATTCAACCCTTCTGGCAAGATTGTTATGTACAGCAGGATTAAGTGGTATGCCGTGGATATCTGGAGACACAAGAGCATAGACCTTGTTGTGAATTCTGTCTATTTCACTGTTGCTGCTCAGTTTCTGCTACTTCTTGGCCAATATCCTGTACAGCCGAGGACATACCCCTTGGTAACCTACAACAAGCACTGGCATAGCCAATAGGTCTCGCCTTTGGGACATTATAAGTGTTTAGCCATGCAACAGTTGATGTTGCACCAAGGATCTTATGCTGCATAATTAAATACTTATAAGGTCCCAAAGGCGAGACCAATTGGCTATGCCAATGCTTTTTTAACTTACTGTTGCCTGGGGTGCTTTCTATTTCTGACTCTGCACTCCACTCCTCGTGTAATCTTTTCCTTCTTGGATACTTTACCATCTCTAACACCACACTGCGACCAATGGCTATTCCCTTCTTAACCATGCCCATTGCTTACCCTGAACTGTCTCCAGCATTACACTACACTCAAATTACAAGCTGCCATGATCTCCTTCTTGTACACACCCTTGTGCTACCACGCTGTTCTGTTATAAGGGCACATATTTTCCACTCCAGGACTTTCATTTTGCAAATGAGAATTCAGCAGTGTGAGCAAAGTCCCAGAATGCATTGAGGTGCTAAGTGAAAGTTTAGGATTAGAAAAGGGGCTTCTTCGTCACATGGGTTACTTTGGTAGCCTTAACCCTACTATTTGTTTATACATTTTCTCCAATACTGCTCGTATTTTGACCTGCCCATCTTCGATCAAACCTCTTTCTGATCCTGCACTACCTCCAACATGACATTTCCAAGGGAGCACTCCAAACACTGCCCCGTTTACCAGGTTCATGCATGCAGTGCTTTCCTATCCAGATTTTTTCTTTGAATTCTGGGACCTGCAGTCCTGTTTTATGTTGGAATAAACAAGGCTGCGAGTCCCAGAATTCAAAGAAAAGCCCTGAGCTGGAGCAGCATATCACTCTTGGTCCTCGGAAACTTGCCACGTTTTACTTGGCAAAATGTGAAAAATAAGCCAGGCCTGTGAGGTAATTTAGCACCAATTGTAATCTCAATTCTAGGTAAACTCTGGTTTGTGATGCGAGTGGGATTGCAGGCGTAATCAGAATGAGAGCCCTACAACACCACTGTTGTTGTCCGCCACACCTATCTCTATGAAACATCAGTCTTAGGACATTAACAGTGATAAAGTGCCATGATTGACTGAAGTCCTACTTCCCTGTCCATGCCCTTATACATTATCAATGTGTTAAAGCAAAGGTCGCGCGTGATTAGTGCTTAAGTGACCTATAACTACAGGCTGAGCAACATTCATTATGTAACCAAATTATACAATTGAATGCATGTAAAGCACCTCCCTTGGGTGACTGGGAACGATGTGACGGATCAAACAGGAGCCATGGGGGCAGCGCAGGGTGCACTCTTACTCGGAGCTCCTGTACACGCGACAGGCCCCTCTCCACATCACTGCCCACAACCCTGATTCATGCGGCCTAAAAACCTCTAAATGCTGAAGAAGCACGTCACAAGTAATCAGTCGGAGCTACAGCGGGCCGGAGGGGGGAGGGTGGATCGTGTAGGGGCAACGTCCTCAGAAAAGCGAGCAGGGCACGTGCCAAGGGAGTGGTGGAGCAATGAGTCGAGTCACGTGGGGGTGGGGGGGGGGGGCGAAAGTGAGGCAGCAGAGAGTGAATGAGAGATTCAAATAAGGAATGAAAAGGTTCTGTGTTTATCGGGTGGTTCCATGACACGGGGTAGAGAGTCTCCCAGACAGTAGTTTGTGTTCTGGGAGTCCAAGCCTCGGTTTATAGCAGTGGGACTTGGAGTACCGAATTCCACTGGTTTGTAAAAGAAAGGCTGGGACTGGAAGAGGAAGGTGGTCGGGGTGACACATGGTATCTCATTATCAAAGACAAGTGAGCTTGGTGTCGTGTCCCCACAAAGACGAAGGACACAGGTAGGGCTTATCACTCTTCTTTATTTCGCGCCTACGTAGCGCTGCTTGCACCCATGTCTGCCCACGCTCCCTCGTCCCCTCGACTGCCCCTTTCCCACACCCTTGACCGGATGTGGTGCCCGGTTACCCTTCTGTCCACATTGTCCACTGCAGGGTCCTAGTGCCCTGTCCCAGGTCACTACATCTCCCCCCTGTGTCACAAAGAATGAAGAGAAAGTGACAATACACAGATGTGTCAGTAGGTGATAGATGCAGGTCTGTCATGGCATAGTTCAGTATGCTCCCCATCACTACATTTCTTCTATTAGTCTCTTTGGGTGCCGGCATGTTCTTCGCAGGCCGGCCTCCGTCCGTGGCTCTTCCTCTAGCCCTTCTCTATTTCTTGTTTCCTCCTTGTCGTGCTCCTGCTTTCCATGCTCTGCTGTCTCCGTGTCATCTTCCTTTAGTCCTTTGAAGTGGGAGCTATTTCTTGTTATCCTCTGATGCTCTGACTCTGCCGTGATCATTGGGCCATTCACTCTTGTTACTGTTAGCGGGTCTTTGGAGAAAATGCTGTCAGATTTTCTTTGTTGCCGTTGACGCACAACTACCGTGTCTCCTTCCTTTATGTTCGACGGGATGGCGTGTCGCTTGGCGTCTGCATATCTTTTCATTTTTTCTTTCGCCTCTCGGTCCCTATCTGCAATGCTTCTATGATCAGGTGGCACTGTTGCTTCCATCTGTGGTAGCCTCGACCGACTCGTTCTTGCCAGTACTAGTTCTGCTGGGCACCTTCCTGTGGAGTTGTGGGGTGTGTTTCTGTAATCACGTAGTACTTGGCACAGTGCTTGACTAAGTGATATCTGTGCTAGCTTTGCCCTTTGAACTGCCTTTTTGATGTTCCCCATGAACCTCTCCACCATTCCATTCGCTTGAGGCCATAGCGGTGTTATTTTCTTGTGGCTTATCCCGAGATAGACCATGAATCGGCGGAACTCTTCTCCTGAGAATGGCGGGCCATTGTCTGTTTTTAGTGTTTCTGGTGAGCCCCATGCTGCAAAGATGTCATCCAATATCGGTAGTATTGCTGTGGCTGATGTTGATGAGACCTGATGTACTATCGGGAACCGTTAGTATTCGTCGATGACCACAAGCAGGTAGTTGCCTGTGTCTAGGGGCCCAAAGAAATCAGCTGCTAGTGTAGTCCATACTGCTCTTGGAAGATCCGACATTGGTAGCGGCTCATGTTTAGCCGGTGGTCCTATCACTTGACAGAGTTGGCATGTCGCTATAGTCTCTCCTACCATGCGATCCAGACCAGGGACCATACGTTCTCTCTTAGTAGTTTCTTGGTGGCTACCACGCCTCGGTGTGACTCATGAGCCAGATTGACCAGTTGTCTTCGGAGTGCGTTTGATATCACGATTCTCGTCCCTCTCATCATGATCCCTGTGTCTGTTTCGGACAGTTCCTCATGGATCTTCTTGAGAGCCAGCACTTCTTCTTTATATACTCCTGTTCCCCAGGTGCAGTTGTTGTTGACATTCTTCCACCTCTGTTTTCTTGTTATGTCCATTGCTGTTTGCAGCGTGGCATCGCCCTTGCTCTCTTTTGCTAGTTCTAGTAGTGTTATCGGCGCTGGGGTGTTTTGCTTCAGTATGAAGTTGAGGTATTCTTCCGCCGTTGATGTCGTCTCGTGGACCCTGGGCAAAGGGTGTCTCGACATGTAGTCTGCCGGATTGTGTACTTTCCCTGGCTTGTGCACAATCTTGAAATCATAGTCCATCAGTATTATGCCCCAGCGTTCAATCCTGGGTGGCATTTTCGCTGATGGGCTGCCGTAGATCGTTACTAGCGCCTGATGATCAGTTATTATTGTAAATGATTTACCATAGATGAACATGTGGTAGTGTTCACATGCCCATACCACTGCTAAGCTCTCCTTCTCTGGTTGCGAGTATGCTTTTTCAACGTCTGTTAAGCTTTTGCTTGCATACGCAACAATTTTCCTCTGTGAGTCTCTCCCCGGCAGGTGCTGCGCTAGAATTGCTCCTAGTCCTACTGGGCTGGCATCGACCGTCAGTTCAGTGCATAGTAGCGGGTCGAAGTAGGCCAGGTGTTCCACCGTCATCACTGCTTTTCTTATTTCTTCAAATGCCTTGTGACATTCCTGGGACCAGATGAACTTCTGCCCTTGTTTGGTCAGTTCTCTTAGTGGTGTGCTCACTGTGGCGAAATCCTGTATGTATCGCGTACAGTAGCTAGCGAGGCCCAGGAAGGATCTTACTTCCGCAACATCTGTCAGAGGAGTTGCGTTCTTCAGTATTTCAACCTTGCTGGGATCTGGCCTCATCCCTTATTTAGAGAAAATATGTCTGAAGAACACTAGTTCCCTTCTCCCCAGCTCACATTTCTCTCTATTTAATGTTAGGCCCGCTTGCTCCAGTTGTGTGCACACTTGACGCAACGCTGCGTCATGCTCTTTGTCTGTTTTTCCAAATACCAAAATGTCATCACTGTAGTTGAGGCTGTTCCGCACTGGCCTTATCACTTGCCGTATTGTTTCCTGGAATATCTCCGCTGCAGATGAGATTCCGAAGCTTAGCCGCTTGTATCTGAACAGGCCCAGATGCGTGGAGAATATTGTTATGTATCTGGACTGGTGATCTAGTTCTAGCTGATGGTATCCTTTGCACAAATCCAGCTTTGAGAACCGGCACGCTCCAGTGAGGCAGCTTATCATGTCATTTAGGTGTGGCCCCGGGTGACGTTCCCTTGCGATTGCTGTATTTCCGATCCTCATGTCCATGCAGATGCAGATCTTTGAGGTGTTTTTCTTGGGAACTGCCATGATCGGAGACACCCACGGCGTTGGTCCTTCCGCTGGTTCAATTATGTCTTGCGCCAGTAAGCTAGTTATTTCATCTTCAACTTGTGGCTGGAGATGTATTGGTACTCGTCTATGATGCTGAGCTGCCGGCTTGATCGCTTCATTGATGTGCAATGTTATTTGTTTCCCTTTCAGCTTACCAAGACCTTTTAGTATGGCAGGGTATTCTTGTAGAATGTTTTTCGTTTCCGACATGTGGTATGTGTCATTGCTAGTAGCCCCATCATCTGTGCCGTCCCGTTGCTGAGCAGGCATGGTGCTGGGATGTCTCCTTTGAGCACATGTATTTCTTCTTGGTAGCATCTGTCTTTGTACGTCAAGATCTCTGTGAATTTTCCCATGTTTTCTACTGGTCTTTTGGAACCCCAAGTGAACACATCTACTGTTGATAGTGATAGCTGTGGTTTCTCATATTCTGGTATTCTGACATGCACATGATGTTGCATGTTGCTCCACTGTCAAGTACAATCTTAGCTTGGTGGCTCCCTACGCCAATGTCCACCGTGGCTGTCTTCTTTATTTGTTGTTTTTCCACAAGATGAATGTGTTCTGTCTCTTTTCCTTCTCTTGGTGCATCTGACATGAGGTATAGTCTTGCTTCCGACGCAGGAGCTGCCGTTTCTTCTGCTTCGTCGGAGGAGCTGCGATTTGCTGTTTCCATATGTCGTGCGTACCTGTTGCTGGTCATCATTGGTCTCATTGTTCTGCCTCTTTCACTTCTGAATTGTCTGGTCATGCACGTGCTTGAAAAATGGTTGCCCCTGTTGCACTTCCTGCACTTTTGACCCATAGCAGGGCAGGCACCGACATGTGGGAATTCGAGGCCGCATCGGTAGCATGTTTGTTCACCCTTTTTTGGTACATTCTGCGCCTGGAATTCCTTCTTTTTGAAGTTCCCAGTGACGCGATGTGCTACCGCTACTTTGTTCTCTTTCCCTAGCTCCATCTGCTTGGCGTGCTCTCTGGCCCTTGCTTCCGTGCGAGCCATTGTCAATATTTTTTCCAGCGTCGTTGGTTCCTTCAGAATGCGTGCTCTGAACTCCACCGATTGACAACCTTCGATGATGCGCAGTCTTATTGCTTGCTCATTGTCAAATTTGTCAAACTCGCAGTATGTGACCAATTTTCTTAGTCTCGTTGCAAAGTCATCTAAACTCTCTTCTCCTTGTTGGCATGCGGCGTTGAATGTGTACCTCTCGAAATCGACATTCCGTTGGGGGTCAAATTTTTGGGTGAGACACTTTATCACTCCTTTGTATTCGCCCGTTTGATCGGCGGGGAATGTTAACAATAAATCCTCTATTTCATCCTCTGAAAGATTCCGAAGCAGGTGTAGTTGCTTGCTCTCCGGGACATCAGTGGCACTCATGTAGCGCTCTAATTTCCTGATCCATCTTTCCCACCGGATGCCCGCTTGTGGCTCCGATAGACTGAACGGTAGAGGCCTGCGGAATATGGCTTGCGTGCTCATCTTCTCATCATTGTCGCTCATTTTCCTTCTCTTGTCGTTCTTTTGTTTATTTATTTGTGTTTATTTATTTATTTATTTTATTTCCCTTCTTTATCCTTTTGTTGCCACTGTATCTTGCTTGCTTTCGCTGTTTTTTTTTTCTTTTATGCCCTTTTTCCTTTCTTTTTCACTTTTTCTATTGATTCCAATGGCTGCGTGACTTCAAAATGGACACCGCGCTGTTCTTCGTTCATATTGGCCCATTTTGCCTGACTTCAAAATGGCCACCGTAGTCTTGCGATATTTCTGTCTTCTCCCAGTGTGCCTGACCTTTCAAAATGGCCGCTGCGCTGTTCTTCGTTCCTATTGGCCCGTTTTGCCTGACTTAAAGATGGCCGCCGCTCTCGCGAGAGTTCCTTTGAATCATGCGCTCTTTCCCATTCAGTTCAGTTCTGTTTCTGTACGCTCCGGTGCTGGCGCTCCGCGCTCTTTGCTTCACGGGCAGGGCGCTTAAATTATTTAATTTATTCTGCTCTTACCGCTGCACTTTTCCGCGGCCGGGGTAGGCTCCCGCGTCGCTTCACACCAGGATGGGCTCCTGGCTTCTTTGGATCGGGGAATCGGCGCGATGATCACCGATCGTCGCGATTCTTCTCCAGTCGTGCAGCGGACCAGGGTGGGCTCCTGGTTCATCGCGCCTGCTTCAGGCAGGTCAGGGAGGACGACGATTCTGCTTCTTCCTGTTTCTGTGCATCCGACCTTCGATCGCCAGTTGTCGTGTCCCCACAAAGACGAAGGACACAGGTAGGGGTTATCACTCTTCTTTATTTCGCGCCTACGTAGCGCTGCTTGCACCCACGTCTGTCCACGCTCCCTCGTCCCCTCGACTGCCCCTTTCCCACACCCTTGACCGGATGTGGTGTCCGGTTACCCTTCTGTCCACATTGTCCACTGCAGGGTCCTAGTGCCCTGTCCCAGGTCACCACACTTGGGATGGGGTGAGAGAGGGACAGAATCATGGAGTCTGGAAAGCATGGAGATAGCCATTAAAGGATTGGGGGATAAATAAACAGGGCCGGAGGAGAGTGAACAAATTACTAAATAGATAGAGCAACGTTGTTTCCCAGTGGCCCCATGCCCGTGTGGGTCACATAATTTCCAACAAAAAAGAATCAAACAAAAAAATTCTGTTGGCCTAATCAACGAGGCTCGCTAAGACTACAAAATGGCGCTGTGTCACCCAGGATACTGTTTACCTTCCACTGGATTTTCATTTAGCAACCCAAAGTATTCTGGGTCTTGTAGTCCTGGCTTACCTCGATCGAGTCTTTTCAAACTACATTTTCAGATTACAATGGTTTGTAGAATGCAATACTGGACTGGAAAAGGGTGCAGCAGAAGACTTGGAGCAAGGGGTGTAGGGAATGGCCCAGTAGCACCGGCAGCATAGGGGGGGTAGGTGGGGGGCAAACTATCATGGGCCCAAAACCATTCAGAGAGCCACCATTCACCCAAAGGCCAAATAATATCTGTGTTCTGTGGGAGCCACAGGGGCCCCTTATCACATTCTGACTGATTAGAGCCATTGGGTAACCTTAGGACATATGACATAGAGGAACATATTGCGGGTAACGGAAGCTAATATGGGGAACAAGTGAGTGTAGAATAGAGAGAAATAGGATTGTTCTTCTTTCAGTGCTACTACCTCCCCTTTGTCTCCCTTTGAGGAACCTCCTTTCCTTTTATTCGCCCTCTTTGCTTCTTTTTCCCTCTCTCAGCTGTTCTTTTTTCCCCCTGAGCTGAGGTCCTCATTCTTCATGACTCCCAGTGTACAGTGCTAACTTCCAGCTTAGCCAGGAGTAAAAGGAGCGGTCTCCGCCGACCAGATCCCCCACATGTTTCTTGTGTGTCACTACTCTGTGTTTGCCTCTTCAGGCATGACTGATAAACAGGTCTGGGATTATCTTGCTACCCGGTAGCAGCTATTGCCACAACAGGTTTAAGCAGGGACTTGCACAGCCATGTAAAAGAGGGGATCCAGTGTGGATCCCAGATCTAGCGGCTATCATTTACCCGGACCTGGGACCCAGGTTGGTGCAGTGAACCGTTCTGACTCTGCTGATTACTGATAATCTCTTCATTACTCTGTGTTCTAGAATTCCTCATCATAGTCCTTACTACTGTCACCTACATATCAGCAACTAGGGGGATGTGGGAGTCACCCGACACATACTTAGACTCTTACGAACCCCCTTGAATACAATCCAGCCCTCTCGGGGGGCACGGAGCAAGCGAATCTGGAACTCTGTCAACAAAGGGCAGAGAGACGCCAAAGGGAGGCGAACCTTGCTGGTCTGCCACTTTTCGCTGCAGGCTAACCCCAGCTTGACTCATCACTACAGAGCCTTTCCCGTACTCTCCTTTCATTCCTTTCTTTACTGTCACTGTCTTTCTATCACCCTATACCTATTTTCCCTGCAAGTCATGTAGATGGGTTCAGCTGAACACATATCTCATGTACCTGCAATCACTGTAATACATACTAAGTTTGGCTGAATCCGCTAAAGAAATGCTAATGTATCTGTTAATTAAAATCAATTTAAAACAACTTGAAATAAAAAAAAAACATATCTTCAACAATCATACTTAGAATTAGCACTGTCCCAACACCGGAAGTAAAAGCATTGCACATCAAAACTTCTTCCTGACTTTTCCAAGCACCAATCAGGAATCCTGTGGCTCCACAGAACTTGGCAGTGTGATGGGGAGAGAAGGACATGGACTAATTAGAAGTTTACTGGACTCATAACATTTGGTGCAGTCTATCACAAGGACTTCCTCCACCTGTGAGTGATAATGTGGCATATGAATGTGCAGGCATATGACCCCATCGCTAATGTCTTTGATAGATACCCCATTAAAGATGTCCAAGTAGTAGAAATGCAATAGAAGGGCTTTTTGTGAACTATCCCCTCTACAACATTCCATCCATAAATGACTGCAGGCCTTTATTGAAGATCCGAATGCCAATGCAAATAAAGTCAGAGATAAATCTGTCCTGCTGTTCCAAGATATATATGTAAGAGGTGGTCCCCACGGGGAAGTGTAGCCCTTGACTTCCACGGCAATAGTATCAAAACAGAGACAGAGATAACCTCTCACAAAAGTAGGTTTTCAATTATGCGTTTAGTGCTTTTATTATTATGTATCGTCTCAGTCATGAATCTGTACATCAACTTTTAGCAATTATTATGCTTTACTTATTTCTTAAAAAAGATAATGTGCTCCTATAAAGTGATGGGGCAGTGAGAGTGATCAATAGTGAAAAAAGTGCATACGTGCTATTTACAAAAATATATACACGTGGCTAATGGGGATAATAGAGTGTTTGAAGTCAATACTCATCAAGCAAGTTTTGACATCCACCATCAAATTCTGTAAAACACAGTCCACATATGTTGTTTCGTCGACGTTTCGACCCCTGGGCATAAGTTATTCAAAGCAGGGTCATCATCAGGGCATGAAATATGCAGGAAGCACCAAAAATCGTGGCAGACAATTGCACAGTCACATGGAAATAAAAAATTCCAATAGGTGATATAACTTCTGGAAGGGTATTTATCACAAAATAAAGTTAAAAAACGGATGCAACACTGGATGCCTAAATCATCCAAAAATAAGCTCCTTCTTTAAAAGCTTTCTGTACATGTTGCTTTAATAAGCAGCTTCCAATGAACACAGTTGAATAACGGGTGCAATGCTAGATGCTTAAGTTATCTGAATTTATGTTGATTTCTTTTAAAATATATTCAGTACATCATGCTTCAGTGAGCAGCTTCCATTGTCTCCTTCAGCCAGCTTGCATTACAGAATGATATAAGTAATGCATAATAATCGCTAAAAATTGATGTATATATTCATGACTGAGAAAATACATAAAAATAAATGCACTAAACGCATAATTGAAAACCTACTCTTGAAAGAGGTTATCTCTCTGTTTTGATACTATTGCTGCAGAAGTCAAGGGCTACACTTTCCCCGTAGGGACCACCTTTTACATATTGAATGTCCAGCCCAAGTCCCCTGGTTACTGGGTTGCCCCTTTTGTTCTAGAGAACTGTTCCTTGATAGAGGCCATCTGAGTGCAGTCTGCAGGTTGATACAAACCACTCAATACTGATTGGAAATCTTTCAGCAAAGACTGAACCAAACAGGTAGCCTAAAAATTGGAGCAGATTGAGAAACTCAGTGGTGAATAGGGCCTGTTCACTGCTACCTCTGCCTTCTGTCCACTAGGCGTGGGCTAAAATCCCGTTCGGCTCGTGGAAATTGCGATAATTTGACATTTTCGCGTTCCGCGGAGAGCGTGAAAATGTCAAAATTTCCGCAATCCGCATTTTACCGGAAATGTTTTGCTTGCTCGCGCTGTAAAATAATACATTCTCGCGTGCGCGCGATCGCCTTACCTGAATCCCCGCTTTTGCCGACAAGTTTTCCCAATCCGGTCGCGTTCTCTACGAGATGTTGGATTGTTGGTAGCCATTTGTGCTGTCTCGCGACAGTTCGCGCCCGCAGTAACCTCATTCGTCGCACGATCACGTCTTTCTTCTCGCGATCATGCACCGCAAAACAAGTGAAAACAAGATGGCCGCGTCCATGAGCAACCGCATGGGTAAGTTGGCGAGCCGCGACCACGCAGAAAATACCGCGAACGGGCGGGAAAAAAACTTCCGCATCTTCGCGATATTTCCTCGTGTTTGCGGAGATTTTTAACATTTTCACGATAATTTGCAAAAGTGAATTTCGCAAATTCCGCCCACCCCTACTATCCACCAGGTCTGAAGGAGAGCCCTACTCTGACTTTATGGAGCCCCTTTGAGGATAATCCCCCATGAGGGAATCCGTTTTCACCACTGGTGCAACTCCTCATGGAATCCTTTTAGTTTTTTACAGAGTTTTATATAGCACAAACTTGACCCGAAGGTATCAGAGTGCTGTACATTAGCACCAGTTGCCTTACACAAGGACACATTCATTTTTGTTAGGCAGGGGAGATTAAGTGACTTGCCCAGAACCACAGGATGTTTAGCGTCATTGCCGAGACTCGAACCCGGTTCCCCAGATTTGAGGCCGACCACCTTAGCCCTTAGACCACATCCTCTCCTCAAAATTCGAGTAGCCCCGTGAAAAGGAAGATTCTCTGGTTCTTCACCAGCACTATTAACACATATAAGAACCATTTTGGCATTTCCAGAGGACCACATCTAAGTCTATGTCCAGGACATACTGTCTCCTGGCTACCTCCTCCGCTGGTTCATCAACATCTGGGTCTGGCAGTTCAATGGACTGTTCAATAGACATCCTTGGAGTGTAGGGCAGTACCCACTGCTTTGTAACCACCCTCCGAACATGAGCCATTGGATGGATGTCAGCAGGATTTCTATCAAGATTTCCTTCATCCTTCTGCTAAGGAGAGCTTAGGGAAGTGCTTCCTGTGGGCTTGTATCTATAGCAACTAAACTGCATGCTCTCCGAGACCACCACAGCCAGTGCTTAATTTGTACGTGAGTGAGCGCCTGTGCCCGCAGCTCCTTCCGGAAGTCAGCGGCCGGCGTACTTAAACATCGCCCTCTTTCAACAACTACCGTGCGCCTTCATCTGACTCTTTCAAGCCCCTGCTATTCCAATTGTGACGGCTTTTCCGTCGTTGTCGTCCTGCGTCTTTCGATTCGTGTGTTTTTCTCTCTTTTACTCTCCAGTTATATCTCATGCAGAAAAATAAGTGCCGGTCCCCAAACCGTTGACCCCTACCGGCCCACACTTTAGAAACATCCGATATGCGGCAGGAGTCAATGACCGGAGAGGCGTCCAGCTCAAGAACTTTGTTTCACCCAAAAAGCAAGAAAACTAGCAAAACGGCCATAAATGTAATATTTTGATCGAAGAGACGGGTTTTCCTTCCGATGTTGAGGGAGGAGCTAATTCTTGTTATTGTTAAATATCCGATATTTTACATGTACCAGAATAACTGGGGTAGGTACAAACACTGAATATGGGTTTAAGGGACAAGAACTGCAGTGACGAGAATAGACGAGGAGGCAATGGCTGTGTCCTTTGGCATTTTGCCCACACCTGTTGCATGGACTGTTGGAGCACGATGGAACGGGAGCGGGGACGGGGGGAAGGGTTGGGGGCTGCCACGTCCTCTTTGATCCCATCCTGCACTTAATATGGTCTGCCAGGCGAGGAATCCTTGCTAACGGCTCCCGACACATGTCTCTTTCACCTCCGGAAGCACTCCTGTCATAGCCATGACAGTCGCGGCAGGCTCACAGCAGACATCTTTCACATCTGAGCCCACCACCGACAAGAAAACACCGATTAAAGTGACAGGATAGTTTTGAGTTGGGGAGGTGGCGGGGGTCCCTAGAGGCGGAGAGCCCTCCAACATAGCCTCATGGTACTGAACGATGCTGATCACGGAGACACCGGGAGTGGGCAGGCACTGGTGGGGGCGCCTAAACCACCCGAGTGCTCAAAGTAACAGGGCATGAGCATACAAATATAGACAGCAGAAATAAACATTGCTGTAAAAATGAATCAACATTGAAGACTGCAAACATAAGAAATATACATCCAGGAACATATCAGCAGGGCGCCAAACGCGACCATCAAATATTCATCTCCAACTTTGTCATATTTGACATGTTACAATGGGCGTTAAATGTATTTAAGCAAAATATGGCAAGGAAGTTTTTGTGGATTTTGGGATTTTTTACGTGCGCATTTTTTAAATTCAGATTTTCTTGTAAACTATTGCTGCGGGCTGCATGTTTAATTTTCTGTGTTTTAGCTTTTTTCCATCTATATTTTCCCATTGATCCAAGGGCTCGAGAAATACAGAGAACATAGTCCCGTGTCAGTGGGCCCCTTCAGACAGTGAGTACGGACCTATAGTCCCATTATTGGCAACACACCCCACCCACACCACAACACAGTAGGCATGCATAAATAAATACACAACACAATTTATGTTTGGAGAAAATATTGCTGCAGGTTTATTCCATACAAAAATATGCAAATATGGTGGGTTATCTTACGGGCGATCCAAGGGCAGGCAGCTGTACCAACCTATGCTGCCCTGCCCGCCTGATGAGCCAAGCACTGTGGAGAATCCAATCAGCACTACCTTTATGGGGGTGATCCCCTTACTTGATCACATGATACATTGGTCCCTTTCAGGCCCACAACCGCCCGAAGGACTAACGGGGCACCATCGTAATTGTTCCAGGACCCTCCCACGAGGCTCCTGGGATTTGGCTCTGGCACCCCTATTGTGCTCTTGCAGTTGTACCCTTCTGTACCCATAATGCTTCCAGATAGCCCTGTAACTCCGCTTGCAATGACAAAGAAAAACATTACAACTTGCTCTGTACTTCACCTGCCAGCCCCACGCCGGATAAGCGGTAGGGTGGGAGACAGTGTGCCAGGCACCAAAGAGGACCCAAAATGGAGGGGGGAGGCCTAAATACCCTCTCCACCTCATGGCGCGCTGGAAATGACGCGCTTGGCGCGCCAGGTAAGGGGACTCCTCCTGGAGTCCCGCAGAAGTAGTGGGCGGGTGGGGAAGTGCCCAAATGCTACTAAACGGGCCGCCCTCCTAGAGTGGCCCCCTGCAGGGGCCACAGGCAGCCGCATTGCCCCACGCACAGATTGCTTGTGGATAAAATACCCGTATGGACTGCAGCTGAACTTGGTGACATTAGGCGAGTTTGACCACAGTGAGACATTAACAGAGGAGGCTTTGACTAAGACCTTTGGACTGTGGGATCTTGAAAGGAGCCAGGGAGGGATGGGAGTGGGGGAAAAAAAGCGAAATAATTTAGTTTTACCAAGTCTATAATCAATATTCGCTCCGGGACCATGGAGATGTCAGCTCCATTGAAAAGCGTCGGACTGCGGTCGCGTGGCAAAGTTGATAAATTAGCCCCACGGAGCCTGTAATTAATACTACATGATTCAGTGTGGCCTTTAACCTTACTGCCTCATTGAGATGCTTAGCAAACGCAACCAACCGTGATAGACGGCTTAAGAAGATTGGGCGTGATTAATATCGGCTCGATCCCACCTCTCTTCCAATTACAAGATTATTGACTTTTTAAACTCAGGCTCCGTCTATAACAGAGACGATTAACGCCCTGTCTACAAGGAACATGGCTGCCCTACCGCTCACAATGTACCAAACATCATGCGTCTCTTTGGGAAATGTATAGTAATTTCACCATCAAAGGAAAATGGCAAATGTTACTGGTAGTAGTGTGCTGGTCTACTGCCAGTACACTGGCACATGACATGATAGATAGGGGAAGATTATTGCCACTGCCAAATGAAGTACCACTGGCTTTCCCAATACAAATCAGATAAGAAACAGATGCGGGACAAACACCACCCTACGAAGACTCTGGCGCACAAACACATATGTCATTTGTGGGCAGAAGCTGCGTGGCAAGACCACTGACTTATTGCCAGTGAAATTTCTCTCCCACCTTCGCAGCTCCACCATCAAGTGAGGCCCTCCTGAGCCCCTGCACTCTCTGTGTTGATGTTCGAGGCCCTCCTTCACCCGCAGGCTATACCTGCGCCTCATCCCTGGCGGTCCAGTGGACCTCTCACTCTCTCTCTTGCTTTGTTTTTCTGCTTGCTTTTCCTTTTCCTTTTACCTTTGCTTTTTCACCCTTTTACTGTCATTCTCTTTCTATCACTTTCCATCCTTCTTTCACTCTTCACTTCTCTATTCTGTGCGCCTCTCTCCCGATTTCTTTCCATTTGCTGGTGCCCCCGCGGCCCCTCCCGCCCAGCACGACCAGCCCAAGCCAGTTCCCCTCCCCGTTCCCGCCTCTCAGCTGTCCAGCCCTCTCCGACCTCTACTTAATGGCGGCCGCTGTGGGGACAGGCGAGCAAGACCACTGACTTATTGTCAGTAAAATTGCTCTCCCACCCTCGCAGCTCCACCAACAAGTGAGGCCCTTGTGAGCCCCTGCACTCTCTGTGTTGGCGTTCGAGGCCCTCCTCCACCCACAGGCTATACCTGCGCCTCATCCCTGGTGGTCCAGTGGACCTCTCACTCTCTCTCTTGCTTCGTTTTTCTGCTTGCTTTTCCTTTTTCTTTCACCTTCGTTTTTTCACCCTTTTAATGTTGCTCTCTTTCTATCAATTTCCAGCCTCCTTTCACTTTTCACTTCTCTATTCTGTGCGCCTCTCTCCCGTTTTCTTTCCTGCCGCTGTTGCCCTGCGGCCCCTCCCCCCCAGGGTGACCAGCCAAAGCCAGTTCCTCTCCCCGCTCCCGCCTCCCAGCTGTCCAGCCCTCCCCAACCCCTACTTAATGGCGGCTGCCGGTGAGCCAAAGGCGCACCAAAGGCAAGCCTGTCTGCACCCATCCGCGACCAGCCCTGGGAACCCTGGACTTCGGAACCGCCAATTCTACATCCCAGCTGCACTTTACGCACTCAATCCAGGTCTTAACAACAACTACAAGCTAGCTTCACTAGCTGACACCCACTGACCCTTCAGCTGTCATCACTGCCACTACACCTGAAGCACCGCCAAGACCACAGATCCAGCACAACCCGCCCGCAACAACGCGACCGCACCAAATACCCTGCAATGCATCCTCCTCAACGTCCAATCCCTCCACAAACATGCCACAGAAATCTGGGACCTCCTCGACAGCACCACCCTGGATGTTGCACTTTTCACAGAAACCTGGACCAACACGACCTCAGGACCTGACATCGCCATTGCCATACCCCAAGGATACAAGATCTCCCGGAAGAACTGCCCCACCCGCCCGGGGGGGTGAATCACCATCGTCCACAAATCGACCCTCTGGCTGAGCACACTCCCTGACGAGCTCACAGACCTGATGGAACACATACACTTCAAGATACAGGCCAGCCCTACCACCACCCTCAGGGGAACCCTCATCTACAGACCCCCCGGACACCGCAGACCATTCACCAACTCCATCACAGACATCATCACCCCGCAGGCCATCGCGTCCAGCAACTACACCTTGCTGGAAGATCTCAACTTCCACCTCGACAACCAACTAGACACCAACACCACATCCCTCTTGGACAACCTCCACAACATGGGACTCCACCAGATGGTGACTGAACCCATGCACTCAGCAGGATACACCCTCAACCCCCTCTTCACAAAAGGAAAGTCCATCACTTTCAGCCACACCACCGAACTCCCTTGGACAGACCATCGCTGCATCCACTTCACCTTCAGAACACCCACCATCCACAGAACCCAGCTCCTGCTCCCATGAAAAAATTGGACCAAAATCACTGATGACGAGCTCACCTCCTCACTCAGCAACTCCACCCCAACCATCACGGACAACGACGACCCCAACACCGCTGCTCTAACCCTGCACAGATGGATCTCCGACAGCACCAACACCATAACCTCCCTCATAAAGAACAACAGCACACACGCCAGGAAAGCCAGATGGTTTACCACCGAACTCCGAGAGTCCAGACGCACATGCCGCCGCCTCGAAAAAGACCTGAAGGAACTCCAAATCTTCAGAAGCCCACAGCAACTTCAAAGCCACCACCAACGCCCACCACCAGCTCATCAGAAATACAACAAAGACAGCGATCAAAGACAGAATCTTCACACACGCGCACAATAGCAAAGAACTCTTCAGCATCATCAAGGAGTTTGCCCAACCCATCAGCGAATCTACAGACATCCCTCCCTCATAAGACCTCTGCAACAAACTCAGCACCTTCTTCCACCACAAAATCAAGAACATCTACGACAACTTTGACAAAGACAGCAAACACACAGAACCCTCACCAACCACCCCGACACCCTAAAGCCAAAGATTGGCAGCTGGACAGCCCTCACTACCGAAGACACACTGAAGACAATGAAGTCAATCCACTCCGGGGCCCCCACAAACCCCTGCCACCACCACATCTTCAACAGAGCCGCCGACACCATCGCACCCATGCTTGGCCACACCATCAACCGCTCCCTCACGAACGCCTCCTTCCCCCATGACTGGAAGCATGCTGAGATCAATCCCTCCTGAAGAAACCCTCGGCGGACCCAACCGATCTCAAAAACTACAGACTCAGCTCCCTGCTTCCGTTCCCAGCTAAAGTCATCGAGAAAGCCATCAACAGCCAACTCGCTACCTTCATCGAAGAGCGCAACATCCTCGACTCATCCCAATCCGGCTTCAGAAAAAACCTCTGCACAGAAACGGTCCTCCTCGCCTCAACAGATGACATCCGCTCCCTCCTGGACAGAGGAGAGACAGTATCCCTCATCCTCTTCGACCTCTCTGCGGCCTGCGACACAGTCTCTCACCGCACCCTAACATGCAGACTTCACTTTGCAGGAATCCGGGACAAGGCCCTCTACTGGATCTGCTCATTCCTCTCCGGCAGAACGCAACGGGTCAGACTCCCTCCCTTCCTCTCGGACCCTACACCAACCACCTGCAGAGTCCCCCAGGAATCCTCCCTCAGTCCCACGCTGTTCAACGTCTACATGGCTCCACTCGCCCCCTTCGTCAGAACCCACAGACTCAACATTGTTTCATATGCAGATGACACCCAACTCATCCTCTCCCTATCCAACCACCCAACGCAGCCAAACACAACTTTCAAGAAGGCATGGAAGCAGTCGCCAAAAGGATGAAGAGCAGCTGCCTACAACTCAACACGGACAAAACAGAAGTGCTCATAATGGACCCACACCCCAACGCCTGGAACAACACCTGGTGGGTCCCCGCCATCGGAAGCCCACCCACCCCCACTGACCATGCACGCAACCTCGGAATCATCCTGGACTCCGAACTCAAAATGAACTGCCAGATCAACTCCGTTTCATCCTCCTGCTTCCACACCCTCTGCCTCCTATACAAGACCTTCAAATTGACCCCCCTTGAACACAGAAAGACCGTCACTCACGCCCTTGTCACCAGAAGACTTGACTACGGCAACACACTCTATGCCAGAATCAACAAAAACCTCACCCGCAAGCTACAAAACATCCAGAACGCCGCCGCAAGATTAATCCTCAACCTGCCACAACACTGCCACATCTCCCAGCACCTGCACACACTCCACTGGCTCCCCATCGAGGCTAGAATCACCTTCAAGATTCTCACCCACTCACACAAAGCCCTCCACGGCACCGGACCAGCATACCTGAAGAGCCGACTCAAATTTCACGCATCCCAAAGGACCCTATGATCAGCCAAGCTCTCCTACGCCGTGGTCCCTCACACCAGGAAGTGCAGATCAGGAGGCTGCTCCTTCTCCTTCCTCGCGGCCAGAGCCTGGAACGCCCTTCTGCACCACCTCAGACAGACAACATCACTCCCCATCTTCACGGGAGACCTCAAAACATGGCTCTTCAATAGACCTTCTCCTTGATGGACTGGATCGTGTACCTCCCCTCCACCCCAGTGCCTTGAGACCCTTACTTGTGAGTAGTCGCTCTTAACAAATCCATGACTGATTGATTGATTGCACCTGCTATAGAATACTGTATATCATAGGTGAATCAGGAAACGTGGGGGGACCTAAGACCCAAACCACCCCTCCAGAGCACCCCTCAAGAATAACCCACAACTCTCACATTTGTACGGTTGGAGGGTTTCAGGATTCGCCCCTTACATAACACCATTGTAGGATAAACACTGACTCTACAAATCATATAGCCCACACTTAATCGGGGAAGGTGGTCTGTGACAACTCCAGGCATATATTCCAGGGCTGAAATTCAGAGGGAGACTTTAATCTGCCTATTACTAACTAAAGCACCAAGAGGCAAAGGAACTGTCAAAAAATGGGTTACTCAAAAACCACATAACATATAATACCAAAATAAGATCAGTTGCGAAAGTTCTTAAATAGAATAAAGGCCATAATCAGCTGCCACTACCTGAAACAAACGTGAGCTACACTCATGTGATGAGAGAACAATGATTTTTGCTGCCATTGCATCCTAACTGTACTTTTTTAGATCTTGCCTAGGCAGCGCAAGTGCTGTCTCTCCAAGACATTGTGGGGCATATTTACAAGAAACTGCCAGAACGTGGTGTTACGTCAAAAATGGTAACACCACGGTCCAACACAGGGATACACTGTATTCACAAGAATGCGGTGCACCACTACGTTACCCATAGCGTGGGTGCTAAAAAAGCTGCCTAGCGCCTACGCAGGCACCCTAAGGCCATTTTGCTAGGGTGCCTGCTCTGCTGGAGCAATTGTTTATGTTCCGGAAGGGACACCTATCAGCCTATAAACAATCTTTACAGTCGATTTGCTCTATCTATGTGTGCTGCAGAATGCAGCACAGGTGGAGAGCGCAAAATATGAGGAGAAATAAAGCATTTCTCCTCTTATCGTCTGCTTAAGACCAGGTATTCCCTGGCAGTATTTTTGAAACTGCCCCATACTTTGTACATATGGGGCAGTGTCAAAAAGCAATGGGCGTTACGGTGGAACGCTCACCAAAACACCCATTGCACGCCCCTTTCATGCTAAGTGCTGCGTGAATAGGGGCATTATTTACAAGGCGAGTTAAGCCACGTTAAGTGGCTTACCGCCGCCATGTAAATAAGGCAAAGGACTAAACGCCCCCAGAACGTTGGAAAAAGTGACGTTCTGGTGGTGTTAACTCCTTGTGAATATGCCCCTTTATTTACTGTTAGTGGGCTTACATCTGGCCCATTGCTTACCATTGGTCGGCTTCATTGTCAATCTCATATGGCTGCTCGTATTTGGTCAGCATGTGATGGTTTGACCTGCTGAACCCTCACAATGGAGCATGGCCCAAAGACTTGTGTCCTTCCATTGCTTCTTTTGTGGGATCTACTTTATTCTTTAGCTTTAACCAGCCTTTGCAAGTGCACTTTGGCCACATCCTGGGTTCCTTAAACAGTTCTCATATGCCTGCTTTTATGTGGTCAGTGTGTCACAGCTTTTTTCTGTACAAGGGTACCTTGGGCACATACAACATTTTATTTATGGTTCTCTGTTTTGCTTTGAACAGTCTTCATAGTCATGCTTCTATGTTATCAGCATGTGACTGCTCCTTCCTTTAGGGCACCAAGGACACATCCTAGGCGTGTTGTTCTGTCTCTAGCTGCTTTTGGTCTCCTCCCTCATGTACTCCCCACTTGTTTCTCAATAGACCAACACTGCCTGTAATCCCTGCAGCCCATCATCCCTTGTGTTTACCCTGTCCTATGCCACCCCTGATGTTGCAGTCCTAGAGTTCACAGTAACAAAAAAAATATGTTCCCACATTCTTCGAGTTGCTTGCAGCTGCAATTTGCTACTTGGTTGTTTACTTTTTACAGTGCTCTTTCGCACAAATTTAACATTCTTCTTGGAATGGTAACAAATTATAAACAAGCATAGTAAAGCTGATAGGTCTCACCTATGCCAGAATTATTGGCTTTGACAATGTGTATTGGCTTTGACAGTGTGTTTTGAGCCATGTTGTACACCATTGTGGCTGCTGTTCAGCATGGCTAAAATTTAGTGGTGTGGACTGGGGTGGGATGGCATTGTGATAGATTGGAGTGGGGTAAATTAGAGTGAGGTAGATTGGGTTAGAGTAGAGTGGGGTGGATTGGGGTGTTTGAAGTGGGGTAGATTATAGTGGGATAGATTAGAGTGGAGTTGATTGCGATTGATTGGAGTTGATTGGGGTATATTGGGGTGGAGTGGTGTAAGGTGGATTGGGTAGATTGTAGTAGGGTAGATTGGGGTAGGTTGGTGTGGGGTTTGAGTGAAGTGGGGTAGATTGGGGAGGATTGAAGTGGGGTTAATAGGGGGAAAGTTGGTGGAGTAGAGTGAGGTAGATTGGGGAGTAGAGTGGGGTAGGTTGGATGGGAGTGGGATAGATTAGGGTGGCATGGAGTGGGGTAGAGTAGATTGGGGTAGATTGGAGTGGGGTAGATTGAGTGAAATAGAATATGGTAGATTGGAATGAAGCTGGGTAGATTGGAGTGGAGTGGGGTAGATTGGAGTGGAGGTGGGTGAGGTAGATTGGAGTGAAGTGGAGGGGTAGATTGGAGAAGAGTAAAGTGGATTGTGGTGGACTGGAATGGAATGGGATAGACGGGTAGATTGTAGCGAAGTGGGTAGATCAGGGTATATTACAGTGGAATGGGAGAGACTAAGGTAGATTGGAGTGAAGTTGGGGAGACTGGAGTAAGTTGGATGGTAGTGGAGTTGTCTGAGTAGATCGGAGAGCTGTGGGTTGGACTGGAGTTGCACTGGGGTAGAGTTGAGTGGTTTGTGGTTGATTGGGGTAGATTGAAGTGGTGCGTAGTGGGATAGATTGGAGGGGTAGATTGGAATGGTAATGGGTAGATGGAGGTGGGGTAGGTTGGGGTAGAGTTGAGTGTAGTGTAGTGCATTAAGGTAGATTGAAGTGGTGGAGGGTGGGGTAGATTAGAGTGTGGTGGGGTAGATTGGTGTTTGGTGTAGGTTCAGCTGGATTGGAATAGATTGGGTTAGATTAGATTGGGGTGGAGTTGGGTAGAGTGGAGTGGGGTATATTGGAGTGGAGTAGATTGTAGTGTAGGTGGGTAGATTGGGTGTAGTGCAGGGGGGTAGAATGAAGTGGAGTGGGATAGATTGGAGTGGAGATTATTGAGATAGATTGTAGGGAAGTGGAGTGGGGGTAGTTTGAAATTGAGTGGATTGGAGAGGTAGATTGGAGTGGAGTGTGATAGATTGAAGTGGAGTGGGGTTATTGGGATAGATTGGAGTGGTGTTGAGTAAGTGGCGTAGAGTGGCGGAGAGAGGAGGGGTGTAGAGTAGAGTGGAATAGAGTAAAGTGTTGCATCATAGAGTGTGTGACATAGAGTAGAGTGGTGTGTCGTAGAGTGGTGTGTCGTAGAGTGTCATAGTGGAGGGGATAAAGTGGAGTGGCATGTTGTAGAGTGGAGTGGTGTAGAAAGGAGTGGCATTGCATAGAGTTGAAGGGCATAGAGTGAAGGCGAGTGTTGTATAGTGGAGAGGTGTAAAGTGAAGTGGCATTGTGAGGATTATGCATGCTGTGGTAGCACACTGCCATTACAGACAATACATTTATAATTGAAAGGACCATTGCATTTACACATACATACCGTTTTACTGCACACAAACAACAATGTGTTGAAAGGTCATCGCCTATTATGTATGTATCATGTATTGATATGTTTTGGACGTAAGCAAATATTTGTTTTCACCACATTACCGAATTACAAAAAATGTGCTACTTTTCTACTTTTGTAATTTGGATATATTCTGAAGTTTCAGCACAGTTCGTTTTTGTTGTGTGCTAGAAAAAATAACATCTTACACCCTCTCCTCTTACATAACTACTTAGCAGGATTGTCACATAAATTCTCCAACTTTGAATTCAGGAAAAGAAAAGTAAACACCAAGCTTCCTCAGAAGACATAGCCTGACATTTTGGCTTCTGTCCTTGAATACCCAGCAAATCTGACAAGACAAGAACAAGATTTAACGGCCTGTTTACAGAAAAGGAGCACTCGGACACAGAAAAAAAGGGATGCTCAAGAGAGGGAAAAACTCACACTGGACAGCCTAAAGCAAATAAAGCCAGCAAATTAAAAGCAAGCAACTGTGAGTTACAAACCACAAAGCCAATAGTAAGCAAAGGGGCGAAATGCCTTCCCAGCAAAGCTTTCTGAATGCCCACAAGAAGTCATAAACAATCCAGACAGTGGCACTCTTGTAAAAAAAACAAGCATTTGCAATGCAATAAGTCTCGCATTTGGGAGTGTTTGAGCTATTGTTAAATGTCTTTTACTGATGTGTTTAGTTTTGGCGTAGTGGATGTATGTGGTGTGAAGTGGAATTACGTGGGCTGTATTTGAATTGTTAGTTGTGGAACTGTGTGGGGTGAAGTGTATTTGTGAGGTGGACTTATGTGGCATGGTGAATTGATGGGTGTGAGAGCTGCACAGAATAGATAGGAAGAATGAGAGGGATACATTGTTTGGACATGAAGTGGTGAATGAACTCAAGACAAAGGAGCAGAAAGAGTGTTTGTGAAAGAGAGAAAGAAGGTGAGAGCCGGCCACAGACTCATAAAGAAGGGCATGTGTACACAGAAGACACCCCAAGAAGAGGAGGAGAGCATGGAATTGAGGGACGAAAATCTTGAAAAGGGACAGGAAAGAAACCTGTGTGATCAGGCAGTATAGAGAGGAGATAGGGAGTGTGAGGGAGGGATGAGAGGGGGCAGTGGGATTGCGAGCTGAGAGGGGGTAGTGGCAGTGTAAGGGAGAGAAGAGAGATGAGAGGGGTCAGGGGGTGTGTGGGGAAGAGATGACAAAGTTCGTGAAAGTGAAAGGGAGAGATGTGCTGGATTATAACTGTTTGTTGTGGAATTGTGTGGTGTGAAGTTGTATAGTGGAAATATGTGGTATGTTAGTGACATACCTTTGAATGTTGTTTTCTAGAATGACTACTCATCCATGCTCAAAATGGTCATCATGTGTTTACTATGGCTACGTAGTATTGTACGTTCACTTATAGTCAAATTCTCTCATTGATCAGTGAAGGACTTTATAGGGTAAAGCTTAGCTCACTTCTTGAATGCATTTCCACTTACTTTTTGAGGGTTGTCAAAAGGTCTGGGCCCTGTGCCGTGACCAGACTAGTATGCCTATTATATAAGCATGGAGCTCTTACTTTGATTCTGTTTGTATGAGCATTGGTCTGTCAATCAACCTTGGCACCTCCTACTACAAACTACTGAAGGTATACGCCCATCCTTGTTACATGTTTTATAATTCCAACTCTTTGCTGTTCTTTGACATTTGCCTCCTCACTCATCTGGCCACTCTTATTCTACAAGCAGAAGATGTTCCCATGCAGTGGTGTAGATATAGCGTAATATGTTTTCTAATAAAGTTATCTCGAGAACTAGCGAAAGAAAGCTAAAACTGCAACAACAAAAAAATATATATATATATACACACACACACACACACACACATATATACGTGCATACATAGATACAGTGGTGGCTCGCATGTACCATGGATGGTGGGGTGGGGGCACAATAAAATAAATAAAATAGACTTATTTTCCTGGCTTGCAGCGCAATGTCCTCCTCCCTCGGGTGTCTTCTAGGAAGCTCTCGATTCAGGAAACTGCACCACCGAATCCTGGTGCCGCTGTCACAACATGAGAGAAGAACCAGGATTGGAGGGAGCAGCCTCACTCAGCGCTCTCAAGAGCACTGGAGGCCTGTGCTTTCTCTAACCCAGCTGTCTAAGACAGATAGGTTAGAGAATTTTAAAATGTGCATATCTGGTTGACCATCGCATGACGGCCGGCCAAAGAGACACGAACATTTTAAACTTTAATCCGCAGCTCCATGCTGCTCCCTCCTGGCAGCGATGGCCCGGCCCCGTCCTGACAGTTAGCTCTGGATGGATTGCTGAAAAATAAAATGGCAATAAATAAACTTTATTACCATTTTATTTTTCTGCTGTGGGGCTTCAGAAATAATAAATATACCTTGAACTTAGATAGGGCAGCATAAGAGAAACTACTGTAAAAAATAGTAAAATTAAAATGAAAAAAAATGTGCAAAAGCCAGTTTTTTCACTTTGAAATATAAACGGAATGCAGTGAAAGATTATGAAACCACTTCAAAGGTATTTGAGCTAGGTGGGCTACTGCTAAATGATTATTAAAGCAAACAGAGGCAGAATCAGCATGCTTAAAAAGAATAGAGGACTTTACCGAATTCGGATTAGAGCTCTCCCGTTTGCTGAGTTCATGGCTGAGTAGCTCATCCAGGTCAGACTTTATCATGGCATCTTGGAACTATTACTGCTATTTATTTCAAAATCAGGACTGCAAGTCCCCTGAAGCACACCAAAAACATGGACTGGATGAAGTGCTCAGGCATGGACCTGGAAAACTTGAAAGCTCTGTCTTATTCAAGTGCCTGGTTATGGCACTTCCTGACACGGAAAACGTTTACAGATGGTGTGAGAAGGGAGACAACAATTTTCATTAAAAAACGAAAGGATTTCCGCTACAGAAAAAGAAAAGGAAAACATCATGACGACATGCCCACGTCCCCGAATGCCTCTCCTTGCTCTCCTTGCTTTGACTGGGTCAATGCCTTGTAGTGAGACGCTGTGACTTTTTGGTGGGTATTTATTGCAAGGTTTAAAAGTTCAATTCAATTGGCTATACCGCTATAAGTAATTTTGCTGGACAGAGAAGTTGTGGCAGGCAATGACTGCGGTGGTGAAGGGCCTCCGCGGCAACACTACATACAATAACCGCCATGTTTGCAGTACAAATACCCATTGGTGCTCTTGTCGCTTTCTTTCCTAGTGGTAGCCAACAATGGAGTTTGGTCGCCATGAGTGATGGATGTAGGAGCGCATTGTCGGGTTGTTCCTGTCAGACTGAAATTCCTAGCTTGCTGTGAGTGCCATGGTCGCACTTCCCAGCAGGAGTGAATGCCCATAGGGTTCGGATTCATTTGTATGGTGGCATTATATGTTCTCTTTTCTGACAGTCTCCATGAGACAGAGAGTAGAAGGACAGAGATGACCTCTCCTTCTGGAGGTTCTCACAGGTTGCAGGGATTGGGTTGTTCTAACTAGTTGTGCCTAGTGCCTCCGCATTCTGAAGCTCACCATATAGGCTGCGTCCATTAACATCTCAGAGCAGGCGGCGCACTGCAGATTCTCAGAGCTCTCTTCGTAGCTTACGCCTCTTCAGCGACTTAAGCACAAGCCCCACTCGCAGAGCGCGGGTTCCTCAGGATTGAGCCAGAGCTCCTCAGGTTCTAGGACCTTCTCGATCACGCTGCTAGTAACGATCAGTGTTTCCATGAATCAGTGTCTCAAATCCACGTGACAGATGCACTGTCCACAGTTCACCCATGCCAACCGGTGCCCTTTTACGCAAAATCACTTCATGACAGTTTTCAGACCATAAGTCCCTCAATGAAGGTGGAGGTTTACATTCCATACTCATTAAGCTCCCTACTGTCCTCTAATGGGGTGGTATGTACACGCCATGCGGGACGTCAAAGAAGACAACATGCCATCTTTTGTATGAATGACTGTCAACCAGAACTATATCTAATAAGACTGTGCATATATAGGTATCGCACCTTCCACTGATAGTGACGTGTACGTCACAAAACTAGTTAGAATTTAGCATGTTATTGAAGATTGCTATAAAATTGTGAGCCAATTAGCTATTCAGGTTTGCATTTACTCAAATTGGTAATTTAATGAGATTATTACCTTTAGTAGGTTCTGATTATTATTATGTATGTACTAAGCAGCTATTCAGTGATTAATATTTTTTTATTTTTGTATGCCAAGGCTTGAGTATGTTGAGCGAAGCATCCATTATAGTTTTAGGTTATATGTGCACTTGTAATGGGCAAAAATAAATATGATTGGCTTTGGTTAGGGTTTAAGGCTGTATAGCGATGGTTTTTAATATATCATAACACTTATAACAGTGCTTAATTTGAAAAGCAAAAACTAACTAGGTCCCACAGGTTTTCTTTGGAGCCTGCTGCCGACCCAGCGGAACTCTGTGGTACTAATATAGGAGGGCTGCCTAGGGTGCTAACAAAGGCCCCCGGAGCCCCCGCGGTGCAAGAGGCCCCAAGGTTTACACATACTGGAGGGGCCCCCTCACGTTTTGTTACACCGGTGCTGCCTCATCTTGATTTCCACCTCATTCCACTTTCTTCCAATACCACCCACAGGTAACTACAGCACAAATAAAGCGCCACCCGGCAGAGAAAGGAGGCGAGTTGGGGTTTCAAGAAACAGGTATCGGAGGACATTGAGGAGCCAACTTAGTGTAAGAGACTGCAGGCTTCAATAAGAAATTGCTTCTGCCAAGTGGGGCTGACAATCTAGAGATGCTCCTAGAAGTAGGCAAGAGTCCAGAGGTACAGGCTAGCATCAGGGAGATGCTGTCCGTGTCAGAAGGGGACACAGGTGGGAATATAGAGGTGGGCAAGAGTAATGTGGCTGAAAAATAGTAAGTGAAAAGCATGGCTGTGAATTCGAAGGGCGCTGCTCTTGTGACCAAGGCATTTGCCTTGCTAGTCTCCTCACAGACAGATTGCCATCATTGTAAGGGGTTCAAAGAAGGCTGGGAAGGACGGGCGCCTCACGGTGAACTCTTATCCGTGAGACAAGCAGGGTGTGTATTGACTTCACAACCCAAACTAGAGCTCCCAAGTATGGAAGCAAAGACTCAAACATCAGGATATCATACTCACAATAACACACCCGATCATGTAGCAGAAAAGACCATTGGCTCGTTTACTGCACAGATGGGACATACTTTGCATTACAAGCAGTAATACAGCAGTGTTGTATTACAGAAGACATTTGGAAATAAAAACATTTATGTGAGTTACAGAGGCAGTTTGTAATTCGGAACAGTGCCTTATCTTTACGAGAGAATGGGTGACCAGGAATATACACATAGAACGCTGTGCCCACTCTGCAAATACTTTGTACACAATCCCATGAACAATTGTGCATTTCACGTCGGTATATGTGTAAAGTCCAAGCTTTCAAAAGTAATAAGCTTTATTAGTTGAAACACCAATTACAGCAAGGTAATCTTCCGTGACCTTCCTTCCACTCCAGCCCTCTCCACAACAGTCCAGAACACTAACTACAAAGATGGTGGAATGGAAGCAGGGCTTACAATAGTAATCATGAGCGCATGCGATGGCGTGCATTTAATAAAATATTGCATATAGAACACTACAATACATTCCAGGGTTTTTCTATGATGTTCGCTGTCTGAGCTGACCTTTTCCCTCTAGTCGAGCACAAGTGATAGCCCCTCCTCACCTGCCCTACTGCCGCTTCCATGAAGACTTCTGGAGTAAAGCCTGGCTTCCACCCCAGGGCTCCTTCATCGTGATAATGGCCCTGCCTTCACCTGGGTAGCCTCAGCCATTGTCTCGGGCTGTGTGTCTCGCTGCTTTACTACACCCTACGTATCCTTCACTGTTTACGGATGCATCGAGGCTAGAACCAGCCGCGCCCTATCATCCTTCTCATGAATGGCTACTTCATGACTAAACTCAGAGTACCGAACTGAGGCATCAGAGATGGGAGCTATGTTTATCTTTCCTGTGGTTGCATCCAGACTAAACAAGCATTTGCAGTGCAATAGGACTCGCATTTACGAGGGGGTGGGGTGAGAAGGCACAGACTGCGGGGGGGAGAAGGCATGGGCAGTAAGAGAACCTCATTAAAACAAATAGTGCTCACAATCTAAATAACACATACTGTGCAACACTCGAAGTAAAGGGGCCAGTTGCCATGGAAGGTTACAAATGACGACATAGCTGTCATAAGGAGGGACTAACAAGCCTATAAACCAATCGGAAGGCAGCATTTAGGAAGGACAAAGACACAAGCCAATGAAAAAGATGGGCAGGGGAATGGGCGGGGCTTCCCTCATGTAGTCAACTACCACAGATCAACCCCAGAGTAGCGCTTGCGCGCTGGCTCAGGGCTTGACCTCAAAAGAAATGGGTGCATATCATCATGAGGCTGCCTTGGAAAGGCTCACAACTGACCCCTCTATAAACAGTGCCACAGGCCACCACCACCATTCTCGGCTCACTCTCTGCGGACAGCCATCCAGCAGATGTGAGGTCAAGTCATTTAGGCTATTAGAGTCTACTCAGAACAAATGACCTGAGGGTGTCATAAAGACCCTCAGGGGACCTGCAACAGTTCTCCCTGTGCATCACTTTGTGTTTAGCAGCCCTTATCTGTTAGATTTACAACCGCCCATCTTTATCTTCCACGCAGCCTGTTCCAAAGTATGAAATCTAGACACCAACAACGCAGAAGTACATTCTGGCCACAGTAAACTGCTGAGAAAGTTTAAAGAATATTGAGTCAGCAAATATAATGCACACATGACAGCTAGTTTGCGAGAATTAATGCACAAGTTTATTTTGTACACACCTGCCATTAAGATGTTCCCGGCAGTGTTTGCATTTTGTGGGCTTCATGCACACTGAATGTTCACATTTTGTTATATTATATTTAGAACTATATTATATTCAGAACTAACATGGAATTTGGTTTGAACTGATGATAAAATAGGATACATTATGACACTTTTAACAGCATTCAATTGCTAAGTTGTGCTTTAGAGTGAAGCTTAAATAGATACTGTGTGTGCCTGTTGTGTACTAGAAAAGCTTGCAGTGCTACTCCCATGCTTGCCTTCCTACTGCCACCTATGCTACTCTTGTTCTGTTGTCAGAGGGAATATTTTGTTGGGTCTGCCTTTGCTGGTACAGTCCTATGTGCTAAGGAAGCTTGTGCGTTTCTCTATACTGCCCATCTTCTTTCTGTGAGGGAAACCTGCACTGCTCTTTGTACTGTATGTGAGGACAGCTTGCACCTCTGATACATGTGTTGCACCCATTGTATGTGTGAGGGAAAATGCATTACTGCTGCTTGTTCTCTGCTAGATCTGTACTATATCAAAGACAGCACAATTGGCTTTTCAGATCCTGTTTTAGATGGGCAGGGTGACATTTTCTAACCGGCGGAATATAAATTCTTCTGTGCCAAAATCATATAGATTTCAGTCCTCATCCTTACCTTCCACCCTCCCACCCTCCCTCCTTCCTTAACCCATTAACTACATGTATTTGATTTCAATTTAAATGTTATTTATTAGCTTCTAATTTAACAGTATATTCCACTGTATGTGGTGCATATTTCCTATCACCCTCTCCATCGTCCAGGTTCCTTATTTCCTCCCATTATCTCACCCGTTGTGTATGTTGCCCACCCACCACCAGACAAAAAAAACAAGCACAGCCAGTGCTGGCTATATTATACTAATTTTTTCAGACAACCGTTGTCCTAGTTGCTTCTTTGCTCCCATTTTCCAGGTGTGCAAAGATGTGCATTGCTCAGCCATCCATCCTCTACTGTGTGGATTTCCACAGGGCTCCTCTCTGAGCCTCACACTTTTTAATCTTTACGTTCTCCCCCTAGCAGAGAATGCACATGCACACGGATTAGTCTTATTGACATATGCATATTGTCATACCTTCCCTGCCCCTTTTCAAGGCTACCCTAATCAAGGTTACAGCTGGCCAGGCATGGGTTTTAACCCACACCAAGGGTTTCAGAATCCCCAATTCCTCCTACCCCATTTCCAACAGCCACAGATCCCTTTTTTAGGCTGGGGCAGAGGGAAGGGCAGGGGCAAACAGAAGGGCCAACAGAGGCTGACCTGGTACGACCGAGACCAAGATCTGGACCAACGGGTAACCAGGAGTATGCCCAGAGCGTGTTACCATGATCAAGCAGGGAACTTCACCAGTGGTGAACCTCTCATCTACTATTTTGACTGTATCTCAGGAAAACCTTCTCAACAAGGGTCTGGGTTTTGTCCCGACCAACCTGTTGGATCATTTCCTGATGCGCTAAGAGTTAGCCACATTCTTCAGAAGTATCAGACTGAAGATCAAGATTTTGAGGGTGCAGAAGAAATACATTATACTTCAGGGGATACGCCTCTACGCCTGAAATCTACCTTCACACCCCAGATTGCAGCATTACCACAGTAGGTGGGTACTTTTGAGCAAGCAGTCATCTATGACATCGAAAATTTGCAAAGACGGAACACACGCTCATTTGTTAACTTGAGCAACATGGAAAAGGAGGCACTTACACATCTGAAGGAAAATGATTCCATCGTCATCAAGTCAGCCGACAAAGGGGGAGCGATAGTGATTTTGGCCAAAATAATGTACACCAATGAGTTCCATAATCTCCTGTCGGATGAGAGGAACTACAGGGTTTTAGACATGGATACCACTGTGGAAATCACCAAGGACATCGCAACACTTGTGGAGGAGAGTATGGCGAAAGATTGGATTTCTAAACATGAGCCATACTACCTCAACAGTTATCAATCCAAGAAACCATATTTCTATATAGTGCCAAAAATCCACAAACCCACTAGGCCACCACCTGGTAGGCCCATCGTGGCCAAAAATCCACAAACCCACTAGGCCAACACCCGGTAGGCCCATCATGTCAGGCATTATCTCCATCCTGGAACTGCTATCACAATTTTGTGATTTTAATCTGAAATCCCTGGTCCAGAAACTGCCAGCCAATTTATGGGACACCCTCGACATCCTCAACTTAAGGATATAGACTTCGACCCTCACAGTGAATTCCTATTGGGTTTAGACATCGAAGCTCTATATACTAACATTCATCAAAGGGAAACCTATATGTGCAAGAGGAGATCTTGTTTGAGGAGGAGTGGACATACCAAACCCCACAAGCCTTTTATCTTAACCTGGCAGAAATAGCCCTGACGAGAAACGTCTTTGAGTTTGAGGACATTTTGTACCTGCAGACCCACGGGACTTTGATGGGCAGTACATTTACCCCGAGCCTTACTGGTCCATATGTGGGAGCAGTTGAGAAGACCATGATCTATGACACTGGAAGCCCCTGGTCCAATAACATCAGACTAAGGCACCGTTATATTGACGACGTCTTGGTGATTTGGAAGGGAGATGCGCACTCTGCTACCCAATTCCTTGTCTGGCTCAATAGCAGAAACCCACTGCTACATTTCACATCTACAGTAACCAAAACTATGTTACCGTTTCTAGATCTAGTCATTGAACTGAAAGAAGGTAAACTTTGCACCAGGGTCTACCATAAACCAACTGAGAAGAACTCACTGTTTGCATATGACAGCTTCCACCCCTAATCAAGAAGGGATAACCTTCCAGTGGGACAGTTCTTTAGATTAAGGCAGAACTGTACTGAGAGAACCACTTTCAAGGATGCGGCAGCTCTCCTTACGAAGAAACTCAGTCAGAGAGGATACCCTGAGCATACCATTTTAAAAGCCAGGAAAAGAGAAGCCAGCACTAACAGAATTTATTGGAGAAAACTGAAAGACCACCAGCAGACAAACCTGTGTATGTGACAACATTTAATATGGCCTTGCATCAAATAAAACAAACAGTACTTAAACACTGGCACATACTTAATTCCAATGGTATGAACATAGCCAAGCCCCTCTTTTCTTTTAAGAGGAGTGTAAATCTTAAAGACATGTTGGTACACACCAGACCTAACACACTACAACAGAGGAAGACTGAACCATTAGGGGGACTCCCCCCGCTCCAAGGGCACTCGAGGTGAGGGTCGTGTAGTGTGTGCCGCCTCACGTAAAACACCAAAACCATAGATGTGGGTCTCACCTATCCATGGGAACAGAGGACACACACAAACTGTAACTCTGACTCTGTGATTTACCTCCTTACATGCCCCTGCCAAAAACAATATGTGGGAATGACCAGCAGAAAAGTGAAGACACGTATTACGGAACATCGGAGTACGGTTAGGTGTCTTAAGTCTAACACCAAACTCACAGCTCACTACCTAGAGAAACACCACACTGTTGAAGTCTTAGCATGGACAGTAATTGAAAAACCTAGACTAAGCGGTGCCACAAGAGAAAAAATGAGAGCCCTCCTGTTGAGGGAACACAAAATGGGTCTATCGTTTGAAAAGCCATTTGGTTGGCTTGAATGATGATATTCCGTGGCAAACCCTGAATAGATAGACTATCACCTGACACATAGGCACAGAAAGAATCCCTTTATATAACAAGTTTTCATTCCTTTTTTCTTTAATAGTACCCCTTATACATGTATTTGGATGGCTATTCACACACATGTAAGGGTCAGTCCACGCCCCTACTGCTTACACTCTAGATCTCATTGTTAGATTCTATGATAAACTGTCTCACTACCCATGGTAACCTTATTATTAAAAGTATATCTCTACCATATTACGAGATAGCCCCGCCCCCTTTCTTGTCCCCATAACAATATTCACAGCATTATTTTTGTCAGGAGGTTGTTGAATTTAATTACAGCATCCGTGTCTGTACCTAACATGTGCAATCAGAGGGGATCATGAATGATGTGCAGGAGGGCCTGTGGTAAAATTCCAGACCTCTGATACTTTCCTTATGGTCTGTTATGCCCATGTTTCAATAAAGTTTGTTTCATCGGGTAGTAAGGAATAGCTTAGACATTGGAGCTAGGGAGTAGCTCTCGTGCCCTGGCAAGAAGACGTGCAGCGAGCATGTACGACGTGCAGGAGGGCCTGTGGTAAAATACCAGACCTCTGATATTATCCTCATGGCCTGTTACACCCTTGTTTTCAATAAAGTTTGTTGCATCGGGTAGAAAGTAATAGCTTACACATTGAAGCTAGCGAGTGGCTCTGTTGCCTCGGCAACATGACGCGCAGGGGCCCTTGTCATCGACATTGAGGACGCGCACATCTACACGGCCTCCATGTGACCGGAAACCGCTACGGGACATAGGGAGCCGATTGAGGTATTTAAGTCAGCTTACCCTGCTCCCCTGTTAACCTACGGCAAGAGCGGACTAGCGGTCTTCAGGAGGAGCATCCACCTTGATGTAGCGAGGAGATGGGGCATTTGGCAATACCATACCATGGATTGGCATTGTACTAACACCTATAGGTACCGGGGGTGATTCCAACCATTATGGCTTTTGTCAAGATACCTTGGGATGGTGTGCTCCTCTTTTTTCGTTTGTGATAGCCACATATATAAGCATGATTTTTTCTATACTATGTGGCACTAACGCAACCACACCTACTCTTGGTACTGCGATTCCGGACATATTAACAAGGAGATTGATTTCAAGTAACCCACAAGGGTCTATCTAGGCAGGAGTCTCAGTACCGTGGCATATAACTTTCTGACAACTACTACTTTCTCCTTTTTGATTTGTCTCCCTCAGAGTGTGACTACAGGGGGTCTCTCATTGTCTCTTGCCAGTTCTAACAATGTTAAGGTAAACTCTGTAAGTGATGAGGCATCGTGTTACCGTGTGATTTGAGTGAGAGATGCTAGATATAGTGCACACGCACAGTGATCTACGCTTACTCCTTGAGTAGATATACCTGTACCCGGTACATATCATGTAGCAACGCTTGATTATCCCTAATATAGGATTCTGTTCTGGGTAATACACCCGAGCTGTGGTGGATTGGTAATGGTTTAAACGTTATAGTAAGAATAACTACGAGAAGGAATGAATTATAGTGACCTCATCTTTTTATGTTTCCTTTTCTCCTTTCTCTCCCATGTAGTACTATGGGAAAGTACTATTTAGGGGATAGCTCGGTGCAGGAACAACTGGTTCTGGCAATACCGCACTTCAGGAAACGAGGTGACAAAGATCCTGGGACCGGTAAGGTCCTGATGAAGGCCGGCATGACCCTGCATTATGGGCACATAATAACGGCTGAAACATGTCGACAAATTGTCAGTGAGGAGGGGTGTAAGGAGCTCATAATCTCTTCCAGTCACCACCATCCTTCACGTTTTTAATACTGGCCGGAGGGTCCAGGAATACATTTTATGCATAGCGACACCTCCGAGCTGGTTTTATTCACACTGCACTTACACTTCCGGTGATCCGGGTCAATTTATGTTTTTCTCTTATGTGTTGTGTCCTGTCTTCCCTACCCTATTGCTCCACCCCAGGCATTGGGTTGCGCAGGGGTGTTTTGAAGCAGCCCTATGATGAAGCATGTCACACAACTGTGTGAGTGAGGGCAGTATTAGGACACATAGCACGTGCCACCACACCTATAGATATTCTATCACCCACTACTACTTTTGGTGAGTTTCAAATATAAAATTGACACGCAGCACCACAGTGTGTGCAGAGCTTCAAATCCATCTCCATACACACAGGCCCTGCTTATAAACTGTAGCACCCTGTTGCTGCTGTTGGTTGCATTGTGCATTTGTGAATTTTCATGTGTGGGGCAAAACAATGTGTGCATATTATCTGGGTACATATGTAATATGTGTGCATTCAGTTGGTGTGTTTCTACTCTGTACATGCATGTGTACCTTATTTGTGTTTACTGCATTTTTCATGCCCATACAAATGTTTACAAAATGCAATTGTTTCAGAAAGGTGGTTCAGTTTATTGCTCTGTGAGAGCCAGCCTTTTGGTATTCTGAAGCAGAGTTTACTGCAAGTGTTCACACAACTGACAAGGTGTTTTGTGGTTGCTCCAGGAAGGAGACAGCACAGATAAGATAAGGATCAGAATCAAAGGCTATGTCTGTTTTCATGAAACATTTGCTGCTTTATTCTTGTCTAGAACATGTGCAGCTTTTTTGTTATGATAATATGGTACAGTGTGCCTTTGGGAATGGATCATTTGAAGTTGGTACACTGTAAGCTAAACATTTTGTGGTTCTAACAAACTCACTTAATCACCACGTGCCAACAAAAAAATATGTCCTTCTGTAATGCAACAGGTTTTCATAGGATACAACTGGTTTTAATATGAAGTGCTGTAATCTCTTTAGGGTAAGTTCATGCTTTATAAAATTGACACACAGCACCGTGGTGCGTCCAGAGCTTCTAAGCCAGCTCCCCACACACAGCCCCTGCTTGGAAACTGCAGTGCCCTGGCGCTGCTGCTCCTAGGCGCATTGTATTTGTGTGTATTTGCGTGTGTGGGGGAACAGTATGTGCTACTTATGTGTGCATTAAGTTGGTGTACATTGTGTATATGTGTGCACCTTGTATATCTGTAAATGCCTGTGTACCTTGTGTGTGTCAAAGGCGTTTTTTTGTGCCTACAAAAAATATGTCCAATTATAATGCAACTGCTGCTCATCTGAAGTTATCTAATACCTTTGGGTTAAGTTTCTAACCTTTAGCGCAATGTTTTCCATGTGTTTGTTTTCCGCCTACAAGTGTGGGTGTTCACAGTTAATACATTCATCACGTTTTTTTGCAAGCTCATTCCAAGTCAACAGTAATCTAAGGCTCACAGAGATCTCTGGGCAATATAGCCAACTGATGCAGACTGCGCTTCGCACTCAGCTGGCTTCTGAAGACAATAAGCATGCAACTCACAATAATTAAAAACACCGCCACACTATTAACTGCCATGCAATTCTACAACACACAAATGCACACCACATAATTCCACTATGCAACACATTTCAACATCCCATAATTCCACAAACCACAATTGAACTTCACATCATTCCACTACATGCCACATAATTACAATACATCAAATTCAACTCCACAAATTTCAACTCTACTCCATGACACATAATTCTACTTCACAAAATACCATTGCATGCAACATTACACTCCATGCAACATAATTCAACTCCAGATAATTCCACTACACATAATTACACTCCTACCCTACATAATTACACTTCACGCCACATAAATACACTGCACATATATACACACGGCTCCAAAACACAGAATTACACTCAACAAAATTGAACACCGCAACGTGCCCCATATTTACACTCCACATAATTCACACCATGCCACACAATGTCACACCACACAATTCTATGCCACAATATACCATACCACACAACAAAAATACTAAGCCTGGGCAAAGCACTACGCTACGCTCGCGTAGTTTGCAAAGTTTGCACTACTTCGCACTACTCGAATTGCACGTAGCACAGTGCAAACATGCGTAGCATAGCGTTGCATAGTGCAGCGGTCATTTTTTGCTTGCTCGCGGTCCTCAACGTCAAGTTGTCAACCACGAGCAAGCAAAATGACATCCCGGCGAGACTTTTTCCTCGTTCGCGATCAGCAACATCAAGTTGCCGATCGCGAGTGTGGAAAATAAACCTCCCGGCGAGATTCTCAACGCGGGGAGGTCAGGTTTCTCATTGCGAGTGGTCGGATATGCTCACAACCGCTCGCGATGAGAAACTACCAGTCCGCGTTGAGAAAGCTGCCCCTCGAGTAAAAATCTACTCGAATGGCAGAAAACTACAGCTCGCACTGTGCAAGATGCCGTTTTCAATGATTGCACAGTGCCGGATGCTTGTCCTCACTGTGCAATCATTGAAAACGGCATCTTGCACAGTGCGAACAGGGTACTACGCAGTTCACGAAGTGCTACGCGTAGCTCGCGTAGTGCGAAGACCACTTTGCGAACTACGCCCAGGGTTAATAAATACACTCACCTCCAGCCCACATAATTACACTACACATACATTTCTCCATCCCACATAGCAACACTCCACCTAAATACAATCCATACCATGCAACATAATTCCGCTCAACATAATTTCACTCCGTGCCACACAATTACATACAACACAATTCAACCCAACACAATTTCATTCCACAGCAAAAAGTCCACTTCACAACACAAAGTTCCACTACACACCATATACATCCAATCCACACTACTAAATTCCACATATTGCCACATAACTCAACACCACACCACATAATTCCACTCAATACATGCCACTCCATGACACACAATACCACTACACCTAAGTTCACTACACTTAATACCACATAATTATTATCCACATATATCCATTGCACACGACTGCACTGATTCAGCATTTCTCATATTGGTTCACTTCACATCCTTCAGCACAGGTGCTTTACCATAACTTTTCAAAAAATCCAAACCTCAAACACATCTTCTCCTCCATTTATTTTGGTGTCTTCTGCGTACACAAGCTCAGACTCTTTATGTGTCTTTAACCTTCTCTGCCCTTCATTCTCGCTTTCTCAGACACTCTATCTAGATTTCATGGTTGCATGCTGGAACCACGCAGGCATTAATAACGCCTGCCAAACAATGGATGCATCTTTACAACGCATTCCGTTACCAAACAATTCATTACAACAACGTGCCTTTGGAGAAAGTTCTGGAGTTGGAATAGTATAATCTACTATTTATAATCAGCAAACCAATAGCTGTGCACATTGCTAACACTGAAGGAAACAAAAACAGCTCTCGTATGAAGCTTAGACAACCGCCATAAGTTCAAGTGAACATGCTAAAATAGCAATAGTGTTTTTTTGTGATTGTATTGTTTTATTGTGCAGGAGCACTTAGTGCACTAAAACTCTACATGCCTAGAATTGTGAGTCATCATTTATGCATCAAACAGAAGTGGCAACTAACTATGTCCAACTTCGTTTTTTTATTGAGCAAAGAATAATTCTGAATAAATATCAATAAAAATATAAAAAAAATATTATATCTATTACAGACAAAATTGTTAAAAAAAAAAAGGAAAACGCCTTAAAACCGTGAGCTCCGAAATGTATCTTGATTATGCTTTCGCGAAATTGGATAACAATTTGAGTAAGATCTATTGGAGTCCAGACGAGAACAGGCAAAACTACGCAAAGATCTCGATAGCGAGTGATCCACCCCACATATGATACGCCTGACTCATCCCTCTTCACATTATTGCGTTTTCCAGCCGGAGAAAAACAAACCACCGCCCCCTTTCAGGACATATTAAATCACGTCCCTGTGAACGAAAACTTCATATACAATTCATGAACAGCCCCCCTCGGAATACATCGAACAATCTCCAGGATAACACAGAAAAGATGAATCTGCCCGTGTCCAAACTGAGTTAGTGGGAATAAAGATTTCACCTTGTCGCAGAATAAAGAGTTTGCAATAATAATATCTTATTGAAATAAAATGAAAACATCGAGATTTGTGGGAGCAGGAGCGCGGGGGCATCCTTCTGTACAGCAGAGATAGTTTACTGTGATGTTGGGGAAGGAGGCGGAGGCTTAATAAGCGGTGTTCATGATGCAGGGAAGGATAATGCTGGGGTATTAAAGGGTTCAGAGAATTGTGGTGTTCAGGGATAGTAAGCATTTTCTAGTGTTAAGGAAAGGGGAGCATTAAGTGGTGATTCGGGCTTCTAGGGTGCAAGGATGGGTAGTGAAAAGGGTAATAAGGGTTTTTTATGGTTCCGGAAGGGTAGAGTTAAGAGGTAATAAGGGTTTTTAGGGTTTGGGAAAGGGTAGCCATATTGGGGGGTCAGGGGCTTTAAGGTTCAGGGAAGGGTGGCATTAAGGAATAGTAAGATTTTTGGGGGGTTCATAAAAGGGTAGAATTAAGGGGTAGTTTGGGATTTCTAGAATTGAGAGATGTGTAGTAATGGATTTTAGGGTTCAGTGAAGTATAGTATTGAATCATAGTGAGAGATTTTAAGAATTAAGGGAAGGGTAGCATAAAGGGGTTGGTAGGATTAAGGGATTGGTAGCAGTAAGGTTTAGTTAGAGTTTTCAGGGAATGATAGTGTTAAAGAGTAGTACGGGTTTTGTAGGGTTCAGGAAAGGTTGGCCTTAAGGGATAATTTGCAGTTTTAAGAGTTCAGGAATAGGAGGTGTTAGGGGTATTAAGCGGTTATTAGTAGGCCCTGTTTTACTATTACTTACTCTGGTGTAACTTGGTGTAATCTCTGGAAATTTGCATTGTGAAACTTAGTGTAATACCTTAGAATATTCAATTACACCATCTCATGTGGATGAGGAGATTTCTGTCCATCCAAAAAACTATTGCTGGAGCATTGGAACAACGCGGTCGACGCATGGGAGCAAGTTGCAACACAATCGATCTGAACGTGCACAGCCTTTCTTTTACACAGACCCCAATGAAATAATGAAACCAATGAAATAAGCTATAAATGTTATTCAAAATTAGCTGTTTTATTGGTGTGGACCATACAAGTACATTTTGAGCATCTTAATTGATTTTGTTTACCCAAAGGAAGTGCCATAGAGAGTCAACCTACTATAAATACAGAAGCAACTTTCTCTCTATCCTTTGGCCTTAGTCATTTTGGATTTGGATTTTGGAGGGAAAGCCTCATTCTTCTTTTGTGTGCAATCTCTGCTGCATCATCCACTCTTGAAAGTTGCAACCTTGACTATTTTTTTCGGAATAAAATAAGCTCAATGCAGTTCTTTGCAAAATGTTTGTGTTGACAAGGTCCCCTATTTCTGATGCTTTTTTGTTTTTTTAATTTTGTTTATTGTTGCTGATAGCCTAAAATCTAGGTTAGAGAGGGTGCGGTAAGCCTTACGAGAATAAGAAATAATGAACATTTTTAGATGGTGGGAGCTTGGGGTTAATAACAGTTCCCAATTTTCCTTGTGTTTTTTGTAAATTTTGTCCTGATGTGTCTTACTGCTTTGGTGTGTTTTAATTTTTGTGGTATAGTCTACTGTAGCCCTTTGATGTAACTCCTTTGGGTACTGGTGAATGGCGTTACATTTCATGTCAAATTTAGGTTGTTTTTTTGTTTTTTTGCGTTTATGTCACTGTTAGAGGCTGGGGTCGGGCAGCTCCAGGAGCCGAGGCACACATAGCCATTTTCCTTTGTTCTTTCCCATGTGCTTTCCTACCAGTTTTGCTTGGGTTTGATGGTTGATTTGGCAGCTTTTCTTCAACTTTTAAAAGTATTTGGCATCAGCAATTGTTGCCTTGTTCTATTTGTGCTTGTGGCTATGTTGTCTCAATGTTTCCATTTCGCTGTGCTGTTGAATTTCTTGTTGTTGATCTGCTGGTGAGTTTTAGGCCCTAAGATAGACCCAGTCTGATTCTGGGTGTAAATTTGCGTAATCATTGCAAGTTTTTATTGGTGGAGAAAGAGAGGGAGTGACTCCAATGAAAGTAGTTCAGCTAAGTTCTTTTGGTTTTCCAAACCTCCTTCTTTGCTGTCCAAATAGTGAGTCCATGTTGTGAACCCACCGTGTGTGTTTTGTCATAGGTGGCCTTTTTGTCTTTGTTCTACATGCCTCTGTAATTGGTGGCGATGAGGTGATGGGCATTTTTTGGAACCAGTGCAGCGGCATACAGTGCAGGTAAGCACGGTGGGGCGGACCAGAGTTGTAGAGGGTGAAGTCGACAGTCACAGGATAGGTAAAATTAAATAAATAAATACAACCTATTCTGTTGTCTGTCGACTTCCACCCGCTCGCTCCACCGCGCTTACCTGCACTAGCCGCGACTGAATCAGCGTGTGTGTCAAAAGTGTCATTGGCCGTCATTCTGTCTTTGTTCTCCATGCCTACTTATTTGCTGGCCATGCAGCAACTTTTGTGGAGACAGTTTCTGTTTCTGAATTGCTAAGCCTAGGTCTCTTCCTTCTCTATTGCCTTCAGGTGCACAAGAGGATATTACATACTGAGAAGGAGAGAAACATGTCAATTAGCTGGCACTGAAGTCCAGACATTTTTCAGCTAAGTGCTTCTCCCTCTTCACTGACCTAAAAGTAAAGGAGAAATTTGTCAGTGAGGAGAAGAAGTCTGTTGCCATTGCCGCCACTTGCATCAAGCCTTCATCCATGTTCTGGCAATGTGGCATACTTGCTGCACCCTCTATTGGGCAGGAAGAAGCTGAGAGGAGGATCACCCCTGGGTCAACAATGACGCCATCACCTTGACCACCATAAAATTCAAAGCAGATGTCTCTCAGAGCTGCAGTGTCTGCAGTCATGACTGTGAGCAGGACATTGGAAATTAAATTGCCCCAGCAGCATCCAGAACCTTCACAGTGAACTCGACAGCAACTACATTCTGGTACACCTGATCTTTTGGAGGAAAGAGAGAGCAGAGCAGTTAGTTAAGCTTGCTGCTGAGCAAGCTGTTGTTGCAACTCCTCTTGCACTGGACATATGGGTTTCGCAATGTCCTGCAAAGAAAAGAAAGAGCCCTCCTCTATCTTCTTCAAGCCTTGATGTGGATTGGACTCCGACTGAGCTCTGCCATGAAAAACAAGGGAAAAGAAAGTTTCCCAAGAACCTTGGAAGCAAGAAAGATGATGAATCAGGTATGGTTCATGTGAGGACTGGCACAGAGGAAGTACAGATCACCTCTATTCAACCTGCTCTGAGTCATGTATTACAACTAACACTACCAGATTTCTTCTTTTTAACTCCTTCGCTGCTAGGCCTTCTCCCCCCTGTACTAAGCCATTTTTTGGCTATTTGGGGTAGCTCTCTCTTAGGCCCCCAAATTTGTCTACATAAGGTATCCACACCAAATTTTTGTCATTTTCTTCCAACATCCTGGGAATTTCAAAGGTACTCAGAGATAGTGGATTCCCCTGGAGGGGACTGATAAATTAGCCAAAATGCGGCTAAATGTTGGGTTTTGGGTGGAAAAAGTGAAAAAGTGTTGCAGCAGGAAGTGTCTGTATTTTTTTCCCTGTAAACAGTATCAAAAAAGTGTTTGTGGTACCAGCATCACTATCTTCCCAGGTTTCAGGAACAGGGAGCCTTTTATCAGAAAACCAAACGTTTCTACACAGTTTGGGCATTTTAGTGGGACCTGGCCTATTTTACCTATTTTTTTGTGCTTTTAACCTCCTTCCAGTTAGTGGTAGAAATGTGTGTAAAACCAATAATGGATCCTGGAAAGCTATACATTTCTGAAAAGTAGACACAATTCTGATTTCAGCAAGAGGTCATTTGTGTAGATACTTCAGGGCTTTAATTAATAGAAAGTAACATTTGAAATAAAAAAAAATATAAAAATTGAGTTGAAAGAAAAACAGCCATTTGTGCCTACGTTTTCACCTTTAACTTCTTCCAAGTATGGCATATTTTTCAAAGCAATATACTGTTACATTTGCTGGACACTTCTGGTTGCGAGGATATATAGGACTTCTCGATTCACGAAGAACATGAGGTACCCTGAGCCAATAACTAAGCTGCGCCTTGCAATGGTTTTTCTCTGTGTACAGGGTGTACCTAAATTAATTTGGCAAAATATAAAGAGTGAAAAATAGGTATCAAATAAACCTATGTATTTCCAAAATGGGAACAACATATTGAGTTTAAAAGCAGTGGTTATTTGCACATCTCCACATTTTTGGGTGCCCATACTTGCATGTGAATTAGAGGGCATTTTTCAAAATAACTTCTTTTTTACACAGTGTCTTACACTTGGAAGGCAGAAATGCATAGCAAGTCAATTGTTAATAACACTTGTTCTACTAGTTTTCCTAAGTCTCCTGATAAAAATGGTACCTGTGAGCGACCCTTGACCTTCCTGGTAGGTCGCTCCCCCCCCCGCTGCAGCTCCGCCGTCACTACCGCTGTCTTCTCCTGCCGCCGGTGATTTCGAGGCCCTCCACCACCCGCAGGCTCCCACCTGCGCCTCATCCCTGGTGGCCAGTGGTGGCCTAAGGTTCGTTTCGCTGTGCCTGTTGCTTGCGTTGCCTGTCTGCCCGCTCCTTCTTCTGTGCCCCCCGCTCGCCGCTTGCTTCCATGCCCCCCTCTGATTCCGTACCCCTCGCCAGTGTGCCCCCTTATATTCTGTACCACTGACTTCTGTGCCCCTCTGATTTTGTGCTTTTCTCGTATCACTGTGCCCCTCTGATTTTGTGCTTTTCTCGTATCTCTGTGCCCCTCTGATTTTGTGCTTTTCTCGTATTCTGTGCCCCCTCCTCGAGTCCGTGCCCCGCGCAGGTCTCGTTTCCCCTGTCCCCGCCGCTGCCTCCCCTATGGCCCCGCCCCCTCCACGCCCATTCGCTCCACCCGTCCCTGCCCCCCGCTCGCCGCTTGCTTCCGTGCCCCCTTCTGATTTCTGTACCCCTCGCCAACCTCTGTGCCCCCTTATATTCTGTACCACTGACTTCTGTGCCTTCTGTGCCCCTCTGATTTTGTGCTTTTTGTACTTCTGTGCCCCCTGCTCGAGTCCGTGCCCTGCGCCGGTCTCCTTTCCCCCGTCCCCGCCGCTGCCTCCCCTGCGGCCCCGCCCCCTCCATGCCCATTCGCTCCACCCGTCCCTCGCCTCCCGCCTCCCAGCTGCTCCACCCTCCCCACCTCCCCATATATACCTCAATTCTGCGACTCCATCGCCGACCTCATCAGCACGCACGCGTTGACCTCCATCGACTACATCCTCCTCGGAGACCTGAACTATCACCTGGAGAACAACAATGACAACAACTCCTCCACCCTGATCGACAACCTCGCCAACCTCGGACTGAAACAGCTCGTCACGACGCCAACCCACATCGCCGGCCACACGCTAGATGCCATCTTCCCCTCAAGCCCCCGCGTCACCTTCAGCCACGCCTCCGAACTCACCTGAACAGACCACCACTACATCCACTTCTCCTTCCGAAAACCCCTCACACACCACCGCACACTACAGACCCCCCGCCGCTGCTGGGGTAAAGTCACCCAAGAACAACTACAGACAAGCCTCGCACTCAACCCTTCGACTAACCCCACCATCCCCGATGAGGGTGCACTCACCCTCGAACGCTGGATGAACGACTGCACCAACACCGTAGCCCCGCTGAAAAATCCCACCAGCAGAGACACCAGCAGAAGAGTCAGCTGGTTCACCCCGGAACTCCTCGACTGAAAACGCACCTGCCGGAAACTCGAAAAAATATGACACAGCGACAAGACGCCAGACAGCCGCGCTGCCCACAAAGACGCCATCCGCAACCACCACCACCTCATCAGGCCCGCCAAAAGGACCTCCTTCACAGACCGCCTTGACAACAACGCACACAACAGCAAGGAGCTCTTCACCATCATGAAGGAACTCTCCAACCCCAGCTCCAACGCCAACGACATCCCACCATCGCAAGCCCTGTATGACTCCCTCGCCACCTTCTTTCACCGGAAAATCACCGACATCCATGACAGTTTCAGACCCCGGGCGACCCCTGCAGACCTCGCCGCACCGAACCCACCACACCCCACTGCCCATGACACCCTGACAACCTGGGTCAACGTGAGCATCGAGGACACAATCAAGACCATGGGAACAATCCACTCCGGATCCCCGTCCGACCCTCTTCCACACCACATCTTCAACAAAGCCAGCAACTCCATCGCACCCCACCTGCACAAAATCATCAACCTCTCCTTTGAGACCGCCACCTTCCCTGAGAACTGGAAGCACGCAGAGATCAACGCCCTACTGAAGAAACCCAGGCGGATCCGAGCGACCTCAAGAACTTCCGACCTATCTCCCTGCTTCCGTTCCCAGCAAAGGTCATTGAGAAGATAGTTAACACCCAGCTCACCCGTCACCTCGAAGACAACAACATCCTGGACCCGTCCCAATCAGGATTCTGCAGTAACCACAGCACCGAGACCGCCCTCATCGCCGCCACCGACAACATCAGGATCCTGCTAGACAACGGCGAGACAGCGGCCCTCATCCTCCTGGACCTCTCCGCCGCCTTCGACACCGTCTGCCACCGCACACTACGCACACGCCGCAGGGATCCGAGACAAGGCCCTGGACTGGACCACCTCCTTCCTCTCCGGCAGAACTCAGAGTGTACGCCTCTCCCGTTCCGATCCAATGCCTCCGAGATCATTTGCGGCGTCCCTCAAGGATCTTCTCTCAGCCCAACGCTGTTCAAGGTCTACATGGCAACACTAGCACGCATCGCCCGACAGCACGACCTCAACATAATCTCCTACGCCGACGACACTCAGCTGATCCTCTCCCTTACCAAGGACCCCCACACCGCCAAATCCAACCTCCACCAGGGAATGAAGGCCGTTGCAGATTGGATGGAAGATAGCCGCCTCAAACTGAACACAGACAAGATGGAGATCCTCATCCTCGGGTCCAACCACTCCGCATGGGAAGACTCTTGGTGGCCCACGTCACTGGGGTCCCAGCCGGCCCCCACCGACCACGCACGCAACCTGGGAGTCATCCTCGACTCGAAACTCTCCATGACCAAACAAGTCAATGCAGTCTCCTCCACCTGCTTCAACACCCTCCGCATGCTCCGCAAGATCTACAGATGGATCCCGACAAACACAAGGAAAACAGTCACCCAGGCTCTAGTCAGCAGCAGACTCGACTATGGAAACGCCCTCTATGCCGGAGCCTCGTCCAAGCTCAGAGAATCCAGAACGCTTCTGCACGCCTGATCCTCGACATCCCGCGCCGCGACCACATCGCCCCCACCTGAGGAACCTGCACTGGCTCCCCGTCGACAAAAGAATCTCCTTCAAGCTCCTGATCCACGCACACAAGGCACTCCACAAAACCGGCCCAGACTGTCTCAACAGTCGACTCTCCTTCTACGTACCCAACAGGAAACTCCGCTCCGCTCCGCTGACCACGCCATGGCCACGGTCCCGCGCAAACGAGGAACAACTTCCGGAGGCAGATCCTTTTCCCATCGCGCCGCCAGGACCTTGAACACCCTCCCCCTCTACCTGCGACAAACCGAAGACCTGCTGGCCTTCAGGAGACAACTCAAGACCTGGCTCTTCGACCAATAGCAGCAGCACCGCCCCCCCCCACCCCCTCCCCCCAGCGCCTTGAAACCCTCACAGGTATGTAGTGCACTTTACAACTTAATTGATTGATTGATTGATTGATTGATTGATTGATAGGTCTTGTGCCTGTGACAGGAAATGGACCAAAGCGCAACGTGGACACATCACATTCTTCCATTAACATCTGACACTTTTTGTGCAATATGCCTAGCTTTGGATTTTGGCCCCAAAGCCGGCACCTAGGGAAACCTAGTATATGAGTACATTTTTAAAAACTAGACACCAAGGGGAATCCAGAAGGGGATGACTTGTGTGACTTTCAGTAGGTTCTGTTATCCTGAATCTCTTGCAAACCTGAAGTTAAAAAAACATACATTTTCCTCACATTTATGTGATGGAAAGTTCTGGAACCTGCCGGGAACCAAAAATGGCTACCAACCCAGCATTTTCCCAAGTCTTCCAATAAAAAAGGTACCTCACTTGTGTGGGTAGGCCTAGTGTCCACGAACGGAAACAGCCGAAACGCAACATGGACACATCACATTTTTCCAGTGACGTCTGACCCTTTTTTTTGCAATGTGCCTAGCTGTGGATTTTGGATCCTAACTCAGCTGGCACCTGGGGAAATCTAGCAAACGTGTACATTTTTTAAAACTAGGCACCCAGGGGAATCCGGGGTGGGGTGACATGTGTGGCTTCAAGTAGGTTCTGTTATCCAGAATCCCTTGAAACCCTCAAACTTTGTAAAAAAATAACAAAACACATTTTCCTCACATGTCTGTAATGAAATGTTCTAGAATCTGTGTGGAGCCACAAACTACTACAGCATTCCACCAAGTCTTCAGATAAAAATGGCACCTCACTTGTGTGGGTAGGCCTAGTGCCCAGGACAGGAAAAGGCCCAAAATGTACAGTGGAGACATCAAAATTATCGATCACAAAAAGACCTGGTTTTGCCAGGTAGTTGTCTGCGTTTTTCGTCCCAGGCTCGTCAAGTCTCTAGGGAAAACTACCAAACCCGGATATTTCTGAGAACTATACTCACGGGGGAGTCCAAGGAGGTGTGGCTTGGGGATCCCCCAAAGTTTTCTTACCCAGAAACTCCTGCATATCTCAAATTGTGCTAAATAAACTCACGTTTTCCGCACATTTCTGTGTGGGAAAGTTGTGAAATCACTGGGCTGACACAAATTTACCACCGCCCAGCATTACCCCAAGTCTCCAGATAAAAATGGTCTCTCACTTGTGTGGGTGGGCCAAGTACCCCTAACAGGGAAGGGCCCAAAACATATTGTGGAGACATCAAAATTATCTATTACAAAAATGACCTGGCTTTACAAGGGGTCAGCTGCGTTTTTGGTCCTGGTCCCAGCAGCCATCTAGAGAAACCTACCAGTTCTAAAAACTAGACACCCGGGGAAGTCCAAGGAGGTGTGGCTTGCGTGAATACCCCAATGTTTTCTACCCGGAATACCCTGCAAACCTCAAATTTATATTTCTAAAAATCACATTTCCTCACATTTCTGCATGGGATCACCGAGCCCCCACAAATTTCCTGCCACCCAGCGTTTCCAGCAGTCATCCGAGTAAAATGATACCTCACTTGTGTGGGTGCTTAACCTCTTCTGTGCCCATGACGAGATAGTCTCGTCATGGAGCACGGTCGCGCTGTGCCCATGACGAGACTATCTCATCATGAACCCCACCCACTAATGAAACGCCCGGCACAGGAGGGGGAAAGGGCGTGGCACAGAAGGGGTTAAAGCAGAGTCAGCCTAATAATGTATAAAAATAATTGTGCGTATCAACTTGCTGTGATATCCCCTCAATCTCTACATATTTTTGGCTCTTCCCTGTCGCAGGCACTTGACCCACCCACACAAGTGAGGTTGCATTATTATCAGGAGACCTGGGGAAACTCTGGTTGGTAGGAAATTAGTTTTAGCCGGTGATCCCACAGCTTTCCCTCAAGAAATGTGAGGAAAATGTGATTTAAAAAAAAACGAAATATGAGGTTTGTATAGGATTCTGGGTAGGAAAACGTTGGGGTATCCACGCAAGCCACACCTCACCAGACTACCCTTGGTGTCAAGTTCTCAGAACTCTATGGGTTTGGAGGCTTTTCCTAGATGGGTCCTGAGCCCGAGCCCAAAAACGCAGGTGACCCACTTGCAAATCAAGGTTGTTTTGTGATAATTAAGTTTGATGTCTCCATAATATGTTTTGGGTCCTTCCCTGCCACAGGTACTTGGCTCATCCACACAAGTGAGGCAGTATTTTTATCGGGACACATGGGGAAACATTTTGTAGGAAATTTGTGGTTTCTTTATGATTCTGGAAGATTATGGCACAGTAATGCAAGAAAAATGTGTGACTTTTTTCAAAGTTTGAGGTATGCAGGGCATGGTGGGTAAGAAAACTTGTTAGGATCCACAAGAGAGACACCACTGTGTACTCCCCTGGGTGTTTAGTTCACAAAAATATCTAGCATTGGTAGATTTCTCTAGAGACAATGTAATGTGCACCTTGGCAGAGAAAGACAGAAAAGACAAATATTACTTCCCAACCATCTATTCCATAAGTGCACACACAAACTGGTTGGATTTGGCATGAGGGTGAATGATGGTTCAATGTATAACATTGTATTAACAAGAGAGTTCACAAAAATGAAATGCACAGTTACTAACTGAAAAAAAACTGAATCTGTGACTCACAGCTTGTTGAGGTGTAAAGCTGTGTCAAGGCCCCAACCACTTTACGGGCTATTCACACACCGTTCATACGTGACACACACAAGACCATTCATACCGTAGGCCCAGCACAATGCAACACTCACATCAACAGACAGCACCATTCAAGGGCCCATCACTTTCATACGCCCACATGCATGACATAGTAACCACACCAGCTGAGGGAGTGTGTGGACTGGTGTTTGGCTAGCAGTGTGTGTAGTGACCAGCAGCAAGTCACTACTCACACACCGCCAGCCAAGCCCCAGTCCATGCACACCACCAGTCAAGCATCAGTCCATGCACACTGCCAGACAAGCCCCAGTCCACGCACACCACCAGTCAAGCGCTAGTCCACACACACTGCCAGCCAAAAGCCATCCACACACACCACTAGCCAAGCACCATCTAAAAGAAGCAGTGGAGGTTTAGAAGGACAATCGAGGCAGCACATACGAGTCTCCTTCCTCACACCTCTTCCCATACAGATTCTACATCTCCTACTAGGAAAGTCTTTTTTGGGTGTCGGAGGAATGTGATCAGGAAAGTGGTGATCTTTCAATCTAGCAACATCCTCCACCACTCCAAATCTAGGAACACTTGCCTGTTCAACTACAACAAGACTGCCTATCAAAGACTCCTGATACTTAACAAATGTAAATTCTGACTCTGGAGAACAATCCTTAAGTACAACAAAATCACTTAAGGTTGCTAAGTGGAAAATATGGGTAGCCAACTTCTTATATAAAATGTAAACCTTAGGAAGAGCTGTGTAAGGTTCCAACCTCTGATCTACTCTATCAACACCACCAACGTGCCTATTATAGTCTAAAATGCACACAGGTTTGTGCACTTCAGCAACCTGACCCCAAACAGGCATAGATGTAATACTTTCATCATGGATGGTAGCCAGTATGTAGACATATCTCCTGTCTGCAAGCTTCACAGCTAGAAGTTCATCACTATGCAAAGCACTGCACTGTTCTCTCTTAAGTTTTCAACAAACAAGTTATTTTGGGTAAACTTTGCGGTTAGAGCGGATAGTACCATAAGCAAAAGTGTCCACTTTAACCAATTCCCTGAACAATTTCACAACAGTGTAAACATTATCTACATATAAATGGTGACCTTTTTTAAACAATCCTCTACCAAGTTTCCATACAATGTTCTCATTAACTCTGAAAGGGGATTGACAACCAGGGGAGGTCAATCCTGAAATCACTACGAGTGTACACCCTGAAATTATAGATGCATCCAGTCTACTTTCAGACAAAATATCCATCTTAATTCCATAATGTGCCCTCTTGCTAGGAATGTTCTGCCTAAAAACCAAATGGCCCTTGAACAAGACCAAAGATTCATCCACAGCCATTTCTTTCCCTGGAACATATATCTCTGAAAACCAATGTACAAAGTGATTAAGGACAGGCTATATCTTAAAAAGACAGTCACAATCAGGGTTATATCATGGCAATGGTAATCCATTATCCACAAAATGCGGCATCCATACCAGAAGCAAATACCGATCATGGCACATGATTGCAGGAAATATTGCTGTTACCATCTATGGTCTAGTAGACCAATATGAAGACATCAACAGCTTCCTTATCAAACCCATCAAAAAAGTTAAACCCAGGAACTTCTTCAACTCATTCAGATTTGTGGGCATCCTCCAGGTAGCTCTGAGTGGGGCTTAAGTCTGGCACTGTTGTCCCTCAAATACTGTTCAGCATACAAATAAGTCTGCTCAACAATCTCATCCAAAATACATTGCGCATAAACAACTGAAAAAGATGTTTAGGCAAAACGTTTTGAGTATCTACTCTACACCCTGTGACACCAGTAAATTCAGGCAATGCCAGCTGCACCCTGTTTGGGCAAACCCAGAGGTCAGCTCTTCCCATGGTAAGCCTTGCAGACGCAGGCTGCAATACAGATGCCTCTAGCTACACTATCGGCACATCAGTGTCCTGCTCTAAAACAGGTACTTCATCTGCACTGAGAGTGGCTTCATCATCAGATGATACCTCTCAGACAGATAATTCACTGACATAATATTCCACTCTCTCTGCTTCAGATTCAGTGTCAGTCTCTGAACCATGGTCAGAGGACGATTCAAAAAGCACACCAACAACCTGCTGAGCAGTCATCCTGCAGCTAGCCATAATCCTTACTAAGGAAAGTAACTTCACAAAAAAGTCAACAACAGCCAACACTGTGTAAAATAAGCAATAAAAAAAGTGTGGCTTTATTACAAAGATATATATATATATACTCAAAAACAATACCACTCACTTGCCAGAGACAGCTATACTCACCAGCGCCTACTCTGCACAGGCACAGCAAACACCAACAATTTCCCACTGGAAATAAAAAAACAAGAAGAGAATTACTCACAATACAATACACATTGTGCACAAATGCAAAAAGAGTTTTACACACAATAAACTAGAAGCTAAACATGCTGCTATTATTACACCATTTACCAAAAAACATTAATGCAGGTAAACGATGCTCATTTGAAGTAAACAACACAAAAAGTTTTCTTACCAAACACATGCAACTACACAAACTGCAGAACTGCCTGTGATGAAACCGCAAGCAGGAATAACAGCAAAAAAAAGCAAAGGCTTTAAACTAGATGAAAATGGAGAAATAAACATTACAATCCCAAGCGACAACAAATAAAATAATCAACATTCCATAAAGCTATGTCACTACCCAAATGCCAGTCCACACACACTGCCAGCCCAACTGCAGACACATAAAAAATGTCCCTAGTGTCTAGTGGTTTTCTGCCCCCCTTGGGGGCAGATGGTCCTAAACGTATGGCCAATATGCCACGAAGGGTGACAGAAAAACAGCCAAAAGTAAATATTAACCATTGCCTCAACCCACTGGGGCAACCCTTATCCAAGGGGCTACCCCAAACACAAATAAATATATATACCTGGTGGAAGGGGGTTTTCTGCCCCCCCTCCCCCCCTCCCCGGGCACATGGGCCTCCAAAGATAGCATGGGCAGAAAATGGCCAAAAGGAAATATAAAACATTTAATCCCCAATTGGGGGTGACCCTTGCCCAAGGGGCCATCAAATGAATAAGATATATCCGCATCCCTGGTGCTAGTGGATATTCTGCCCCCTGTGGCAGATGGATCTCCAAATAGGGCTGATCTGCCCCTGGGGGAGGGGGGCAGAAAGCAGCCAAAAGTAATTAAAAGTAATTATTATCTGTGTTAGACCTGGCCCCATTGGCGTGGTTCTCCCTTCCATTTTTTGCTCTTGCCTCCTGTGTTTTTGCTGGTTTTAGATGCTTTGGGCACTGTGCCACTGCTAATCAGTGCCACAGTGCAAGTGATCCCTATGGTAAATTGATGTATGGATAAGTGACTCCATGATTGGATTATTTGATCTACTTGTCAGACCCTAGTACAGTGCACCATGGGTGCCCAGGGCTTGTAAATCAAATGCTGCTGGAGGGCTTGCAGCACTGTTTGTGCCATCCACAGAAGCAGCGTTTAAAATGTGTCTCAGGCCTGCCATTGCAGGGCCTGTGTACAGTCTGTGACTGCCATGCTGACTGGGCAAGTGCACCCACTTGCCAGTCCCTAAACCTTCCCTTTTCTTCATATCAGACACCCCTATGGTAGGCCCAAGGGCAGGGTGCTTTGTAAGTATAAGGTAAGACCTGCCCTGATTTGTGTAGCATGTCCTAATAGTGAATTCCAGCCATTTTCATTTCCCATAGGCCAGAATGGGCAGCTTGATTATAACATCTTCTAATCTTAACTGACCCAGGGAACATGGTAGAAATTTGAGTTTAGTATGCTTGAACTCAGAATGATAAAATAATGTTTTTAGTGAAGTTGGTTTTAACATTCTGTGTTTGAAAATACCACTTTTAAAAAGTAGGTATTTTCTTGCCTAACTGTCCAAGCCTGCCTCTGCTAGGTTGTGTATTCCATGTCTGGTTTGTGAGTGTTAGGGGCTGGGGGAGTTCCAGGAGGCAGGGTTTGTCAGCACAAGGCTGAATAGAGAGATCTGCATGTAGATGGGTGGAAGGAGTTGCACCTGGGACCTGAATAGGGCTGTGCCCGCCTACCACAATGCTGGCTCCACCTCCTGTGGTGCGTCTGATGTCCCTGGCCCATACTGTCAAAGGAAAGAAGGAGTCCTGTAAACAAAGTGCTCCAAGACTGACCAGAACTGGTTTGCACTAGGTAAAGGCCTCTCTGCCTTCAGAGAACAAAGAGAATATGAGTATAAATACTAGGGCCCAAACCCCAAGAGTTTAGATCACTTCTGGGAAACAACAAGAACCTTTGCTGAGGACAGGAACCAGAGAGAGAGACTGCAGGAGGAGACTATCCCTATGCTGTGTGCTGTTTGAAGATTGGCCTGCAGTGGTTACCTGATTGCCAAAGAAAGGAGAAAGGACTTTGTGCTATTTTCATCAACTTGTAAGAAGATCTCCAAGGGCTTGAACTAGAGCTTGCCTCCTTCTGAAGTCTTAGGGACAACAGACTTCACCCACCAGCTTTTCCCTGCCTACCCTTGCTGGGAATTGAAGTGCCTGCTGTTGAGCTGGGCCTATTGAGAGACTGCGTGTCGCTGGGAGCGCGACTCAAGACGAAGAAGCGTGTCGCTGCCGCAGCAATTGTCGTCGCATCACCGGAGAAGAGTGTTGCCGTCGCAGCAGATCCTGTTGCATCACCGGAGAAGCATGCCGCCGCTGTTGCCATCACATCACCCGAAGCGCCTCGCATCACCGGAGAAGAGTGTTGCCATCGCAGCAGACGCTGTCACATCACCGGAGAAGCGTGTCACTGCCACAGCCGCTGTCGTCGCATCGCTGAGGAAGCGTGCTGCCGCTGTCGCATTGCATCACCGAGGCACTGCGCATCCCGGGAGAAGAGTGTCGCCGTCGCAGCAGACGCCATCACATCGCCAGAGAAGCGTGTTGCAGTGCCTGTTGCGACTCAAGAAGATTTACCGAGTTGCAGCACGGCCGTCAGGCGTGCACGCATCACCCCTTCGTTGTCGCAGCATCAAGAAGACGCCATCTTTGTTTCATAGCACCGGATCTTCATCGCATCACGGCATTGCTAGCCGCATCGCCACAGAGGCGCAATAAGAAACCAACGCATCACCTCCCCGCGCAGAGAAGAACCGACGCATCACCTCCCCTCTGGTAAGGAACCAACGCATCACCATCCCCTACGCAGCAGTAGGGAACCAACGCATCAACCCCCCCCTCGGGGTAAGGAACCAATGCAGCCCGTTCTTGCGTGTAAGGAACCGACGCATCACCTCCCCTGCAACTCCTTTGTTGTATAGCATTACGCATCCAAAGGTACATTGAACATAAAGTGTTGCATTTACCATGATAAGAGAACTAAGCTATTTCTACCATTTTTAAGTACAGTATTGTGGATTTTTGTTGTTTATGGTCTTCTGTTAAATCTATATAAAGATACTTATTTTTTATAATGCAACCTGTGTGGCGTCCCTTTGTAGTGTTGTCACTATATTACTGTATGTGTTCACAAATGCTTTACACACTGCCTCTGAGATAAGCCTGCCTGCTCGTGCCAAGCTACCAAGGGGGTGAGCAGGGGTTATTATAGGAGTGTACCCCCTTACCCTGACTAGACACAAGGGTCCCTATATCTGCCAAGTAGAGACCCCCATATCTAACAATATGCAATAGGGTTGATCCCTGCCCAAGGGACCACCCCCAAACATAATATAAAAATATCCCTGGTGCTAGTCGGTTTTCTGCTCCCACCGGGCGGCAGATGGGCCTCAAAATAGGGCATATCTGCTCCCGGGGTGGGGCAGGAAATGGGCAAAAGTAATACAGAAAATAGTAGCCCGATAGAGGTGATTCTTGCCCAAGGGACCACCTAAAGCACAAAATGATGATCGCCCTGGTGCTAGTGGGTTTTCTGCCCCCCCCCCCCCCCCCAGGGCAGATGGGGCTCCAAATAGGGCTAATCCACCCCCAGGGTGGGCAGAACATGGTGAACCATGATCTAACATATTATATCCCCAATTGGGGGAATCCTTGCCCAAGGGGCCGCCCTCATGCATAATATAATGATATTCCTGGTGCTAGTGGGTTTTCTGCCCCCCTGGGGCCGATCTGCCCTAATGGAGGGCAGAAAACTGCTGAATCAATATGCCCCTATTTCGTAGCGACCCTTGCTTAAAGGGTTGCTTCCCTTACCCCCAACAAATCCCTGGTGCTAGTGGTGGCATTCATGCTGCACGATCGCGACCTCATGCATGATCATCCTGCAGGAATGCCCTGCAAATAGATATCGCAAGAGAGGAAAAAGTCTTTCCCCTCGTCCGATGCCTCTATGCATGCTGCAAATCACCCCGGCAGGAAAAGCCTACCTGCTCCTGCGATGTGCTCCAATGGTTCTTCAGAATGCTGGTGTGACCCTTGCATGCTGATATCATCGGATTGCCGAGGGGGGGCCGGTCGGGGTTGACAGCAGAAGCATTTCCGCTGCCATCCCTGTTCGGAGCAGACCATGGGGAGCGCCAGCACTTCTCCCATGGGTGGGTGCAAGGATGGAACGGTTCCATCCTCAGCTCATGCCCACCGCAGCTAAGGACAGAACTATTCCATCATGAGCATGCAAGGGGTTAAGAATGCAAAAACCTGTAGCAACTACCACCACCCCAACTACAGTATTAGCTATAGCTCACCAAAGAAAGAGTCAAACATAGCCACCTAGCTCTACTTCAATAAATCTTTCAGGTTTTAGCTTGATACCATGATAGCACTCTTCCCCGATTTGAGACATATACACACTTACGCCACATGAGGAGCACATTGCAGAATGCTAATTCTGTCATAAATGATTTGTGGACATTTCACAGTGGGGCAAACACCGACACACTCTTGTCACCGCTGTTTACCCCTGAAGGTGATTATAGTTTTTTTGTTTGTCCATCTGGAGGTGCTTCCCGTGCCCCCACTACCAACCACCCATGCCCAAGGACATTACACCACTCTGAACTGCAGCGCTATTTAATTAGGTGCTGCTGTTAGGTGGCAAAATGTCAGTCTGAAAAATAAATGTGGCACAAAGTCTGCATACAGCCACAAATCAGTGCTTGGTGGTAGGACTACTCGACATTATGGTACTGGGGTCACCTGGCCCATCTGAAAAATCAACATATCCCTGTGAAAAGAGCACCTTAAAGATATAGCTGCTAGTCAAAGAGGAGCATAAGTTGACTGCCGCTCAAAGGAGGAAGATATCATCCACAGTAACCTTGGATGGCACAAGGAAAAGATGAATACAGTCACACCAAAGCATCCAAGCTGCTCCCCTGTTACTAGTAGGTCACTTGTGGAGGTATCCTCACAAAGAAAGCCCCCCAATGTTGGCCCCGGAGATCCCATTCCCTGGGGCCCGGCCTGTTGTATGGGTACCCAGGCAACCCACATTTTACACATCGGGACCTGCGGGGGGGGGGGGGGTCTGAAGTCCCTCGCGGTCCCAGCATTGCTTTTTACACACAGGGAGCTGCTGACATGCAGCTAGATCTCTGTATGCGAAAAACAAAGTGTGCTCCGGATAGCCCAGGAGGGGGGCCACGTGACCCCCCTCCTATTTCCTCATAATAAAGTTTGGCCCCAGGGAGATAGTGGTCCCCGTGGCAGGGGTGTCCTCGAAGACTCCATTACATTAGCCCAGGGAGGTGGTGGCCCCTGGGGATGCCATATGGATTCCCCGCACTTCTTTATTATTTAGCCCCGGAGAGGTGGCACTCCCTGGGGCTGCATGGGGCCCCCCAACACCTCTTTTAATACGTTTGTCCCGGGTAGGTAGCGGTCTCCAGGGCGCAGGGTGTGCTGCATAGGCACCACCCGCATTGCTACATAAACTGCCCCCAGGACCTGGCCCACCTGTGGGCCTTTATTTAAGGAAGCAAAGGAGACCGGGTTTCATTATTAAAAACATTCAGTGGGAGTCGTGGATCCAGCGCAACCCCAGTTGAAAATAAAAAAAAAAATTGGAGAGCCCTGGTTGGTCCATATTGGACCCCCTAGAGGCCTATGGGGTCAGGGTGTTTCCACCCTCCCTCCTCTTTTTTCTAACCTTTTTTCTTGTTGCTTGGCCCAAATGAGTTACAAGATGGTTGCCAATTCTTCTTGATTTGAAGTGGTGACAGCCAATCAGATATGAGCACGAGACCAGGAGGGGTCGATCGATGATCCAACCCGCACCTGTATATCCAATTGGAAATTTCTTTAAATTGCTTAGCAACTACTGAACAAATTTGCACGATTTAATAAAAAGAGTGCTTTCTGCACCAAGAGCTATCTTTCTGCTAAATTTGTTGTGATTCCGTTCAGCAGTTCGGGCTGTAGCCGTATCTAAAGCTTCCTATGGAAATTAACATGGAGAAAAAGCAATTTGGGACCTTACCTTTTTATCGGCCCCCGCTTGATATATATCAATATATATATCTATATATATATATATATTCACTTAAAAAACCATAGGTTTCACACATGTTATAGTTAGCTGGGCATTTCCCTCGTAAAAAACCAATGAAATTCCCCCGTTATAGTTAGTGCAGGCAACTATAACTCACGCGACCGCAATCCGCTGCTGATGACGTCAGATATTACATCACTGTATTTAGACACTTATTTACCCATGTCTTCTTCCATTCATCTTTAGTTATACATATATTACATTTTTTTTTTCAGAAAGACACATATGTCATCAGTGATGTAATATCTGACGTCATCAGCAGCGGATTGCGGTCGCGTGAGTTATAGTTGCCTGCACTAACTATAACGGGGGAATTTCATTGGTTTTTTACGAGGGAAATGCCTAGCTAACTATAACATGTGTGAAACCTATCGTTTTTTAAGTGAATTTGCAAGGTTTTTTAAATGCTAATTCCTAACTATAACGTGTGTGAAACCTATGGTTTTTTCAGTGAATTTGTACGGTTTTTTAAATGCTAAGTTATGTATTTTTTAATATATTTTTTTAAACAAAAGTTTTTCATGGTGCGCGCACGGTGCGCTTCGCGCACCGTGCGCGCGCGGTGGGCACGTGGTGCGCATCGCGCTCTGCGCACCCACTTTACGCAGTTCGTGCCGTGCGCGCACAGTGGGCACGCAGTGCGCTTAGCGCACCTCACGCACACTTTACGGTCTTCGTGCCGTGCGCGCACGGATCGCTTCGCGCACTGTGCCAGTGCGGTGGGCACGGAGCGCTTCGCCCCCAAGGGCCAAATGCATTTTTTTTTTTTCGAAAAATTGTGGAGTGCGCGTACGCTGCGTGTACTTCGCAGAATTTTTTCCGCGCGCACTCGGCGATTTTTCGAAAAAAAAAAAAATTTTTTTTTGCCCTTGGGGGTCCTTCTGGGACCCCCTGACCACGGCTAGGGGATCAGGAACTGTCCACCCTGCCCCCTTTTCACGTTCTCCACATTTGTTTTTCACCCCCTCAGAGTGCGAGAGACAAAATGTCGGCCGACACTTCCTGGTTTCGACCGATTTGAATGTTTACGAAGATCTAACAACCAATCAGAATTGCGCTCGCGCACGGCAAGGTGCGCGCACCCAGCGTGCACGCTGCGCGCGTACAGATATATATATTGATTTAAATGCTATTTTCTCTGGAAATACTGAGCAGATTTACACCAAACCTGCAAAAGGCACTTCATGGACCTTATGGCTACCTCTCTGCCAAATTTCACGTAATTCTGTTCAGCCGTTCGGGCTGTAGCTGCGACTAAAGTCCCTATGGAAAAATCCATGGGGAAAATGCGTTTTGGGACCCCCCCTTTTTCTCGGCCCCCGCTTGACGAATCACCCCGAGACTTTCAGGGTAGGAGCAGAGCGGAGCGCCCCATTAGTTTTGAAAATTTCGCGAGGATTCGTCAATCGGCGCCAAAGTTATTCAAAATAGAATTTTGAGATTTCCTATGGAAACTCGGTCCTAACTATAACTATCTACTGGCGACCGCCAGTAGATAATATATATATATATATATATATATATATATATATATATATATATATATTCACTTAAAAAACCATAGGTTTCACACATTTTATAGTTAGTAGGACATTTCACTCGTGAAAAACCAATGAAATTCCCCCGTTATAGTTAGTGCAGGCAACTATAACTCACGCAACCGCAATCCTCTGCTGATGACGTCAGATATTACATCACTGTATTTAGGCACTTATTTACCCATGTCTTCTTCCATTAATTTTTAGCTATACATATATTACAAATATTTTTTTTTCAGAAAAACACATATGTCATCAGTGATGTAATATCTGACGTCATCAGCAGAGGATTGCGGTCGCGTGAGTTATAGTTGCCTGCACTAACTATAACGGGGGAATTTCATTGGTTTTTCACGAGTGAAATGTCCTACTAACTATAACATGTGTGAAACCTATGGTTTTTTAAGTGAATTTGCAAGGTTTTTTAAATGCTAATTCCTAACTATAACGTGTGTGAAACCTATGGTTTTTTCAGTGAATTTGTACGTTTTTTTAAATGCTAAGTTATGTATTTTTATTTTTTTTCCTTGCGCGCACGGTACGCGTAGTCACGGAATCGTTACGCGAAGTTCACGGAATTTTTCCGTTTACGCCGTGCGCGTACGCTACGCGCATTCGCCGATTTTTCGTAAAAAAATTACAATTAATTTTTGCCCTTGGGGGTCCTTCTGGGACCCCCTGACAAAGGCTAGGGGGTCAGGAACTGTCCACCCTGCCCCCTTTTCACGTTCTCCACCTTTGTTTTTCACCCCCTCAGACTGCGAGAGACAAAATGGCGGCCGACACTTCCTGGTTTCGACCGATTCGAATGTTTACTAAGATCTAACAACCAATCTGAATCGCGCTCGCGCACGGCGGCGTGTGCGTACGGTAAGCTTACGGTACGCGCTCGGAGCGCGCCTATAGATATATATATTGATTTAAATGCTATTTTCTCTGGAAATACTGAACAGATTTACACGAGACCTTCAAAAGGCACATCCCTGACCTGAGGGCTACCTCTCTGCCAAATTTCAAGTAATTCTGTTCAGCCGTTCGGGCTGTAGCTCGGACTAAGGGTCCTATGGAAAAATGCATAGGGAAAACACGTTTTGGGACCCCCCCTTTTTCTCAGCCCTCGCTTCACGAATCCCCCCAAGACTTTCAGGGAAGGAGCGGAGCGCCCCACCTATTTTGAGAATTTCGCGAGGATTCGTCTATCGGCGCCAAAGTTATTCCAAATAGAATGTTGCGGATTTCCTATGGAAACACGGTCCTAACTATAACTATCTACTGGCGACCGCCAGTAGATAATATATATATATATATATATATATATATATATATATATATATATTCTCATTTTTAGAAAGAGGAATAGATTTGACCTTATGGCATATCATTGGATGACTCGGCAAAGATATTTTGAAAGCTATTACTTGAAGAAATGGGAAACTGGGTTCAATATGAGAACTTGATTAAAATTGTTCAGTTTGGTTTTAGAACAGGGTTTATAACACAGATTTATATATTTTCTTTAAATTATGTCTTTAGAAAATGTAGTAACAAAGCCAATTTGTTTGTGGGCTACATACACTTTCTAGCTGCATTTAATTCTGTTGATTGTCATTTATTTTGGAAAATGTTAGCCCCATTATGAATAACGGGTGGTCTTTTCACTATGCTTATTACTCTACATACTATTACATGCACCAAAGTACACTTAGGAATTCATGGAGAAATGACAGATAAGATACCTACATTGAGCAACCTTGGACAATGCTACAACATGGTGCCAATGTTATTTGTCTGGTCATCATCCAAATACTTGATTGGTAAGGGATTTTCTTCAGAGGTAAATCGATTGCTTATAGGTGCATTATTATATGTGGATGATTCGGTCATAATTGACAAGATTCCAGTGGGTCTCTAAAGGCGCTAAATTGTACTGAATAGCTAGTCAATTAAGCTCATTGACAGTAAATATTTCTATGACTCAATGTATACAATATGGCAGCAAATGTTTACAACATGCCTGGCAGGTTTGCAATAATAACCTGGCGAGCCTAGTGTTAAGTAATAAAGGTCAATGAACAGTTGACCTAGAAGGCATATCAGACTATGCTTACATTAATGCTTTCACTATATTTCATGTTTTGAGATATTTTAATCATGCATATAGTGGTCTCTCTTGTTTACTTATGTTGAAGATGTCTGCTCAAAACAATTTACCTGTGTCAGTTTGAGGAGCAGGTGGTCCCAACACATGAAACAGAGTTCAATTAATTTAGAGTAAAGTGTTTCATAATGCCATCTTAATGCCACTGGCAGTAAGTAGGTGTTGAAGACTTGCAAATAGAAAAACCTTTGTGGGCTTTCCAATTCCAAGGTGATGTCACTCATATTAATTGTGGTACAGGAATTCTAAAAACGGAGTCATTGTCTTTATTCTATGTTATCTTTAGTTTACAGAAAGATGTAGCGTGCTTAATCACCACTGATTTCTCGCCACTAAAGACTGCCAACATCATATAAGAACCAGCTCAAGAATACAGAAGGAGCTGCCAGTGGATTATGAAAGCAATGTAAATAATCATGTCTTTAGGTTGCATCACATTTGGAATGGTACTCTATAGATGTCAATGCTCCTGGCATGAAGTGCCACATTCTGGAGAGCAGAACTGAGAAGCTATGGGCTCCATACCTGCAACTGGAGAATCTAGGAATTCAAAACATGTTATCTGAAGATAAACTTGGAATACTTTGTAGTCCAGTATGGTTCGAACTGGGGGTCTCTAGTTGGCAGAGGTAGGTACCTTTGACCAAATAGGGACCCTTGCTTCTAGTCAGGGTAAGAGGGTACACTCCTAAAATAACCCCTGCTCACCCCCTTAGTAGCTTGACACAAGCAGACAGGCTTATCTCAGAGGCAGTATGTAAAGCATTTGCGAACACATACAGTAACCCAGTGACAACACTACAGATGGAATGGACACCACACAAGTTGTAGTATAAAAATAAGTATTTTTATGTAGACTTAACACATGACCACAAACGACAAAAATCCAGAATACTGTATTTTAAAAATGGTAGGATTAGCTTAGTTCTCTTAAGATGTAAAATGCAGCACTTTGAGTTCAATCTACCTTTGGATGCCAAGTCCAACAAGTATGAACTGATAGTGTGAATAGAACAATGGTTCCCTGTGGACTCATTTCAAGGTTACATTCAATATTATCCAGGAGCAGAAATCAATCATAAAAATATTATACACAGCCCACTAAATATTTAATTTATGAACTGCATTTATTTCATGTGTGCAATGTTTTCAAAGGTAAACAATGCTATGAACGATGATCATACACTGCCACAAATGTCAAGAGGTGACGTGTGTGCATATAAAGACAAATTATTTTTAACTCCAGAGAATTATTTTGCATTGATGGTCAGCGAGTCTATGTGTTGCCTAAAGTTGATCGCATTTTGACCTCTACAGTAAGTCATCGGTCATCTTCAGGGCAGGGGAACAGTGAAGAGCGCACTGGTTGGGGTCAGATTGCCCATGGTTATTAAGCTTGTGATACAGGGATATTGTTAAGGAGCCCGAAACAGACGGATGAGGCAGTTGTACTGGGTAAGCAGAGGCTTGATATTTGAGTAGTGTATGGTTTATTCCTGTTGTTGGCACTAGGGGGTAAAGGATCAAATCTGGAGTTAATGTAGATTCTCTCTGCAAAAAACAAGAATCAGTGCCAGGGCAAGCTGCCAAGACTGGATACACTTTGTGATGGTCCACATCAAATAGGGGGCGCATGGCTATGAAGCGAGCCTTGAAGAAATTCAAGGCTTGAATTTTTGAGGAAAGTAATCCACTGATCAGTGAGTGGATCACCGGCCTTTAATATATTTTCCTTGGTTCCTGATCAGCATGCTAGACCTGTGTTGGATCCCACCAGTAGGAACTGAGGCGCTCCTATATAAACCTCTGAAAATTACCATACTGGGCCTGTGACTGAAGCATAAAGATTCACTTTTAATATGTTCATTAATGGTGAGCCAAAGAGATATTTTATTTATTTATTTATTTAAGCAATTTGTAGAGCGCACAAATACCCTTGGGTGTCTCGGTGCTGCGGACTGTGTGGAAGACCAAGCCGGGAGTAGGTGGTTATTGATTAAAAACCCAAGTCTTTACTAGTTTCCTGAAGGCAAGCAGGGTGGGGCAGGTTGTAATGTGATGGGAAAGGGTGTTCCACAACTTGGCTGTGGCCACAGTGAATCTTCTGTCACCCCAGGAGACTTTTTTTGTTCGAGGGACCTTCAGGAGGTTGGCTACTGATGATCGCAGAGGTCTGTTGGGCTTGTAGACACAGAAAGCCCTCTTAAGAAAGTGAGGTCCAGTATTGTGGATGGCTTTAAATGCGATGCAGAGTGCTTTAAATTAAACTTGGCTTCTTATCGGTAGCCAGTGGCGTTTTCGTACCACGTTTGAGATTGGTTGATACTTAGGGGTGCTTGTTAGCATTCTGGCGGCAGAGTTCTGCACCATATGTAGTCTATTTATGACCTTCTTCTGAGCATTGAGGAGGAGGCCATTACAATAGTCTATTTTTGACGTTACTAGGGTGCTAATAAGGGTTTTTCCGGCACTGGATGGAACGAATGGTAGGAGTTTTTTAATCATCCTAAGGGTATAGAAAGATGAGGAGACAACTGCATTGGAATGGAGTGAAAAAGGTAACTTGTTGTTGAATAAGACACCTAGATTTCTGACTTTCGAGACAGGGGGCGGTGGAGGTCCCAGCTTGGCCGGCCACCAAGTAGGGCACCATGCAGGGAAAAGATTACCAAAAATCAGTACCTCCATTTTATCAGAGTTCAACTTTAGGCAGTTGTTGGCCATCCAAGTCACAATAGCCAACATTCCGTCTTGGAAGCTGGCTGCAATTGCTCCTCCGTCATTATGGATTGCGAGCACCAGTTGTGTGTCATCTGCGTAAGGTGTCACACCCATCCCATGGGTTTTGATGACCCTAGCCAAGTCCGACACGTAGTTATTAAATAAGGTCGGACTCAAAGATGATCCTTGTGGCACACCACACGGGAGGGCAAATCGGGAGGACTTAAAGTCCCCAAGACTTACTAATTGTGTGCGGTTAGAGAGAAATGAGACCAATAGATCTTTAGCCCTATGTTTGATGCCAATGGTTGAGACACAGTCGAACAGTGTAGCATGGTCGACCGTGTCGAAGGCTGTTGATAGGTCTCACAGCACTAGAAGAGCAGCACCACCTTGGCTAGTACTGTCCTGATTTCATTTGATGCTTTATGGAGGGCAGTTTCTGTACCATGGCCTTTTCTAAAGCCGAATTGCATGTCGTCCAGAAGGTTGTTATCCTTGATTTATTGGGCCAGCTGCGAGTTCATTCATTTCTCAAAGATTTTTGTTGGAAATGGAAGGCTAGCAATAGGCCCATAGTTTTTTGTTGCTGCTGGATCAAGGTTCTGCTTCTTCAGCAGCAGCTTGATGATAGCCTTTTTCCAAATAGGAGGATAGATGCCTGTTTGAAACATGGCATTACAGATATCTGTAAGGTTGGGTGCTATAAGATCCGGGATCAGTTTTAAGACTGACGAGGGGCAGGGGGCAGTGGGGGAGCCTGATTTGATGGTAGCGATTAAGTCAGAGATCTGTTTTGATGAGACTTGATTGAATTTCGGAAAAGAAGGGGAACTTTCTTTATTGCTGAAGACATCTGTCAAAGGGTCAGCTTTAGGAAGTGCGGCAAATTTGTCGTATATGTTACTGACCTTTGCTTGAAAGAAACTGGCCAGTGATTTGCAAAGATCTTGGGTGGGAGCTATTGGGGAATTCGTCGTTGACCTTGATAGTTTTGCGACTACCTAAAACAGCTGCATGGTGGAATCTTGGGCGGATTCTATCTGACTAAGGTAGTATTTGCTTTTCTCCCTGATAATAAGTTGTTTGTACTTGGATAGAGCTTCCATGTAGATATGGCATAATCTAGTCAGGAGATAGTGATTGCTATAAATTCCCAACTTTTCTCAACCCCATTCAGCATGGGGAGGGTTTTTCTGAGAATGTAAATGGTAGAAAGAGCTCACCAAAACAGCAGAAACCTGCTCATTTTCAGAGAGAGTTAAGCATCAGTTCTTCTGCCCAGGATTTTTTTACAATGATTTCTTTCATCTGGAGTAGATCCAGTTAGGTTGCCCAGTAGGAGTCAAGCCCTAGATCAACTCTCCCAGTGACAGCCACCAATTCAGTTTTGTCAGCATTCAATTTCAGCCCAAACTATTTAACTATTCACAAATGCATATCATACAGTGTTAAAGGGTAAACCTGCCACCCACGGTCCAGTCAATCTAACGACCAGCTGTGCGCCATTCGCATATCTGTACACATTGACCCCACTGTAAATTGTGAGATTGGTTAAAGATGTAACATAAACTAAAAAGATGTGATGACACGGATAAACCTTAAAGGACCCCAGATTTCAATGGAATCTCTAGAGAAAAAAAGGTGGAAGGTAATCGATTGGTTGTGGTCCTCCAGTATAAAGTGAACCATGCCACTGCCACTTCCATGGTACTAGCTGGCTTTCTGTTATCCGGCATGCACAGGCCAAGGAGGATCAGATCACTGACCTCGCTTCGATCTGCCGACATTCTAAAATCATCATGTACAGCTAGCAATACTCATTCCCTGCTGAAGACCAAGTGTGAAGCTGCTTAAGAAGTGTTCAAACATTTGCAGTTGTGTGTAGCCCATAAGTTGGCTAGCCCAGTGGCTTTTTAGAAGTTTAGCTGCAGCCGGGAGGAGGGACACAGGATGAAAGCTCTTCAGCTTCGCAGTGTCATCCCCAAGTTTCTTCAAAGTGATAGAGACTATGAAAGCTTTGAGTAGCTCAGGGACAATGACCTGCTCAAGTAAAGAGTTAAGCACTGTTCTCAGGAACCCAAAATAGGCTCTATACATTTGCTTTAAGATGGTATCTGGGCATGGATGGTCGGCAGATTGGAGGCTCAGATTGAAAAAAAAATAAAAAAACACCTTCAGAAATAGAGAGCAGAGACAAGCGGGTGTGTGTATTATGCATATGTTCTGCAGTGGTTGCAATAAAATGTTTTATTTCCATTTCATTTCTAATTAAACTAATCTTGCCGGTGAAATAGTCATTTAAACCCTTACACAAACATTGAGGAGGAGTAATTGTGTGAATCATGCAAATGTTTTATAATCTGGGAGGCTTTTTTTCTGTGGAATCACAGGGCTGCTTTCCTCTTCTGAGAGATTATGCCACAAACAGATGGTCGCTGGAGAAACCCAATATAACAAAATACATAAACAATAGTTGTGTTCCTTTTTTGCAGAGTTTGACTTTGTAAATTATTTAAAATAAGATTCAGCAAGATCGGTCAATAGAAGTAGTTAAAAAACATTACAAATTTAAATGGATTGAACTATCGTTTGAAGAAGACGACTCTTGTATGTTCTCGAAAAAATAATTAAAATAATGAAATAAGACATATAATAGTACCTGGTAGCCACCCTTCGTCCTGATGTGAGAAGGAGATTGCTCCTCCTCTGACTAGGTCAGCAGCTTGCAAGATGTGAATAGGTTTGTTAAATGTGACTGTATGAAGAACGTACCTGATGAATTAGCTAATTTGGATTACTATGTACTGAGTTTGGAAAAAAAGCGGTACCTCAGATCAAGCTACCGTTAGGACTGTTATGGCGATACAATTTTTGTTTAATATATACAGGTTGAATGTTGTATTGGCTTTAGGTTTATTCTTGAAACATGCTTGTAAAAGAAAAAAAACTATATTGCATTTTAAATATTTAAATCATGTAGTTAACTGTACTATAGGTCGTATGGTCTATACTAGTTTTAGGCAAAGTGCTACATTCACCAGGAAATGCTAGATTTTATACTCACAAAGTTTCTTCATTTGTATTTTTCGTTTTTTCTTTGCACAAAATGTGCAAATTCCCCCTTTAACTGAAAGTAAGTCCAGGTATTATTGATGACTCATAGGCGAGTACTATCTCATCTCTGATTCTCCGAGAAACAACCTTGTATAGGCTCCTAATAGGCAGGGCGGCTGATAATGGAAGCAGCCTGAGCTGCGAAAGGACTTATCGTTTACGTAGTAATAACTTCCAGGTTATTATTGCCAATCTCCCGCACAACAGCCTGAATGGGAAGGGATAATGCTTCCTACAAAGGCATCATGATGGCTTTTCTTAAAGATAGCCTCATTGGCAGACATTTTCTCACTGAAATTAGTTTGAAACAGTGTCAGACTATAGCTGTGACCTAAATACAAAATGGGTGCCGAATACAATGGACTCAGTAATACATAATGGGCAGCCCAGCAAAAAAAAAAAAAAACACATATCCGCTAGTGTGAAATGAGAAAAATTAATATATTCCTTTAATAGCTGAAAAAGTCAGTTGTTGTGTTAGGACACAAGTCTCCCTGGACATCAGTGGCGTAACAAAACTTCAGGGGGCCCCCCTGCAAAGTACATGCAGGGGGACCCCCAGGCTCCGGACCCAGTCCAGAGCTCATAGGCCAGGGACCTGCCAATGCTGAAGGGGGCCCCCAGAGCTCGGACCCCCTCACCGCAGGGGCTGGGCTTTTGTTACGCCACTAGGTTCACTTGGTTCTACACACACCCCTGTGCTAGGAATCTTAGAATTATCACTTCATAAGACTTCCTCTTCCCAGTCCTAATATTTGAAGGGTGCAAATCTCTAAGGACTGACTTCTAAAATCTTAAACTAAAAATCTGAAAGATTTTTGCACCACGCCTCCAGGGGAGGGATAAGACAGAGCTGTAGCATGGCACAGGCTTGTATGGCGCCTCTGGTAGACGGTGAAATTATGTTTGTCTTATTATTTAGTTCAGTGAGGTTTGGAGGACTTATTCAAAGAGAATGAATTAAAGAGGAGGCTGCTCTGCTTCCATCCTCTTTATGATTAAGGCATAAGTCTTGTTAGGAGAGCAGCCAATGGGTTCCTGCACGCCACTTCTCCTCTTTGCCCTGATGATGCCATGAAACTGTTTATGTACTCCACAATGCACAGCAAGCAGCATGGTGGGGAGAGGTTAAAAAAAACTTTCTTTTTTCCTGTCTGTGTAAAATTGGGAAATTTGTTATGGATCCTTGCTTGGCTGATCTCGTGGATTGGATCTCGAGATGCAGAGGGTTGTAACTGATGCTTCTGGGCCAGTTTTGTGCTGTATCCCAGTAGTGTTTGCACACACTTTTCAAAGGGGCTTTCTTTATTTAAGAAGAAGCTCAGTTTTCCATGGTTAGTAGTTTCACTAAGCATATTTTGTGCTAAAAGTATCTCTTGAGCGCTATAAACTTGCTCTCCCTTCCAGTAGAACGCGTTTCTCAAAACAGAAGCAAGCGAATCAAGAAAGAAGGCCTGTCTCACTCACACAGATGACACAGGCATAACAGGAGAGAGCAATAGCATTGGTCTGTTTTCCCTGCATCTCCTGCTACTCTAGTCCGGTTCACAAATATTTTGAGGCTGATGATTGGAAAGACTGAATGCTGTCATTGATCTGCATTTCCAACTTCAGTTGCATCTGCATGGTCCGGGTCTTATTCCAAATGAACAGCCTTCTCAACCTGGTTATCATCTGGGTGGGAATGATGAAGATTTTGTCTCTTTAATAAATCATGATGAAATCCTTACAGTGGAGGAAAATGGTGTTATATTTTTAAAAAAGTGTTTTCTTTCAAAGACCTAAGATATGATTTTTTGGTTCCTCATTGAGATCTTCCATTAGTTGCAAAGGCTATCCAGCTGGCCCGTTTGAGCCCTTAAAAGAGGCCCCTTTTAATATCCTTTCTGCTGAGGTAGTTTTATGGCCACCACTTTGGCAAGGAGAATAGAGCAAATTGGTGCCCTACATTTTTTTCTTGTTTTCTTTCCTGTGGTCCTTGTCTCACATCTCCCTCCTGCTTTCATTCCAAAATAAATTATTTGTCCTTATCTATATCCTTCCACTTCTTTACCTGGGGAGATTCCTCAGCACTCTCTAGATGCGGACAGAGCTGTATGCATTTACCTTCAGAGAATTTCTGAACTTCATTCATCAGATCATTTTTTATGACTTTTGGTTCAGTAAGAAAATGATATAAACCTTCAGTGGCTACCTTTAGTGATTGAGTATGAAATGCAATGTTACCCTCTTATGAGTTGTCACGTATTCCTTTCTCTCCTTCTATTTTGGGCTGCTCCATAAGGCATATGGCTACTTGTTGGGCAGTGGCCCTGAGAATTTCAGTTTACAGACTGCATGTGTTAAACATTGTAGCTATGTTGGTTGCTTCAGTCTTTGAAGCAGTGAATACATTAATATATTTTATTTATTTTCCAGGGTAAAATGTATGGGTGCAGCATCAATTTCTTTTTTTGTTTGTTCAACCATGCCTCTTTTGTTTGTTATATCCTCAAATCCTATACCTGAGAGAAAGAAGTGTAACAAAGCAGTAATGCCCTGATTACGTACTGGCACTTTTCATTATCCTGAGCATACGTTTCCTTGCCCCAGTCCTACTCCTTCCCTCCCTTTCTTGCAGTTGTGGAAGGCATAGATGTATTTTGTTATGCTTCCAATTTCAGGAAGTGTTTAGGGTAGAGCTCTGTCCAGTAACTCCCTTGGAGGAGGGTCAGAAGCCAGTCCTTCCTCAACTCTGAGGACTGGGAAAAGGAAGAGTGTATAATGAAAGTAACTGGTAAGTAATAAAGGAGTTCTCTAAAACTCAGCACTGGAAGCTTCTAAGCTTTCCTCTCACCGCTGCCCAGCAACAGGATACAGGGGAATATACATGCAATCGTCCAAAGCCTTCCCTTCCTCTCTGCAGAGGCCTCATAAATGCCTTATTAATGAGCAAAACAGACAACTGTAAAAGCTCCTTTCCAGCCTTCCATGATATGCTCTTGCCTTACTGGGCAAGGACCTCAGCTTTGCCAATCAAACCCTCTTTGACCACCCCAAGCAATGTTTCGCCTCCACTTTCATACACAATGCCTGGTGTTTGTCTGAACACAACTACTGACGCAAGTGTGGCCTATTTACCTGATCGCACGCTCTCGCTGTATACTCGCATGCAAGATACACTTCGCCGCCCGCCACATACTATCCACTCCCAAGCTGCGTGGCACCACGTCCAGGTTTGAATCTTTCAGCCTCTTCGCTCTGCTGCGTTTGTACACACTCTAGCGTGTTCTAAGTAGCCACCTCCCTCTCCTCTTTAAAACTGAACTCATAGTGCACCTCACTTTAATCAAATGAGTGGAATGCTGCTTATTGAGTGCAACCGCTACACAAAGGAAGCCCCAACACAGGAAAAAAGAAAGAAATTGTGAAAGTGTGCTACACAAATGAAGGGAAGGGAAAGGGAAAGGTGAAAGGAAAGGGAAAGGGAAGGGAAGGAGGAGGATAGGTGTGATAGAAAGAAATAGAGAAGAAGGAAGAAAGAAATAGGGGATGAAGAGAAAGAAACACAAGCAAAAGAAATAGGAGTAGGAAACAACAAAAACGAATGAAATAAACAGAAAGATAAAGAAACAGAAGTAGGTGGAAAAGAAAGACGAAAGGAGAGGTGAAGAGGGAGGGAAAGTTTGAAAGGCAGGAAGATGGAAGTATGAGAAATAGAGAGAACGCTGATGTCGTACAAGTTCTTGAGAAACCCTCTCCTCCGCACCTTTCTGGTAAGCTCTATGGGAGGAATGAGGAAGCGAGCGGGGTGCTGCGTGCTGCACTCGAAACATGCAGGGAAACAGGAGGTAACAGTGTGAGGAGCAGAACTGAGGAGAGACAGCCACGGAGGAGAGACAGACAGGCACAGAAGAGAGACAGGCACAGAGGAGCGGCTGCACTGAGAGAGGAGGAACAGAGGGGTAGGACAGAAAGCAGGCGGGAGGAGACACAGGGGCCTAGGATAGACAGACAGGAATGACAGATACAGTGGGGGAGAGATGGGGCAGAGTGAGAAGCACACATGAGAACGAGGTACAGAGGAGAATAGATAAGGGGGTGAGCCACAGAAGAGAGCAGCAGAGAGGCAGCCGAAACCAAGAGTACCGTGGAGAAGAGATGACACAGAAAAGAGATAGATAAAAAGACAGTCCGAGAGTAGCGATAAATAAAAGAAAAGACGGAGGGCGAGAAGGCACGCTGTCACAGCGGGGTGGAGAGAGACAGACAAGAGAGAGGCACCGAGGCACCAGAGTGGAGAGAGACATACATTGTGGCAGAGAAATCACCGCAAGTACAACCACTGACGGAGGACACCTCGGGGGGAAAGGGACAAAGAGACAAGGACACCGAAACAGACACAGTCTTAAAGAGACACTCAAGACATGCAATCCGAGACACAGGGGGCAGCAAAGCCCTGAGCAGTAACTAGTCTAGAGCAAGAGAGAACATAGTGTGGCAGCCTCAGGAAACGCCGTAGGAGAGACATCAGCAGAGAGGCAGCCCCAGGAGAGCAGCATGTGTGGCATGAGGAAGAGAGAGACAACAGCGTCAGCAGCACTCTTTTATCATCCAAGAAACCCCCGAATCTAGGAACCCGCGTTGCCCTGCAAGATGGGGGTCCCCAAGACAAGGTAGGTGATACCCCATTGCTCAGATAAAGACATGCACTTCTCAAGGTCCGGGTCAGAGAAAAGTTTGCTTTGTTGAGGTCCCTGGTGCCCGTGGCCCTCAACATGTTGAACATATGCAGCGCCGAGTTTGGGACTGCATAGTGCCTAGCGTGCACACGCGCTTCAAAGCCTTTTCGAAGAGGTGCACGTCTGTGTGCCTGGAGATCCCATTGGGGCCCCTCACATCGCAGAGAGTCAGGAATACGGGGTCTGCGGGTCCGACATTACGTTTTATGGTCTGCCCCATGAAGCATGTGATGTCCAGTATGCTGCCCACCCCAGAGCCCACCCCACCCTCTGAGACTCACCGGAGGCCTGGCCTGCAGCTTCAGTGAAAGGTGCGAGCGGGTGCCACAAGACCGGGCAAAGCTAGCCAGGGGCTAGCAATAATTAAATTATGGCTGCAGCCACCACACCTTCTCTTCGTCTCGGATTGATTTCTCGTCCTTGTGCGCACTTTTATTTGCGCAATGAGAATGCGCATGACAATGACCAGCTCACACGAGGTGCGAGGTGCAACGACGGCAAGACAAGTGTAACCTAAACAACATATAATCATATCCCAGGCCCAGTGATGTGTGCAGTGCTTTCTTGCTTTGCGGAGGGGGCCCCTGGAGCGCGCCCCCCCCCCCCCCCCCCACAACGCAGGGGCTGCGGGGGCCTGTGCTACGCCCCTGCTGTACATCACTATGTGGCCTTTATCACAGAGTACTCCAGCCCAGGGGGTGAAAAGTTTAGATTTTTGGTTAGACAAGGATCTTCCCTTCAGTCCTCAGATCATCCCATTGATTTCATCTTGATCCTATCAGTTATTGATAATTAAGTAAATCCTTGGATTTGTTCCTTTTCCCCTGAAATCCTTTCTGGTCAAAGCCTCGGTTAATTCCAGACTTGATTATATCAATGTTGCCAATCTAGGCTTTCCAGGTTTCCCTTATATAGACTGCAATGGGTCCAAAATATAGCATCTAGGTTGGTGCATAATTTAGGGAAATACAATTGGGTCTCTGACTCCCGTTGATACCTCCAGGGGCTGTTGATTGTGAGCCATATACATTTAAAAGCTTTATGTCTGCCACAAACCGTTGATAATAGTAACATAATAATTGTCCAGAAACTGCATTCAAGGCACTCTCTACCATGCTGACTCAAATGCAGTTCTTTATTTTGCCTCGTCATGGCTATGTGCGACTGTTTTGCACTTTATACGTTTTAATTTGTTAATTCATTCATTCTTGAATGTGTGCCAAAGCAGCAATGGAGAGGACAGCCAGCAAACCAAAAGAGTACAACATCGCTTCAACTCTCCTTGCATGAGATGGGCAGAGAGGACGAAGATGCATGGTGGCATAGCTTAGCCAGTGAGATTCGCGGGGTTTGGAATCTTAAATGTCCCAACTAAAAAAAGCGGGGGGCTGTAGGGTGGAGGGGTGAGATGACCAAACTTTAGGGTGGGCTGTTTCAATGAGGAACAGGATTAGTACTGATTTGCATTAAGTGGGCCTCTGTCTGGAGGGACACAGTGGGTGAATAAGCGATGGGTTCAGAATGCTACCTTGAGTGATTGCCACTGGTTAGACTGTCTTCATGCATTCATCCCATCACCTTTTGGGTGTTTGCCAGTAGTGTGCCTGGAAACCTGAGACGGGTGTAGCTTGTCAAGCTTACTACTGCCAAAGTTGATACATTCCCAAAAGTAGTAGATTACACCCAATCCAGGAGTACTTCTATGTTTGCAGATTTATGATTTTCTTGGTAAACCAATCACTATATATATATTTAAGTTTCAGCTCCAGAAAATGAACAAATTAAAAGCTCTTGGTAAAATGAGAATGATGAGAAAAACTGACACAGACACAGCAGACCTGAATCAGGGCTCCCAGACCCAACCACCAAGACAAGAACACATTTGACCCCTGCCCTCTCACCAGGGCATGGTTATTCTCCTTGGGAATACATGTTTACAGTGGCATTTACCACAATAGCCTGGCATTCCTGCCCTGGTATCACTTACTTTCAGGGGCATTGTTAATTATCGATAGGCCTCTCGGGAGACAAAGGCTCATCATTCACCCTGGAATACAGTGTCAATAGAAGAGCAAGCAGGAGCAAGGAAAGGCAACTGCTGGGTAAATAGAACAGGGAAAGAAAGACAGACTATTGGAAGGAAGGAAGAAAAGAAGGAAGTATGGATGAATGAATGGGTGGATAAATGAATATGTGGAAGAATGAGCGGGCGAAAGGATGAGTGAAAGATAGGTGAATGGACAGGTGAAAGGATGGCACAGTAAAGGATTGGATGGATAGGTGGATGACAGGTGAAAGTATGGCAGAGTAAAGGGATGGATAAATGAGTGGGTGAAAAGAGGAGTGAGTGGATGATGGTAGAGTGAATAGATGGATGGATGGATGAATGGATAAGTGGCAGATGGATGGATAGATGGCAGAATGGATTGATGGCAAATTGGATGGATAGATAGATGGATCCTAGAATGGATGGATGGATGACAGAGTAGATAGATGGATGGATGATGGATGGATGGATGACAGAGTGGATTGATGGATGGTGGAGTGGATGAATGGCAGAATTGATGGATGAATGGCAGTGGATGGATGAATGGCAAGCAGAGTGAATGAATGGATTAATGGCAAATTGGATGGATGCATGCATGCCTGCATTGATGGATGGCAGAGTGTCTACATGGATGGATTGCAGAGTGAATGGATGGCTAACAGAGTGTATGGGTTGATGGCAGAGTGGATGGATCGATAGATAGCAGAGTATGGAATGGATTGCAGAGTGGATGTAAGGATGGCAGAATTGATGGATTAATGGATAAATGTCAGTGCATAGATGGATGGCAGAGTGCATGAATGGATGGATGGCAGAGTGGATAGATGAATAGGTGAATGGATGGCAGAGTGGATAGATGGATGGATGGCAATGTGGGTGGATGGATAGATGAATAAATGGATGGAATGGGGAAAGATTGAATGATGGGTGAACAAATGAATGGATGACAGAATGTAAAGGTGAAATAGTGGATATCTGAAGGTGGATAAAAGTGTGAAATAATGAATGGATAAATGCATAGATGGAAGCGACAAGAAAGCTGTTCTATGGAGGGCTCGGTTTCCTTGCTTCGCTTGCTTGATGAAATAAGTGCTTTAGTTCAAAGTGGGGGCGATTTTAACTTTCTGGCTACTCACTTGCTTACATTAAATTATTTCCAAAGCTCACAATCTTCTTCATCTCTGCTACAAGAGGTCAGGGTCAGAGAGTTCTCAAATCAGTGCATATAGGCATGACTCTATGTTTCCAGTCCTCCCCTTTTGCAAATAATTTTATCAGGTAACTGATAACCCTATGTCCTGAGCCCACATTGCAAACAGAGGTTAGCACACCAACAAATTAATAGGGCGAGTCAAGCCAGAGCCAAGCCAAGGGTCCATTCACGAGTCAAGGTATGAAAATATTTGGGGGCAGATTTACAAGCCCCTCACGTCATTTTTGTGGCGCCGTTGCATCACTTTTTGTTATGCAGCGGCGACGTAAAAATGCTGCCCATTTACAACATGGCTGTAGGTGGGGGTTGCCGGTAGTCATTTTTGGTGACAACCACTTATTTTTCATGAACGACTTTTGTTCTAAGCAATTGAGAGAGAGAGAAGCACAAAAAAGGAAAGAAGCAGAAAGAGGAAGACCATAAAACAGTGACAAAGGTGAAAGCAGGGATGAAAAATGAGATAAAGAGACAGGGCATGTCTGGTGGTGAAATAAAGAAGCATGAGGTGGAATCAAGAAGACACAGCCTTGGTATTTGTAACCCTGGCCTTTGATAGTAATGAGTGTTTGCACAAAATGCAATAATATAGATTTAATAAACGTATAGAAGCTAAACATGGTAATTGCAAATAAAAAAAATGTTTAACCCCTTCGCTGCTGCGGACATTCCGCTGCAGCGCTGGGGGGGGCAGGGGGGCAGCGCGGCGGGCCTGTGCTCATGACGGAGCCGCTCCGTCATGAGCCACAGTTGAGCTGTGCTCATGACGGAACGGTTCCGTCATGACTCCGCCCATTTGCGTTGTCCCCTCGCACAGGCGGGGAAACAGCGCCGCGCAGGCGGAGCGGCCGCCAACAGGATTGTCATGACGGAACCGTTCCGTCATGAGCACACGCCAACCGTGGCTCATGACGGAACGGTTCCGTCATGAGCAGGGAAGGGGTTAAAAGGGCAAAAATCTACACAGCTGCCACACTTACAAGAATTACATGAACGAATCAACCAAGAATACAAAAAAACGAAATACTACAAGAGCTTGAAACAAAAGAGAAAAGACTCAACTGAAGATAAAAGCGGTCTCTCAGACTCCAGTTGTGTGATAGAATTACAGTGGTTAACATAATTACAGGGGGTTTTAACAGAGCGTTTGCATAAAATGCAACAATATAGATTTAACAAAGGTATAGAAGCTAAATGTGTTAACTGAAAATAAAAAAGAAATGTTTAGAAAGGTGAAAAGGCACACAACTGCCAAACTTACACGCACTAGGGCTCGAACCTTTTTAAATGTAATGTTAAATGCTGTTCATTTATAAAATTCAAATGCATGAATTTTTGTGAAAATGAGATCATGAAGAAAGAAGATATAACAAAAATGTGAACTTTTGACCCTCGCTAAAAGGTGCTTTCTCATTTTAAGTTTAAGATTTTATAACATGGTTCACATTTGTTTTTTTAAAGGTTTCTGTTTTTTAAAGAAATGTATTGTTGGGTTTGATTAAAAGATTAATTTAGATGGAAGCTGTGCAACCTCACAAGAGGAATCAACAGAACCTTTAGAATGATCACCCCTTAAACTAACTCATAGTTCCTTTTTTAGGTCATGTAAATTTCCTTGAAAGATGTTTCAATTTCTACATAACTTACTTTAGTTTGAAGGATAGTCTAGTATAAGTGTACATGGGAAAGCTCAATTCGGAACAGAGCAGAACACTGTTCGATATTAGTTGCAACAAATTTAGCTAACATAGTTGACAGTTCTTTGTGTTATGACAAGTAATCAGGATCCCAGGCGAATCGCAGACGATGATTGGATGGAAGAAAACAGTGGCTACATCAGTTACAGATTCTAACACAATGTGTTGTTTATATAAGTGCATGTTCCTAGATTAGGCAACCAACTGGCCTTACTCTCTTGGGCAGACCTCTCATGCTGACTCACATTGCAGACTTTGGTCTGCAGAGCTTCAATTGAAATTTGTTACCGTTGCCCCAGACCCTGTGCTTTATTGGACTGAGACTCTACTGAGTTTCTGGAAACTTTCTTTATGGGACGATCTTTGGATATCTCTGATAGCTTTAAATTGATTTAATTGAAGCTCCATACTTTCTCTCACTTTCTTGCTATAGAGCTCTTTATGGGTTCTTATTGACTCCTTTCTCATTTATTTCTTAAAATGTGGATTATTTCCTTTATGTAACACACTTGATAATGAGTTATGCCTGACATTGTTACTAACCTGATTTGAAATTGATTGATGAATACAATTGCCAAATAAAAATAACTTTCTAAACACTTTGGATGAATCAAATCCTTAAATTTGTTATTAAACTCTTTTCATTGACTAACACCCAATATTGATTATTGCTGATAAATGATTGAAGTGATTAATAATTACATTGCTCTTCTGTCTTCAATGGTCAAGGTTCATCGACCTGACCGAGCGAGGGTAAGTCTTGAAGAGTTTGGAAATGGTTTGACCTAATTTATACTTACTCTCGCTCCAATTGTGCTGGTCGCGGGCTTCTGAGCAAATGTGTGGACGTTGGCATTTAATCTTTTACAAATTAGGCCCTGATGCATGTAATTCAGCTATTATATGTCACCATCTCAACATGTAGCCCTACCTGTTCTGTGACAGGACAGTGAATGCCTCATTTTGAGCCGATTATCTTGTACTGTTTTGTACACAGCTGGGCGCTCATGAGACTCCCAGGTGGATCTCAGTGTGCCTATCCAAAAAAAGTAGCCATGGCCTCTCCTACGATTATCCGCTTCAAAGAGTGTGGGGGTGGCTATTAATGCATGCACTGAGGAGAGGAGAATTATCATCCTTGATAAGGCGGCTCAAGCTCTGCCTCCCTTATTCACTGTCAGCACAGAGACATAGATTTCATGAAGTGAGTTATTTTTTAATAAATATTGTTCAAAAGCTGATGCTCCTAAACGGGCATGTTAACCAACACATTTAGCTGAGTTCCCATTCAGGCTCAGCTTTCTGATCCTAGCTCCATCCTTGCTAAGTCTGGGTTGCATTATTTGAGATCATTTTATGCTGGCTGCTCCTTACTCATAGCTTTTCACTGTCGGAGGACAGGCATTTCTCAAAACAACTCCAGATAGCGTCACGCTTTACAGAGTGAAAGTCCATGAGTGCAATGTTTGTTAAGATGTTCAACTATCTGCGAACCTTTGACTTACGCCTCAGCTTCTACACCCAATTTTTTTGCTCCAATAAAGGCATCTACGCATTGTGGTAAATAATTTAATTACCGGGACTTAATTTGATACAGAAACATAATAAAATAGCTCAGTAAATAAGAGGCAGAATCCGTGGTATTAGAGGTTCGGAATGGGCTTTATTCCAATGGTCGATTATAATCGGTTGCTCCAAGTTCCATCACCACGGAGGTTCAGGAAGTGAAGTACATACATTATTGACAAGAAATGACTTTTATAGAACATACATTACAATGAAGCGAATGCGGTAGGCGTAACAATTGATAAGGAAAATGACGATTCACATGCGTAACTGAAAATGGGCGTAATAAGGACGAAAAAGGAACATAATTGGTTATGATGTCATATATAGGTGGATCTATAAGATTATACTTGGCATAGATGCGCGCGCAGCAGCATGACGTGTGATTGACGTGCAACTAGGGGGTGAAGGGGACTTGACATTTAGCTCTACATGTGGAGACAAAAAGTCTGGGGGGTCAAGTCAACCTAATCCCAAATCATATCTAACATCCTATGTTTAAAGAACTATGTTATCCACAAAAGAAGGACTCTCGGACAGAATCTATTCTATACTGCCTGTGCGTGTGTGTACAAGCGTCTAAGTGTCTATATGAGATGCAAGGGGCAGAAACCTTCCATGGTAACCGGGCTATGAATTACTTGCATAAAGACAGAGAAGCCGAGCCTTTGCTCGGTAGCTGGAAGAATGTTTACTTAAACTACTAGACAGGAATGCATCGGCTGAGGAGCGAAGCAGATAACTCGAAGGTGAAATACAGTTTTTGGCAGGCAGGCAAACCCGGCCGAGGCAGGCACCGTTAGCCGCACAGGGAGTAGGACAAAGTTCATGGATACAGATGCGAGCTCAAACTGAAGCTGTCAGAGGCAGAGAGCAAGAAAAAGCTTGATGGCAGAATCGGGCCTACTCGCCTGAACTGTAAAATGGAGTAACTGAGCCATATAAAGTCGGTGGCCTTTCATACTTAGGAATGGAATATCCAGCCTATTCATGGTGGATCTGACAGAGGACAGGTTGACGGTGGACGCACATGTATTTGCGTCTTCATAACTGGAACTGGAGGGAACATACATGTACTTGTGATTCATACATGGAACCGTTGGGGTCCAAGATAGGGGACATAACTGATCAGAAAAATCCATATTTCCACATTCCCTCCTTGTCCCCTACTTGCCCGTTAAGAGATATCAATCTTCATCAATCCATTGATCTGTTCATATAACATCATTTGTTCTTCTTTCTTCTTCCGTGACGAATGAAATCTTGGTGGTGGAATACACGATGTGGCACACAGACCACAGATCGCTGGTCCACATTGTAGACATAGACAGCAACTGAATAGTATGAGAAGGCCAATACCTAGGAAGGATAGAACTCTCCATCCCCAGGCTGATATCACACTCCAAAACCACCCGGACCAAGTCCAAGTGCCTGGATTCTGGTGTATCTGGCTCACAATCTTATGAAGGCGAGTTATAGCTTTATATACAGATGGCGAATTTTCTGGTATGAATACGCAGCAGCTTGATCCGATGACCCTACAAGCTCCGCCCCTATCAGCCAGGATGACGTCAAGGACAAGACGATTTTGAAGCACAACAATCCGCATAGCAGACTGCTCTTCTGTTAAATTGCCTAAAGCGGAAATAGTTTCATTCACTACTGCTTCAAGGGTTCTAGTTAATCTACGTATCAGCTTACTATTAGTAACAGTACCTATATAGGGAAAGATGCCTTTATTAAAATCTACATACTTGTCCCATGCCGTCTCAGTATAATCGACAATTGGGAGATCTCTCCGCTCTCTGTTGTGTACTAAATGAATATTTCTATAATAATCAGGAGGAGCTAGGAAAACAGGTGGCAAAAGGAATGCAATGTAGCAGGTACCATCCCAATCTAGAGGTAGACGCATATATGCAGTCTGACCACATATAAAGTAGGAGTGGCGAGAAGCTCTAAATGAAGATTTGCCTTGATCACTGAATTCTACTGTAGTAGTGCATTTACTATGGCCCATATGTATGGAACCAACTTTTCTTACACACAATTCACCCTTCGCTGGGAATACTGACATGGTGGGTAAAACTAGTTCAACTTCGGATTCGACATTTAGAATCATGAGATTAGGTGTAAAATTACCTAATCCATATACTTCATTTTCTAGATCAGTTCCTGTTCCTTTGGGGCGACCCTCCTTGTCAGGGTAACAGACTTTGAGTAAAACTAGGTTCAGATTTCCCCATACCCAATGGTCTTGATAAACTGCTGTGTCTGAGTCTATGGAATTGATTAAACTAAACCATGCTCCACAGGAGCCATTATGTGTAAACGGATGTGGAAAGAAAGGCAGGACTCCTTTATAATTCTGATAGGGAGGGAGTCGGCCACACACCCAACAATTAGTAGCATTACTAGTCTGATGGGAATGATGTAACATACTAATGAAAGTGTTATTGCGCAGCGCAAGTCTATAGGACAATTCATGCGGGGGTAGGTCACTAAAAGAATGTTCAGCAGTAACATTGTAAACATTTCTGGCAATAGGGTAATATATGTGCAACAATATACTTGCAGTAATTATTAAAAGACTTAAGAAAAACAAGATTAATAATGTCACTATGCAATGAATACGCAGTGATTTACAATACGCCTGTCGTTTCAACATTTTTCGCGATTTTCCATGATTCAGGTCTAAGGGATACATGTCGGAGACAGATTCAACCGCTTCACCTTGGAGAGGACTTAAACAATCAAATCGTCCGACGGTCTAGGCCTGAGTTTCACCTTATAAAGTTCCTGACTGTTGGCCTCAGCCAAAGGTAGTTTTGAGTCAATGGGTGAAGACACACGAGGTGGGCTATTTACATCTGCAGGAAGTCCATGAAATTTCTTGATATGACTTGAATGCACCCATCCTTTTCTGCCTTCAATCTTCACGGCTGTCCTTGTGGTCAGCAGGACCAATTTGGGTGACTTCCACCTGGGCTCCAGCTGAGTCTTTCGGTCAAAATTCCTCACAAGAACGAGGTCTCCCGGAACTACGTCATGGGGTTTCACCTCAGTGTTGTCGGGAAAGGCTGCAGCTACCTGTGAACGACAAGATTATAGTGCAGACATCAAGGAAGCCAAGTAATCTGTCAGCATATTGCAGTCAATATCAGTTATTTTGCGTGGTATAGGCGTCCCCCACATATTTGGTGGTCTGCCGAAGATCACCTCATACGTGGATAGCCCTGTTCGAGAGTGTGCTACCATTCTCATGTAAAAGAGTGCAACTGGTAACGCTACTACCCAGTCGACACCTTTCTCTCTGCATATTTTGGACAATCTGATTTTCAGTATCTGATTATGTCTTTCTACGAGACCTGCTGCCTCGGGGTGTCGGACACAGTGGAATTTCCACTGATATCCTAACAGAAGTGAAACATGTTTCATTAATTCGGATGAGAACGGCTGGCCGTTATCTGAGTGAACAACACGTGGTAAACCGTATCGTGGGAAGAATTCTCGAACCAACTGTTTGGCAGTAGTCGGGGCAGTGTAATCTGAAACCGGGTATGCCTCCGTCCAACGGGAAAGAGCGCAGACAACTACGAGAACATATTTGAATCCTCGACATCGTTCCATCTGGATATAATCCATCTGGAGTACTTCAAAAGGGTGATCAGGAGGATGAAATCCACCTTGTTCTACGGGAACGCTTTTTCCTGGGTTGAACTGGCAACAGATCATACAGGTACGAACTTTTTGTTTGGCTGCTGCTCGCAAATGTTTATTGAACCAAATGTGTTGAATGCTGTCTAGCATAGCTTTTTCTCCTAGATGTGCTGGACTATGTATAGTGTTAATTATAACTTGGATCATTGAATCAGGAAGGAACCACACAGACTTTTCCTTCATCATCCATCCTTGGTCCGTTTGGATCCCTCCTAATTCAGTCCATTTCTTTATTTCGTCTGGTGTAGCATGTGTCTGTATGTCAATTACGTCAAGAGTAGGATCTTTAACTGTCATACAATGTGTCGGCATCGGGACTATTGTCTTTGTCATGTCGGAGGTTTGAGTTTGAGCAGTCTGTTTAGCTGTTCTGTCGGCTAGATCATTGCCTTGAGAAATGATATCAGTAACTTTCGTATGAGCCTTACATTTCATAATTGATATTGCAGTGGGTAGATGTATTGCATCTAATAAGGCATGAATGAGGGTTCCGTGCTGAATGTGGGCTCCGTGGGAAGTTAAATAACCTCTCTCTCGCCACAGCACGCCGAAGTCATGTACAACTCCGAATGCATAACGTGAATCAGTGTATATGTTGACTTTTTTATTTGTGGCTTGAATACAGGCTTGTGTCAGAGCGATGAGCTCTGCGGCTTGAGCTGACAAGATATTTATGCGATCAGTTTCAATTATTTCAGTGTCTGTTGTGACTGCGTAAGCAGCCACTAACTCTCCTGTACTTGTTCTCATACATGAACCATCTACATACAATGTCAGGTCTGGGTCTGACAATGGAACATCGGTTAAGTCTTGTCTAGGTTTCGTCGTTATTGTAATAACTTCAGTACAGTCATGGGCTAGTGGGTCTGTTCCGATTACAGGTAAAAGTGTGGCAGGATTCAATGTGTTACAACGTCTGATTTCTATATGTGGCTGAAACAATGTTAGTTCGTACCCAGTGAGTCGCGCAATAGTCAAGTGTTGTGTTTGCGTTCTATTTACAAGAACCTCTACTGCATGTGGTACTTGAACTGTCAATGGATGTCCTAACACTATGGCGTCGCTCTGTCTTATTGCTAAAGCTGTCGCTGCTACTGATTTTAGGCATGCAGGCAAAGCCTGAGCTACGGGATCTAATGTACTAGAAAAATAAGCACATGGTTTGTGTGCTCCTGCTTGTTCCTGTGTGAGTACTGACAAGGCAGTACCTTCGCGTTCTGTAACAAAGAGTGTAAACTGTTTTCTGTAACATGGCGTTGCTAAAACAGGTGCTTGACATAAAGCTTTCTTTAGGCTTTCAAAAGCTTGTGTATGTTCCTGAGTCCAAGGGAGAACAGTCGATGTGGCTGCCTCCTGTGTTGTCAACTGAATGAGTGGTTTTGCTAGAAATGCATACTGAGGGATCCACTGCCTACAATATGAAGTGAGGCCTATGAAAGCCCGTACCTCCTTTTGTGTCTTGGGTATTGGCATGTTATCTATTAACTGAATGCGGTCGGGTGTAAGCTGCCTTCCCTCCTTGGACAGCGAGTGTCCAAGATAAACAACTCGCTGGACACAGAATTGCAGCTTAGAAGGGGACACCTTGTGCCCCTTTTCGGCTAGAAATTGTAAAACTGTCAGTGATGCTTTCTCACATTCGGGTTCGTTTCTCGCGGTGATCAGCAGATCATCGACATATTGAAGCAGAGCAGTGTTAACTGGCATGTGGATACTGTCGAGTTCTCGTTTCAGTGCTTGGCTATAGATGCTGGGGCTTTCTGTAAATCCTTGAGGTGCGCGTGAGAATTTAAAGCTACGCCCATTTAAACTAAATCCGAACAAATATTGGCTTTCCGGATCTATTGGGACGCTGAAAAAGGCATTCTTGAGATCAATTACAGTAAAGAATGTTGCTTCGGAATCAATAGCTGTCAGTAATGACGAGATATCTGGGACCACAGGAAATTGTGGCACAATGCATTTGTTTAATTCGCGCAGATCAATAACCAATCGATATACTGGCGGGGCCTTTGGATCTGTTCGTTTAAGAATCGGAATTATCGGTGAATTACATACATTGGAGTCTGTTTCCACAACCACTCCTTGGGCAATGAGCTCGTCAATGATTTGTAGTAAAGCCACTACAGCATCTGGTGGTAACTTGTATTGTCGCATTCGTGGTAGTACCACTCCTGCTTTCAGTGTGACTCGATATGGTGTAATATTCATGCAACCAACATCAGTAGGGCCTTGTGCCCATAGATGTACAGGTAAAGTCTGCAGTCGGGGATCCATGTCTCTAGACACATAGTGACCTTTAAAATCACGTAAAAACAATCTTACTCCTTCCGGAGAACAACATATTATAGCTCCTAGAGCTTTCAGTGTTTTTATTCCTAACAAGTTTTCTGGACATGATTTAGTAAGCAATAAATCTGTGGTTCGGGTCAAAGGTCCTATCGTAAGTGGAAGAGGCTGTGACACTTCATTAACAATAGGTTTTCCTGAAAAACCAAGGGAAATATTCTGTGAGCCTGAGAGGGGTGCCCCTGGAACTTCACTACGTTTTATGGTTGTTCGACTTGCCCCTGTATCGAGTAAAAATTTTCTGTCTTGGCCTAATAATTCACTATGTACATAAGGTCCTTCTTGATCTACAGGGATCTCGATAAGGGGTAAGTCAACTTCCCTCTCTAGGCTGGTTCATGCGTATCGTTGGTAATCAGGATAGTCGTACTGTGCGGTCTGGTACAGTTGTCGTGTCGTGGTTTGTGTGGCAGCAACGGGCAGCGCTGGTGCAGCTGGCACAAACTGTATAGACTGTGGTGGAGCTGGCATGGACTGTGCATGCTGCGGAGCTCCTTGTTCATTCTGATCCTGTCTAGGTGGCCGTGGTCTTTCTTTTGTATTACCTATGGCGATATTATGTTTCAAAACTGGACAATCGTGTACGTAATGACCTGGCTTTTTACAATAATTGCATGTCCCTTTTACAGGTCCTGTTGAATCCCCGGAATGTGTCATACCCTTTTTATGTCCTTCAGCCGGAACTGTCAGAGAAACTAGCATTTTCATTTTCGTGTCTTTCATGCGTCTGTGTTCATGTTCTTGTTCCTCTCTAATTCTATTGTGATGGTACTGTAACATTTGTAACATTTGTGATGGAGTGTTACCTTGCCAGGTACTCTCGAATTTTAATACTCTATTCTTTACTTGGGGCAGGGCATTTTCTACTAATTTTGTTACAAACAGATGCGGGTATGATTCGCTACTTGCTTTTATGCCACTATTTATACCAAAACATTTTTCAAATCGGGCATAGTAATCACTAGTGTCTTCATCTTGCTTCTGCTTACAGGCTGAAATTGTACCCCAATCTTCCTTTTTCGTAGTTAATAAACGTGGCAGTACCTGTACTAATAAACCTGGTAGCGCTTTAGTTTTATCCCCAAGTCCTGCTCCTGCAGTTCGGGCCTTTTCTTCCGCTTCTAATACTGACCATTCTATCTTTTGGTCTCCTACCTCCCACTCTTTTTCCCTGAGTTTCTCATAAATGCCAGCAGGCATCAATACCTTTAATATTGTCATAATGTCGGGATAGGTATACTCTCCCATGAGTAACATGTCTTTAATTTCTCGGTGAAAACCCGCTGGATCTTTGTCATGACTGGGTACCACTTTCTTCATTTCTAACAATTCTATTTTCGATATGGGCGTATATACAAATACACGTTTAAACTCATTGTCCTCGCCTTTTATTGGGTGCACTTCTCGTAAGGGATTCTGTCTATCCATGTAATACGTGGTTCTTTCCTTGATGGGCAATGAGACGCGTTCTGAACATACAAAAAGAATATACTGCTTTCTTGATTCTAGAATTTCTTTAATTAATTTAGTACCTGAACCTCTCCATCTATTCATGAGCAATTCAGTCAATATGTCAGGTAAGGGACCAGGGTCCGAATGCTGACTCTGATATAGTATAAGGAAATGTTGAATCATATAAATCCCAGCTAAACGCTGTTCATCTGGGGTGAGATTCAAAAATGTGCGTGCTACTGTATCATCACTATATTTTGACCTAGCTAAATCTTGTTCATCCATAGAATCGAGAAAATGATAACCCCTTCGTTCTCGGAGTAATTTGTCGGCGGCTTGGAACGAATGCTCGTTAGACCTTATATTAATTATAGGTATTTGGAAATTCCTGTTATTATCTGGACATATCGGACGTATCGGGTCGATAAGACATCTATTACTATTACAAGATCTTCCTCTACCTACATAGGCTATGGTGTCCGACTGTCCTGCGGGCAGTCCTGATCCTTCCTCCTCGCTCTGTTCGAACTGGTCTACCGCTAATCTTTCTTCGTGTAGGCGTTCTATTTCTTTACGGATCTTTCGGCACATGGCTATTATACAATTTTGCTTATCATGTCTACCTTCTGATATATTCTGGCTCCATCTGGTAAGAATTTGCATTGCTTCCGGGTCTACCCCCGGTCGGTCTTGATTTCTGATCACACAATTTATGAGGAAACGTAACAGTTCCCCCTGTATCTCCACTTTCTGGTATTCCATAGCTCTGTTAATACATTTTGAATCTCGCCCTGTTTGGACAAAATGATATATATTATCTAGATGCGCAGTCATTCCTGGTAACTTCCCTAAACACACTGCGGCTCGCCTGATACGCAATGATGCCAGGGTCATTTCGTCCTCTTTGCCGGGCACAGGGTCATATCTACAATCTACAAGAAGTTCCTTAAGCGTACGGGCATTTATGAGTTTGGGGGTACGTGAATGTGCTGACTCTTGAAAGGTAAGTTTATTTATTCTGGGTGGCGTAGAAAAAATATTGGTAGCACCTCCCGTAGCCCCATCTGGGGTGTCGGGTGTGAAAGGATTCGTTGAACGTGATACAGCAACTATAGGTGTGGACACAGCTATGGAAGTAGCTGTAGGAACAGATGCAGAAACAGATGTGCTTGCCGGAACTTGTGACACGATCTGTTGCTGTAGGGATACGGGTACTGGATCTTGGCGTTGAACCTCCCTGGTAGGCGGTCTATGTGGGGCGGAATTAGCATACTCGGGAGCTGCGTCATCTAAATATGAGGAAAGAAAAACATCTTCTGCGGTTCTAGGATGCCCCTTAGGATGTACCTTTATTGGGAATAATGGGGGTGGCAAGTCTTTCGGTATTTCTGGAGTAGCCTTAGGTAATCCTTCGGCCAGAAGGGGATACATACCATTCATAAGGGCATTTCTTTGTCTGTCTACTTGTTCTGATTTCACTCGGATACCTTCTTCAATTAATAAATTTTCTCGAACTTTATTTGAACTCTCTTTATTCTTTTCTTCCTGTCGGAGTGCTTTTTCTGTGCGTCTATGAGATTCTTTACGCCATAACTCAACGGCGTCTTTCTGTGACTGTCTGACTTTCCTTTTCCATAACTCTTCCTCCACTTTCATGATGCACTCTGCATCCCAGGTTCCCGCTGTGGGCCACCTCTGACTTTCTGGTAATTCCTTGGTGTAGTCTACCCATAAATCAAGAAATAATATAGCGTCTAAGCCATGTTTATGATACATGAAGTACCCTGGAGTGTCCCTAGGAGGAATAGGAACGGCTTCTTCGAGTACCCCTTTTCTTGTAGTGATCTGTCTTAGTTTCGAAAAGAGCGGCATATTGAGAACTGATCTGATACTTGATTTTGAACAAACTTAATACAGTAAACACGATAATGAACAGTCATTCACACCACAATATGCAGAACGTACTTAAAACATTTAACATTTAACATTTACCTGAACAATCAATAATGATGACGGTCTAAGGAAAACTTAAACACTAAAACATAATACTCGACTTTAACTGATTTATTCTGAGTTTATATACTTGATATACTAGATATACTGCTAAACAGTACAGATACACTGCTGAAACAGTGCAGACCGGATTTGTGTACCCAAACCCGTCTTGACCGGCACAACCTATGTGCACGTCAGAATGCCTCCCCAGTAATGGTACTCACCGGGTAGCTTCGGAAACGGAAGGCCTCGGAAACTGAACTGAACTTGAACCGGACTGGACTCGACTCGTCGGAAACTGGACTCGACTTCGGACTTCGGGAACTGGTGGGCCTCTGTATACCTCGGATCTTGCTCTCTCAGCTAGGCTCTGGTCGGGATACTTCGCACTTCTCACCGCCTCGTCTGGGTGTTGATCGCAGCCTCAGTCGCCCCCGCTTGACCGGAGGGAGATACAGGAAATCCTGCTGGTACGCGTTATTGTCCGTCCAGCTGTGGCAGGAGACCGGGCCTGCAACTCACCGCCGGCGCGTGAGATGAGAAAGTGTCCCTGTTCGGGCGCCATTTATGTGGTAAATAATTTAATTACCGGGACTTAATTTGATACAGAAACATAATAAAATAGCTCAGTAAATAAGAGGCAGAATCCGTGGTATTAGAGGTTCGGAATGGGCTTTATTCCAATGGTCGATTATAATCGGTTGCTCCAAGTTCCATCACCACGGAGGTTCAGGAAGTGAAGTACATACATTATTGACAAGAAATGACTTTTATAGAACATACATTACAATGAAGCGAATGCGGTAGGCGTAACAATTGATAAGGAAAATGACGATTCACATGCGTAACTGAAAATGGGCGTAATAAGGACGAAAAAGGAACATAATTGGTTATGATGTCATATATAGGTGGATCTATAAGATTATACTTGGCATAGATGCGCGCGCAGCAGCATGACGTGTGATTGACGTGCAACTAGGGGGTGAAGGGGACTTGACATTTAGCTCTACATGTGGAGACAAAAAGTCTGGGGGGTCAAGTCAACCTAATCCCAAATCATATCTAACATCCTATGTTTAAAGAACTATGTTATCCACAAAAGAAGGACTCTCGGACAGAATCTATTCTATACTGCCTGTGCGTGTGTGTACAAGCGTCTAAGTGTCTATATGAGATGCAAGGGGCAGAAACCTTCCATGGTAACCGGGCTATGAATTACTTGCATAAAGACAGAGAAGCCGAGCCTTTGCTCGGTAGCTGGAAGAATGTTTACTTAAACTACTAGACAGGAATGCATCGGCTGAGGAGCGAAGCAGATAACTCGAAGGTAAAATACAGTTTTTGGCAGGCAGGCAAACCCGGCCGAGGCAGGCACCGTTAGCCGCACAGGGAGTAGGACAAAGTTCATGGATACAGATGCGAGCTCAAACTGAAGCTGTCAGAGGCAGAGAGCAAGAAAAAGCTTGATGGCAGAATCGGGCCTACTCGCCTGAACTGTAAAATGGAGTAACTGAGCCATATAAAGTCGGTGGCCTTTCATACTTAGGAATGGAATATCCAGCCTATTCATGGTGGATCTGACAGAGGACAGGTTGACGGTGGACGCACATGTATTTGCGTCTTCATAACTGGAACTGGAGGGAACATACATGTACTTGTGATTCATACATGGAACCGTTGGGGTCCAAGATAGGGGACATAACTGATCAGAAAAATCCATATTTCCACAGCATGCATCGACATGTGTAGTGCTTTCTACTTAGATCTTTAATGGTGACAACATCTCTGTGAAACCATTGCCTACTTCTTCAAAAGTAATGAATTTGAGCCCTCCACAGTTCTCTGAGCAATTTACCATCATCTGGACCATTATCAAAAATCATTGGGACACTTACTAAACTCTCTAAAAAGAAGCATTTATTACAAAGTAATGTCGATGCAACTGCATAGAATAGTCACAAAGTCATAGCAAGTCTGCCAGTAGTTAGCTACATTTTATTTAAAAATAATTCTCAAACCTGGTACAAGATCACTTCAAAGGCTACTTGGCATTTAACACGCAGAATGTGAAATGGAGTCTGTTTTGGAGGAGGTTCTTGTCAACCTCTTTAGGGGTGGATGATAAAGGCAAAGTGGCTTGGCTGGTAATGTATCACCAATTTGATACATGGGACCACTCTCAGTTGGGTCGTTATACAGAAGAGAATAGAGAAGCAGAACGACTTCTCTCCCTTGGTTTTCTTTATCTAGAACTCTGCTCAAGCTATTTCCCCTCACAAAAAGATTGAAGTTTAAGACTCCACCCCAAAGGGAATCAATAGACCAACTTTGCGCGTGATGTTAATGAATGAAGTGATGTTACCCAATGGGTTTCAGCACCATGGAGAGCACATTCGCTGTCCCCGGAGCTGAATTTCTCTCAGCCTTATCCTGAGGGGCGTAGAGTGGCCACTGATAAGTCTTCTCAGTTGTTGGTAATGAATTGTAGTTGTGATGTGTGAGCCCTGTGCTCCCTCAGGATGAAGATGCACATACAATAGTGTTTCTGTCAAGGAAGGAAACCGCCAAAGTTGCACTTCTTCATCTTCAAACGTGATGGAAAGCTGTGTCATTACTCTCTGTGGCATAACTGGTGGCACATGAGCAGCGTGTGATTTCTAAGGGGCAGTGGACCCTTGCATCTAAAACCTGGTGGCAGAGCTTTGGGGTACACATGATCTTTAGGTTTGGTTTAGAGACAGGTTAAGCTGCCTCGCCAGCCTCATGTAATCAAATAAACCATCAATAAAAAATACACACATATACAGAGAGTGGCCTTCAGTCAGTCCTCGTCGCCCAGTGGACTGTTCAACTGTCCTTCCAATTTGCTTGTGTCCATCATAACAAACAGCATGGGGCTGTGTGAGAGTCTATTTCAGCCACTAGTTTGCTCTTTGAGTGGTGGCATTTTTTCTGAGTCACCTAAAAAGAAGAACACTTCAGTGTGCAAGAATTTGAGGCCAACAACTTAGTAACACGCGTTTTTTTCTTTCCTTTCATTATATTTGTAGTTTTTATGCCATCTTAGTGTGCTTAAAGTTGACTTCTGGGTAAAGTCAATTCAGCAATTACTTCAGTGATTAGTGCAGGTTACAGCAGTTCAAAACTAATAGTACATCTACCAAGAAGAATCATAATTTCCTGTGATGTACATTAAATTGTATAGAAACATTTACCCTATTGCAAAAGGACTAATGTAAAAGTGGAACACCACTAACATCTACAAGCGTTCTCCTTGTTTTTATTAGCCATCTTTAGAAGATGCCGACTCTACCACTTTTTGTTACTACGGCTTGTAAAGAACTTAAAGAAGTACCTTAACGTGCAGCAATTTGTGACAATTTTTAGTACAATCTGATAGGGAAATTAGAGAGTGTACTTTTGTAAAAAGTAACACAATTAAACAACGAAAATATATTTGAAATAGGAGCAAACAACTCATCTGATAATTCTATTTACTCTATTAATAGCATCATGTTGTTCTTTGAGTCAGACTTTATTGGCATTTTCAACGGTCAGCGGCACATATTAGGTGGTAAAATGGGGTACCAGCACATCACACATCAATGTACATATAGCTATAATCATAACTGGCTCATGGAAGTCACACATCAATGTACATATAGCTAAAATGATAACATCACATGGATGTCACACATCAATGTACATATAGCTAAAATGATGACATCACATGGATGTCACACATCAATGTCGTCGTCAAGAATGTGGCCTGTCCTGTTGGCCCATATGATATCGTATTTATGTAGCCATTCATGGCTATCATAAACTTGTTTCTCAAGAATTCCATAATCACATCGCGTTTTTGTTCAAACTGGACTACAAATCCCTAAAAACATGAAATAAACGCCTAAGCATATATACCACGAGCCAGCCCAGATCAAATAAAGCTCCTTCTAACGCACACACATCTTTAAAAACTGGCACGAAACAATTTTAGTCAGTTTTCAAGACCAATTTGCAATAAAAAGCATGAGTTTGTTTAATTTTTCAATAACCCTTACTATGATGGAAAATAAAAAGAAATGTACGATGAAGCAACATCCGCTCAGTTTATCCAATAGGCGCTCCCGCAGTGCTGGCGTGAGGTGTCAGCAACTGGCGTGAAAAGGTGTTCCTCTGCTCTGCTCAGAGAAGAAATGTAAGTGGGGCTAAATAGTTTGTTTTCATTGCTCAATACCAGCCTGAACATGATGCACCAGAAGGTCAATTAACCCGGCCATGACCTCGATTGTAAATTGCTGGATGATGATTGGAAGAGGTCGGTCTCCAGATGTCCTTGCCACAGCTATTCTGTCAGCGCTTAGAGCACTTGGATGCCAGCCTGCCTGTCCACGAGCGAGACGAAGGTATTTTGTGCTCTCAAAGCCAACAATTCATATAATCACAGAATTTGTGACTGCAAAATACATTTTAACTGTTTACGAAAGTTATTTAATAAATCAGAAATGTCATTTCGACTTGTAAAATGGCATTTGCAAAATATTTGTGAATAAAGAAGGCACAAAGGGGGGGGGGGGGGTGCCCCTTCTATTACCATTTTGGAAGAGCAATTTTGTGAGAGCAATTGCAGTTACATACTACTAATCAGATACTGATCACTCAAACCGGGAGTATCAGATGTGGAACAGGAAAGATGTCCGTGGACACAGCGTCCATTCTGAGACCCCGCTGGTTGCTTTGAAGAAAGTACTCAGTGTTCCGGTGCTCCGCCTATTCCCTTCTCAAATGGCAAACCTTTTTTTAAAACCATCACTGGTCCACTTAATGCACATGGACTGCTTTGAAAGAAAAAAAAAAGGATTTCCTCATGGGAACGCAAATGCAGGGCAGAGGGCCTGCTGTCCTATGGAAGCCTCCATCTCTGCATCCATAGATCACAGGAGTCACAAATTTCAACCTGCCTAATTAATATTCATTAAGGAGGTTGTTTTACGATCCACTGCAAATGGGCACTTTGCAAAGTGATATTTGAGTACAAAGGTTGCACTTCAATTTGGACTGTCAATCAAAAACCAGTCGGTGTGCAAACTGCACATCCATGATTTGAAAATGAGAACAGAAAGGGATACCAACAGTTAAATGTCATTTTCTGCCACGTGCGTCATTATTATTAGAGCAAGTGGGTCAACTAAACACAAGAGCAGAGACTGTAAGTTTTAGTGCCAGTACTACTGTATTGGTTAGATGTACTTAATATTTTTTAAGGTTATCAATACATAATATGAGCAAGGTAACAGCAGGTTAATAGATGACAATAGACAGGACCACCAGAATAGTGCGGCAGGAGAGGGCCAAATTATGCGGCAAGATAAGAATCCATCCAAATAGGTGTTCATTTAATTCTTTCTTTTGTGTTGAATGTCCTTTATCATGCTTCATAGATGAAAGGTCAGCTAAGAAGTGTTCGTCCCCTGTGGGCTCATAGGCCTGGTTCTTTTTCAAGGCCCATGATTGAAAGATGCCTTGTAAAAGCCCCAGGCCTCCCAGCCCACCAGGCGCCGAAACATGTCTGCTCTTTTATCTATGATGCACTATAAAGGTCTTTCAATACAAAAGAACGAAATTAAATTAACACCTATTTCAATGGATGCCTATCTATAATCATCAATTACAGTGTTGTTACTGGCCTAATTTGTATATTGATGTACATTCAAGATGTTAAGTACACCTAACCAATACAGTAGTACTGACACTAGAGCTTACACTATCTGGTCTTTTGTTTAATTGACTTATTTGTTTTATTTATAATGTCATATAAGACAAAAAGCAAGTTATTTTCTGGGTTTGAGGGAACACCCAGCACAATGGGAACTGTGAAAAACACTCCCAAATCCAATTCCATTACTCAATTGGCAACTGGGGGATTATCCTGGTGATGTATACCCTCTAATTCTTACATGAAAATGAGAATAGCAGCTCAGGTCAACAATCTGCATTTATTAAACGAAAACTGCAGGTGCCAGATAAAGAAATGAAAAACAAGGTAGCCCAGTTGAAATCTGGATGGGTGGCAACACTAGCAGAAAGCTGTTTGATTTCAGCCTGGGTGAAAGTGTTCCACAGAATCCTGAATACTTCAGATTATTGTGGTCCCAAATAACTGACCTTTATCAGATGCGTTCAATACGTTGAATGACATTTTGCAAAGTTTTCCTTCCTCTGCAGCAAAAGGGCAGCAGGCAGGTCTACTGCAAGAATTTGATAGAACACTATTGCAGAAATAGGGCTGCTCTCCTGGGCCGCTCTTCCAATGTGACTCAGAGATGCCAGTTCACATTTAAAGAAGACGGTAATGACAATGGGCAAGGGCTCTTAACCTTTTGATTTTTGTGGACCCCCACTAAATCATTAGGGGTAGCCAGGAACCCTTGCCTGAGCAATTTGTAGGATCGAAAGCTCAAAACAATATGTAAACAAGTATACATTAAACAAATATACACGTTTTGAAATATGTTATTTAATTCCCGACCAGGAAAATATGCACAATTCAAAACTTTAGTGGGAAGGTTTGATTTATCCAAATTTGTGTTTTACTTCTAAAAGACGACATGTTATGCTAGACCCCTGCATATCACTTTGTCTTTTTTTGCTCTTGCTTCATGGTCTCTTTTTGTTGTCAGAGATTCAATTGAGTCGACCAGTAATCCATACTAAATGTTATTTGCTGTGCTGCACTGCTCCCACTAATCAAGATAGGAAAGCAACTTAGGGACTGATTCACATAGGTAAACTTACACTTTTGAGTAAGTTTATTACATATTTTTATTCACAAACTATGTGAGAAGTTTTACTACTCTGCACTCCCTATACTTATGTTAGTGCAGTTCTCCGCACTCAGAGATTCTGCAATCGTGGCGGAGAGCTCCGCACACAGAAGTATAGGGAGTGCAGAGTCCTAAAATTCCACACAAAGTTTGTGAATACCAAAAAGTATTAATCTTACAAACAAAGTGTACGTTTACCTTTGTGATTCAGGCACATCATTTTTAGCTTTTCTTCAACACTTACAGAGCGTTTTAAAATTTTCAATTTTCTTTATGTTTGTAAACTTCAATAATCAGCTAAATTACTTATTTTCTAAACAGTCAAGCACCCCATGATTTAGCATGTTGTACCCACAGGGGTCCTTGGACCACAGGATAAAAACTGCTGACATAGCAAATATTTCACACTCCCCCTTGACACCAAGCCACAACACAACTACTGTTATCCAACAACATGTAAAACAAGAGTATGAGAAAAGAAAACACCCAGTGTTTGTTCCAACCCCTATGGAACAGGAAAGGAACATGATCAGATTATTTACAACCTGTACGAAATGTGTTTATTAGCTGCAAAGTATGGGAGTCCTTCACAAGTAATAATTAGGCAACTGTCTCTTTACTGGAGACCAGGTCCCCCATTGTAACACTTGAATCTCTTAGAGTAGGAAAGCAGAGCAGTCCAATGCCTACTCAGAGGAGATGGTGTGCTACAGTAACCTGGGCTTGCTGGTGCGCAACAACAACACTCTATAAATTAATGTCCACTCAATGCCTTTCATTTTAAAAAGAGAAGTGTTTTATTACACACATATTAGCATATACTATGCATTGAATTGTAAATATGTGCCTCAGATAGATGGAAATACCCTTGATGACACGCTTTATATCACATTGAACCCCTAGTAGGTCCTGAAGTCCATAACCATGATATCCCCTACCTATATTAGAGGCGGCATCACAATATTAGAGGATGTTATTATCACTAAGCGAGCCTACTGAGTATGTCATTGTGTCACCACATTAGTGAAAGCATGCACATATCTTAATTCATCCTTCTACCACCACTGAAATCAAAGGATACAGAAGTGATAAACACAGGCGTTCATTACTATGGAAAACACTGTACTGCCAACATCAACATGTTCAATAAAGTATTTCAATAGAAAACATTTGTGTCAGAGTTTTTCTTTTACCTCCATTAGACTTCCATTACAGTCATAGGACTAATCACAAAGAATTCCCACACTCCAGAGGCAAAAATCAAAAGCTCTGAGTACTTAAAACAAAGGCAGGGTTGGTATTTTAAAAACATTCCAGGAGCTTCTGCAACCCCTGCAGTCCCCCCCACAACATGTGTAGACCTGCCCTGCCCATTACAGAAGCAAACTAATATGTAAATTAGTCCTCTTGCAGTGCATGTTAGGGGGCTTTAAGCCTGGACTTGTGCATATTCAAATAGGAGCTTTTTAGCTTGCAGGTAATGGTTTTCTTTTGTTTGCCTTTTAGTTTTAGGGACGACCTGGTCCTACTTGGACAGGATGCGCTAACCAGATACTTTTCCCAATTCCTGAACTAGTAGTCAACAACTCAGCCCTTGTAGCGCCATACTCATTCGAGTTGAAAACCCAGCAGTGGATCTCACCAGGCGAGACATGCTCTGCACATCACCAACTCCAACACCGCCATGTTTTAAAACTTATTTGATCTTGAAAGGGCTCAAATAGCCAGAGGTACTTTTCCCAAATCAAGGGATTTGAACCAGAACTTCATAATTCACCACCCAACACACAATTTTTCACTTTGCACCACTCTTGTAATCTGTCCATCACCCTCAGCAAACAACTTCCTCCTCCCAAGACACAGTCATTTAGGATTCAACTTACAAACAGTCTTGCTCTCTTTTATGCCTTCATAAGGCATCACACCTATGAAGCTCTGAAGTTTCATTCTATGAGCCCGCAGACTTTCTTTCAGCACCTCCATCAGAGGAACACTCAATCGCACAAACCCCTTCCCTAATTAGGTAAAAAACTCAGCCACATCATTGGCTTGTGGTGCATAGAGTGCCATAGTCTGATGTGAGCTGGGCAAATCCTTCAAAAACTGCCAAATCTCATCCGGAATAAACTGCAAGAGTTGCCTGTCACAATGGTCTCAGGAGCATCTTCTCTGGTGCATTCTTCCTTAAGATATTCTGTAACCATGCTGGTAGCCACAGAAACCAAATACTTTGTGGTGTGATCCATTTTGTTACCTAGTCCATCAGAACTTCAACAAACCATTCTAATGGTTGTAAGAATTCAAAAGGACCTAAAACATCCATACACAACATTGTCAGGGCAACAAAGGTGCCTGTCTTGCTCTTTTAGATATAACCGTATGCAAAAAAACATTCTTTCTCCAACAGTCTCCACCATCCTGCCCATGCCCGGCGACTAATAGTGTTTCCTCAGTCTCGCTTTAGTCAAATTCATGCCTAGATGTCCATCATGAGCAAGATCCACTAATTAATCTTACGCCACTTTAGTTGGAATATTTTTCTCACCTCTGCACAACACATCCTCCACCAAGCTCAATTAATCTCTTACAACATTGGACCACCTTTCTGGAACATTTATTTCCCCATTACAAGGCCAGCTATTCACAACATATCTCTTAATCTACTCAAACAACAAATCAATCATCCCTCATAGCTATCTCTCACTCGACCTTCATCAAAGTCATATAACACAGGTGAGCACTCCTCTACACTCACATTATTGTCCAACAGCAGCCTGGACAATAAGCTGCAGTGTTCCTAGAACCTGCCTGGTTCTCTATTTCAAAATTCAACTCCCTTGTGCCAGTCAATCTCCTATTAATTGTTGTCATAACGCACTTTCTACCTTTACAAGAAAACACATGTACCAATGGCCTGTGATCACTCTTGACAATGAATGACAAAGTTGATAGATAACATTGGAAGCACTGCATGTCCCACATACATGCCAGAGTTTCCAGCCCAGTCACTGAATAATTCACCTCAGGATCTTTGAGTGAATCGGAAGTAAAATCAAACACTTTTTCTTTTCAATCCTGCAGCTGAGCTATGACTGTCCCAAACCTCATAAGACTGACATCAGTTTTCAGGATGATTTTCCAGTGCACTTCGAAATGCCCTAAGTTGGGCATCTTTGCCAATTGGGGTTTGATCTTCTCAAATGCTACAGTGAACTCACTGGACCAAACAAGATGTTCTCCTTTCTTCATAAAGAATCTCATGGTATGAATTAGAGAAGCAAAATTATTGATGACTGTAGCAAAGTATTCTGCCAGCCCTAAAAATGATTGCACTTAATCTTTATGAACAGGAACCTGCCTCCAACAATTAACTCCGCAAGATCAGTTCAATCAATCAGGATTTATAAAGCGCTGCTAATCAATAATAGGGTATCCAGGTGCTTGCAGGCCCAGGAGCCTTATTCAAACAGCCAAATCTTGAGGGCAATTTGGAATTCCAAACGAGAGCTGATGCTCTAGATGCGTGTGGGGAGGCTGTTTCAGGTTTTTGCTGTGATGTGGGTAAAGTTCACTGTCCACTCTAATCTGACATTTGTGTCTTTTTACAGTCAACCCACTTTTCTGCAAGCTAATCAGTGCTGCTATAAGAGTTTCTATATGATTATGCCTAGCCTTATCGTAAATTAAGATGTCATCCTGCAAATCGGACATGCTGTACCGCTTCCAAAACCTTTCTCACTACATATTGAAAGCAGGCAGCTGGTGAAGCCAATCCGAAGAGTATCCTTAAAAAAGAAGTAAGCACCTAAAGGCTTAAAAAAGGATGTTAAAGACTTGGATTCTGCACTCAAAGCAATATGATAATATGTAAGCAAAAAGTCCATGACAAAAGAAACTTGCGACTGACGTAACACTGAATGTTCCTCTGAAATATTGGGCAATGGCTGCATGACCACCTACATTCATTATTAACCCCTTCGCTGCGGCGGGAATTCCGCCGCAGCGCTGGGGGGGGGGGGTTGGGGGCAGCGCGGTGGCGCTGTGCTCATGACGGAGCCCCTCCGTCATGAGCCACGGTTGAGCTGTGCTCATGACGGAGTGGTTCCGTCATGACTCCACCCACTGCGCTAATCGCCCGCACAGGCGGGGAATCAGCGCAGCGTGGGAGGAGCAGCGGCCAACGGCCGCAGCATGACGGAACCACTCCGTCATGAGCACACGGCACCCGTGGCTCATGACGGAGTGGCTCCGTCATGAGCGCTGAAGGGGTTAAGCTTCCTGAAAGTCCACTCACATGTGAATGCTTTAACCACCATCCTTGGGCACTGGAAAGACAAAAGCAAAATATTCTGAGCACTCTATCTCCGCAATCACTCCCAAATTCCTCATCTCTCGAATTTAACTTTGAATGGATCCAACATTAAGAAGTGTAACTTTATAGAATGTTTGGATTGAGGGTTTTGCTCACTTCTTGAGAATAATTATGTGCTTGAAATCCCGGAGGAAATTTAGTTTGTCTGCAAAAATATCAGGAAACTATTTTGACAATGTCATCATCCTCGCTGACATGAGCAACCATAATTGCTTTGTCAGGGGCATTGGGATTCAAAGTAATTCAAAGATCCCTCTAATGATGCCATCTATGTAAACTACCTCCACCGATTACCAATTGTTTCACAGCCCCCAAATGCAATCCTGATAGGCACACAATTAATCAGATTCATTGTGGAACCACCATAACGCAACAAATGTATGCCAAGATCCAGAACAAAATTACATCACGTTCAAGGATTCTTTCCCAGTTCTGGTCCCAAATCAAGATGTAAGGTGACACAAATCTGCAAATACAGCTACTTCTTTGTTTTCTAGGATGAGCTTACACTCAGACATTCTAATTGTAACAGCATCACACTAGCACTCTTTACTTGATACACCACAACCTATGACATTCATAACTATGGGGCATATTTACAACAAAGTGTCGGAGAGCGGCGTTAGCCTCCTTGGCTTAACCCCTCGCTCCGCCACTTCAGAAACGCAAGGCTGCACCATATTTACAACAATATGGTGCAGCCCTGCGTTTCCCTCTGCACTGGCGGTACACATAGCCGCCTAGTGCCAACAAAGGCACCCTTGCCCTATAGTGCAAGAGTGTCTGTATTAAGGGGAAGATTGTTTATGTGCAGGAAGGTCTCCCTTCCTGGACATAAACAATCTTTAAATGGCGTTTTGTAACTTTTATGTATGCTGTTTAATGCGGTACAAAGCAAAGTTGCAAAACGTCATTTGTTTTTTGATTCTTTATGTGCAGGAAGGGTCACCTTCTGCACATAAACAATCAATGGCATTTTGCTGTTTCTATGTGTGCTGCACAGTGCAGCACACAAGGAAACAGCAAAAACGAGGCGAAATAAAGCATTTCTCCTTGTTTTGCCTGTTTAAGACCAGGTTTTCCCTGATCTTAATTGTGGCCCTGCCTCCTATTTATGTCACCCTTGTAAATAGGGGACAGCGTCAAAATCAATGGGTGTTGTGGTGGAACACTCACCACAACACCCATTGCCCTCCCCTTTCACGCTAAGTTCAGTGTGAAAGGGTTCCTTATTTACAAGGCCATGTTAAGCCAGGGTAAGTGGCTTAACGCTGCCTTGTAAATAAGGTGGAGCCCCTATCGCCACCACTACGTCACTAAGAGTGACTTTGTGGTGGCGATAGGGGCTTGTAAATATGCCCTAATGTTTCTAACACCCTCTTGTGCATCATCCACCTGACACACCACTGTTCCTTCACCTATCTGATGTTCTTCTGAGCTCTTGCAGACCCCAGCACAGTGCCTGCACCCACCACACATCCAGAAGACTGAGTTACCTGCAAAACAGTTTGACCTCTTTGGGATACATTTCCCATTCCACGTTTATAACATTTAATCTTCTCTGAGGCTTGCTTCAAAACGTCCTCTCCTATTTTCTTCACCTTCAAGCTCTCTTCAAAGATACAATCTTACATGCTCCTAATCCAGGTTAAATTAACATTATTTCTTTTCATTCCCTTCACCCATCCCAAAGTGTGTTCCATCCACCATATTATAGAAATGGCATCCTTTAGATTGGGATTCTTCATTAATGGTTTATGTTATACCCTTGGGTTGTTTGTACAATGTGCAAACTGGTCTCTAGTGAGTGATTCTGCCAATTCCCCAAACTCACAGGTTTTGACTCAGTTATGCAGGCTGGCCACATAATTTCCAATCCTCGCTGTTTTACATTGTTTTCAAGTAAAGAACTTGTGTTTTTTCAAAACAACATTCAAATGTGTACCAAAGTGCTATTCTAACTTCCCAAACAGACATTTTGTAAATTTTTCTAGATTTTTCGTCCCTAACGCCTACAGAGAATTATTCAAGTCTTCCATACATGTTTCTGCCTTCAACACCAAGATTATAACTAAGAATACCTTGCTTTCTTGCAGCAGAAATTATTTTCCCTCCTGTGGCCTCAATGTATGAGTCAAAGAGTTTTTTCCATCTCTTTACTGTAAAAGTGATTCCTCCGCCTCAATCAAAAATGAGGGTGGTTGAGACATGTTGGCAGCCACCACGGAGTCAAAGGAAGTGCCTATTAGAAGTGATCAGTGCTCTTAAAATATATAACACAAGAAACTATACAGAAATAACAAAAACAGCAAACTACACTAGAGAATTCAGTTAAGGAACTGCTAATAAGCTAAAAGAACAACTTCCTAGATGCAGTCTTAAGTGAAAAAAATCCTAGGATCTGCCAACTGCCTAGTGAACTCAATATGATAAATTCAATTCAATGTTTGGGCCTTCAACCATCACAAAAATACTCTTTGAATTGGTTAAACAACAATCTATTGGGAAATGCAATTCCACCATGTCAGTTTCTACAACGCTACCTAATTGTTAAAAGTTTTCCTCCTTCTTTTTTGAGAAAACCAGATCAATTGACAATGATCCCCAAAATGCTGTGATTCTCTTACCAACTGAAACCCCGCCACAGCACACCTCCATTTTGCAGGAAGTGTGTCCTAGTAACCAGCTCCTCAAACCGAAAAACAATGCCTCTTGGTCCATATTTCAGATTAAATAACTCTGACATCCTAAAGCTACTGACCTCCGAAAAATGCTCCAACCACTTCAATGACCCTCTCCTCTCCAAACTCCTCAATGAGACTTCATACCTCTTTATTTCATTATGGACCAGAATTAGCAATGCCTCACTTACACAAGGTGCTATGCCGGACTTGCTACAAGTGGTCAAGTCACACCTATTTTAAAAAGACTGAAACTGGCCTCTCTAACACCCTAATGCCAGCATTCCAAACTGGGACAAACTCCTGGAAAAATGTGTTTCTCAGCAACTCTGCAATCAAATTACTCATCAACATCGCCTCAAACACTGCCAATCTGGTTTTAGACCAGTTCACAGTACTAAAACTTCCATTGCCAACAACACTCAACATTTACTTTATCAAAATGATTCTTGTCTGCTAATCCTACTTGACCTATCATCAGCGTATGGCACGGTCAACTACAAGACGCTCCTGAACCTCTTAGAACACAGGATGGGTCTCTCTGGCACTGTCTTAAATTGGCTGAACTCATTCCTACAAAACAGATTTCAAAAAGTCCTTATCAATTACGCGTTACCTGACCAGACGCCTGTCATGATCAGCACACCCCAAGACTCACTTTCTCCCACCCTAGCCTGTATTTACATGGGACCCCTAACCAAAATCCTCAAGCTCTCTAACATCTCCTACCACGTGTACGCTGATGAAATGCAACTTTGCATGAAGATTGCCTCTTGGGAAGACATCAACACCCTCAATAACATCCTTACTAAAACTCAACACTGGCTGACTCTTAATCAACTCAAACTTAATGCCTTCAAAACCGAGTTCCTACTGATCTCTCCACCTAACTCCACCTCTAACATTAATGACTTGCTGCCACTTTTCACCGCCTTAAACTATTCTCCAAATATCATTAATTCAGTAAAATCTCTAGGAATAACATTGGACAATAACCTCTACATGGTGAATCACATCACCGCCACAACTAGAGGGGCCAATTACCAACTCCACGCCTTAAGGAAACTAAAGCCCTTCTTGCCCAACTCAGATCTCAAAATAGCGGTTCAATTGCTAGTGATCTCCAAACTTGACTATGACTATAGGAATGTTACCTTTGTGGTCCTACTGAAAGTAAGACTAGCCCCTCTGAGGGCTAGCCTCAGTGCAGCTGCACAGCTCATCACAGGTACAAAAACAATTATCACCTCACCCCTGTCCTCCAATTCCTGAACTAGCTACCTTATGAATCGAGGATCCATCTCAAAATATCTTGCATGATGTACAAAGCCATCCACCACAACGCTCCTCGCTACCTGGCTCAGAAACTGGTTCTATCGGGAGGGAACAGATCATCTTATAGTACTAGCTCCCTACTACTGAAATCCCAAACTTAAAAAAAAAGAAAACTTACAAAATAACCTTCTCCGAGATTGCCCCAAAGATTTTGAGCTCTCTTTTTCCGGAGACCAGGACCAACTCCTCATTCAATCTTTTAAAAAACAAAGTTAAAAAGAGTTTACCGAATAGTCTCCTTCCTATCTAATGTGATTGTCCATACCACTTTGATTACATTGTTTCCCTGCACTCTCTTACTTTTCTCGTATTACCATTTGCTACTGTTACTGCTTGTTTTACTATCCTGTGACTCTTTGAATTTCCTCTTTGTATTTCCTATTGTTGTGCTGTACAGTGCTCTGATACAAATAATGGTCATGTTTGCGCTATATAGCACCATTTATAAATACAAATAAAATACTTTGGGGCACATGCATCAAGCATTTTACCAGTTGCAACCGGACCGATTTGCTGATTCGGCCAATTTGCGACTGGAAAAATACCTTTTCCGATGCATGTACCTTTTAGCATTCGCAATATAGGTAATCATAATGTTTTCGCAATTCCCTAAATTGTGGATGCATTTAGGGAATCGCAATTTGCAACTCCCTAATTTGAGATGCATGTAGCATTTCCTAAATGCAACTGTGGATTTAGGAAAAACTAATTACCATCAACTTCAAGTTGATGGTTATTTGTGCTGGCATTGAAAAATGAACAAAAAAATAATTTTTCAATGCTCTATGTAGCGCACACATGCCCTTAGAGCATGTGTGCGGTACACATATGCAAACTTACCTTTTTGGGGGGGTGCCTTAGGCCCCCAGGCAACCTTGGATTTGAATTCGCAATTTGCAATTACCAATTTGGTAATCGCAAATTGCGAATTCATTCCCATTCATTCCTATGGGCCTGTAGGCCCAATAGAATGAATGGGAGTTCATTCCCTAATAGTGATTCACAATTTGCAAATCGCTTTTAGTGAATGTTAAGGATCCTCATAATTATTTGCGAATCCTTCATGCATAGGCATTTGCGATTACCAAATAGCGAATCCTTAAAAATCGCTATTTGGTAATCGCAAATGGTTACCTTGATGCAAGTGCCCCATAACCCCTTGTAATATGATTCCTGGTAAAGATTCTTCCTTTGTTATATGCAATCATGAAGAAAAACAACATGCCCACATACAAAGCACATCTGGAAGTGTTACCTTTATGTTCGGTCCGGAAATGTCGGGCAAAGCAGCACAATAGCACTTCATACTGAGTCGCAAAAACCTGTAAAAGTCCTGACTGCTGAAATGTGCTTACTTGTGTTAGCACAGTAATGGGCCAAAATGAAAATCGTTTTTCAGTGCTATGTCCCTATTCCGTTCTTCTGAGATGGACCTTTGAAGTGTGTATTGGAGTCAAGGAGCAATTTAATCATCTAAAAAATTACAGTTTAAGTTCAGTCAATGATGAGAGTTGCATTGCCGAATTAAAATTTTATTTTCTCATTAGATGATTAGTAAAAATCTTTATTTATTTTGCATCCTTATTCAGTTAGTCCATCAATCAATTAAGCTTACAAAATTATCTTAATGAAAATGGTTAGAGCAAGTCAAACATTAGTATCAGTACATTTAAGCATGTTCCATAAAGGAAAATGTTCCTATTCTATAGACCAGAATCAGAGTTTTAGTTTATTAAGATCCCATAAAGAGTTTGAAATCAAATGGAAAAGAATTAAATCAAGGAGCACGTAGCTTCAAAATAAAGTTAAATAGCAGAATTACCTATAAAGAAAATTTCATAAGCCCCAGCCGAGATCAGCATACAGTTGTAACAGCAAACTGTTAAACCCAAGTGAAGTCAGGTAAAAGAGGAAAACAGAAGAGGCAGTAGCTATAAACCTCAAGAGATTGGATGTGGGTCAATCATTCAAGAAAAGAAGAGAATGCACATCCCACTACTTAGGAACACGCACTAATATAAAAGTCAAGACCACATATTGAGTAAATTGTTGCCGGCTTTCTCCTCCGCAAGCCAAAAAGATGACAGGGTTTTTCAGCAAGCAAGTTCAGCTCCTTCGTTCCGACGGAAATACATGTGGATGAAATGTTTGTCTTGTTGTTAGCTTCAGACAGTCTTGCGAGGTTTGATTCTGGTAACATCAGGCATAGTTCCTATAGTCTTATCACATGCATTGACCATCTATATCTCTATTTGCTTCACTGTGTGAACAATGAACAACTAACTGAAAGACAAATCATTGGTTAGGTATTGCATTCTTTTACTCTAAAGGACAGCTATTATTGTTTAAATGTGCAAGCTATTCTATTCAATTGTTATTTGAAACATTAAGAAATAGGAAGTGCATGACATTCAAGAATAAATGTTGCAACAAAAAAAATACTCTTTGTTAAATGAGAACATTCTGCAGTTATGACAATATCTCTAAGCATGTCACTCTAAGGTCAAGCTCTTAAATCACGTTGTGCATATTTCAGCAATATCAAGCTTCTTTTCAACTAGCTAAAACTTGTCGGGGTTTTGTCTGCAGCCTACCTGAATACAAATGATTGACTACTGCAAATCAGCACATTTCAAATGCATATCAGTCTATCGTTACATTTGACACTTTTTATGGTACATTTTGCATACTGTATTAATAAATTTTTCATTTCAATTCTAAGACTCTATTAGTCTCCCATCTGATGGGTTATAAACCATCAGACTAGTTTGGTTTTCACATGTGAGTTCCCTTCAAAAGGCACTCTCATCATCGGTTGAATCCCTTTTCTTCTTTTCTAAACTTTGAAATTTCAATGACTTTCTATAGTCATCATTCATGATTCGGTTCGATGTAAAACTTTTTTCAAATCTTTTGTTGAGTTCTCTTTCTCTTCTCTTGTATAAGTAATAATTACATTTACATATGGCCAGGTCTGCTGGCTCAGAAGACTAATGTGTCCACTGCAAGGGACTGTGTTTGACCTCATGGTCACAGGTTCAAATCCCAGTGGGTCCCACTGGGTCCACTCAGCCCATCATCCATCTGAGGTTAATAAAATGAGTACCATTGATTTGGGTAACAAGAAACATCTGTTATTCAGTGCCAAAATGCCTGCGGGTGAACGTGTGCTTTAAAAATACACATGTTATGTTACAGCCTTTTAATAAAGCATCAAACATAGCCCTACTGCTCGCACTGGTTTGAATTAAACCTGGGCGGAGTATGCATAGTGGAGCATCGCGTAGCTCCACATAGTAAAAAAAAACCTCTGTGGAACTATGCGGGGCTCTGCTCTGCACCAGGGCTTTCAGCAATATAATTAAAATAAAAAAAACACTTACCTTGTCTTCTGCCTTCCCTGCTCCTCGCCGCGGTGTCTCCCTTCTTCCGCGTCCTCCTCCTCGCGTCCATGTAGGTATTACGTCTTCCTTGAACTGCGTGACTGCACATGCGCAGTTCATGCATGATGTAATACTTGCAGGGCGGTGAGGAGGAGGACGCCGGAAGAAGGGAGACACCGCAGCGAGGAGGAGGGAAGGCAGAAAACAAGGTAAGTGCTTTTTAAAAAAAAAATTGGATATGGGGGCTAGCCTCGTACTTTTCTCTGCCACGGAGACGGAGATTTGCCCAACTTCGCCTTCTCAGCGGAGCGCGGAGTTGGTAAATCTCTGCAAACTCCGCTAGCGGAGCTGAGTACGATGCCCAGGGTTGGTATGAATATAGCCTTTAAAATACCTCTTCCTGCAGTTGCAATCCAATTGTATGAACTCCTTTTCCAAAATGTTCTAAAAGGCTAATGGGCCGATTACGGTGTGGCCCGGAAATGCCCCGACCAGCGGCTTCACCTTGGTTTAATTTCTGACCGCTGCATTACAATTCTGGCGTTTGGAAATAAACTAGCCGGTCGTTCAGGCTGCTTTCCAATGGGCTCAAGGAGATCATCAGCCAGTCAGGAGACGGCCCGTAATCCCAAAGGGCGGTCTTTCTGCCCTTGGGATTACAATACTCAGTCTCCAGCAGGCTTTCAGAGAGCGAGTATGGGGACCCCTAGCAGGGCCACCTTGCCTCTTCAGCCTCCGTTTTGGTGGCAAAAGGGTACCTGTGGTGCCCCCCTGTTCATCCCTGCACCATGTGGCAGGCACCCTGATGTGCCTGCCACACAGTGCAGGGATGAACACAAACTCCCATTCCTGTATGGGAGCTTGTGTTAAAGCCGGTTTATGGCAATAACATGAGCTCCCATAGAGGAATGGGAGTATGCGACTAAACAGTGTTCGGACGCATCATTATGAGGCGGTCGAGACCACCGACCCGAGGTCGGTCGGTTCTGTTTCCAAGACATCAAAATATGCCCCTACGTGTTTCTAGTTCTTCTAATTCAGGTTTTAAATCCAAAATGTTCTTTGCAAATTCTTCTTACCCTCCTCAGGTACATAGGAGCAGCAATGAGTTCATTTAAGCATTTTGAAGACTCCACCTTTTTCTGCAAGTAAAACACTATAGCTTACTTCCTCTGGCCCTTTATTGTCTCTCCACAGTTCTAGCTGCTTCTTTTTCTTTTTGTGGTTCTTTGCCCATTTTGTTTCTAGTTTTTCAAAATCACTCCATTTATTAATGCATTTTATTAATTTGATAATGTGCATTTACATTGCTTCAGGACACATATTCATAATTGCAACATCATCCAAATGTTCTCTATAGCTCTTCTGTTGCACAGAGATTTTTGGAATTTCCACATCATATTTCTAAGCTAATTCGGTCAATTTGTCATGTGAAGTTGCTGCTTGTCTTGTAATTTCTTTGCATAAATAAATCAATTAATTTTCTTGCTAGTTGCTCAAGTATTCTAACTCCAAACATCCCCTAATAATTTTCTCTAGTTAACTATTCAATCTTGGGATATTTAGTGGCTTCTCTTTCTAAGGTTCTGGGTTAGTCATTTGCATTAAGTTTTCTGTCTTTTTAATACCCACAGCTTCTTCTACCCATGGTGGAACAATCCCTTCTTTGAACAAGTTAGTTTCCTCTTGAGTTATTGCTGTAGTAAAGACAATGCTTCCCCCATCTCTTAGTGCTTGGACCATCTGAGGTGGTCTCCGCAACACAATTTGAGAATTCTGCAAAGTCGGGACAAATCCCATCACAGGTAATACTCCGGCATCTCTTTGTGTCTCAGAAGTTAAATGAATATTTACTATAGCGGCTGCAAATGGTCTAGGCGCTATCTATACAGTCGCTGCCTGTTGTGCCTGTATTGGGGCCAGGTACAACCAGAGGTTTTACCCTAGGTGGTGGAGCAATCTGCCTCTGAGCAATGTGTGCAAGCTGTGATGGAGCAATCTGAAACACTTGAAGTGGTCTCTCAAATTGTACAACTCTCGTTTCTACATGAACAATTGCTATTATACTGCTTCCTGTGCTACTACTTCCTTAACTACCAGCTGTAGTCATTTAGGGTGGGGGTTGAGCAGCCAACATTACTTCTAATAAGTCATCCCCTGAATCACTATCTGTTTGATATTCTTCTTCTTTTCTCTCTTTATCTTTTTCTTTTGTATTCTTTTTATTTCCCTTTTCCAGCATTTCAGTAGAAATTACTGGATATAGTCTAGTTCCTTCAACTATAGCCTTCCTCCATCTACAGTGTTCCTCATCCCTTCTAGCATCTGCATACTTACTCATTGCTCTCTTGGTCCTTTTCTGGTACCTCTCCCTCTCTTTGTCCCTTGCTGCCTTTTCCCTCATGCTCAAGGCTTCAAATTGCACAGGTCTAGGTGGGGTTTTCATTTCACATAAATTTTCCCTTCATTTGTAAATATTTCTTATTTCAAAACTCCCATATATTGCAAACCTTCAAATTACCCTCTTTCTCAGAATTCTTACTCCATTTACGTAGCCATTGACAGGTATTCAATCCCACTTCAGTCAACGTAATATGTGCAGGCGTACCCTCAGGAGGTGCCTCTTCACCTTTCCATATTGGAACTGTAACGTCCCTTCTCACAAAACATGTAAGTCCTTTAAATAGTTTATGTTCTCACGAAATTCGGGAAACAACAATTCACAGATCAAAGTTATGATTCTGGTCCGTAAATGTCAATTTTCTTCTTCCAACCCTGCTTCAGTTGTTATTTTATCAAAATCCTGTACTCAAATCTCAATGCAGCATTCACAATTCACAGACCTATCACAGCGCAACACCTTGACGTCACCAACAAATCCCAGTGCGAAAGCACACCAACGGTCCAATCCCAGCACAGACCACAATGATGTGTGATCTCACTACCTGCAGCTGTTCACCCTCCTTTACAATTTCTTTCATAGCTTCACAAATCACAAACTTTTAACAAGAAAAAACTGTTTTCTACAGGAAACAATAGCAATTCAACAACTGAAATATATTAAGTATGTGTGGGCTGTGAACTCTGCTCCGTCAGCCAAGTTTGCAGAGTTTTGCCAACTTTGCGCTCCGTTGGGAGTACGTAGTTTGGCAAAAAACTCCGACTCCACCATGTAGAGGCGTTCAGGAGAGATCCGGAACGCAGAGAGAGTCATAGGAAGTGCTCGGGGTTTTAGTGCCAGAATGCTAAAAAGACGGCACACTCCTTACCTGTTGGAATTGTCCCAACCACCAGTACTGGGCTGGCCATCCTGAATGCAGAATAGGCTGTGGACATGCAGCCCGGCTAGCCTTCTGAGAGGTCTTGTCTTGTGTGGTTGTGGCTGGCTCAGGAGAGCGCTGTACAGTTACAGCAGGGAGTATGGATGTGGCCCCTCCCTCCTACAAGTAAGAAACGTGTTGTATTATGGGTCAAGAGTCAGACTTCCTTGCAGCCATGCAGAGGATCTTGAACTGATCCCTACATGCACCACAGTAATGCACCCCCTCCACCAATCAATGCATGGGTAAGTCTAGCCCAGAATCGGAAATCAGATGGAGCAGAGCAAACACAGCTGCAGGCAGGCCAGGAAAAGCATTTGTGTTAGACTTGGCCCTTTTTGCAGGGTCATCCCTAAACTTTTTGCCTTCCTCCGGTATTTTTTCTGACCTGGTGTTGGCTGTTTTATGACTCTGGGCACCTTACCACTGCTGACCAGTGCTAAGGTGCATATGCTCTCCCTATGGTAAAATGTATACATTAATTGATATTCATGATTGGTTTATTGGGTTTACTGTCAGTCCCCAGTAAAGTGCACCAGGAGTGCCAGGGCTTGTGAATGCCAATGCTGCTAGTGGGCCTGCAGCGCTGGTTGCGCCACCCACAGAAGCGGCCTTGTAAAATGTGTCTAGGGTCTGCCACTGCAGAACCTGCGTGCAGTCTGGTACTGTCATGCTGGCTGGGCAAGTGCACACACTTGCCAGCCTCCAAACCTTCCCTTTACCTCATGTTAGTCACCCCTATGGTAGGCCCACGGGCAGGGTGCATTGTAGGTGTAAGGTAGGACAAGCCCTGAGTGTGTGGCATGTCCTAATAGTGAATTACAGCCATTTTCGTTTTTCACTATTGAAGGCTACCTGCTCTCCATAGGCCAGAATGGGCTGCTGGAGTCACTACACGCTGTGACCCCAGTGGACTCAGAGAGCATGGTAGAATGTCCAGTTTAGTATGCCTGAACTCAGAATAATAAAATACTTCTTGTAGTCAAGTTTATTTTAATATCCTGGGTTTGTAAATACTACTTTTAGAAAGTTAGTATTTACTGACCTGGCCATTTCAGTCCGCCTCTGCTGTGTGTGTGTGTTCTGCCTAGCAACAGTAAGGAGCAGGGTTGGGGAATCCCCAGAGACAGGTTGGCTGCCAGGTGGTGGGTAGAGAGGTGACACCAGGATGGGTGGGAGGAGTACACCTTGACTCTTGAATAGACCTGTGCTCTGCCACCACAAAGCCGGCGCCGCCCCCTGTGGAGCGGCTGATGTCTCTGCCCTGCTACTGAAAGGAAAGAGCAGAGTCACCATAACAAAGTGCTCCAGAACTGGACTGAGCCAGGCCCAGGCCCCCTGGCACTAAAGAACAAAAGAATCATGGTATAAAAGTAGGAGCCTGGCTCCTAAGAAATCAGAATCCTGTTTACCACAAAGAACCTCTGCCCGACTAGAAGGAGAAGAAGACGCTGGAGGAGCTGGCCTGCTGCTTGCCTTGCTGAGAAAGGAGAGGAAGAGACTTACTGAAAAGACTTTGCTACTTTGTGCTTGAACATTCTCCAAGGGCTTGATCTGAGCTTGCCCCCTGAACTGAACCCCAGGACCAGTGGGTTCTCTGTGCTTTTGCTCGTCCTCCAATTCGAGCCGTGTGTGCATCCCGCTGGAAAGAGACTGCGCCCCTCATCGCCCCTCCTAGGGCCGTGACACTCAGGAGCTCGCCTGCCGCAATCCCGTGAGAGCCCCGCTCCGTCCGGAGCGGCTCTCTGTCCCCGGGCCAGGCCGCCTGCACCCCTGTCACCGCCTGCCATTGGAGTGCGCTGAACGCGCTATCACCCCTCCTGCCTGAAGCCGTCCGACGACTGTGATCTACGCCGGGTCATCCAGCTGCACTGACCGTGCCCTGTGACCCCGCTTCGCTATCCCCGGACATCTCAGGCCGCGCCGCCCCCGCTGTGGAGACCCTCCTGCACCGCCGTGCTAAAGGGTCGCTGGCCGCGCCTGCCTACGTGCCCACACCTGCTGATTGAGGACCCAAGAACACTTCCCAAGCTGAGAGTCGCACCGACCTGTGCCGACTCTCCACATCACGAAAGAAGTTCCAGTATCGGGCTCGGGGCCCGCAACGCCTTATTTCCCCGTTCGCAGGAACCGATCTCTGTGAGTACTGGAACTACAAGTAAAGAGACTACGAACTATCCATTTGAAGCTACGAACAACGAACATTTGCCCGCTGTACAACCTGGTGGCGTAGCGAAAACGTTATTGGTCTTGTGATAAGTCTGCTGAGATATATATACCTTATTTTTACATAAAGAATCGTATTTTTATATATATCCAAGTCTGGTGTCCGTTTCTGGGGGGATTGATGTATTTACTGTGTGTATGATTGTAAGTGCTTAACCAACAACGCCTGAGGAATCGCCTTGGCTGCTCACGCCACGCACCTAGAGGGTGAGCAAGGGTCATTCGCGAGGGGTTATCCTGCGCCCTGACGTGGAGGAGAGGGTTCCTGCTTGACACAAGGGCAACCTTGCGCCAACCAGAGATCCCCGACTCTAACATTGTTGGCAGCGGGTGGGATTTCGGATTTGCACTTGTAATTTGCATACAGTGAATTATTAATCACCAGATAGTGAGAGCAGACCAAATAACGCAGCCACAGATTTTCATTTTTTAACTTTGTTGAGACATCTGCCATTATTGCAACCATGCCTGGCTCACGCCCTGCTGGAAGAGCACTCTCTGTGATTTCTGGAATGGATGAGGTGGATTGGGAGAGACTGGAAGGCTACACACAAGAGCAATTGAAAGGCTACAGTGTAAAACTCCGAGTTCCCCATGCTGGATTCAAGAGGAAGATCCAGTACACCAAGGCGTTGAGAGCCTGGAAGGAGTCAAGAGACCCACAGAATGCGGGGGACATCGTCCCACCCGACAACCTTGTGGAGCCCAGCAGAGTCCTGTCCCCAGAGGAGCTGGCGGACAGGGCAGCAGACAGGGCGCATGCAATGGAGATGGCAAAGTTGGCAGGACAAATGGAAATGGAGAAGCAGAAGTTGGCCTTGGAGGCACAACAACGCCAAATGGATCATGATCTAAAAATGAGGGAGTTGGATCGCAAGATCAAGAGTTTAGACCGCTCTCCCTCTGGTGGCAGCAATATTGAGTTTTACAGTGCTGAGAGAGTAGTACGCACACCCAGAGATGTGGCGCCTGACTTGAAGGAGGGGGTTAACATACACCAGGAGGTTCAAGGGCATGAGGTAGCTCCAGTAGTGCGCAGTATCCCTGAAGGGAATAGGGTAACTGGCGCAGGGGTTCATAGTCCTAGTGGAGGGAGGGACACTCTACTGACTCTAGCTGAGAGGTACAGGGAGAGGGGTTCCCCCAACATTGAAGTCCTGGTGAGTAAGTGTGAAGACCACCCAGAAGAGTGTGGGTTGCGGGACAGAGACAGTCAGATACTGTCTTGCCAGTCTCAGGAGAGTGGTGTGGAGTACGTGTGTGAGGCACTGGATGGTAAGGTGAAGGATAGTTTGGTTAACCCTGCTAGGGGGCTGTGTGATCCAATTGTGGGAGAGCATATTGTAAGTCCCTGTTTTCCAGAGCTATGCCAACACCTGTTGGAGAGTGAGTTCTCTGACCGCAGGGAGCTCACTTTGGAGGCAGACCTTTTGGTGGAGTCCAGAGGGTCTGGAAAGGCATTGGGGAGTGATCCCACGATGAGTGGTCCAGGTATCTTCAAACCCAGTGTGGTGGAAGTGGCTCAGAGTAGCCCAGCTAGGTCCTGTAATAGTGAGAGGGGTGTAGGGCCTCACGTCCTGTCTGTAAGGGGAAGGAGTGAGAATGGGTTATGTCCCGTTAGTGCCCAACCTCAGTCTCAGAGCTTGGATGGTTCTTTGAGGGAACACCAGGTGGGGAGCCTAGTCTGTCCTGAGGGGCTGCCCGTCGTGCGGGATCCCCTAGTGTCTGGTGAGCTAGGAGTGTCTGTAAGCAGGCCTCCATCAGTTCTGGTGTCTGGCAGTACCGCTCCCGTTGGAAGGGTGCAGAGGTCCAGATTGAGGGGTGAGAGGGGGAAAGAGTCCCCAGTGGAAGAACCAGTGGGTCAGGGGCCAGCCAGAAGGGCTGCGTCCCCCGTGAGTGACCATGGTGACACCACTTCTGTCCTGGGGGACCTTCAGGCACTGTCAGATGGACAGGGGTCGGGAGATCAGCGCCAGGCAGACTGTCGCACGACACAGGAGTTATGTGTCACCCTCAAGGGGGGCATGCGTGCTCCCCGGGAAGTCCTGGTGCGCCAGGCGAGCGTTCAGCCGCATGGGTTGGTCCCAGGGTTGGGAAGCCAGGTTCAGGTGTTGTCTGACCTTGAGGGTGGGACTACTGTAATCAGTGTCCTGACCCATGTTGCTTCTGGGGGTACCACGCCAGTTGGGAGTGGGCAGTACTCTGGATGGGGGTGCAGAGGGAAGGAGTCCTCGCCTCTGACCCCGGCTCAACTGACGGGTTTAGACCCTAGGTTGGAGGGCCAGGTTCAGGGTGTCCCCCCGGACCTGGACGCCCAGTTGCAGGATAGAACACCTGAACTGGTGGGCGAATTGCGCAGGACACCTGCCCCAGGTGCCCTGGCATTTCTGGAATGGGGTACCACTCTAGGTGGGAGGGTACAGAGCCCCAAGGAGAAGGACCGGGTGTGGGAGAGGCCACCCCAGTCTTGGGTCCAGCCGCCGGGTACAGTCCTGGGGCTGGTGGGTCAGTGCCAGGATGTCATACCTGACCTGACAAGGGGGAGAATGGACAAAGGGTGCCAAGCACCTGGGGCTACTGCCCCCCGCTCCCTGGCGCCACAGAGGATTGAGAGCCCTGAGAGGCATACGGCCTGGGTCTCATCCCTGACTACTGTCAGTGGCCACTGTAGCATTTTGCTGTCTGTCTGTTGGGACACACCTGTGGGCCATTTAAGGTTAGGTGCTGCACAGGTGGTGTCCACAGGTGAGGAGAAGGGTTCCCCATGGATTGGCTTGGTGGGCCCTGAGAGTATGGACAGAGGGAGTCCGATAGGTTCAGATTGGCGTAGAAATGGAGTCTGCCCCTGCAGTTGCGGGCCAGGTCCTTGTTCTATCGCCCCAAGCAGGGAAGACCATCACGGTGGTGATTGGTCTACCCTGCGTTTTGGCTGGAAGGGGGTTGTGTTAGACTTGGCCCTTTTTGCAGGGTCATCCCTAAACTTTTTGCCTTCCTCCGGTATTTTTTCTGACCTGGTGTTGGCTGTTTTATGACTCTGGGCACCTTACCACTGCTGACCAGTGCTAAGGTGCATATGCTCTCCCTATGGTAAAATGTATACATTAATTGATATTCATGATTGGTTTATTGGGTTTACTGTCAGTCCCCAGTAAAGTGCACCAGGAGTGCCAGGGCTTGTGAATGCCAATGCTGCTAGTGGGCCTGCAGCGCTGGTTGCGCCACCCACAGAAGCGGCCTTGTAAAATGTGTCTAGGGTCTGCCACTGCAGAACCTGCGTGCAGTCTGGTACTGTCATGCTGGCTGGGCAAGTGCACACACTTGCCAGCCTCCAAACCTTCCCTTTACCTCATGTTAGTCACCCCTATGGTAGGCCCACGGGCAGGGTGCATTGTAGGTGTAAGGTAGGACAAGCCCTGAGTGTGTGGCATGTCCTAATAGTGAATTACAGCCATTTTCGTTTTTCACTATTGAAGGCTACCTGCTCTCCATAGGCCAGAATGGGCTGCTGGAGTCACTACACGCTGTGACCCCAGTGGACTCAGAGAGCATGGTAGAATGTCCAGTTTAGTATGCCTGAACTCAGAATAATAAAATACTTCTTGTAGTCAAGTTTATTTTAATATCCTGGGTTTGTAAATACTACTTTTAGAAAGTTAGTATTTACTGACCTGGCCATTTCAGTCCGCCTCTGCTGTGTGTGTGTGTTCTGCCTAGCAACAGTAAGGAGCAGGGTTGGGGAATCCCCAGAGACAGGTTGGCTGCCAGGTGGTGGGTAGAGAGGTGACACCAGGATGGGTGGGAGGAGTACACCTTGACTCTTGAATAGACCTGTGCTCTGCCACCACAAAGCCGGCGCCGCCCCCTGTGGAGCAGCTGATGTCTCTGCCCTGCTGCTGAAAGGAAAGAGCAGAGTCACCATAACAAAGTGCTCCAGAACTGGACTGAGCCAGGCCCAGGCCCCCTGGCGCTAAAGAACAAAAGAATCATGGTATAAAAGTAGGAGCCTGGCTCCTAAGAAATCAGAATCCTGTTTACCACAAAGAACCTCTGCCCGACTAGAAGGAGAAGAAGACGCTGGAGGAGCTGGCCTGCTGCTTGCCTTGCTGAGAAAGGAGAGGAAGAGACTTACTGAAAAGACTTTGCTACTTTGTGCTTGAACATTCTCCAAGGGCTTGATCTGAGCTTGCCCCCTGAACTGAACCCCAGGACCAGTGGGTTCTCTGTGCTTTTGCTCGTCCTCCAATTCGAGCCGTGTGTGCATCCCGCTGGAAAGAGACTGCGCCCCTCATCGCCCCTCCTAGGGCCGTGACACTCAGGAGCTCGCCTGCCGCAATACCGTGAGAGCCCCGCTCCGTCCGGAGCCGCTCTCTGTCCCCGGGCCAGGCCGCCTGCACCCCTGTCACCGCCTGCCATTGGAGTGCGCTGAACGCGCTATCACCCCTCCTGCCGGAAGCCGTCCGACGACTGTGATCTACGCCGGGTCATCCAGCTGCACTGACCGTGCCCTGTGACCCCGCTTCGCTATCCCCGGACATCTCAGGCCGCGCCGCCCCCGCTGTGGAGACCCTCCTGCACCGCCGTGCTAAAGGGTCGCTGGCCGCGCCTGCCTACGTGCCCACACCTGCTGATTGAGGACCCAAGAACACTTCCCAAGCTGAGAGTCGCACCGACCTGTGCCGACTCTCCACATCACGAAAGAAGTTCCAGTATCGGGCTCGGGGCCCGCAACGCCTTATTTCCCCGTTCGCAGGAACCGATCTCTGTGAGTACTGGAACTACAAGTAAAGAGACTACGAACTATCCATTTGAAGCTACGAACAACGAACATTTGCCCGCTGTACAACCTGGTGGCGTAGCGAAAACGTTATTGGTCTTGTGATAAGTCTGCTGAGATATATATACCTTATTTTTACATAAAGAATCGTATTTTTATATATATCCAAGTCTGGTGTCCGTTTCTGGGGGGATTGATGTATTTACTGTGTGTATGATTGTAAGTGCTTAACCAACAACGCCTGAGGAATCGCCTTGGCTGCTCACGCCACGCACCTAGAGGGTGAGCAAGGGTCATTCGCGAGGGGTTATCCTGCGCCCTGACGTGGAGGAGAGGGTTCCTGCTTGACACAAGGGCAACCTTGCGCCAACCAGAGATCCCCGACTCTAACAATTTGTTTGAGATCGGTGAGGCAGGGCAGACTGACCCTTAATATTAAGGGTTTTACACCATCCGACTTTTATTCTACAAAATTAATTTTCACATTTGCAAGGGAAATCTCGACTAGTGTGAAGTCAACCTAATCAATGCAGCTTCCACTGTCTGCGCAGCTAGGTTCTGCCAACATCAATAAATATTAGTCAACCACAACAAATTATTAATATTTCTATCTCAATTGTGTAGGTGATGGTACCACACACTCTTCACCACAAAATCTCTGTAAACAAGATTTGGCACTGGATTTCAGGATTAGAATACTTTACTTGGGGATTGTTTATTCTCTCCATTGCCCTGCTTTCAGAAAACTGTTAGCATGGTAATGGGCAAAAAGTATAATCGCTTGTAAGTGCTCAGGACTTGTTCGGGCGCTATGACCTTTCAATTGTGTATAAGGAGTCAAGGAGCATTTTAATCATCTACAAAATAACATTACAAGTTCAGTCAATCATGAGAGTTGTATTGTCGAATTTTAATGTTGTTTTCTGATTAGATGATTAGTAAAGATTTTGTTTATTTTTAATACTTATTCAGTTATTCCTTCAATCAATTAAGCGTACAAAATTCTCATCATAAAGAAAATTAGTTAGAATAAGTCACTCATCAGTGTCAGTACATTTAAGCATGTTACTTAAAGGAATAAAATTCCTATTTTGTACATCAGTAGCAGAGTTTTCGTTTATTAATAACCCATAAAAAGTTTGATATAAAATGGAAAAGAATAAAATCAAGGAGTATGTAGCTTCAAAATCAATTTAAATAGTAGAATTAGCCATTAAGATTATCTCATAAGACTCAGCCGAGTCTTAGATCAGCATACAGTAGCAAACTGTCAAATCCAAGTAAAGTCAGGTAAAAGAGGGAAACAGTAGCATCGGCAGCTACCACCATCAAGGGTCTGGATCTGGGTCAATCCTTCAAGAAAAGAAGAGAATGCACACCTGCTATATAGGAACAAGCACTAATATAAAAGTCAAGAACACATATCGAAAACATTGTTGCTGGCTTTCTCCTCCATGAGCCAATAAGAAGACAGGGCTCTTCGGTATACAAGTTCAGTTCCTCCGTTCCAACGGAAATACATGTGGATTAAACTTTATTTATTAGCTACAGATAGTTTGGCAAGGTTTGATTCTGGAAACATCAGGCATAGTTCCCATAGTCTTATCTCATCCATTGGCCCTCTATATCTCTATTTCTTTCACTGGGAGAACAATGAACTAATAAGGGGAGGGAAAATCATGGTTAGGTAATACATTCTTTTACTCTAAAGGACGGTTATTTATTGTTTAAATGCACAAGCTATTCTATTCAACTCTTTTAAGAAATAAAAAGTTCATGACATTCAAGAATTAATCTTGCATAGTAAAATAATACCTTTTGCTAAATGAGGAAATTCTGCAGTTATAACAAATGTGTGTCAGTTTAACTTCAAGTCTTACACTTTTCGCCATAAATTTAACATACTGCATTAATTACTTTTTCGTTCTCATTTTTAGACTCTATTACTTGCATCCTGGACACTCACGGTGCCTGGCGCAGACGCAACAACTGAAGGAGGACCACAGATGGCCACTGACCTTACATGAGTAGGGGCTCAAGATGTGGGATGAGCACAGTGCTGAACCAGAGGTTCTTGCTCAGAAGACAGGTGTTTCGTGCAGCGCTTGTATGCTTTGTGATTTCTCAGTGTGTTTTTTTAACTTACTCAGATCCTCACGTGTGAAGGCCTTGCCTTGTGCAGAATGCCACATTCACTGTCCCTCAGCCAAAACAGAAAAATAAGTAATTAGCTGGCGAGTATTGAGAGAAAAGAAATGAAGCGTAAATGTTTGATAATGTTTAGCAGCATGCACTGTCACAAAATGAATGCCTTCATGGGAGATGGTGGATGAAAACTGCACCCTGTGCAGGTAACTGTTACGCTTTCCTCCCTCTCAAGCAAATGACATCAGGCAGATCTTCTATAAGCATTTAATAGGAAAATTGGGCCCTCCCCCAATGCTGAAGGAGGACTGCTCTCCTGGGCCTCCTTCTCTAACTGTTGCAGCACACCATTCAAGTATGTTTTTGAACAAATATATTGTTACTATTTTTAAATACGGGCTTACATGTAGGTTTCTCAGGAGGACTCCAGTATTTTCATACCTTCAAATATTGTTTCACGATAGTGCTGAATCTCCAGTCACTGTTTTTCAATTATTAAATGTGTTTTTTTTTTATCTCTTAAGTGCTAAACATGCAAATAACATGTCCCCAGGTGCCAAACCCATACCAAGTGGTTAGAGGGTTTTGTTAGTCAGACTAGACATAGACTTTTAGTGGCACGTTTACAAGCCCCTAGCGCCACCACAACGTCGCTTTAAGTGACGTTGTGGTGGCGATTGGGGCTTTGCCTTATTTACAAGGCAGTGTGAAGCCACTTAACGTGGCTTAACGCTGCCTTGTAAATAAGGCCCCCCTTTATGCTGTCTTTAGCTTGAAAGGGCAGGACAATGGGTGTTGTGGGGGCGTTCCATCGTAACACCAATTGATTTTGACGCTGCCCCCTATTTACAAGGGTGGCGTAAATAGGAGGCAGTCCCAAAATTAAGACCAGGGAAAACCTTGTCTTTAACAGGCGAAATGAGGAGAAATGCTTTGTTTTTCCTAGTTTTTGCTGTTTCCAAGATTGCTGCATTCATGTGTACTACATTGTGCAGCACACATAGAAACAGCAAATTGCCATTGATTGTGTGGTAAACCTTAATGCACATAAATACAAATTAAAAAAAAGACGTATTGCATCTACATTAAAATTTACAAAACGTCATTTAAAGATTGTTTAAGTGCAGGAAGGGAGGCCTTCCTGCACATAAACAATCTTCCCCTCAGTGCAGACACCCTTGCACTATTGTGCATGGGTGCCTGCGTTGGCACTAAGCTGCTAAATTTAGCGCCAGCGCAGGGGGAAATGCAGAGCTGCACCATATTGTTGTAAATATGGTGCAGCCCTGCGTTTCTGAAGTGGAGGAGTGCAGCGTTAAGCCAGGAAGGCTAATGCTGCACTCCATCCCTTCGTTGTAAATATGCCCCTTAGTGCCTTTGGAATCAGCCGGTTAGTCTCAGCGAGAGTGGTCGTGAGTTTGGACAACGATGCTGAATGCTAACAGAACGTTATTAGACCAAAAGTACACGTATGATGGAATGCATCAAGCCATAAGGGGCAGTTTCACAGGATTTTTCAATCTATTGTAAAAATGAAGTGGTTTTATAATGCACCATTTTTCTTGCATTCCTTTGCATGTCAATTTCTATCTTCCACACATAGGGGCTTATTCACTTTTAATATGGAAAAAAGTGACGTACCAGCGGCGCAAGTGGCTTGTAAATAAGCCCCATAGTTCTTACTGGTCTGCGTTTACACAAGTCACTCCTTAGTTCACATTTATGCCATATAATCTGATACAGATGGGATAAAACGTTCACTGCGATATATTATGAGGCAGCTGGCCCATATCCAAGGAGTTTCAAGTTCACATAAAGAAGGAGACTGAAGGCTGAATTACAGTATAAAGTCAGAGAACTCAAGGGTGAAATGCAATATCCTTTTTACTAAGGTTTGTGGTTATTTTATTCCTCACTACATGATGACCAGCACTTCACCCCATTCAAAACCCTTTTCAAGCTCCCTCTAATACAAAGGATTTCGTGCCAAATACAATTGCGATCCATAGCACAGAATTCCACCAGTAATTTTGCTCAAAAACTTGCTTTAACCAATGTAATATTTGTGCTCGTGGAGATGCTGTTTACGCTCTGCTAGCTCTGGTGTCACAGTCGAGAATTGAGGTCTTGGACCCCAAATATAACAAGTATTTTAGAAAATGGACCTACTTTATGGGCCCAGTGAGTAGAAAAGAGTCGTCGAGGATCTAACAAGGTAGCAAGTCCAGACTGAGGGCTCTCTATTACTAAGCAGTCACAATTTGATCTTCGTGGCTCCTATGATAGCCCGGATGATTGCTGGGGGCTGAGAGGTGAAATAGCTCAGTGGCTCAAGCACTAGCCGCAGATACCTGTAAGCGAAATACAAATCACATTTTTAAACCAGCCATTTGCTATTTTAGAGTTGATAAGATCAGTGTTGCTAACTTTGAAAATGGCTTATTTCATTATTGACAGTTTATTGTTTTTTGGAGTGCCAGCTAGTTTCCTTGCAGTCTCTTCTTAGCACTTGACTGTCAGTTGCTGTAGCCTTTATTGTGATACCTCTTGCTTCCTTTGCTGCGCCCTACAGGCAATCGAGACGGACAGAAGTATTATTTTTCGGGTGAAATGACGTCCTGATGGTGGCAGGGAGAGGTCTTGGCGCTTTCTTGAAGGAGGCGGGGATCTAAGACAGGAGAGTCTTAGAGATGAAACTCCTTCTTTGTCTTTCAAGATACAGCTCTTCTAGCCTGCATCTCAGCTGGTTTCTAGATGTGGGCTCAGGGGGAGTTCCAGAGTTGTGGGCAGAGAACAGTGGTGGTTCTGCCGCCATACTTCTTTCCTGCAAATTTGTCTTGAGTCATATACGTGCCTGCTATTGGATACTTCAATATGATACATATGCATAAAGGCCCTCCCGAGTCTATTTGTTGTACTTTGATTGGGACATTACTGTTATCAGCAACAACAAAAAATCAATCACTACCCTACTGTAATTAATATTGATTCTTCAGTTGTTACTCAAAGTTCTTACTGCCATACCAATGTGAAAAACACCATCCTGGCTGATGGACATGGGTAGAAAAGAAAATGCAATTACGAAGAAATACACCAGGAGGAATCAAAAGCGACTAAACCTGTATAATGAAAATACACTCATTACTTTACAAAGAATGAAAAAAATATTTATGAAAAATTACAAAATAGTTAAAATACCTTGCAAACACGCTAATTGCAACCCTAACTGACCTTCACCTTACCGAAATATTAACCCTACCCTGAACCCTACCTCCAATGTGTACACGAACCTTTATCCAAACCCTACTCTTACCCTATACTCTCACCTAGCCTTTACTCTTATCTTTCCCTTAAAACCAACGTATTACCCTCTTTAATATAAGCAAAAACGCATGTTTACAGTATTATTGCAGATTTAGTTATTATTACATAACAGAAAAAACATTATGACCTTTCTTCACTATCTTCCCTCATTATGGATTTCTTAATTTTTATTCGTATATTTTCACCTAATTCGTAGCACAATACCATCTTCCACGTAAACAATTACAATAATGATTAGCATTTCAAATCCCTTTCGTCTGTATATCCGTTCCCTGAAAATGGAGTCATTAGACGATAATGAGATATTTATGGTAAAATGTTTATTTAATGAACTGCTCGAGTTCAGTGAGGGCGTGCGGAAATGTAACAGAAAGTTTTCAGATTTTAGACCCTAAAGTTGGCATTTAAATTGGCTTTCATTAAACTGCTGAAAATGTATGTTTTAAATAAATTACAAGCTGCATATTGGTGTGTTGAAGACCACAGTACAGATTCCATATTTGCCATGCATAGCAGCACCTAAAACATGTTTTTACATCACCGGAATCCAGAGATTAACATGCTCATTTGGAGACAGGTAATATAACATGAATTCTCAAAGAGGTATGACACCACCGAAGAACACCGCCAAGCACTCAGTTTCAATATGTCATTCTTTGTGCAGGGATGCTTCCGCCAGCTGCTTTTGCATCAACAATTTCTGCACTGATTGTTGAAAGACCACAAAAAAAATCTGCCATCAGAACAGAAAATGGATAAGGTATCATGTATTGTCACACATTGTGTTGGAGTTAACATGGCTGCAAGGCACTGGATGTCCACGCTGAATGAAGAGGGTATTGATTCTCCTAGTGCTGAGGAGGAGGAGGCCATGGTGCATGTGCCACATAAGTAAGGTGCAGATGGGTCATTGTCCATAATTGTTTCATGATATGTATGCCCACAAACCTCAACACACCCTATTACAGTACCAGCATCACTTTTTCTAGCCTTAGCCTATCTCTGTCCAATGACAAGCAAATAAATCATTCTCCCCTATTAGCCCAAGAAAATCAGAACACCCACCTCATTCCTAACAACAACACACCTTTAGAGAGGTAGGGGCCAATTCACAGAACTAATCTGAGACAAAATCCTAAACTTACTACTTTTGGTATTCACAGAAGGCATTTAGTAGTAGTAAAGTTAGGACTACTAACTTTACTACTACTAAATGCCTTCTGTCAATATCAAAAGTAGTAAGTTTAGGATTTTGTCTCAGTTTAGTTCTGTGAAGCGGCCCCGGAGAACCTTCCCCTACATGGCTCAGGAGGGCATACAATCTAACTTCAAGTTCATCCCCATAAGTTATGTAGGTCTTTGATCCCCTACCCTAGCATACACCCTACCTGAAATTCTCTTCTGCTTCAGATGTTCAACGCCACAAACATTGCCTGCACCTCATCCAGACCTGGATCTCTAGCACCTTTATCAAGTCAACCCAACCAAGACAGAATTCCTGATATTTGCCACGAACAACAGGAAAGAAATAGTAGAATCGTGGGTCAATGACATGAATCTTGCCAGCTTCTAAAGCCAACTTTCACTGAACGCAAAGTTACTTGGATTTACATAGAACACCAACTTCAACCTCAAGGAACATGTTCCTAAAATAATGAAGATGGCTTAGTACTAGCCCTCCCTTTTAGAGAAAGTGAAACTGTGTCCTCCAGCAAGCGACACTTCAGAATTGTTGTTCAAGCCCTCATACTTTCACATATGGACGGTGGTAGAGACATGCTCAATGGACTCCCATACTACACACTAGCACCCAATAAGGGCATGCTACATGCCACAGAACACCTCATCTGGGATTAGAAGAGATATGATCACATCACCAACATCTTGATAGAACTCCATTGTCTCCCCTTACTGGCATACATCAACTTCAAAACCAGCTTCATCATTTGCAAAGCCAGCTTGACTGGAAAATTCCTCTTTTGCATCATCACCCCCCACAATTGTGGACTGCTGCTTTTTCAACTCTGAGAGTGCACTGGCGCCTGCTAACCAGACCTTAGTGGCAGTGTTGAAACCACTTGCAAAGTGCATGTTGAATTGGCTGCTTCCATTTGGCAGAGTCTAACTTACTTATAAGTCCCTAGTATATGATGCCCAGTGTACCAAGGGCATGTAAGGCAGAGTGTCCACCTGAGGCTGCAGCACTGGTTATGCCACCCTGTGTGTAACAAAGGTCAAAATGGCTTATTGGGAGTTGGCAGAATAGTGCACTCTGGGATTGCTAGATGTCACACATAGCCGTAAGGTGTCACAGGTCAGGTGGGATCCAAGTTGCCCATTGACTAGTGACCGCAACATCCACCCAGGACACATTCTGGGCAAACATATGGCACCACCTGGCACCCTCGACCTCCGATCACTACGGGACTGGAGAGAGGAACAAAGAAGGACTGCCTTGCTGACCCATGGACCTTTCGAAGAGAGGCTGCGCCATCTGCTGGACTTCACAAGCCGCACCTTGGGCTAGTGAAGAAAGGACTGTACCTGTGGCTCTTGGACTGAGGAAAAATTACTTCCAAGCCCCAGACAAAAGAAATGCCTACAAAGGTACGTTGATTGACCCCCAGGAACCAGCACCAGGGTCATCAAAGCCGAAGTAACCCAACTCAGCAAGTCAGAAGCCACTTCTGGAGAATCACAGCTGACCGCCAAGGGGCACCCTAAGAAACCGATCCTCATTGGCCAAAAGTTGCACCCAAGTCTGCCAGACCTGGGAGTGTCTTCTAAGTTCAGATTAGTTGCCCGATAGGAACACTAGCCTCCATTAAAAGATACAGCTGGATCCACTGTGGACAGAGACCAGTAGCCCAGCACCAGATGGCCTTCTACTGGCTCAAAGAGGACTTTGAGGGACCCTGACCTCTGTGGCCAAGTCACCCCACCAGACCATGGACCTTACAGACACCCCTGTTGACCACACAGCACCCAAAGTATCCTTGAGAATCCTTCATCTCCTGCATCCTCAGTATCAGGACAACTCCATTAAAGTCTACGGCAGCTGTGATGTAAAGTTCAGAACTGGACTGGAGAATGCTTTTGTGACCAGGTAACTGTACAAATACTCTTTAGTGGTCCCCTGACCTTTTCCCTGTCAGGTTTAGTTGCCCTAGCTGGACCAGAATAGCGGAACACAACTTTTCAAAGTTTTCTAAAATTTCAGAACTTTACAGATACCAATGGTTGTTTGAGGTGGCGCCTAAAACTACTGAGATTTACATTTACTTTGAAAATTAGATCCCTGGAACCCTCCAAAGGGTTTTGCTCAACTTGTGCTCTAAATATTCATACAAATATGATCAATTTCTTTTTTTAAAACATATTTTATTGAGTTTGTCAAGGTCAACACCACGTTTCCATACAATGATAGACATATAAATCATCAAGAAAGTATAAAGGAGGGAAATTACAGTCCACACCTTATCATGTATTGTAGGAATATAATCATAAAACAAAAACCACTGTGTCAAACGAAACCTAACTCTGCGCCTGGGCAAATATAATCAATTTTTATGAATTTTTAAATCAGATTTCTCTTGTTTTGTGTGACTTTCATATTTTGTTGTTTGGTGCTTCTAAATGCTTTACAGTAGTTCTTTTGTTTAAGCAATGCCGCTTGAAGCCACAGCTACCCATGGTTGAGCTAAAGCTTTGCAAATGGCTCAACTGGACCCAAGACAGCTTTGAAAGTGTATTGAACAGTAAGGTCATACAACCATACCATATAGTACACTCCAATCTTCACACACTCCCACTCACATTGAAAATAAGTTCACCATCTTTGGAGGCTCCACATCCACAGCCAGTCCACCAACAAACTGGAGACTAAGCAGTGTAAAAAGCAAAAAAAGTAGCAAGACTTTTCCATCTATGCCCACTGGATCTGGGACAAAATTCCCACATCCGTTAAGTCTGCCCCAAAGCTACTAAAATTTAGGAAATAGTTGAAGTGACATCTAAATAAAAACCTATCAAAAAACTACCTGAACGAGTCAAGTAGACAGGAACCTAACCGGGAGAGACAAAAGGTGTAGGAAACAATTTGATCCTTAAGGACACCGTTATCAGAAAGGGAAGTATTATCTCTTTCTATAGTCCCCTCACTCACCAGGGTTTCCCCACGGTGACATGCTTCATCATAGGGGTCCTCCCAGTCCTCTACGGACTGAGGCGTGCTACGACTTGCGGTGTTACGTAGGAGCACTAGAAATTTTGTGGACTATGTGTAGTGCAAGTGAAGTAGTGGTGGAGTGGGAAAATTAAAATAATCAGCTAGTGGGCTACAAAATAAACTTTATTGGTGCTCTAAGCTGAAAAAATTAAAAACGGGGTAATATGACAAGGGACCCTAACTATAATGGAAAGGTGTGCCTAGCATATCTTGAGGTCAACTAGTTTCGAGCTCCCCAGCTCTTCGTCAGGACTACACTGGGACCAGCCCAGTGTCGAGAAACTTGCCACTCCTAGTCAACCTTAATAAGGTGCAATAAGTGTGATGCCACAATAGTAAGGCATGCGTTTTTAAAAAAAATATACATACGTAATGTACGTTAGCACAATGGTCTGTAAAGTACAAAATCACAGTTAATTGGGAGGAAAAAAACATATATATATGCATAGTGTAATACGTAATTGTCACTGAAGTTGTGAGCACACTACACCCAGGTGTATGCACACTTCCATGTCTGACGTGCCGCTAAGTGAAAGACAGAGGAGATGCAATTATTCACTCCATGCCGGCGTGGTGATGGAAAAAGTGTGCTGAAATTAATAAATTATTAAGTCTGACTACATACACACAATAACATACAACATAAAACATGTAACATACTTACAGTGTCGGTGGTGGCATTATCGCTTGGATCTTTATCTTTGAAATAGACTTCCAGTTTGATTTTACGAATAAACTCCTTTAATTCGCATATCAGCTTGAATTTGTCCAAAGCTGCTGTGGGGACAAAACCTAATCCTTTTTCTAACACGCTTGTTTGTATAGGTGTAATGGTTATACTGGATAGGTTCACTGCTAGACTTGGTTGTGGCTTGTTGAGGGCAAGTTCGGTGGTCCCATACTCCGTGTATGGCTCCTCGTCACCTCTAGTGGTTGGGCCCACTGTACTTGTTGCCCTTGTCTGGTTTTTCCTCTTCTTGGGGTCTTGCCTCTTCCTAAAAAAGACTGATTTTGTCCTTGATTTTGTGGACCATCCCAGTATGGGTATGGTTGGGGTGGGAAAGATTGATGAAAAGGTGGTGGTCCATAGAAAAACTGTGTGGGTGGGGCAAATGGTGGCATGTTCTGATAGGGGGGCCAACCAAATCCAGGTCCACCTCTGTTTCTCTGACGTCCTCCTCTTGATCGTCTGTTCCGATTATTGGGGTTATATCTCCCTCTCCCTCACACCATGCTGGGCGATCCGTCATTACGGAACACGCCTCTTTCCCTAACGATCTCGATTCCTATCCTCCATTAGATGTACGAGATCTCCGCATCCCCTCCAGTGACCATGAGGCACAGTGTTGCTTTTTCTTAAGTATGTTACATGTTTTATGTTATTGTGTGTATGTAGTCAGACTTAATAATTTATTAATTTCAGCACACTTTTTCCATCACCACGCCGGCATGGAGTGAATAATTGCATCTCCTCTGTCTTTCACTTAGCGGCACGTCAGACATGGAAGTGTGCATACACCTGGGTGTAGTGTGCTCACAACTTCAGTGACAATTACGTATTACACTATGCATATATATATATGTTTTTTTCCTCCCAATTAACTGTGATTTTGTACTTTACAGACCATTGTGCTAACGTACATTACGTATGTATATTTTTTAAAAAAACGCATGCCTTACTATTGTGGCATCACACTTATTGCACCTTATTAAGGTTGACTAGGAGTGGCAAGTTTCTCGACACTGGGCTGGTCCCAGTGTAGTCCTGACGAAGAGCTGGGGAGCTCGAAACTAGTTGACCTCAAGATATGCTAGGCACACCTTTCCATTATAGTTAGGGTCCCTTGTCATATTACCCCGTTTTTAATTTTTTCAGCTTAGAGCACCAATAAAGTTTATTTTGTGGCCCACTAGCTGATTATTTTAATTTTCCCACTCCACCACTACTTCACTTGCACTACACATAGTCCACAAAATTTCTAGTGCTCCTACGTAACACCGCAAGTCGTAGCACGCCTCAGTCCGTAGAGGACTGGGAGGACCCCTATGATGAAGCATGTCACCGTGGGGAAACCCTGGTGAGTGAGGGGACTATAGAAAGAGATAATACTTCCCTTTCTGATAACGGTGTCCTTAAGGATCAAATTGTTTCCTACACCTTTTGTCTCTCCCGGTTAGGTTCCTGTCTACTTGACTCGTTCAGGTAGTTTTTTGATAGGTATATTAGTGGAGGGTGAACCTAACTTTAACCTCTACTTTCCCCTTATTTTCTGGATAAATCTAAATAAAAACACCACATCAAACATGCAGTAACAATTTAGTAATCAGCTACCTCTCCAATCAGTCATTGACTAAATATTTGTCCTTCACCCTGTACAGCTCTCCATCAGCTTTTTCGATAGGTTTGCTCTGCACAAATACTAAATACATACATACATACATACATACATACATACATACATACATACATTCATGCATACATACATACATGGTTACATATGCACTGAAGGCTTTTCGGGTGAAATGGATTATGACGCAGAGCAAGGGTCTTTGGGCTGGAGTGTTGCACAATGTGCACCACTCCTCACTGAGTGTGAATCTTGTCAGCTCACTGTGGTGTAGAAGACTGGCAGTGGAGGCAGCAATACGATTATAGTGGCTTGATGGGCCGTTATACATGTCCCTGCCAGGAATGGTTGCATACCAAACTCTCCCACATTTTTAAAATTGATCTGCCAATACCCTGCAACTAGACCCTTCACCCATCCATGGGAGACATGGATGTCATGTTAACACACATTGCTGCTGTCCATAGAGGATGTGTGTAGAATGTGTATTGTCCATATGTCTCTAGCTACACTGGAATCGTTTTTCTGGTTCCTACATTCATTGCACCTAAGATGGAGGGTTTTAGAGAGTTCCAGAGGGCACTGTGATTTTCAGGGCTTCTCCAGGACAACGCAATGATCCTTGGGTTGAAGATTTGGATGTAGAGGAGGGGAGGCAGAGGGCCATTTTGAAGATTAGAGGAGTTACCATTGTGCTTTCCTAGCACATAACTCACTAGAAGCGCTAATACCCACATGCTAACAGGTAGTAATGAGGGACAACCTCCCTTTCTTTTGTACCTATGTTACGAGTCTCTCCTGATAAGAGACTCCCAGATCCATCACACCTTTCTAGTAGTGCATTACAAAAAGGACCTTGGCTGGACCAGTCTGAGTGGGAAGTGTAAACATTAGAAGTGCCCAGAATGTGACACAGAGCTTATAGTTCGAATACACAACTTCTGTCTGCCACTTTGGTATAAAGATGGGACACAAACTTTGAGCCAGCTTGTGAAGATGTCTCTACAGCGTCTGGGGTGTCCACAACAGTGGCAACTGAGAAGCTCTCTGTGTTCAAGGTTTGCGGTGTCCATTGCTAACTTCGGTTGCCTGGCTCAGAACAATAAACCTGGGAAGTGCTAATATGGACTGCCTGGACCCCGTTTAGGGGTCTGAAGTAGGTCACTGCATGAGAGAGACACTGCTCAGGAGGAGAGCCGTGAAGGAGCCTAGGCAGGATGAACTGAAGATGTCCACTACAACACAAGGGAAGGACCTGTGCTGTTCGGCAGGTGTCCAAATCTCACTAAGTGAGCAGAGCAGGCCAGGGAACCAAAAGCAGCCCTGGCAAAGATGTTCAAACAAGTCCTATGTGTGTGTGTGTGTGTGTGTGTGTGTATGTGCGCACGTGTGTGTCTGTCTGTCTGTCTGTGTACTCTCTCGCTCTTTCTCTGTCTCTGTCTCTGTCTCTGTCTCTGTCTCTCTCTCTCTCTCTCTCTCTCTCACTCTCTCTCTCTTTGTCCCTCCCTCCCTCCAGAGAAAGAGAGAAATGAAAGAGTCACTGTGGCCCAGCAGTTAAGGTCTTAGGCTTTTACTCTGAAGTTTACAGGTATGATTTCCTGGTTTCAATGATTGTGCCTACTCGTTACAAGGATAGACAATGGTAGTTTATTCGAGAAAGGTTGAAAAATATTTTTTCTCTTCACTTTTTCTGAATATATCTTTTTAAGTATGTCGTACCCCAGAGAATACAAAATCAATCTCTCTCTCTCTCTCTCTCTCTCTCCCTTCGTCTTTCCATTCCACTCTGTAAACGATGTTTCTGCATGTGTATACTACCCTACTGCACTGCAGGGGCTTGGGTGTTCGGTTCCAATGTCATAACCAAGTTTCAACACATCCCACTAAAGCGTCAATGTGGTGAAATGGTTAAGATCTTAGACTCTCACTTTGAAGGTTATGGGTTTGATTTCTGGAAATCCATTGGTTGTGTTGCTCAGTTACAAGGATAGGCAATGGTAATTTCTTTGATAAAGGTAGTACATTTGTTATCTTTTAACTTCACTTTTGAAGTAGTCTCTCTCTCGCGCTATCTCTCTCCCCATCCTTCCATCCCACTCTGGAAATTATGTTACTGTAGGTGTACACTAACCTACTGCACTACATCGGCTTGGGTTATCAGTTTGAATGTCATAACTATGTTTTGATATTGCCTAATAAGGAGCTACTGTGGCCTTGTGGTTTAGATCTTAGACTCTTACTTTGAAGGTTATGGATATGGTTCCTGGTGTTTGAATTGTAGTATATGCACAAAGGTGTGCTCATTTACAAGGATAAGCAATGGCAATTTCTTTGATAAAGGTTAGAAAATATTACTTGTTTCAATTTGTATGAATATAGCTCTTTTTAATTATGTCTTACCCCACAGAATAAAATCTCTGGGCCCTATTCACAGAACTAACTTAAGACAAAATCCTAAACTTACTACTTTTGGTATTCACAGAAGGCATTTAGTAGTAGTAAAGTTAGGATTTTGTCTTAAGTCTGTCTTAAGTCTGTCTTAAGTCTGACTGAAGTTTGTCTTAAGTTTGTCTTAAGTCTGTCTCAAGTCTGTCCTCAGTTTGTCTTAAGTTTGTCTTAAGTCTGTCTCAAGTCTGTATTAAGTTTGTCTTAAGTTTGTCTTAAGTCTGTCTTAAGTTTGTCCTAAATTTGTCTTAAGTCTGTCTTAAGTCTGTCCTACTACTTTTGGTATTCACAGAAAGCATTTAGTAGTAGTAAAGTTAGGATATTGTCTTAAGTTTGACTTAAGACAGACTTAAGACAGACTTAAGACAGTCTTAAGACAAAACTTGTGACAAACTTAGGACGGACTTAAAACAGACTTAAGACAGACTTAAGACAAACTTAAGACAAAATCCTAACTTTACTAATACTAAATGCCTTCTGTGAATACCAAAAGTAGTAAGTTTAGGATTTTGTCGTAAGTTAGTTCTGTGAATCGGGCCCTTACTCTCTTTCTCTACCTCTCTCTATTTCTGTATCTCTCTCTCTCTCCGTCAATCTGTATATGATGTTACTGTAGGTGTTCACTGACCTACTGCACAAAATATGCATGGGTTTTCAATTCAAATATCCTACTAAGTTTTGATTGAGCTTAGTAAAGAGTCATAGTAGCCTAGTGGTTAAGGTCTTACACTCTTTGGTTATGGGTTTAATTCCTGGTGTTTTGATGGTTGTGTATGTTCAGTTGTAAGTATAGTCAAGGGTAATGTCTTTGCTAAAGGATGAAAAAATATGTTTTCTTTTCACTTTGCCTCAATTATATATCTTTTTAAGTATGTCTTACCCCAGGGAAATAGACATCTATATCTCGATTCTCTCTCTCTGTTCGACCTTCCATTCCACTCCCTAAACAATTTTACTGTACGTGTACACTAATATACTGCACTACAGGAGCTTAGGTTTTCATTACAAATGTCATACCTAAGTTTATATACAGACCAGTATAGAGTCACTGTGGCCCAGTGGGTACTATTGTAGATTCTTACTCTGAAGGTTATGGATTAGGAGAAGAGATTGTAAAAAATACAAATAATATAGTTAAAATCATATCTACAACATTAAAGTACAATTTATATTGAACCAAATAGGTGGTTAAAAATATGCACAAAAAAGAAAGCATTTATACTTATTAGTACTAAGCCTCAAACTGTTTGAAAAACAGCTTTGCTTTATGAATGTCTTGTTTGAAAGATGCTGAAACCAGTATAACGTGTTTAAAAGTTAACCTTTCCATGACTGTGCCTTTTGTGAAAAGCGTTACATAACTTTGCAAAATGTTTCTGATTATGAATAAGGTTTTGAAATGTTTGCTAAAGAAACTTTATTGATAAATGAAATAATAATGGAGATTAATCTCACAGAATGCCTGTGTGGTTTGTGATTTTTTCACTACTGAGTTTCATGCACTGAGTTCAGTGGAGGGTTCTGACATTCAGCTATCTGCTGCCCACGCTGTCACACCATAACCTATTTTTAACTTCTTTTTAAAACTCTGTGTCATTTTCAAAATATGTTTTAATCATTTTTACATATTTACTACTGTGCGTCCTACGCCGAATTTGAATTTGCTTTACACCGGAGGGGGCTTTGGGATGACCAGAGATGCCATTTTGGCAGTGCATGCTCTAGTCATCCAAGAGGGAGGGCATTTAAAGATGCATTCTGTGGTGACGCGTTGCCTGTGTGGTTTGTGATTTTTTCACTACTGAATTTCCTGCACTGAGTTCTGTGGCGGGTTCTGTCAGTCAGCTTTCTGCTGCCAGCGTTGCCACACTGTAACCTATTTTCAACTTCTTTGATTTAAAATTCAGTGTCATTTTAAAAATATGTTTTAATCATTTTACATATTAACTTACTGTACATCCAGTGCTGAATTTGAATTTGCTTTACACCGGACGGGGCTTTGGGACGATCAGAGATTACATTTTGGCAGTGCGTGCCCTAGTCGTTTAAGAGGGAGGACATTTAAAGATACACGCTGCGCAGACGCGCCGCTGGCGTACCTAAGGCAAGCCCGTCTGTGTCCATCAGCGTCCCGGAAGCGGCCAGCACCAGCCACGCTGCCTGTCTGGGCTCTCACAGTGAGTCCGTTTACTGGCCCTACAGCCGGGATGAGTTGCTCTCACTCCGCCCACAGTTATGTAACGGGATGGGTAGATGGTAGGTTTAAGCTAACCAGGCCACCATCTGTAGCCATTTGAAGTTCCATTTATCCCCAGGGTCGGCTGACCTCTCCCCTCTCGCCCATGTAAAAGTCTGATAGGCCTTCAATTAGAGCAGCTGTGATCAATGCACGCTCGGTCTCTAAACACTCACAAGATATCTTTGACTTACTCTTGGATGAGCCTCTAGATCTGCTTTTCATCACCGAGACCTTGTTTACTGAGTAATCCAACCCAGTGATTGAGCTGGCCATCCCTGGGGGGTATAAAATCTTATGGGCTGATCGTAAATCTGGAAGGGGAGGAGGAGCAGCTGTTGTATTTATAGAAAAGTGGATCTTCCAGCAGGGCGAGTCCTTGGGGATTGGGGAGGGAGAGGCCCTTGATCACTGCGTTACCATCTCCCCTCACTTCTCGCTGGGAGGTACTTTGGTTTATAGATGCCCCGGTCCAGTAGGCCCTTTCCTTAAAGCCAGTGATGAGATAATCATTTCTCAAGCTCTACGCTTTTTGCACTTTATACTGCTCGGTATTTTAACATCCACTTGGACTGCGGGGAAGCTGGGGACACCCAGGAGTTTTTTGACTCTATAAGTCTTGCCCAGCTCAAACAATAGGTCAATTCCCCCACTCATCGGAATGGTCATCTCCTCAATCCAATCTGTTCCAACTTCCTTATCTCAGTTAAGGATTCTCTTCCTGTGCCCTGGTCTGACCATTTTCTGATCTACTTTTCCTGACAAACCCATAGCAAACACATAATGGGTCGGCCCTGTCAAGCGCCCCAAGGGAAAACCTCTGGCAAAATTGACCCTTCTGCTTTCAGTCTGGCTCTTGCAGAGTCATGCCCAGCTCTCTCCAATGACCTTACTGGAACCCTTGACAGTTTTACCAACTGGATCTCTCAGGTGGTAGAGCGATTGTCTCCTGGGACTTATCGCAGGCACTCCAGGGATTCGCATTCTAAACCTTGGTTTTCAAACGCTCTTAAACCCCAGAAGCAATTGTGTAAAAAACTCAAACGTAAATGGAGACAGGAGTACTGCCCGATTGCAGGGCTGGCCCTCAGAAAGGCGCAAAAGGCCTAATATGCATCGATCACTCAAGCAAAAAGTCTCCATTATGCTGAACACATTGGTCTTTCTAAAAGCAATGCTAAGGAAAATTTTAGTATTGTTCAAAGCTTCCTCTCTCCCAGAGCGGAGGCTATTACCTATCCCACCTCTTCTGCTTGGTGTTAAGAACTCTCTAGCCTTTTCATCAACAATCCAAGCTCTCCAAGCTAATGTTGATCTTGACAATAGTCTCTCAGTAGAGAACATGCACCCCAATGGGCTGTCTCCCACTTTACCATCTACATTGGTGACCTTCACTGCCATCGCTCAGCCAGACTCTTTGGCTGTCCTCAAGTCTCCTAAACCTGGCTCACCTACAGACCCCTCCCTGGCTAGAGTGCTGTCTATGGTTGCAGAGACGATCAACCTTGTGTTAAATCGATTGATCAATCTCTCTCTTTCTACAGCCACGGTGTCCACAACCTGGAAACAGGCCAAAATGATCCCACTGCTGAAAAAGCCTACCCTTGACCCCACCATCCCCTCCAGCTATCGCCCTATTTACCTCCTTCCTGCTGCGGCGAAGGTTTGTGAAAAATTGCAACTGTCAGACTATGATGAACTCAATGGCCTGCTTCACCCGGCACAATCTGGCTTCAGAGCCACATACAGCACCAAGACAGCTCTGGTTGAAGTTGCTGAAGCAATTCGGTAAACCTTGGACTCAGGAGGTAGAGCAGCCCTGATTCTGTTGGACCTATCAGCGGCTTTCAACACTGTGCCACGCTCTCTGCTCCATGACCGTCTCCTGGAAATTGGAGTTTCTGGGTGTGCTTGGAGATGGCTGACATCCTTTCTTGAGGACAGAGCGCAACAAGTCTGGATCCCCCATTTCTCTTCCTCCCCCCAGGCTGTGACCACGGGAGTGCCACAGGAGTCTACTTTAAGCCCTCTTCTCTTTAACATCTATGTCACTCCCCTGATACAGATGGCGGAGGAGCTCAGCGCTAAGATCATCAGTTATGCTGATGACACCCAGCTCCTCTTCACATGGAAGAAAAATGCCTCCTCTACCTCCCTAGCGAAATCCTGTTTGTCAGCCATCTTCCGATGGCTCTCCGCCACTTAGCTGAAATGCAAGGAGGATAAAACGGAAATCCTTCTTTTTGGGAACTTCCCCCCTCCGTTCCGGAAACTTCTTTGGCAAGACGAATCTCCCATGCCTTCCTCGGAGGGCCAGCTCATGAAAAATTTAAGAATTTGGATTGAAGAGAAGTTGAACTTCTCTACTCAGATCAAGAAGTTTTCAGGGCAGTGTTTTGGCACACTTAGATCCCTAAAAACAATTCCTCCCTTTCCTCCCTAGGTCGGCTAGGGAAACTGTTACTCGTGCGCTGGTGTCATCACGCCTCGACTATGCTAACGCCTTGTATATAAGCCTACCCAGCTATTGCTTGAACAAACTACAGATAGTACAGAATGCTGCTGCCAGAACTCTCCTTAACGTTCCCATGAAGACCAAAGTAAGACAAACTTGCGCGCTCTACAATGGCTACCTGTAATTGAAAGGGTAAATTTTAAATCCTTGGCCTGGCACATTCTGCCCTTAATGGACACGGCCCTGCTTACCTGAGGAATCGCTTCAGGTTGTATGTCCCTACAAGGCAGCTGTGCTCAGCCACACAACTTCTTGCCCATGTTCCGAGATTTCGCCTTAAGAGAGTTTGAGGGAGCCCTCTCGCCTTCAGGGTAGCTTCGGTCTGGAACCATCTCCCCTTTGACCTCCATAGCGTTCAGGATTCCATGCTCTTCAGAAAAAGGCTCAAGACTTTTCTCCTTACCTAAATAGTTTCTTCTGCCTTCCTACCACCAGGTTCGCACTACAACACTCTTTGAGTAGGTATGCGCGCTATAAATTCCTTAAACATAAACAATGCAATGACTGAATAGAAATGTTGAACTTTTAAGATATTTTTCCTTATTTTATAACAAAGATGTGGTGATAAATAATTTCTTGTTACAGCGGATGTTTCTCTTTTACATAGTTCTTTGTTTAGCTAGCATACAATTTTTATTAGAGGGTAAGAAATGTAGTCATGTTTGTGGCAAAAAAGTTCTGAATCGAAAGGCCTTTTATGTAGTCACAATAACAAATGATATTTCACACTTCACAATAACTGTCTGTAGTTCATTGTTTCAAATGTGGGAAAGGAAGAGGAGAGCCTGTTCTCAGAAGAATTCTGAAAGCTCATTGAAGGAGAGGAGAAGAAGGTGCACAATGAAAGCAACATTTATTTTTGTGTTTATACAAGTGCATGATCCTAGAGCAGAAAGCTGATTTACAATCTATTTGAACTTATCACTGAATGCGATTTGCTACTGCATGATTATTTTTTCTGTATTTGCTTGAGTCTCTACTGAGTTTCATGAACCTCTCCCTCTGGGTCTGTCAATCTCTGATTGATTGAATTTCAGATTTATACTTTGTCTCACTCCTCCTCTAAAACTTGAACTCTCTATGGGTTCTGACCATTTTTGCCCCATTCTTAAAATAGTGATTCTTTACTTTATGGAATTTGCTTGATGCTTTATTGTACGAAAAATGCTTTTGATCTAGCTGTAGTTTTATTATAAATTCTGTTATTTGACTTAGATATTGAACTAACTAAATAGAGGAAAATTAGATTTTACTAAATCTTTAATGAAAATAAAACCTTTAAAACTAATTCAAACTCATTATTGACTAAACTTAGCATTAAGGTTTGTGATTATGATTTATATGATGACTAGTTTCTGTTTCTCATAATTGGTGGCCAAGATCCGTCACAAATGTTCTTAGGGGTGGAGAAAGAAGAAATAAGAACCTCAATCGGGAAAGAAAAAGGGAGCGAGGGTCAGCCCTGTGTGAGAGTCAGTAAGCTATATTATTTAAATTGTTTTTCGCTACAGCAGAATCTGGTAGCAGATTAAATGTTTACGTCTTGAGAAGAAGCTATGAAATACTTGCCCAAGTTAAAATAATCCATAAGTCCCAAAACCCAATGTCCAGAACTTGAAACTTGACAAGGGTCAATTTTTAAAGGTGGTTGCTATTTGAAGATGTGAGTACTAATAGGGTGATGCTTCGAGAACAGTGATAATTTTTGGTTTTTATTGAAAAGTAATATAGGTTATGTGAGCTGAATGATTTGATGAATTTAAACATTTACTGTGAAGAAGTTAAAGCTTTAGCAGGTTCTGCACAGCCGAAGATCCCGGAATATTGAGATAAGCGTAGAAGACACTTTATGGTTTTCGTGTCTGCTAGAGGTCTATGTTGTAGATCATGAGGTATTGTTGTGTACACAATTAAGATAGGGAAAATAATGATGTGTTGTGATTGTACTAATATCAATTGATATTGGCAGAACCTGATTGTGCAAAGAATGACGCTACATTGATTAGGGTGATATCTCGCTGGTCGAGATTTCATTTGTGAGTGTGAAAATGTAGTTGGAAGGTGTAAAAACCTTCAAATTCAGATTGTAGGGTGCCTTTGATTTTCTTTAGTAGAGCAGATAAAAAATTGTGTGTATAAGAAATTTGTAAAGTTTGGTAAACTGCCCCAAGGTTTAAGATCATACATCACACAGTGTCGTGCTCGGATTGGTTGCTTTGTGTACTTTCACGTTAGGCTTGGTTGATGATGACACAAAGTGCTGTGCTGTGATAGGTCAGTCGTTATGTGCATACTGCATTGAGATTAGTTATCAAGGAAATACATTTTGACAGGATTGCCTATTGCATATTGGAATTGGTTATTGTTAAATTCAGCGGAAATAATGAAATGTTTTAAAGAATTTATGAGTTTTGTGAGAGGTGCTGTGACAATTACCATACGGGAAGGTAAAGAGACACCTCCCGAAAGTACACCAGCACATATATGATGACGGAACAGGGATTGCATACATGTTTATGGCTTCATCGATGGTGCAAGATTACTGAAAAAGGGGACCCCTTGAGTTTTCCTAAGAATTGTACTTTTGAACTTAGAATTATTGAAAAACTGAAGGCGAAGCTGTACGAAATGAAGCAACCATCTAGACCCACACAATACACAGCACTAAAAATGTAGGAGAAGGTAGCACAAGACAAGAATAACAGAAATGAAAAAAAGCTGTAATTGAGGGGACTAGACTATACACAGCTATTACTATTGAGAAACCAGAGAAAACGAAAAAGAAAAAGACACTTGAAAAGGAACATGAAAAGGTTGCGAGAAAGGTTGAGATAGATTGTGATTCAGGGGATAAAATATTGGAAGAAATGTTAGCCATGGATCAACCACCTTCCGTGAACCCCACCACTAGTACAGATAATAATATAACTACAAGTGCTACCGTGGCTCCTGCCCCTGTTGAACCAAGCATAATAAAAGTTGAGAGACCTTTTCAGACATTCCAGTTTGCCCCACCACCTGTCCTTCAGACACCAACTGTGATTACACCTGGTGTTACTGCTTCAATTATGACTGTTCCTGTACAATTACCAAAAATTGCAACAGTACAGAGAGTGCCAAGGCCACTACGACTACCCCAATGAACAATTTCCTGACTCCAGAATCTCAAGGAGCTGTAGGAGGAATGGCTCCATCAGGGCTGAAATCTCAAAATTCACAGAATGTTGCATGGAGACTACACCCCAAATGATTCACTCACTTAGAGATGGGGGGAAGGATTGTGTTTACAACTCCGATAATCCAGGGAGAGGCAAATGTATTTCAGGAAGGAATTTTTCCATCATGGTTTGAGGAAGCAGCAGGACTTAGAATGTGCAGAATGACAAATTGCCCCAGAATCTGAAAAGGAGAGATCACTGAATGTTTCAAAACTGAAGGTGCAATCAGAGGAAATTATTAGGGTATGTTTGGAACTCGAACATTTGAACCAGTTTCAGGAGAAATAATTGAGTTACCTGAGTGAGGAAATTTCAAGGCATGCGGCAAACACACATGATAAATTGCCTGATTTGACCCAAAAGTATGATGATGACCTTTCAAAAAGCTTTGCTTTGCAGAGAAGTTACAGGGTTCAATTAGGCTGCGGAACAATTGAGAAAATTTGTTCTTCAGGAATGCTTTTACACATAATTGAATTGGAGTGATTTTGAGAGATTAGAAAATTAATGGTCCAAGATGAGGAAGAAGCTTCAGCTTATCCACTGAGAGATATAGTTGATGGGGTATATATGTCCATGTGCCATGTAGTAGAGGTGATCTTACAGCATTTATGAACAATTTTCCAAAATTGAGAGACAAGCATGTGCAGTGGTACACACAGGTTGACAGATTTATCCAAATTTCTAAAGTGTTGTGGATTGATTTGAATATGGTCTTTGAGATTGTAGTGCCAAATGATTAGTGGTTTGAATGTAAGGTTGCTGTGCAATGGTCAAGTGAAAAGCCAACAAGAGAGGTTCATACTAATGCACCATCTCCTATAGTCATGGAGAAATATGAAGTGAAGATTACTCTCCTGAAAGGCAAGGGGCCTCTGAAAGACATTGATTGGGTAAAAATTAAAAGGACTTCACAAGAACCTAAAGAATAAGTGCAGGATTATTATGAGCAATCATTACAGGTGTTTCAACAACACAGTGGGAGAGAGTATCCCGAACCCAGTGATATGCGATTGTTTTGTATCTCAGTTTGTTATTGGTTTGAGACCAGAAATTAGTACTCACATTCAACAGAGTGTAATCTGCTGGCAGATTAAATCGCTAGCTGAAATTCTGAAATATGTCAAATATTGTTGTGATTAACAAAAAATGAAGCAGAGAAAACTTTAGAAGGCATTAATGTTGGCCCAGACAAAGTTTGCTCCAAAAGTTTTTCAGAACCAGTCCTTTGCAGGAAATCAAGGTGGTCTGCAAGGTGTTGGTGCACAAACAGGAGTACAGGGTACTCATGGAGAACTTGGTAGAGGTAGAAATGCTCCAATTGATCCGAGTTCTGGTATGGATGTTGCAACTCTGAAGAAAATGTGTCCTTGCCACTATTGTAATAACATGAGGTGTTGGAAGAGGAGTATAGACTTAATCCTGATAGAGTAAAATAAAATGAAACATTGCAGTAGGAAATCAAATGGAATATGTGCCAGTTCAGCAGATGCAGGTGCCAATGCAGGAACAAATTCCAATGATGCAAGCTCCACAAGCCCAGATGGTCCCACAGAATATGGGAAACCCCACTTTAATTTAAACCATTTACCAAATGCAAATCAGAACCAAAATCTTAACCCATTCCAGCAGTTTCCCTTATTTGATAATGAGAGTTTTGGCTCCAACAGTTTCCAATGACGGTGCCTGAGGGGGAGGAAGATTGTGTGCTTGATTCAGTCTTTGAGGTAGATCAGAGTGGTCCATTTGTAGAAGGAGAAATGAATGGCCACCCAGTGTCACTCCTTATCGACACAGGAGGTACCTGTTCCACTGTAAGAACAGCGGAAGTCCCAGACCTACCCCTCTTTGGGAAAGAAGATCAAAGTTGTAGGTGTTTTCACAAACCACGATTCAGAGGAAGTTCCTGTAAAAATAGGTTAATTTGAGGAAAAACAGCAATTCGTAATCTGTGATTCAAGTCTTGTAAATCTGTTAGGGAGAGATTTGTTGTGTGAGTTAAATTGCACAGTTCACTGTATGCCGAACAGTGTAGAATTCCAGACCCATGATGAGGATATTGAGTTTAAAATGGCTCAACAAGATTTTGTAGTAGGATTGTTCTCAGTGAGAATAATTGTGGAGTTACCTCCTGTTCTGAAGGAAACAGTGAACCCAGAAGTATGAGACTTAACAAGTAAAGATGTCGGACTAATCAAAGGTGTAGAACCATTCCAAGTTACATTAATACAAAACACAGTTTATCCAAGAACGCCACCATATCATTTGACACCAGAAAGGGTTGAATGAATAATACTCCTAATTGAAGACATGCTGAGCAAAGGGATTTAATGGAATATGTCGAGAGTCCATGCAACTCTCCAATCATGGGTGTACAGAAGTCCAATGGTGAATATCTTATTGTGCAGGATCTCCAAAAACCTAACAGTATTGTTGTTCCATGTTATTCTGTGGTACAGAATCCAGCCTCCATACTTTTCCAGATCCCATGCACTGCGGAATGGTTCACAGTTATTGAGCTTTGTCAGGCTTTCTTCTCCGTGCCATTACACTTTGATAGTCAATATTTTTTTATTTTATCTTTCAGCAGAGAATTTTGGCATGGTGCTGAGTTCCACAAGGGTATACAGAGTGTCCTTCCATGTTGAATCTAGGGTCTTTACAGATGGCCTACGATTCAGTTTTTGTGCAATATATAGATAACCTACTTTAGGCATCAGAAACACGAGAAGCCTGTAAGAAGGATACTATTGCACTTTTAAAGCACTTGGCCGAGAATGGACAAAAAGTGTCCCAATGTAAATTGCAATGCTGTCAAAAAGAAGTCAGTATATGGGACATAACATTGAGATAGAAGCAAGAAAAGTGTATCCAGAAAAGGTGAAAGCAATTCTGCAGATGAATCCACCCAGCCCGAACACAGAAAGAAGTCAGAATGTTCTTTGGAATGGTTAGCTACTGTAGGCAGTGGATAGCAAACATTTCCCCAGTGGCTCAGCATTTACTGAGGTTGACACACAGAGATGTTCTTGATCTGCTTCCATTGGACAACTATTGTTTCAAAGTTTTCCTAGAGCTGAGAGAAAGTCTCTTTCATGACCTGGCACTAGAAATGCCTTATTATAGAAAGACGTTTACATTGTTTTGCAGAGAGAGGGAGGGCCGCGCTCTCACAGTGCTTACTCGGATGCATGGAGATACTCAAAAACCTGTGGCTTACTTCTTAACAACTCTTGACCCTGTAGCCACAGGACTGCCCAGCTGCCTTAAAGCAGTCACATCAATTGGTGTAAGCATCCAGAGGAGTGGGAGCATAGTGATAGGACATCTCTTAACTGTGATAATCCCACACTCTGTAGAACTGTTGCTTACCAAAACAAAAGCCCAGTACATGACTCGCAATAGACTTTCAAAGTATGAGCACCAGATACTAGCAGCGAAAAATGTGAGCTTGAAATGCTGCCAGATTTTAAATCCATCAAACTTTTTGTCCATAAATGACTTGTGACGAAGTTGAACATGATTGTCTAGATGTCATGAACTCATGCACAAATCCAAAACCCGACAATGAAGATTAACATTTAAACACGCCTGATTAGATAATATTTGTTGATAGCTCATGCTTGAGAAACAATGACGTTATTCTGAGAGCAGCTTAGTATGTCTGCACAATCATTGATGTTGTGGAAGCTTCAAGATATTACCTCAACTCAAGTTGCAGAACTAATTGTCCTTACAAGAGCTTGCACATTGACGGCCCAATTAAGTGTGACTATTTTTACAGGTAGTCAGTATGGCTGTAGTGTTGTCCATGCCTTTGGACAATTGTGGTCACAGGGAAGTTTTATGACCTCTTCTGGTTTGCCCATATGTAATGGCAACCATGTAAGGAACCTTTTATAAATACTCCAGTTGCCTACTGAATTTGCGGTGGTTAAATGTGCAGTTCACTGCAGCAGCAATGGTTACATTGCCAGCAGCAGTCCGTGCAGGTAAGCGTGGTGGGGCAGGGCTGGGCGGGGGGATGTCAACAGATGACAGCATAGGATCTATTTATTTAGATCATTTTTTCTATTCCATTTTCTGTCGACTCCCTCCCACCCCACCTGCACGGACCACCACTGTACATTGTGGTTGGAAACAGGCCCGCAGACGAAGCTGCACGGTATTGTACAAAAGCCTACTGCATTTTTAACTGGACTTTCGCATGTGAGTCTGAGGTGGACACTGTCTTTTCTATGTTGATGTCAGTAGCTGACACATGGGAAAAGTTTAAAAGAGTACAAGACAATGTTTCAGAAGCAGAACAGCAAAGTTGGCAGAGTAAGTTGTGGGAAAAATGAAAATGACAGATGGATGTCAGCTGATGGGAGGCTGATGGGAGGCTAGTGTTACCTGGAAGTTTATTTTTCCCAACGACATGACATTTCCATGGTGTAGGAAAGTAGGATCTGCTTCTATGGTTAGCCCCACTTTTTGCCGGGTGCTAAGCTGTTATTTAACGTTTCAATAACGTTCTCCTCTGTCAGACAAAGTGGAAGGGGGTACTAGGAGCGTATTTAGAAGGTCCAGAGCCCTTGCTCCTTTTGGGGAGATCAAAGAATCAAATAGGGGACTTCTGTTCCTAAAGGAGAAGAATAAGTGTTACTAACAGGTGTATCTGGACTTATATCGTGAGGACAGTCATCATGACTGTCTCATGTTGCCCTCACACATCCCCAAGGGGATGCCATGTTTCATCATAGGGCGGTGCTTCTCATTGGGCTGGCACTGCAATGTCCTACAGGTCCCCCGAAGGGTCACTTTAGTGAAGATTTTCAAGAGATGCCGTATGATGCGTGCAGGTGAGGTGACTAGTGTGGTGGAGTAGTGAAACGTGGAAGTGGATTAATTCTTTGAGCTAAGCTGTTATTGACTGGTCTGACTGGAATCCTGCTAATCAGGACACCAGTCTATCTGCTTTCTCCCTAAATCGTTATGTTCAGTACTTAGGTACATTCCAGATTGGATACTGGGGTACCCTTATAAGTTCCTAGGTATGGATGGATGAAATTGGTGAGCACTTTATTGAGCTCTTTGGAAGAATTGCCTGCACTTGTGATTTGATTGCAGATAAAACTCCTTCTAGTTTTCCTAATATGCGCATGATATTCAGATAACGCGAATTTAAAGGCTGCTTTGTCATTTTGAATTTTTGACTGGCGCCGCATGCATTATGCCTAACCCTGGGTGTGGTTTGCGTAGTCGTGCTACGTGAGGCTACGCGAAGTTGCAAAAGCGATACGCGAGCGTGCGTAGTTGCTTGTCCCGCCCGTTCGCGATGCATTTTTGTTGCTCGCGAACGCGTATTGCATGTTTGGGGTGCTGTTTGCGTGCTTGGAGTATAGATTCTCGCGAACTTACCCATGCGGTCACCTATGGGCGCGGCCATCTTGTTTTTCACTTGTCCCACCCGTTCGCGATGCCTTATTCCTGTTCCGGGTCGCGTATAGCGTGTTTGCAATGCGCATTTCATGTTCGGGAACGCGTCTTACGTGTTAGCGACGCTTTTTGCTTGCTCGGGGTTAAATATCATGCAAACTTACCCATCTTGTTTTTCACTCTATGCTATGGTTCTGGAGCCTGCTTTTCTATCCTCCCTCTATCTTTGCAATCCTTAGGTTTTTACACTGTTTTTCTGATCTTTTTTATTTATTATGTATCCCTCTCTGTCCCTAAGTCTATATTTAGCATTTTATTTCTACTTTTACTGCGTTTTGTTCACTTTTCTACTGTTTTGTATTACTCCCTTCTTTAAGCTCCTACTTCTTCCCCTAACTTTATTTTTTCCTTCTAAATTTTCTTTTCCGCCTCCCGCTCACCCCAGAACCATGCCTAAGGGTACTAACGGCTCCAAGGGAAGGCGCCTGCGCCCAAGAGCCGCCTGCCTTGCGGCAGACTGCGCCCTGCAGGGGTGCAGGCCTGGGAGATTTTCGGCGAGGCGGAGGTGGCCGCCCTTGTTTTTTTTGTGCAGCACCACCTCCCCTTGACCTTGGCAGCAGGCGGCAGGCCTGGCTCCGGGTACCGTACACAGGAGCATCACGGCCGGTGGGCAAAGGTGCGCCGGGCAGTGTTTCGTCAGTCAGGGGTCCGGCGCACCCATAACCAGCTGGCCCACCAGTGGTCAGACATCTTGGACCGGGAGCAGGACCGGCTGGACCTGCTAGGTGTCGAGGTCGTGGGGCTTGGTGAGTAGCTATTATGATATACTAGTAGTATAAGTACTGTGTATCATTTTATTCCGAATAGCAAGAATACTGCTGCTTACATTGCAGGTAAATTACGTTTCAAAATCTTCTGTGATTGTAGGACACATGTGCTTGGCGCTACTCTTACTTGTTTGCAACTTTGCGCTCGCTTGGGCTGATTATGTAAGAGTTTACTTAGAGAACTTAAGTTAGGTAATGCTATTGCTAGAGAGACTCTAGTCCTTCCTTTTTCCTCCTGTCACTAAGAAGAGATAGCGGTGGATTGATTGATAGGTTTAGTTAGTATTAGTTGGTGATTTTTTAGAGGTCTGCATGACGCATCCTCTGTCACTGAGTGCTGCTTACCCCAGTCCTTAGTTGAACCTTTTGTAGTTTGTTTAGTGAGTGGTAAGGCTCAGCAGTGTCCCTAGCAGAACATCAGACGCAACCAACCAACAATTTGGTGTATGCACAAATTTATGCATGTGTCCTCCATCTATGCATTTTTGAGGGCTAAAATTGAAATGCAGACGTAGTGAACAATTGGCCCATCTGGAATAGGTGGGCTAGGTCAGGTGGTACATAGGCTTAGTTAGTATTCTGGAATCAGAATGGAACACTGGATTAGTGTTGTTAAATAATAAGTAGACGGTCCGTGAATCCCGCAATAATACTACTAGTCGATCTGATTAGATAGGTACATTTTATTGCAATTGTTGTTTCCTAAAATGTTTTTTGAGCGTTTTTAAAAATATTTTATTTGTTTCACGGTACACCAATCATTAATGTTTGTCTCTTTCTTTATTATATCTTACATGATCAGCACCCAGGGGCAAGAAGACGGGGTCACAGTCGGCGGGACAAGATCAAGGTACCTCTCAGGGCCAGGACCGCTCCTCTACAGAGGGCTCTGCTGCTGGCCCCAGTTAGTCCTCCAGTGGTTAATATTAATAATTATATTTCCCTAACTTTTACTGCACCTTATTTTTTCCGAACTATTATTTCTGTTTCCTAATTCTATTTTTTTCCAAATCTTCTTCGATCTAGACTGTTTCTAAATTCTTGTTATCCCTGCCTCTAACTGCATCTGCTATGATTCTCTGTACTACTACTATTAGTCTTTCTGTAGCTAAGCTTGCCCAGTTAACCACTCTTTATTTAAAAGGTTTTACATAAAACTCAGATTCACCAATAGCTCTAGCCACTGAGTCCAGTCCTTTGGGTTGTCCTCTTCTATTCTTCTTAATCTTGAGGTTTTTCGACAATTCCCACCAACAAAATGCCCAACCAGATATTTGACCATTTTTGATAGGATATAGTACATACTACTACTGTTGTGGGGATTCTGCATAGCCACATACAGAACTATGCACAAGAAAATAGGATGTTGGTGATGGGAGGTTAGACCTTCCTCACACCTCACTGAGAACCCACAATCCCCTGACCGACTAGGTATAGTCTCTCATTAGGTCCCCGAACCGCCCCGAAGATACCCAATGGTTAGACAACCCAGAACATAATAACACCCTTTCGCTCACTCACTCATGTAAGTCCACCACACCAAATACCACAGAGTCTATGTGTAAGTTCAAAAGTTTATTTTCAACTAACAAGCTCTGTACATTGTTCTACAATTCAATTCAGTATACTATACGAGCCAGCTCCAACAGCAAAATGCATAAGATTAAAACAATAAACATTGTTACAAGTCCATCGAAGACAAAAGATCTCTGTGCAAATTCTGGGGGACCCCTCACCTTAGAACGTAGAAGTACTGGTTACATCATAAGCTCTGCAAAGCTCTGGTTCGTAGAAGAGAATCTTCAGCCTGTTATGAGAAAAATGGTGCTCGTTAGATACTATAATGCTAGCATTTCTCAGTCATGCCAAAAAGTGGAATGTTTTTTCTAGGCGTACTACCGACCACCAGTGCCGGGGCCAGTGGCGATTGCGATGCAGCCGTTCCGGAGGAAGCAGGAGATGTGGCACCTGCAGGAGCTACAGGGGGTGAGCCAGCAGCAGTGGCGGGCGGTGGTAAGTTATATTCCTTACTTATTGACATTACACTAGTGGGAAGGGTGTACACTCACTGTACTGTTGAGACTTAGTAAGTATAAAGTTGTAGTGAACATTAGACAACAGTTGAAGAAGGCACCCTTTACTTAGCAATGGCATTAGCAATAGCATTAGCAGCGTGAGTTGAATAACCAATGGCCTCTTCTATCTGACTGCAACTCAGCTGTGAAAGTTTTATGGAGAAGACTAAAAGTCAGATCAGATGACCTTGATGGATGTGTTGAACAAAAAGGGAAAGAAGGGTGGAAGGATGAAGGACGGGCGAGATGTAATATGACTGGCAGAGAAGGATACATTGGAAGTATGCATAGGTGGCTGATAGGAATCAGATGCATGGGGTTGTTGAAGGATGGGTGGAAGGTGAAAGAAAAGATGCCTGCCTGGGTGGGCGACACCGTATGGGTGGATAGGATAGCAAGAATTGTCAGCGGTGTTTGGGTCAAACTCAAAGCCAAGGCAAGCAAGGAAGGACGCATGGATGGTTGTTGGTGAAACAAACTAAGGTTTGTTGAGAGATTAAGAAGAATGATAGACATTTACTTTGAATGGATGGATGCCTGGATGTATTCATCATAGATAGTATAGGTGGAGACTGTCACTGGATGCAGACCAGAGTCTTAGTTTGAAGAGAATGTAAAAGAAAGTGCGCCACAGTAGCAAAGCCGAGGAAGAATATAAGTTGTATTTTCAGAATACTCCCTTGACTCATAGTAGTTTGCAAGCACATCATATATATATATTGTGTATGTATGTAGTTGTCAAGCGCCTTCCTCCGACTCTGAGGACCACGCCCTACCTATGTTAATTTATTTTCAAGTGTGTCAGCCAGCTTGCCATGGGGGGTGGCCTATCTGTTGGTTACACAATCAATCAAAACAAAGTACCACATGTCGTCCCATATATAAGCAATGATCATTGGATCAGATATATAATATGCCTTTTTGTAGTAGTCAGGGCAGGGTGAAAGTGAAATTAAGCAATTGCCCTTGATGTAACAGAGAGAGTATGGCCAGTGCCACCCGTAATAGAAATATACGAGCTTCCCCACCTGCAGACAGTAGTAAATAAAACTAACGTGAGTCTGCGTCATGAATCAAGTATGTTTGTCTTGGGTGCAAGCTGACTGAGCTGGCATGCCGGCTACAACAAGGTTATGTAATTTCGCTAAACTAGAGAGAAAAAGAAGACTGGTGTACTGTGTACTGGAGTCCATAGTGCTAGTATAATGCCTGAAACTCCCACAAATGTTAGAGACTGAGGAAGTGGGAAGACAGATACATACCACAAATGTTATGTACTGTGCTTGCTAGTGCTACTGCTAGTATGCCACTATGTGTTGAATTAATTTTGTGTTACTGTTTTTCTAAGAGTATTGGTAAAAGTATTTTTTTCTTTCTTTATATAGCTCCTCCAAAACCAACCAGGAAGGAGTTGGCAGCCATGGCCCGGCACTGGAAGCTGGAGGCCATCTGCACAGAGTACCGGCGGCGGGTGGTTCTGGCGGAGGAGGAGAAGGTGGCAGCAGCTGCAGCCTCCTCCAATGCCCCGGGCCCCAGTGAGCCCCCTTCAGTGGTATGGCACCGCGGTCAGGCAGCTGCCCCTCGCCGCCCACCAACAACATCCAGCACTACTGCTGCCCCCCTCCGTGGATGCAACTCCAGGGCATATGCGTGCCGCATGCTCCTCCGGAATGTGTGACTGGAGGAGGAGGTAGAGGAGCTGAAAAAGAGGTTCAAGGTCCTGGAGATCGACATCCGCAGAGCCTGCAGCTAAAGACCCTGTTTAATTGCCCCTTTTTTATAGGTTCTTTTGGTGGGGGGGAATCAGGCATTGGGGTTTTTATGGACAACATGGACAATTGGACATTTGATTTTTTGTACTTTTTCGTTTTGGACATTTGTTGGGGTTAAGGAGAGGGGTGGGTCAGGTGTTGTTATGGGACTTTTTAAATAGTTTATTTTTGTTAGGGGATTAAATTATATATATTTATACTTTACATACAATGTGGTTAATGTTTTGTGGGTGGGGTTGCTGTTTTACGTCACACTGTTTCCTTGCTGCTGCAGGGCCACAGCAAGTGTTTGATTTAAATAATTGTCTGACTTTGTAAGACACAAACAGATAGATGCGGTACCCCTCACTGAGTGACTTGTCCTACTAGTACTGTCAGTCTCTCCTCCTAATCCATTATTATACCTCCCCCAAACATCTTTTCTTACCTGTGATTGATGTTTAAGTTAGGCACAGCGATGGCTGCATGACGATGCAGGTTGGGTTTACGAAGAGAATGGAGATGCCATGGTTGTGGTGGTAGTAGTAGACACTGGCAGTAGGATTTACAAAAAAAGAAAATGAGACAGTCAGTCGCCTGAGAGAGACTCTGGGAGTAGTAGTAGAGCGAAGTAAATAAAGCATAATGGTGGAGGGAATAGCCTAGTACAACAAGTTACAGACTGTAGTTGTGTCGAGTCACTCAACTAGGCCTACACTCGACACAAGCGTAACCTTTAATGCTGTGTGCAATAGGATGACAATCGATGGCGGCAATTAATGATGATTGATTAGGATCCTTTGTTAAAAAAGTTACCTCCCAAATATGCTGATCATGGGTGGGCAAGCAGAAGAAGATCCTCCCCCTGCCTTGAAATTGAATTAGTGTTGCTTTTGCCACATCCGCCGTAGCAAGCGTGTGATCAATTATTGGGGTACATTTAATTTAGTTACACCTCAATAAATCACACAGTCCGGGGGAAGAGGGTTAGGGTTTGATGAATGGTTGGGAAGGGGGGTTTGGGGTAAGGTTTGACAAAGACAAACAGTACGCATGGAAAAACAACAAAAGAAAACACAATCTTTGTAGACTACCATATCCATACATCTGTTAAGGGTGAAAAAGGAAATGCATGCATGATGATGATAACTTGATGGTTAATGATAAGTAAAACGTACTAACTACTACTAGACAATTAGACAACACAGGGCATCAGTATATTAATATTATGCAATTTGCCTTGCCTGTCTGCCCTCATAGAGATACGGATTACATACAGTTTGTGTTCTGTTCTGTTGTACTGGGCTTACTTTTAAAGATAGCTAAGAAAATTTAAAAATAGCTGTAGGGATGAATTATAAGAAAAGAGCAAACATAATTAATAATAACAACAACACACGGTAGTAATGATTGAAGACAAAAAATGAATCAAACTATTTAAAAGATGATGAAAGTTGATACTGTTACTGTGCTTTCCTGGTCAAAATGGGGAGTTGCATCTCGGCATTCCTCTTGGTCCTCAGTCCCTTCCATGGATGCTCCATCCATCAAGCTTGGGTGACGCCAATGCCTGCCTGGCAGATGTAGATTCATTGGTAACGTAAGAGTGCGTTGTTTTTCCAAGTATAGCACAAGGTAAAAGCCGGCCTGTAAGTGTAAATGGAAAAACAAATGGGATATTGAAAAATAAACGAATACAAAAAATGCATCAATTACGGTGGAGTGCGACAAGAGAAGCGAACACTTTCAGACTGAGGTGGCATGGATACATCATGTCTACTCTGTTTGAAGCATTTTAAGCTACAACAACAACAGGACAGAGCAGGCCCATGGCACCGGGCCGTGACCAAACCACCATTTAGCTTAAATTTTGACAGAGCCAGACAAAGCACATATACAGCAACCTAGCATTTTCAAAATTAAGTGACTAAAGGAATGCACCGCTGTCAGTCATACCACTGCACTCGACTCCACCACTACACGGATATGTAGGTCTGCTGTGGTTCTTGTTGACTTGTGTTTACCTTTTATGCCACTTCATGAAACGCAGTTATTCCATCAATCATCTCTGATCCTAAGTACTGACTGACTGCGAAAAGTATAGTATGTGGTCATCATGATCATGGTGTCCAACTCAGTCTGTAGTGTACCGAGTGAGTCCAGAGTCCATATTCAAATATCCAATGGATCGCCCTGCAGTAGAAGTACAATTCTGTTACTAAACAATAAGTCTGTTTACAGCAGGAACCAGAAACAGTTACAGGAAGACACATGTACAGCAACATAGCATTTTCCAAAGTAAGTAACTAAATCAACACACGGCTGTCAGTCATACCTCCACTACTACACTTGTGACTACTCGACTCCACCACTACACAGACATGTTGGTCTGCTGTGGTTGTTGACTTATTTACCTTTTATGCCACTTGATTTGAAATGCCCCTAGTTATTCCATCAATCATCGCCGATCCAACTGAGTGAATGCGAAGATAGTATGGTCATCATCATGGTGTTGTACGTGTTGTCCAACTCAGTCTGTAGTGTACCGAGTACGACTCCGACTAAGTCCATATTAAAAAATGTAACGGATATTGGCCTGCAGTAGTAGGAGTACAATTCAGTTATTAAACAACAAGAAGGGAAACATTGACTGTCACTTGAGTCACTTTTAGTTGGTAGATTAATTACTAGTACAGTTCGACTACATGCACAACATCATCAACACAAAAAACAGCAATCACTCTGAGTATGCATCCAACGCATGCGATCATTACCTGTCTTGCTCTACTCTTTGGCTGTCAGATGCCTAGTTCTGACAGGTGTGTGTTTTTTTACCAAGGCAGTGGCCTCATTATTACTCCACATTCATTTTGAGTGTTAGTTGCTGTTTCGGTTTTCTTATTCATCTGTGGCACTTTGTCGCAGTTGAAGTTGTTTCACATGGCCTGCGCTGTGAGATGGGCCGTGGCCTGGGTAGCGGTCATTGCTCAATTGAGTTTGCAGAAATGTGACAGCAAGTTTCTTCGAAGAGTCTTGTCTTTCTCTGCCAAGTACCTTCTGTTCTGACATTGATGAGCTTTTGATGCTTGCCGAGGTGGTAGCCTAGTTCTGACAGTGATGAGTTTCGGCTCGGAAACAAAAGGAGGATAGCTATAGTAATTTTCCACTTCTTCTGGAGGCAACATTTCTTGTACCATTCTCCATCCAATGTCTGGCTTGAGGGAAATGTATTTAGGGCGAGTCAGGAAGATGGAGCAGGACTCTGAGGAGTGGATGGTTAAATGCACAGAGGTGCAACTCCAATATGGAAATAAAAAGAAAAGACGGTGGTGATGGATTTGTTGTGATTCGAACCAGAAAGACAGAGACACACACAAATAAAGGAAGGAAGAAAGTAACAATTTGAAAGCTTAGTTGTCAGGGAAGAGGAGCTCGTCCTCAAACTCTGGTGATTCGATCAGAAGTAGGTCATCTAACACAGTACTTCCGTCACCTAAGTTGCTCTCCTCTTCCTGCTGTGATTCAGGTATTTTGTACTCTGTTGGTATAAAGTGCTGATTCATTTTGATCATGGTTAACCTCTCCACGGTTTTGGGCAAGAGATTTGTCAATTTCACAGTTACAATGGCACCAGCAGCACTGAAAACACGCTCAGAAGAGACACTTGCGACAGGGGAAGCCAGATACTTTATCGCCAGCCGCTGAGCACTGTCCTTTGGCTTTTTTTCCCATACCAATAAACCAATGGGTTTTGATCCATGAAGACCACTGTTGTGTCATCCAGATATGCCTGGACCGTACGCTCAATGCTCAGGGGAGCTCGGATTTGCCTGGCCTCTTTTGCCTGTGCATCACCACTGGACTTACCATACCCATGCCGTAGAAACCAATCAGTTGCCAATTGTACTGTTGCTGGTGATGATCCTGTTCTTGCTGTTGTTGATGTTAGTGGTGTTGTTAGTGACTGCTGGGAGGAAAACACACTGCCCTCAGGCTCTGAAGTAGAACTTGACTCTGGATTACCTGTAGTACTTGTTTTGGCCTGGGGTGGCGGGCCTCTAATTACCAGGCATTCGTTTTCGAAGTCAGTGGCTTCCTCAGCTATCAAAGTTTTGTACTTGGCAACATTCACTTCCGAAAAAGGAATTACTGCCTTACTGTTCAGAACTACTTTGTACCGTGGATCCAAAGTTGTGGCAGTGATGTAATGTTGATGTGACGCAATGTTATTTTGAATCCTTTTATTTTCAGATAAGCGAACGGCTAAGAAGTCCGCCAAATAATATGTGTCTTGTTTGTCATCCACACCTGCGTACATTTCAGACACCTCCTTCAGCTGTTACTCTAGCATGTGCAACAATGGGATAGCTTGGCCCATAGTACAGTCCTCCCTGCTGACTTCACGTGTGAAAACCTCAAAGGAAGTAGCATCTCTGTCAGGCATTTAACGAGGTCCCTTTGGCCCATCACAGCGGTCATGCCTCTCACAGTAGGATCCCCTAATCTTTGCATGACATAAGCATTAGGCCTGGGCGAAAATTTCGTTCCGTTCGCGGAAATTGCGATAATTTGACATTTTTGCGTTCCGCGGAAAGTGCGAAAATGTCAAAATTTCCGCATTCCGCAGCTTGGCGATAATTTGTTTCTTGCTCGCGCTGTAAAATAATACATTCTCGCGCGCGCGCGATCGCCTTACCTGAATCCCTGCGTTCGCCGACAAGTTTTCTTGATCCGGTCGCGTTCTCCATGAGATGTTGTATTGTTTTTAGCCATTTGCGCTGTCTCGCAAAAGTTCGCGCCTGCAGTGACGTCATGCGTCGCGCGATCACGTCTTTCTTCTCGCGATCATGCACCGCAAGACAACTGAAAACAAGATGGCCGCGCCCGCGAGCAACCACATGGGTAAGTTGGCGACCCGCAACCATGCAGAAAATCTCGTGAACATGCGGGAAAAAAACTTCCGCATCTTCGCGATATTTCCGCTTGTTTGCGATAATTTTAAACATTTTCGCGATAATTTGCGAAAGTGGATTTCGCTAATTCCGCCCACCCCTAATAAGCATTGAGTGGTATGTACTGCTCAAACAGACGATCAAGCATGTAATAAGTTGAGTTCCAACGTGTTGGCATCTCCTGGATGAGTGCTTTGACTGGCAGTTTATGCTCACGTTGAATGACCCTCAGCTGCTTCCGGGCTTTAAAAGAATGCCTGAAATGCGTGCATATTCTTCTGCAGGTGGCCAGTAAGTTGCTGACTTTGTCTTCATTTTTCAGAAAGTCTTGAACAACAATATTAATGCAGTGTGCCAAACACGGGACCTTGAACTAGCCACCATCTTTCATGGCCCTAACTACATTACTGCCATTTTCTTTGGCAACAAAACCAATGTTAAGCCCTCTTGGGCGCAGTCACTCAAAGACCTTGCTGTTAAACTCATCCAAAATGTTTGCAGCAGTATGAGATTTTTCCATGGCAAACATGGCTACAGTTGCATGTTTGCGAGTGGCATGAAAAATGTCAGCAGCGTCAACACAAGCAGATATCTTTTCTCTAACCCTCACAAAAGAGATCCAGTGTGCAGTGATGCACATGTAATCAGTGGCTTGGCAACTGGTCCACATGTCTGTTGTCTGTTGGACACTCTGAACAGCACTCTGCTTCAAGGCTTTTCCAATCAATTCCAGCACATCGTGATGTAGTGCTGGAACAGCAACTCTGGCGATATAGTTGCGGCTGGGAACCTGCCATTTTGGGCTGATGGCTGTCACAAATTCCAGAAAACCCACCCTTTCAACAAAAGAAAAAGGGAGAAGGTCCAGAGCTAACATTTTAGCCAGCTTCGCATTGCACAAACGTGCTATTGGGTGGTTGCGTTCGTACTGCCCCTCCGCCCTAAACATGCTGATAATGGTAGGCTGCATGGTTTTCCTTTCTGTTAGGCTCAACGACGCACTTTTTTTCATTGCGGTAATCCTTGCTGTCTCAGGCTGACTCTTACTCTTGTGCCACTGAGATGTTGCTGAGGATGTGGGCGATAGCACTGCACTGCTGGGGACAGGGCTACTTTGTGTACCACTACCAGAGAGAATGTCTCCCTGTCCTTCCTCTTCCACCGTGATCAGATCTTCTACTCGTTTATCCCCACCAACACCAATGGTTGCAGTTTTTATGCCGCGAAGGTGGTCCTCCCAGTCGATCAAGTGGTGTTGTTTCAGATGGGTTATTTGTCTCCGGTACCATAGTTTGTACCAAGCATACCCCAACTAACAGAGGTATTGCAAATGGAGCATATAGCAATGTTCTCCTCCTTTTCGCTAACCGTAAAGAAGTCCCAAACTGAGGAGCTTAACTTTTGTCTCCTGCTGGCGGCACCACTTCCATTGCCGGATTAACTGGAGGGTGTGCATTGAATTTGACTTTGTGCAGTACCACTACCTACTTCTACTGAGGTGGTGGTTGTGCTGGATGTAGGTCGCTGCCGAGCTTTGCAAATGCAAATATGGAAGCTGTAGGTGGTGTTGGTGTTACCTGTGTTGGTGTTATCCATGCCACATCCCTCACAGCAATTTGGGATGTGGTGGTAATGTCGGTCTCCACTGGGGCGGGAGTAATGTCCATGATGACTGGCTCATTATCATCCTGCTGTTCTACATTGACCTCCATAAGTGTAAGGCTTTCTGGAACCTTCCCTTTCCCTAGCCTGGTCTTGGGGCGTGTCTCCCTCTCAGACTCAGTTTGTGGCTCCCAAGTGGCATCTAGATCATCAGAAGGGGTGCTTGGCAAAGAACTTGATGGACTAACACTCCTTTTCCTTGCTGGGGATTTGAAAGACAATGGATCTTCTGAATGAGTGGCTTCCTCCTCTTCTTCCTCTGCATGAGGCTCAATATCCTGAACTGCCCCTACTTCGAGGGGAACAACTACTATTGCGGGCGTTGGTTGCGGCTGTTGTTGACCACTTAACTGCTGTGTTTCCTCCTGCGTTGATTAGGTACTACTTTGAGATAGAAATAAGTTTCTCAGGCTCAGCATCACTGGTTTCCACCATTAGGTTGGCTACCTCTTCCACACTCATGTGCTTGGGCCTGGGTTGGTGGGTTAGGCCCACTGATGTGGAGGTGCTACCCCCAGCTTGCCCCCCGGACACCGCTGCTGCAGGCGCATTTTTTGGTTTCCCAAAAAAGGTTTTGGGCGGCACACCAGACTTAAGTGTCACTTCCTTCTTCTGTTCCTTCTTCTCAATAGCAACTTTCTTGGTACTGGAGGACCTGGTACCTGCTTTCTTTGGGGCCATCTTCTTCAGATGTCAGCTGCACTCAGTTGCACAAGTTGCAGAGATGTCTGATCAGGTCACACGTCACGTCATGTACAGCAGCAGGACGTCTGTCTGGCAGTACAACGGGCGATGATGACACACCTCCTCCTCAGTCTTTTGTGCACCTAATAGCAAAAAAGTCAGAAGAACATCAGTCAAACATGGAATTTGTTGTGCTTAAATTATTAATAGTGCAATCAAATAAATATATTATATAACTTAGTGTGTGGTGGTCACAATTATTAAATTTTAGTAACTCAGTGAACAACAACAGTGTATCCATTTATGAGACTTTGCCAACAAGGGCTTTCCTGGTGTACTGTGTACACTCAGGAAGAATAAGAATAGCAAAGAACAAAAACAAAAATGCAAATGAAGTGGAGCCTGTTTGGCCTTAATTTGTGCATCACGTGGGATGGATGCAGCATCAGGGAGCTGTAGCTGGCAATGGGGATGGATTTTCAAGCAGTAAGACAAGAGAAATGATGGAAAGACACGCAGGCTTATGTGGCAAAAACAGCACACTACTAACTACCACCACAAAATGGCCCCCAGCCACATGGTCACTCACAGGCACAAGGCACGGAAAACAATTAACTCAAGCAGGCCTATATGGCCAGACAAAGGATGCCTGATAAACAACACAGTTTTAATGCAAAACGAAAATCCACATGGCTAGAAAGGTTGGAAAGTTACACAATAACCACAACAACAACACAGACACATGCAACAAAGGCATTTATTTAACACACCCAAAAAGTGCAATACACCCCAAAAAACCCACATTTTGCAATTCAATCCAATGCCATCCATGCCCTAAATGAAATTCAACCGACACCACAGAAACAGTTGTTTCATGCACCCATGAGTACCTCTGGGCCTTCTGGCTGAAAAGGCCTAACACACACCCAAAAAGTGAACCCCCCCCAAAAACCACATTTTACAATTCAATCCAATGCCATCCATGCCCTAAATGATGTTTAAATTCAACAGACAACACAAAAACAGTTGTTTCATGCACCCATGATGATTGATGAGTACCTCTGGGCCTACTGGCAGACTAGGCCACAAGCTTGGAGGCCTAAGACAAAAGCACAGTGGCTGGTCCCCCAAAATGGCCGCCACCACATGGCCTGGCCACCCACAACAAGAAAAGGAAGACAAGACAGACAATGCAGGCCTATGGCAAAAGCACAATGCCTGGCTTCACAAAATGGCCGCCACCCACATGGCCAGGCCACCCACAATAACAAGAAAGTGAAGACAAAGGACAGGACCAGGAAGTTGGAGACTCCGGGGCACTTCCATGCTCTTTAAAAAAATTGTAAAAAAAGGAAAATTACTCCTTGCTCAAAAAACTATAACCAAATGACAACCTGAGGAGTTTTTTTAGCAAAATACAAAAAATCATCATTTTCGAGAAGGTATTATGCTGCTCGAGATATATTCTTCGCCAGATTGCAAATTCTGCGTGTTCGGCATCGCGATCTTCACAAAAAGTCATTATCGCGCACGCGAAAATACATATTGAGAAAAAAAGTGTACGTCCGCATTGTTGCGCAGTGCGTAGTTGCCAAAACTCCACGAACTGAACGCCCAGGGTTACCTACTGGCTGATAAGGCCTATTTATTTAACACACATCAAAAAACTGAAATACCACCCCAAAAACCAAATTTTGCAATTCAATCCAATGCCATCCATGCCATAAATGATGTTAAAATTTAACATACATTACAGAAACAGTTTTTATGCACCCATGATGACTACCTCTGGGCCTACTGGCAAACTAGGCCACCAGCTTGGAAGCCTATGGCAAAAGCAAGTACACTGCCTTGCTCCACAAAATGGCCGCCACCCACATGGCCAGGCCACCCACAATAACAAGAAAGTGAAGACAGACAATGCAGGTCTACGACAAAAGCACACTGCCTGGATGGCTCCACAAAATGGCTGCTAGCCACCCACAACAAAAAGAAATGGAAGACAGACAATGCAAGCCTATGGCAAAAGCACACTGCCTGCCTTCACAAAACACACATGGCCAGGCCACAACAACAACAAGCATAAGCCAAGTGGAACAAAGAAAAGACATGCAGGCCTATATGGAAAAAGCAGCACACTACTAAACTATAACTACAAAATGGCCCCAAGCCACATGGTCACTCACAGTCACAACAGGCCATGGAAAACAATGAACTCAAGCAGGCCTATATATGACCAGACAAATGAGGCCTGCTAAACAACACAGCTTTAATACAAAAATACAAAAATGGAAATCCACAGGGCTACGAAAGGTTGGAAAGTTACACAACAAGCACACACACACATCCAACAAAGGTGTTTATTTATTAACACACACCCAAAAAATGAAATACACCCCAAAAACCACATTTAGCAATTATATCCTATGCCATCCATGCCCTACATGATGTTTAAATTCAACAGACACCACAGAAACATGCATCCATGGGTACCTCTGGGCCTACTGGCTGAAATTCCAATCAAAGTAAAACAACTAGGCCGCTGCTGAAACTACAGGCCACCCACAACAATAAATTTTAAAAACGATGAAAATCACCAAAAAATGTAGGTACAAACAATGCCCCAATCAAACAAACATCAAGTACACCAATTCTCCAACTTACTTGTAAAATCTCAAATCCAAAAGTCCTCAAATCCAATCCAATGATATGATGCAGCAGACAGACACCAAAAAGTGATCCTTCCAGCTCCAAATCAAAATGAAAGTGAACAGCACATGGACAACGCACTGGGAGGAGCCTGCTGGACAGGAACAGGAAGTTGGAGACTCAGGGGCACTTCCTTCCTCTTGAAAAAAAAAGTAAAAAACGAAAAAGGACTCCTTGCACAAAAAACTACAGCCAAATCACAATCTGAGAAGTTTTTTTAGCAAAATGATCATTTTCAAGAAGGTTTTATGATGCTCGAGTGATATTCTTCACCAGATTGCAATTTCTGCGTGTTCGGGATTGCGATCTTACCAACACTGCCGCCGGAAGTCAGATGGTACGTCCGAATGACGTGTTTGCGTTCGCACACTCTCGCGGGATCGTGCGGCCGGATTCCAAATCTCGTGGCGAACGGATAGGAAATCTCGTCGGCGAATGCAGAATCCCGGTAAGTGGTTACCGCGCGCGAGAGAATGCATATTGAGCTCGCGAAGAAGAAAAACAACTACGCTACATTGCAGATTGCGTAGTATTAGATAACTACGCGTTCTACGCAAACCGTAAAGTTACCAAAACTACGCAAACTCCACGAGCGTAGCGTAATTCACCGCCCAGGGTTAATTATGCCACCCATGGGAGACCATTCAAAATGGAACTACAGGCCTGCCATTGCATCCTGTCTAAGCTGGTGCTAGCACCACTTACTAAAGATATAGGTTTCCTATATCTAGGGTCACTGCACATAAAACCTATAGGTCACCCTTATAGCAGGCCTTTGCAATCCTGAAGACAGGGTGCTTGGTTCTAAGTGAGAGGGTGCCCCTGCATGAGCAGGACACCCCTACAGCCTACAGAGTGCATTCTCCCGGATTGTCAGTGAAGCAGCCATATACTATATAGAAGGGCACCCCGTAATTACGCGATGACAATCTCGAAACCGGCTGCAACAAATTTTATCATGCTGGTATCAAACATGTTGGAATCATATCCCCACACCGTAAATGACGTGGGAGGTATGATTCCAAGCACTAGAAGAGCCCTCCATTAGGCTCTCAGTGTTCTCGGTGCCAACCTTCTAGAACCGGACAGCACAAAATGGTTGCTGCCGACCAGAATCTTTCTTAAATCTTTATTTCGACTCAGAAGAGTCATAAAAGAAGTCATACAAATACAATTTTGAAGAAACAAATTATCTTAAGAAAGCAATTTTAAAATAATAAAAGACAACTGTAATCTAGAGTAGATACAGATGCAATTGACAGAAATACTTCAACATAATCAAAACCACATGGTAACAATTTTACATTTCATTTCAGCAAATGAGTTCTTCTGATATACCATGCTGCTGATAGATATTTGCAGATAGCAAATACGGTAGGAGGAGATAGATCACTTTTCAGCAGCCTATAGGCATCTAAGTGGTGCCTAAAGCCCCAGTTCCTGCAAATTGGAACGATCCACTTCTTCCTAGATTTAATGTAGGAGGGACAAAAAAACATTAAATGAATGTCGTCCTCCAGCTCGCAGGAGCATGCAGGACAATTTTTGGAAGTAGGCGGGTGCCATTTACTAGTGAGGGCTCTAATTGGAAGCGCGTTATATCGCCATTGTAAAAATAATTTCCTCAGGGCGATGGGGTTTATGTCATTTAGCACAGTTTCCAATTTATAGTGGTCCTTCATAGTTAAAAAAGTAGTGGTCATTGATCCCAGATTATCTCTTGCAAAAGATGCCGAAAAATTAGAGTTATGATAAAGTGCAACGAGTTCTTTGCGGGATATAGTTGCACAGGCCTCTAAAGGTTTTGTCCAGTGGGTCGGAAGGCCCAACCTAAAAAGTTCACACTTGATGTACTTAAGCCATGGAATATTGCCTAGAGCTGGATGGAGGTAGAGTTCCATAAGTTCGGAACGATAACTCAAGAGTTCAGGGGTTGTCCAAAGGCGCCTCCAAAAAGTTAGAGGCTTCACACCTAGTTCCTCCCTTATTGGTCTCAGTCCCATATCGAGCCTTAAGGGGAATAACGGAGTACTAGATGGAAGTGCAGCCAAGTTCCGTAGGAACTTGTTTTCCGTGGCTGCAATTTCAGCGGCACAATCAATGCCCCATAGTTCGCCGCCATATATTAGAGCCCTACGTGCCTGCATTTTATAAATTTCCAGCGGCGGACCAATAGGATGAGTCATAGATTGATTCCATAATTTCAGAATTCCACCTACTCTTTGAGTTAACTTTAAATTTGATTTTATCTGATGATGGGACCAAGTCATTTTTTCATTCAGAGTTAGTCCCAAGTACTCGAAAGTATGGACTCTCTCTAGGGTAATTCCATTTATGGTAGGATTAAGGCGAAGGGACCTGGGGGGATTAAAGATCATAAATTTGGTCTTAGCTGTATTGATCTCTAACCCCCGGTCAATACAAAAAGAGACGAAGCCATCCAAGACACGTTGGAGCCCCATAGGGGTCTTAGCTAGGAGCAGCGTGTCGTCGGCGAACATAATGGCAGAAATGCCAGAGCCCGCAAGCCGTGGAGCATCTCTATTAGGTACGTCATTTAGGTGGGAGATAAGACCATTTACATAAAGACAGAACAACGTGGGTGCCAGGACACAACCCTGCCTTACCCCTCTATCGACAGGGAAGCTGGCTGAAAGGCTACCATCTCTACCACATCTTACCCTGCATAGTTGTTAGTGTGGAGGCGAACTAGTATGTGCAAAAGTGGGCCTGGAAGGCCTAGATCTTGTAACACAGTCCATAGTTTTGTGCGGGGAACTAAGTAAAAAGCCGCACGCAAATCTACAAAGACTGTGTAGAGGGAACCCCCCTCTATCTTTACTGTTTTCCAGAAGAGCATACACAGTCTGAAGATCTGATCAGTTGTAGAAACGCTCTTACGGAAGCCAGCCTGATAGTTGCTCAGAATCTCAGAGGTCTCTATCCATTCCATGATTCGATCCAAGATCAGCCTCAAGAAAAGCTTCTGGGCAACATCTATTAAACTAATAGGCCTGTAGTTTCCCGGAAGCAGGGGGGACCCTTTTTAAAAATAGGCACAACTTCGGCACCAAGCCATGTGAAAGGGACAGGCAAACCATCAAGGATAGCGTTGAATAATAGTGTAAGATAAGGTGCCCATACTCTGGGTTCATGTTTATACAAGTCTCCTGGTACCCCGTCCAGCCCTGGTGCTTTGCCTACAGGAAGCTGAGAAATTGCAAGCTGAATTTCGCTTAACGTGAAATTTACCTGAGCCTGACTAGGTACAGCATATAATGGGGCCGCCGAGGCAGATGTTAGCCCCCTGTAAAGAGTGCTAAAATGAGTTTCCCAGACTTCTGGAGCAATGTTGTTTTTAGCAATTGCAGGAGATTCGGTTGTGCCAGTAGAAACAATCAACCAAAATCTCCGTGAATCTCTAGATTTTAGAGCTGATGTTAAATTTTCCCAATTTTCTGAAGCCCACTCCAATTTAGCATGTTGTATCAGGGATCTGTAAGTCTGTCTCTTGTATTGGATATCAGACTTTGAGACTTTCTTCTTTATGGCATCGAGCAGATCACTCTTGGCCAGTCTACAGGTCTTGTTGTACCAATTAGGCCGGTTTGCCAATCTCTTTTTACAGGGAACAGTTGGATTAAATAAACCAGACAATAAGGAAAATAATTCCTGATTAGCGCTAGCCAATTTTTCATAGTAATTTGGGAAGGGATACTGCTCTGAAATCTCTACTACATTATTTAAAACAGAAGCCACTACAGCATAAACTCGGGATAATTCTTTGTGATTACGAACCAGTTTGTTCCATTTAATTCTCCGTTTGTTATTTGTAAGGATGGCTGCGCCTGATGGCTCCATATTAACTGGTGACGCTAGATCTAAAGGGCTCAAACCCGATAGGGAAACATCCAGTATAAGAGGATTATGGTCGCTCTCCCCCCTTGGGATGACTTGGAAGTCGAGGACTCTATTCCATTCCTTAACTTGGACAAAAATATAATCGAGTCTGGCCTCCCTGCCTTGTTTATTGAAAGTGGGCCTTGGGGGATTATCTGAAATGGTTCGTCCATTACAGGCCCTAATTGAGTGAACCATTGTCAGGGAAGTAATCTGGATAGCCAGGGGGGCCCAGGCCCTAGCCATTGGGCCTACAACCTGGGGAATATTCCAGATTTCATCCTCTTCTAGATTTATTTGGTCCACCAAGCCCTCAAGTGGTTCAAAATGAGAATTGAAATCACCAGCTATAAGGAGCATTATATGTTCAGGTATTCCAATTAAGAAATTTGACAGGGCATCAATCACCCGGGATTCCGCACAAAAATTCACGGGTCTGGCATAAACGTTAACCACCGCCAGCTTAGTATCTAAGCCCCAGTCCAATAGCAAACATAGAATATCATCAGAGCCAGTTGGAAAGTTTGTAACAGTACAACCCAGGTAAGTAGCAACCCAGGTAGTTAGACCGCCTGAGGGACGGCCACGACCACCCCAAACAGCCGGAATTGAGTAAGTAGCAAAGCCCATTCGATGGTAATCTTGTCTTGCCCAGGTTTCTTGAAAACAACATATTTGATGTAGATCTATAAAAGAACCCCATATTGGACAATCAAGTTTGCTGGATAACCCAGCTATATTCCATGAAAGGACTTTGTGTCTAGCTATGCAGTTAGAAGCGACACCGGGAATTTTACAGACAGGTGGATCATACAGATTCGGGAAAATAGAAATAGTGGTAGGATCAAAAGAGGGGGCTGGGGAAGTAGGCTGGAGTTTAGAAAATGAAAGCACTGCAGGGGACAAAACAGAAATGGAAGCCTCCTGGGGGAGTCAATCTACATCTTCAAGACAGGCATACCTGTTAAAGGTTGAATAATCGGGACGTAGAGGCTCGTCAATATGGGTATGCCTCAGCCTACCTCTAAACCGATTACCCCCAGCTTTAGACCAGTTGCCATCCGTCTCAACCTGAAAGGGAGTGTGAATTGGGGGATAAAAGAAAGAGAGAGGTAAAGGGTTTATAAGGGAGGTACCGTTGCTGCCGATCCAATTGAGAATATAGGGAGCTGTTAGGCAATTACTAAAATTGACCAAAATACAGTCACCCTTAATATTCTTCATGGTGCTACCCAACCAAGGAACCCTCCTAACCATTAGAACCTGTGACCTAATGTTTGGGGGGAGAGGCCTATGCTTATTAAGCCAATTAGTGACTTTATTTTTTAGAGAAGCATAGGATTCAGACTCAGGATTAGTAAGTTCTGGGACGCCTGTTAAGATAACAACATAGGGTGAAACTTCTGGTGGAAGATTAATTATATTTCTCCTATTTGTTAGGGCCATATTTGAATGAGTATGAACTCCTGGGTCCTTAAAAGTTTGGCCCGCATCTATGTGATTTGAGTTAGATATTGCAATAGAATTGTTCGTTAAGGTTTGTGATTGGCATTGAGCAGGCACAGAGGTTATGTTTGGGAGGGCAGAAGATATAGGCAGGGTATTGGGTAGAGTGTTGGGTATAGATTCAGGGTTTCTTAAAATTGATTCTCGAGTTCTAGGTTGAAGGATATCCTTCCTGGGAAGAGAGTTTGTAGCACCTAAAGGAATGGGGAGGGAAGGGAAATGTAAATCGGCCTTACACGCTTCACATACGACATGTGAATTGCCTCTGCTTTCTAATAGGTTAACGGGGGCTGTTACAACCCTTTCTATTTCCTTGAGCCTTGCGTCAATTGCATCAAACCTGGCAAGCAGTGGGGTGAGAAGTCCCTTAAGAACAGTATTTATAATGTCAGTGAATCGGCCATCCCCCTCATCGTGTTCCGGATCACGGTCAGAAACAGATATGGGAGTATTAAGTGACAGTGAAGTATGTTCCGATGGAGATTTAGAAGTACCGTTAATGGCTTGAGTAGACCTAGTACGTGTTGAAATAGATACATTGGCAGTACTAGTATATGGTCTATCAAGTCTGGCTTTCTTCCCTTTCTTGATAATCCCCACACGTTTTCTTTTTGGGAGAGCACCCTCTTTAGTAAACTGGGCTCGATTCGACATCAAGTCCAGCAATGAGGGTTGCGTGATTTGGTCAATAGCCTCAGGAATGGATTGGAGAGTGTCTCTACGTGAGGGGGAACTAGATCTTAAGTCATGTAGTACGGATTCAATTGTGTGATCAATACTGTCCATTAATGCTACCTGTCAATCATCAAAATTAGATGGGGAGCCTTCAGACGCGATTAAGCCCAAAGATGACCTGCGCGTACTGGCAATCCCATCGGATAAATGCCTTTCTAGCATATTCAATTCCCCCTGAATTACAGAGTTAGCCCTAATGATGAAATTGTCCAGAGTACCAGATACTATTGGTTGGGATCTCGATAGTTTACTTCGGGTGTCCATAATGGCTGGTTACCTCGGGTACAGTCGGAGTGAGGTGATACAGGAAAGGGACAGGGCCCGGTCCGGTCTTGACCGTGCTTGAACGGGCTTAAACGTGCCCGCCCTTTGCCCGGGCTTCGCCCCGGTCTGCGCCCCGGTCTGCGCCCCGCACGCGTCCCGCTACGCGGTAGTAGGCGTGGATTTATATATGTAAAGGAGGAGGGGCCAGGAAGAGTGACCAGGTGTGCTCACCAGATTACACAGCAACGCACCCTGGACCTCGCAGTCCCAGCAGGCGAACAGGCTCCCAGTGCACCAGCAAAGAAACAATGTCCTTTCAACTCCTCAATGTCCAACTCCTCAATATCCGGGAAATAAAACACAAGTAAGATTCTCCAATGTCCGCGCCTGCGAGCGGCCCCCGCGAAGCGGAGGCCGCGAGGCGTTATGTAGACGAGGGAGGAGATGGAGGGGCCGGGAAGAGTGACCAGGTGTGCTCACCAGATTAAACAGCAACGCACCCTGGACCTCGCAGTCCCAGCAGGCGAACAGGCTCCCAGTGCACCAGCAAAGAAACAATGTCCTTTCAACTCCTCAATGTCCAACTCCTCAATATCCGGGAAATAAAACACAAGTAAGATTCTCCAATGTCCGCGCCTGCGAGCGGCACCCGACCAGAATCACATTTCTGTCCTCCTAATGCTGAGCCATGCTCGAACAGGGGAAGGCAGAACAATAGAAATCCTGTCACAGGGAGGTGTGACCACCTCCCGAACAGGATTTAGTGTATTGGGACCGGGTGGGTGCACTTGCCAGCACCACAAGGTCTGCTGAAGGGGCACATTTGGTGTCCTTGTGCATAGTCCAGTTCAAACCAGTCCTGGGAACTGTTGTCTCCCGCTGTGGCGCGAAACTGGCCAAACCCTTTCTTTAAAGTACTTAAGGGCTTTCCTTGGTGTAGGTCCCTAGATTCGTCGTGAGACAAAATTCAGATCAGACACCACTTCTTCTTCTTCTATGGTCTGGGCACTCCGGACTTTGCTGGACTTCATTTGGGCTCGACTTCGTCTCCCTTTCAGTCTACTGCATCGTCTGTGCCTGTGCACCATACAAGAACCTTCCAAGGCCTGTGGGCATCAAAGACACCTGAAGGAATCTCCCTTGGAGTGAAGGAGTCACTTCACTGCATTTGCAGGCACCGCAACTAAGTTGACCGGTCTGCTGATCTTGAGCTCCTCTGGACTCCATGAGGTTCTGCAACACAGGTGGTGGTTTTTCGCAGCTCCCAAGGCCTGTCCTGCCCTCTCATTAAGTTTGAGGCCAGTATCCCTCATGGGGGTTGCAATAACTGAAGCCCTGTGCACCACATCAAATCACAGTTGCAAAGGCTTGATGGCTTCCTTCCAAGAAGATCTTTGGGTTCCAAGTAGCTCCAACCTCAAGCACCTCCAGTGACCAAAGTATTTGTCCCCATCCCATTGTGTGGACCATGGCCTGCATCTTTTGGTGAAATGCTTGAAGTTCTCTTGAGATTCCAGTGCTTCCGGCCTGTGCATCCATTTGAGGGTCACCTTTGTTTCTTTTGGGCTCCCCTGATTGCTTGGTGCCTGCCCTGACTACCCTGCTTGTGGTGAGTCCCCTGGACCTTGCTGGTCCTGACGTTGCTCCTTCTTCAACGCCTGCATTGGTTGCATTTGCCAAGGCTTGTTGGTTCACCCACTGGACACCGACTCCTCAGCACTTGACATCCTTCATGGGACAGCTCGTGCATGGCTCCTGGTCTTCCTCCACATCGCCTGGTCCTCACAACTGCAGAGTCAAGGTCATCATCACCCATCCTGAAACACCCGACATCGGAGGTCATTCGTCTTCCAAGTTTCCTGGTCACTCTTGAGTGACATAGACTCTGTCCCCTCTGCTTGCAGGTACCTCTTATCTAGAATCCAACGTCGGATTCCTCCGGACACTTTCCCCTTCTTTAGCAGCTGCCTTTTCCTGAAGTCTTCCATTGGGTTCGATGGTGGTTTCTGACACCAATTCTCACGTATGCTCCCGGCTTCCCTGGTGTAGGTAACGGGGGTAGTAGGGTATCTATGGGTGGGGTGGCTCTCCAACCTTCTGTCTTCCACAGGGTTTCTTCCTGGTCCACTGGGAAGGGTCCTTAGTCTTTAAAAATCCAACTGCGACTTACACGTAGAGTTGTACGGAGCATGCGGTCGTGTTCCCACACTGCACATGTTCTTCGTGGGGTCCCTACCTACTCACCTTGGGTGGTTCCTTGGGTACCCAGCATTTCTATGTCCTCTTGACATTGTCTTGGCCCCGGTCATTGTTCTTATACCACTTTCTTAGTATATGGTTTTGTCCCCTCCCCGGGGTCCACTGTGTATTTTGTGCTATTTACTGTATTTCTATGCAAAGTATTGTGTGCATTGTGTTTATCTATATATAGGAGATATATAAATGTGTTAGAGAGTATTATATAATAAATACATATTTTTATAAATACCTTGTGTGGTTCTTTTTCACTTAATCTACTCTATACAATGGCATTCTGGTGAAACAAGCTGATTTACACTACTTCTGGGCTAAGCCTGAAGGCTACTCTCCACAGCTACCACTTAGAGAGCTTTCTAAAGTTGTCTAAGACTTCTTAAATCACCATAAAGGTTGTCTGGACTGGTGCAGGGTGCCCACTTACATAAGTGGGCATCATCTACCAGGCCGGCTTCTCACACATGGAAACTCACATTTAGAGAGAGGTGCAATGGTGAGGTTTTTCAGACAAAATTGGTTGAACCAATTTGCATAAGAATTGTGCCATCACTGTGTGATATGTCAACAAATGAATGTGGGGAAAAGAACACCCATCACATTGAGTCACATAGGGAGATCAGGTGGTTCCTTCAATAGAATGCAGATGGACTTTATCAAGATGCCTCTTTGCAACAGACTGAGAAATGCCCTGGTCATAGTTTTCATTTTTTCGCACTGGGTGGAAGCCTGTCCATCAAGAAGAAACAACAGTCTCACTCTTGCCAAACTGTTATTGCGTGAATTGATACCCAGGTATGGTATGCTGTTTTTTCTGGAATCAGATCAAGGAGCTCACTTTAACAATGAGGTCCTGAGGATGTTGTGTTTATCACTACAGATTGAACAAAGATTCTTTTGTAGCTATCGACCTGAAGCTACCGGGATTGTTGAACAATAGATTTTCATTTGGCAAACGTTTGTGACTTGACATTGCTGAAATGGCCTGATGCTTTGCCTTTAGTATTGGTGAGTATCCAAAGTATTCCTGATTGGAAGACTGATTTATCGTCTCATGAGATCTTCATGGAACATGCTATGAGGTTGCCTGCTGTACTTGCTTATGCACTTGTGAGCATCACAGATGATATGATACTTGATTACTGCAAGGGATTAGCTGATGTGGTTCATTCTGTCTCTCACTGGGTTGCAGCTGCCACAGTAGATCCACATCGAGATCAGTGCCACAACCTCAATTCGGGAGACTGAGTTGTGATCAAGAAGCACGTTTGGAAGACTTGTTTGGCACCAAGACAGAAAGGCCCCTTCAAGTGATCTTGGTCACATACACTGCTGTTAAGTGTTTTAGAGTACCAAACAGGGAGCATGTTTTGCACACAAGAAGAATAAGAAATCCATATGAGAAAATTGCTTTCTTTGATCCCCGAACCAAGAGCACCGGTGATGGCATTACCACAATCTGAACATCAACAATGAGCTGTGCTGCATAGATCACAACAGCAGCAAAAAGAAGAAAGGGTGGAAGAACAGCAAACAGCTGCACTAAATCAAATGTCTGTAATTTCACAAGGTGACATTGAGATCTCTGACGAAGAAGAAGAGACTAATTCTCAAGTTAAGAAAACTACTGAGACAGCACCACCACAAATAGAGGATCCAGTGAAGGAGCCAGCAAAGAAACAAGAAGAATCACCCACAATGTTGAATGGCCATGAAACTATGGTCGAAGGAGATTAACAACAAGTGTGCCTGTTGATCAAATACCCCCACCTATCACTGAGGACACAGAGTCAAGAGGTGGAAGTGACACAGAGGGGGAAAACAAGGACTGAGAAGACCAAAAGGGTGAGTTTGCCTTGTCAAAGGTATTCTGCACATGAAAGGACTTGCTATGTGGATCAAGGGCTGAATATATCATTGGATAAACTGTGTGATGTGAAATTTGAACTGTTTAAATCTCATTTTTGATATTACTTTGATAAAATTGGATAAAGCTGTTTGATAAAGATTTCCAGAAAGTACTGAGAGACTAAAAACTGCTAGAAAAGTGACAAAAAACTGAAAAAGATACTGGTTTTGTTTTAAGAAGATTTACATGAGCCCATAGTTGCAGCAGAAGAGTACTGCTACAGTAGACATAGTAGATTATACTAGTTGAGGCCCTTTATTTGGGATTTGCTGGGGTACAGGCTGTGCTTGTCCAACAAGGGGAAGAAAATGATTATTACAAGGTATCAAATTTGAATATGTTGCCAAGTTCTGCTCACTCAAGACATTAGCTTCATCTGAGGCAGGTAGTGCTTGGGTTAAGGATAGGTTGTTAGCTTTAGTTTTACTAGAATGGCCTTTGAAATTGCTTTGTTTACTCGAGGCATGATAATTATGCTTAGAAGCCGACCTAGCCATTACTTTGGTGTTCCAGGGAGATGTTAACTTAGGAATAGCCCCCAGGTTATTAGGAAGGACGACTTCATTGGCATACATCTCATTAGTTCCAGATTCTTTTTAGGGCAGCGTATCTGGGCCAATAAGTGACTCAATTTTCTCTATCAGAAGGTCGATCTCTTTCAATGTGCAATTGTCGGCTTTTGTTTAACTTTTAGGATGTTTGGCTGTACTGTACACTACGGTTGACGCTTTTCATTTGCAGATAATTGAGATAAAATATTGCTGGGTTGCCTTCAGAAAGTTGCAAAGATACAAATATCACCTTACTCTGCTAATAAATAGAACAAGGAACACAGAAATAGTATGTGCAATATAGACAAACCAGCTAAAATACAATAGAAAAACATTGCAGTCCTGATAAAGTACAGCCAGTTGTCGTGGGCCTTGAGACAGATAAGAAAAAGCTAATGAGGAAACTTGATGAAGGTAAAACACGTCTTGTAAGAACCATGATGTAAATATCTTTGCAGTCGATCCCCCATAGATTAGTCAAGACAAGGGGCCCAGCCCAGCCTTCTCTGGGCTCTGACGGCCACAGATGAACCCGCCTTTGGCCCAAGCTTTACCCAGGCACAACCAGCGCACATCCCATGCTTTGGAACTGCAGCGCGCCTGAAGTAGCACTGATGAAATAAGCCACAGGTGTTTTGGCAAGGGGCATTGTAGGACATGCAGTCCCCAGCCTCAGCGGGAGCATCCGCAGCGGCACTAACCAAGTGATGCCTGTGTCCTTGTTCTTAGCAGGGCAGTGCTGGTCTCCTCATAATGACATCGAAACAAACAGGAAAAGTCATGTCCCAGCAGCAAATGTCAAGCCAGAGAGCGCAGCCCCCGATGTGCAGGACTACAGCGCGCCTGAAGAAGAGCCAATGAAATGAGCCTCAGGTGTTTTGGCAAGGGGGATTGTGGGATGTGCAGTTCCCAGTGGCAGCGGGCGCATCTGCTGTGACTCTCCCCAGCTGATGCCTGTGTCCTTGTTCTTAGCATGGCAGTGCTGGTCTCCTCGCCTTGCGAGAGAACCAAACAGTAAAAGTCCAGCCCCAATAGCAAGTGTCAAGCCAGCAAGCCATTTCGTTTTGAAAACACAGAATAGGGTTAAGGTTGTCTAAACAAAGATTTTGAATAAAGAGTCTTTGTGAAAAAGAAACAGTTTGAAACAATTTGCAAGAAAATTTGGAGAAAACTCTTACTTAACTGTTGAGCTATTGCTGTACACTTTGCTTAAATGATCTGATTACAAATGTGTTTCTCTAGAAACAGATGCATGATTATTATGGGTACTATTTTGGTAATAGCAGTACTAATTATTATAATAGTGACAGTAGAGTTCTATTTCACACCTGAACGAGAAATTAGGTCCAGTAATGCAACTACGACATTTGCACGCACGACAGTGAGGAGCAATAAAAAGCATCATTTGCAAGCTGCAAGAGGGGTGATTACCCAACTAACATTTATTCTAGGTCACTGCAAGAAAAGACTCAAGCAACAGATGCAAAAGACTGTTATGTCTGAGCACCCTTATCATCATAATCAGCAGCAGAAAGGTTACATGCCATCACATTCTATTGTCATAAGCAGCTTCATGTAGTATATTGCTTAGATTTGTATATAGGTGACATTTTGAATATTTTTATTCAAACCATGATTGAATGCTTTCTAGAGTCCCACTTGTGCAAAGCATGAATTTACACCCACAAGCAAAAGAAATGGACTCAGCTTGGTATTATTTTAGACCATCTATGCCCATAAATAGTGTTAAGGCTTACCAAAACAATCTAACCTGTTTGACGAGATCTTTAGGAAAAGTCTTCATTATGACATTAGAGAGAAGGAACACTGACATCTTTCATAGTAAGGAAAGAGAAAATGATTTCTGGAAAAATATTTGGAAGTAAGAAAAAGACGAATTTAAGGAGAAAATTGTATACCCAAAACATATATTAGACAGAAGAAAAAAGGGAAAATCTATGTTTATAAAACAAGAAGACACAATAGAACCAGATCATTAGTTGCAAACATACATTCAAATTAATGGTAGGCGCATGGAATATTTTACAAGGCTGAAGACAATGCAATTCTATTTGTTTATTTTGTTAGCAGACAAGACACTTATTTCCAGTTACCTGCAGATTGGGAGGGCATTTCCTACTTAGCTATATTGTTTCCCTAACATGTATCATGTATACAGTATTGGTGCATTAACGATGCCACCAGCACACAGACACACATATAATACAGAAGATGGAACCCCGTTAGTGGGAGACAGTGGGAGACAGTTTTGGAGCAATCAGACCACCAGAGGGAGTCATACTAAATGACAAAAGATTAGAAAACTGTCAATAGTTGTCTACAAGCAGGCAATTAATACTTCTGGAGCCTTGTTAGTTGTATACACTTCATCAGTAGCAATTAGATTTATGGTTTTGTAAAACAAATTAGCATTGGACATTTTACTCACAAAAAAGGTGGAGTCTGCAAGATGCTGAAAATTTAGCATTTCGTTCCTATATACTAAATGAAAGCAAGAAAATTGAAGAGTTTGCAAGGAACATTTCTGATGTAAAATCTGATTTAGAACAATCGGAAGGCTCCTACCATTTTAGAGAACCTTGGGAAGGGAATACACACACTTGCCACTGCATGAAGAGAAATCCTGAAATCCATCTTCATACCAATAATAATCATAGGGCTTTGTTTACTCTTTCCATTTGCATTATTCAAAGGCTGTTGATACTGCATTAACAGAAGAAAGAGTAGGGAAATGAGTAAAAGAATAGAGAAAGAATTAGCATTAAATGATCGTCTTAATGACGAATATCTTAAATCATTACAGTATAAAAGTTTGGAAAGAAAAACACAAGACTCAACTGGTGACGAGCGTGCCTTCTGAAGAGAGTTACATGCAAAAGTATGATGGTTAAGTTACCCATCGGATGGGGAAATTGAAGAAGAGATTTTAAAAAATACAAATAATATCGTTAAAATCATATGTACAACATTAAAGTGCAATTTATATTAAACCATATGGATGCTGAAAAACGTGCAAAAAATAATAAGTAGCTATACTTAGTATACTACTAGTCCTCAAAATTGTTTGAACGATGCTGAAACCAGCAACTGTTTAAAAGTTGATCTTTCCATGACTGTGCCTTTAGTGAAAAGCTTTACATAACTTCGTAAAATGTTTCTGATTAGTAATAACGTTTTGAAATATTAGTTGCATAAGAAACTTTATTGATAAATGAAAGAATGGAGATGAATTGCATATGCTTAAATGGAAATGTTGACAGTTTTAACATATTTTACCCCATTTTATAATGTAAGACATGGTAATAAACAATTTCTCGTTACAGCTGATGCTTCTCTTTTACATAGTTCAATGTTTAGATAACATACAATTTGTTTTATTAGAAAGTTTGAAATGTAGTCATGCTCGTGGGAAAGAAGGATGAATTGAAAGGCCTTGTATCTAGTCAAAATTAAGAATTTTGTTTCACAGTTCACAATAAGTGCCTGTAGTTTAATGTTTAAAATGTGGGAAAGGATGAAAAGAGCCTGTTCTCACAAGAATTCTAAAAGCTGACTGGACAATAGAAGAAGAAGATGAATATGGGCTGCAACATTTGTTTTCAACTGTCAATATAAGTGCAAGGTCCTGGAGTAGGCAGCATTGTTCTAGATGCTATTCCAGACCCTTTATGTTTTACCCATATGCCCTACCTACTCTCAAAGCTGAAAGCTGAAGGCTTCATGCTGTACGCTGATTTACAACCTTTTTGAAATTATTGCTGAATGTGGTTTACAACTGCATGAATATTTTTTATTTATTTGCTTGAGATTCTACTGAGTTTCATGAACCTCTCTTTATGGGAATTTATGCTGATTTTGATTGATTGAATTTGAGCTGTATGATCTATCGCACTCATCATCTCAAACTTGAATTCTTTCTGGGTTCTAACACCATTTTCGCTGTACACACAAAGAGAAGGGGTGAGAGGTACAACTCTACAACTGACTTCCCGAACTATAAACCTAGCACACTCAACAAAGGGGATGAGGAGGTAAGACTAAAAATATATTATTATCCCCCTCTTTGGAAACCCATATATGGGTAAAAAAATGCCCTCAGCAACTACTAATGGCATGATTCATAGTAGGGCATACTACAACATCCTCTGTGCAGCCAACGCTAGAGGTAGAGGAATAGTTTTTTAAAATATATAGTTTCTAATAAACATTCAAATGGATTCACCATGTAAAATCTTACTAAAACTATCCTAGGTGTGTCCCTTTCTGTTTAATTCTGGGCCCCCAGGCAGGGTTAAAAACATATCATGAGATGATCTGGGGGTATTATTGCCCTATCATCTCTTATAATGCCAAAATGTTTCAGCCAGTCATCTACCGCCACTCAGGATTGTTGGCCTCATCAGGACTAACATTCCTATAGTCACTAGCACCGTTCCTCATTTCCGCTAGTTATTCGAGTACATGGTGATGTAATATCAAGCAATGAACTTACTTATTACTTCTGTTCATAACCCGAGGAATTCCTCTGGTAAATGTCTCATATCTCTAAAACTTTGAAGGAATTAGAAACTACAAGTGCTTGGGAAGCAATCGGAGATGGGCTTTCTAGGATTTGCAAATGGTTTGGAAACCTAGGAAGTGAAATACTGGGTTTCTTCTTGAGACCTCTTATTGTTGTCACCATCTGAGCGATATGTCTGTTCATTATCATTAAAGGATACAAGAGTGTAAAAGAAAGGAAGGGTGGAAGGATAACATGGAAAGAGGTTGAAGAGAATTAGAAGGGATATGGAAGTGAAGGGGAATCCGTGGAGATTTTATGATAGCATGAAATATCGGGGAAACACTAGATGAAAGTTGTTGAGAACTTCAAGGCTTTGACTTGATTTTACCTGATAAGGATTAATATGTGTATTTTGGTGATGGCTATCATTGCTATCAAAGGGGGATTTGAGTAGGGCAATTTACACTTCATCCTTTTTATGTTATCATTGCACAATTTCACATTTATTTTGACATTATATTTACTGTGTGTCTTCAATAATATTGACGTGTGTGAGGTTTAAATGCATTAATAAAATGTAAGCAATTAGAAATTGAAGCTTTATAAACGTGTGCATTAATGTTAAGTTTAAACATGAAGATGTATTCTGTATTCACGTTTGCATTTATACTTTAAGTTACATTTGCAAATATTCTGAAAGTCATTTTGAAATTGTAATCATGCATGCTTTTAGTCACATTTGCATTTGTTCTTCAATTACATGTGAACAAGTATAACCATGTGTTTCAACTGCACTGAATGTTTAGTTCAAACAATCAATTCAATCTTTATTCGATCATAAAAAGGATGATCATGAACGATGCAGCACAAAAAAATATATAATAAACATCAATTAAAAGAAGGCCAAAAATGTCATAAAAATGAAACATTGCCAACAACTCTCTAAAAACCTGAATAAAATGCAATTGTAAAACAAATATACCAATCAGGTACAGATATGCAAGAAGGAAATGGGTACAAAATAGACCCAGATAAATACAACATACCATAGAATAATTAAGAACACTGTACTATTTTTAATGAGGTGCGCAGCAAAAAGGTATCAAACAGACAGTGAATTACATTTTAATATGGCTGATTTAAAAAAATAAAAAAAAACCCACATGAAAACAAACTAAGTTAACCAGCTGGCGGAGGAAATACATGGCAGGCTTATGCACTGCAAAACCATACAACTTAAGAATAGGTTTTACATTTTTTTTTAGTAAAAGGTACATAATAATTGCAAAAATAGGCGATAGTACGTCTAACCCTAGAGAATAAAAATCTCTCTCTCTCCCTCTCTCTCTATTCCACTCTGTACACAATGTTACTGTAGGTGTACACTAACCTATACCACTAAATGGGTTTGGGTTTTTGATTCAAATGTCTTAACTAATTTTGAATGCAGCCGAGTAAAGACTCACTGTAGCCAAGAGGCTACTCTGAAGTTTAGTTTATGGGTGTGATTCCTGGTGTTTTAATGGCTGTGTGCACTCACTTGCAAGGATAGGTAATGGAAATGTCTTTGATAAAGGTTGAAAAATATTTTTCTTTTCACTTTGTCTGATTATATCACTTTTTAAGTATGTCTTGCCACAGAGAATAAGAAAATCTCTCTCTCTCCTGTCTCTTTTTCTCTCTTTTCTCTCTCTCTCTCTCTCTGTCCTTCCATTCCATTTTGTACATGGTTTTACTATAGGTGTACACTAACCTACTGCACTGCATAGTCGTTGGTTTTCAATTTGAATGTCTTAACTAAGGTTTGGTTCAGCCCAATAAAGAGTCACTTTGGCCTGCAGCCACTGCCCATGCAGGTAAGAGGGGCGGGTGGGGGGATTTTAACAGACAATGATGAGGGAAAAATAATTATTTATAACATTTTCCCTTGTGGTTGTCTGTTGAATCTCCCATCCAACTCAGCCCCGCTGCTCTTACCTGCACAGGCTGCAGGTGGTGGCCTGTTGGTTACAGTCTTAGACTCTTACTGTGAAGGGTATGGGCTTGATTCCTGGTGTGCCAATGGTTGTGTATTGTCAGTTGCAAATATAAGCAATGGTAATTTCTTTGATGAAGGTTACAAAATATGTTTTCTTTTCACTTTTTCTGAATATATCTTTTTTTAAGTACATCTTACCCCAGAGAATGAAAAATCTTGCATTCTCTCTCTCCGTCCTTCCATTCCACTCTGTATATTATGTTACTGTAGGTGTACACTAAGCTACTGCACATCATAGGATTGGATTGGTGGTCTACAAACAGATCTCGGGATAGAGAATAACACTCACTGCAGCCAGCTTGTTCACATTAAAAAAATAAGATACTTTATTCTACACACAGCTAAATCCTCTACCTATAAATATATTATTGAACATGGAGGAAAACAAGCCATGTAATACAGTATAGAGTCACTGTGGCCTGTTAGTTACGGTCTTAGACCCTTACTGTGCAGGTTACGGGTTGATTCATGGTGTTTCAGTGATTGTGTATGATCAGTTGCAAGCATAGGCAATGGTAATTTCTTTGATGAAGGTTACAAAATACTTTTTCTGTTCACTTTGTCTGAATATATCTCTTTTTAAGTAAATCTTACCCCTGAGAATACAAAATCTCTCTCTCCGTTCTTCAGTGCCATTCTGCATGTGATGTTACTGTGGGTGTACACTAATCTACTGCACACCATAGGTGTGGGTTTTCGAGGGGGTGTGGGCTAGAAACCGATTTTAGGAGACAGAATAACACTCAGTAACAGTGCAATTCCAGCCAGCGCGTTTACATTAAAAAGAAAACATACTTTAATTTACACACTGCTAAATCCTCTACTTATAAATAAATTATTAGACATGGAGGAAAACAAGCCATGTAACACAGGCTTTTTCACAATTGAATTTGGCTTTCAGAAAAGTTTTTGTAATCAATACACTACTAATAGGCTTAGGCTTAAGCAACAGGTTGTAACAATCAATAAAACACTGCCTGCAGTCTTTGACAAAAGGTTTTCATAAAAAAACAGCTGCTGCCGTTATGCTTTAACAGCAGGATTTATGTTGCACTACAGGCAAGTAAACAGTGGGGAGCCTATTTATGAAAATGTTGCACAGTGCATCCCGGCAAGTCATCTTGCTGCTCTTCCCTGCATGACGGGGGAAGGGCAGGAATGCGTCATATTTAAGGTAATATGGCTCATTCCTGCCTTTTCCTCTGTGCTGGCACCCTTTTGGCAGCCTAGCGCCAACGCAGGCACCCTTGCACCATGATGCAAGTGTCCCTGCATTGCACGCAGGATTGTTTTTGTGCAGGAAGAGACACTGTTGTGCACAAAAACAATTCTGAGAGGCATTTTCCTTTTTCTATGTGTGCTGCATTCTGCATGGGGAGAACTATATATATTTTGCCTCGTTATGCCTCTCCTGGTAACAGGTTTACCAGTTCTGGCAAATCTGGGAATACGTCAAAAAGCATGGGAGTTGTTTGGGAACACCCACGCACCTCCAATGGATTGTTCCCATGCAACGCCCATGGAACGCCTTCCCAGGGAAGAGTAAGGGAACGCAGTGATTTGTACTGCATTGTCTTACCCGAGAATTATAGAGCCACTTAGGGCCATGCAAAGTGTCCTTGCATGGCTTCATAAATCTGACTTAAGGTTTACATCACTCTTGCGCCATTTGTGTGGTGCAAGAGCAACGCAAACCTGCTCGTAAATAGGCCGCTTAGTCCATTAGTGTTTTCTTTCTTGAAACACAGCTAATATTCAGGTACAGAAATGCTCCCACACAGCAGCTGCTGGGTGCATAGAATGCAATTGGAATGCAGGTTTGAAAGCTTACAACCACTGTGTCCTAACTGCATTGATGAGGAATCCTGCAGGCGCACACTTCCAGCACACTCCTCACAAAGTCTAACAGATGTCTAACGGGATTCAGGAAGAAAAGACACAGGCACACCACCATTTCACCAAGCTGCTTGCCTAAGGACTCCATGGGATGATGCAGTGTAGAAATCCCCTGAACTGAGCAGGTCATTCCTCCTTCTCCAGGTAGTCTTCAGCTATCCTCATAGGACATTGCTTCAGGTTTTGTTTTCATTCATGCCCTAAGTGGATGCAGCAAATGACCCACTTTGGGGGGGGGGCTGATCAGACTGGGCCACTAGACATGACCCCACTGCGGTTAACTTGCACAAAGGGCTTACTCCCCCTACTGACCATATTTTGTCACAACAGCAGGTCGCTCTCAGCCTGATGAGAGGACAGTAGTCACTCTCACAAGGGTGTGAACTCCCTGTTGACCTCAGAGCTGTGCTTAGGTATTGCACAACATTCTGTGAGAGGCCCGCAGTCAATACACGTGACTGTCATGTTCAACCAGGTAAAATATTAAAAACGGAAGAGAAGTATTGTGAGATTCCAATGGTCTAACACAGAGCGGAAGGGGACGCACTCTCCAGAGCATTGAGGGAGACATTTCTTCTTTTTCTACTTATAATTGCTGGAAAGGGTGCGGCACTTCAAATCTTTATGTGCATTTCCAGTAACTGGTCTGACTTTTCAATCCAACATAATCTGAATTCTGGTGGTTGATATTCTGGATTACCCTTATCGCTAATGGTCTACAAATCCCAAAATTAAAAGTGCTGTTCCTCAAATGGTAAGAACAGTTTAAAGTTGTTGCACAAAAAGAGACCTTTTGTCAGCTGTAATGTCATGCATTATAAGAAACAAAATACCCCTGAATATCTGTTAAAGTCAGTGGCGGCTGGTAGGGAACAGTGCCGGGGGTTAAGCGGTGTAGAAAAAGCAACAAAAAAAGAAGACTTACTTGCTGATCGCCAGCCATCGCCTCTCCTCCTTCCTCCCTGTTTTCCTGGCTCCTGACATAACCCAGGCTGCCAGACTCCCCTAGCCAATCACAACACTGCTGTCACTGCATGACAGCAGCGGCATGATTGGTCTGAGCAGCCTGGTTCGGCGCACAGAAAAGGAGTGGGAGCCGGTGCATGTTCTCCACCCAGGCTGAACAATACAGCCAAGTGAACATGCTAAATGAGCATATCAGTTTGGCCAACCCAAGACAGACGGCCAAACCGTCATGGCTACTTATAGTGTACCAACTACCATTGCTCCCTCTGATGTGAGCCAAGCCCCGCCCACCTAAACCTAGCTCCATACTAAAAAACAAAATGATAATAACGTTCTGTTATTATAGCCTTATAGCCCGCCGTAGCGGGCTATACCGGCTGTTAAAGGCCCGCTGCAGCGTTAAAGGCCCGAGCCGAAGGCGAGGGACTTTAACAAAGCAGAGGGACTTTAAAAGCCGGTATAGCCCTGCTACGAAGGGCTATAAGGCTATTAGAACATTCTGCCACTAGAAGGCAGAATGTTCTAACAAAACGAAGCCTTCAGGGAGCGCGAGGGGATTGAAATCCCCTCAGGCTCCCTGAAGCCTTTGTTCACAGCCAGAGCTGTGAACAAAGACACATTGGAATGTTGGAGCTCCGGGCTTATACCAGCCATTATAAGCCCGGAGCACTCCATTGTTTTCAATGGAGTTCCCAACATTCCAATGTTCTAATATCATTTATTTTTCCTTTACACTCCTCGGAGAGCAGTGGAGCACAGCTCCTCCGCCTTAGAGGAGGAGCCGCCGCTGGTTAAAATTGATTTTACAAGTCACCTCCGAGTACCAAGACCAGCAGCCTTGTACTTGTATAATGTAAATTTGGGGGTATTTCATCCCATAAAAATAGATGGTAGGAGAATGTCTTCCCCTATGTAATATATTCTAGGTGGAATTTCACCCCATATACGATGTATGATAGAGGACACTATATGACAAATTTAATGTATGATAAGATAATTTCTTCCCAACTATAATGTATGGCACTTGTTCCTTCATCTCATATGTATTGTTTGTAAGATGGTACTTTCTCCCATATATCATTTTAAATAGGTTACTTTCGCTGATATGTAATATAGTGGCGGGTGCAATATTCCATATATAATGTATGTTAGAGAAGTCCCATATACAATCTATGATAGAGACTATTTCTTCCTATTCATAATGTTCAGTACTGGGAATGTATTTCTTATGTTATGTAAGGTGATGTATGCTTCATCCCAAATGTAATTCACATTAGGGGGTAATGTATCCCATATATATTATATGGTAGTGGGTACGTTTTACCATATATAATGTACAATAGGAGCATTTCATACAGTAAATAATTAGGCGATGGGCCAGTGCCTAAGGGTGACAAGTGGCCTGTTTTTTAGGGGCTCTTCTTCATTTCACCCCTGGCAGGCCATTGTATTGAGGCTATGCTGAGCGGGGGAATGGGTGAGTGTGAGAATCAGCCTCTCTGGGGGCCAGGTGTTGCTCTGGTTATTAAGCCATTGCACCTTTGTGCCTTGTCTGGCCCAGAAGCAGTTTCTTTCCCCTGACCCTCCTCTGTCGGGCCATCACATTCAGGCCACTGTTTGCAGGGGCATTGCTGGACGGGCAGATGATTTGTGGCCATTGGACAATCATCACCTTAGCCCCCAGGGGAACAGCAGCTATTCTGTGCTTTTCTTGACCCCTCTCCTGCCTGGCGGTCGCCCTGAGGCTATGGTGGGCTGGGAAGGAGGTAAGTAAGGGAAGTGAGCTCCCTGGGAGCAAAGTGTTGTGACCGCAGCTCCAGTGACTTTCAGGCCGTGGTGAGAGTGGGGGGGAAGGGGGTGTTTCCATAGACCTTGATGTGAGGCCACCTTGCCTAGAGGATAGTGTTATGACCAGAGTTGCAGACGCAGGAACTGGGGAAATGAGATTGAGTCACGGTGTCTACTCAACCCTCTGTGATTCTAGCCAAATCACTTAATTTCCTAAATCCTAAAGTAAACTTTAATTTCAATTTGTGTAATGTTAGTGGTGCTCATGCAAAATCAGTCCAATTCGCTTGGGCCGAATTCACCCTGTATATAACTACAAAACAGCAATAAAAAATGTCCATTTGTTTGCATGTTAAGATTCTGTAAAGGCCAGAGTATGATAAATAAAGAACACTCTTTTATAAAAACACCCATATTCTTTTTAACATGGCTTTTCTGCCTTCGCTTAGTTTAGCTATCAGTCACAGATCAATAAGGCAGCTCTACACATTTGCCTTACGTTTACTATTTAAAATACATACTGACTGTTAGAAATTGCATTGGTGGTTGAATGGGGTATGAGCACTAGTCAAGCAACAATCACAATCCTAGTCAGAGTAAGAAGCAGACATACTCTAAATTAACCTGTTCTCACCCTCTGGTAGATTGACACAGAGCAGTCAGGCTTTACTTCTAGGCAAGTAAAGTAATTATGCAACACTTCAAATAGTAAAACTGTGAAAATACCACAGAAAAAGATTCCAAACCAGGTTAGAAAAATAGAACTTAATGTAATAAATACAACAAGACCAAAACAACTAAAATCCAAAGAGTAGAACTGAAGATATTGAATTTTGACTTTTTTTGGTAAAAATAGTGCCTAGAAGCAAAAAGTGCTGTTCAAGATATCTGGTTGTGCCAGGCCGGTACAAAGTCAAAAGTACAGGCCTACTGCAATGGAGCACAGGCTGGAACAGGGACCCATTGAGGCCTGCTGAAGAGAAATACCTTTACAGTGGGTGTGTTGACGTCGAGGTGGCATGGTTCAATGCAGGCAATGCACTGGTGCCGATCCACACAGTGGCAATGATGCACTGGTCCTGATCCATGCCGCAGCGGTGATGCATCAGCTTCGATGAGCGGTAAGCTGCTATGCGGTTGTTCGACACCATCGTCGAAGTTGCCATTGACGGAGATGGGAGGACCTTGTGCCACGAAGAGGTGTGGTTCTGAAGGCAATGCATTGGGTCAGATCCATGCAGCAGCAGAGATGTGTAGGAGCCGATCCATGCAGCAGTAGGGTTGCGTAAGATTTGATCCATGCAGGAGAGGCAATGCTTCAGGTCTGATCTGCGCAACAGCAGCGATGTGTCTGTTCCGCTGGAACAACCGCCTTAGGCCCACTTTCAAGGGTCCAGGACTGAGGTGACATCACTTTGCAGGGCAGGCTCACAGATGGCAGAGTCCAGCTGCAGAAGCAAAGTGGTTGGATGTCCCTGAAACTTCAGATCAGGAGGCCAGCAAGCTAGCCCTTGGAGTCACTCTGGGTTCAAGTGATGCAGGCCCAGTCCTTCTCACCCAGGCAGAGAAACAGCCAGCAGCAAGGCAACACCATATGGAAGGAGTTCAGCACATCAGCAGTCCAGCACAATGGCAGTCCTTCAATAGCACAGCAGTCCTTCCTGGCAGAGTCATCCCATGTCCAGAAGTGCACTGAAGTGGTGGTGTCAGAGGTCCTGTACTTATACCCAGTTGTGCCTTTGAAATGGGATAGACTTCAAATACATGCCTTTGAAGTGCACAGAGGTCCTCCCTTCCTTCTCTGGCTCCAGAATAACTACAGGGGGGTATGCAGCCCTTTGTGTGAGTGCAGGGCACAGCCTATTCAGGTTTAAGTGAGGCTGGGTCCAGCCCCTCCCTCCCATCCTGCCAGGATGGCCTATCAAGTCACACCTAAGCTTCAATTCTGTGTGGATGTCTAGGGGAAATACACAAAGCCCAACTGTCAACCACCCCAGTCATGTGACCAGAGACAGTCAGCAGTCACTAAATGGCCAAAGTAAAAAAATGCCAGCTTTCTAAAAGTGGCATTTTCAGAATTTTAATTTAATAAAACGACTTCACCATGAGTTAGGGTTTTAAATTAGGATTCCAGAGACATCCGAATTGGGGGTCTTATATCCTCCCATTTGGAAATTACATTTATAAATTGTAATATGTTAAATCCAATGATTCCTATGGGAGAGATAGGCCTAGCAGTAGCAAAAATCGACTTTGAGAGTTTTTCACTAGCAGGACATGTAAAACTTAAAGTGCATGCCCGGCCTTTTAAAAACAGTGCACCATGCCATTTTAGTTGTCCATAGCCTATTTTAGGAGTGACTTATATGTGTAAAAAGGGAACATATGAGCCTGGCAAAAGGTTTATTTTGACAGGGCGACATGGCAGTGTAAATTGCACAAACAAGCTCTGCAGTGCCAGGCCTCAGACCCGGTGAAAGGGCTACTTAAGTGGGTGGCACAGTGCTACAGGCCCGTTAGTAGAATTATTTTATTTACAGGCCCTGAGTACTGGGGTATCACTTTTCTGGGGACTTATAAGTAAATGAATCATGCCAACTGGTGACGAATCATTGTTACCATGTTTAGGGGAAAAAGCACAAGCACATTGGCACTGATCAGCAGTGGTGAAATGCAAAGTGTCATAGTACCAGCAAAGCAAGGTCGGAAAAGTGGAAGACGTAGGCACAAATCTGGTAGGATTACCACCCTATTGCTGTCAGGTCTATTACTGACCAGAGAAAAAAATACGAGCTTTGGGTGATTTTCATCATTTTTGTACAACCCAGGATATTAAATTACATGTGATGGCAGTACAAACACGGGCTGGTGGCATCCATAGCCAGATCAAGTGTTGTGGTCCTTGGGCCATTTTATTTTACCTCACCCTCCTGGCCAAAATGCAGTGCTTTTAGGGCCTCACTATTACGTCACTGGAACGTCACTTTTTTGACGTTCCGGTGGCACAATGTGCCACTGGCATATTTATAAGGCCACGTAAAGCCACATTACATGGCTTTTCATAGCCTTATAAATATGTTCCCGTTTCAAACAGAAAACTGAGTGAAAGGGGCATTTCATGAGTGTTGCTGGGGGCGTTACCAGCAACATCCATGACTTTTTTGACACTGCCCCAGATTTGCGAGAAATCGTAAGTCTGAGGCAGGGCCAAAAACTTACGCCTTCCCAGGGATGGCATAAGGGAGGCACAACGAGGAGAAATATCTTTATTTCTCCTAGTTCTTCCTCTTTCTATGTGTATTGCATTCTGTATCACACATAGAAAGAGGATAAAACCTCTTGTGATTGTTTTTGTGCAGGAAGGCTTAACTTCCTGCACAAAAATAATCATCCCTGCAACGCAAGCACCCTTTCATCATGGTGCATTGGTGCACGGCAGCCCATTGTACACCGACACAAGGGAAAAGGACAGGAATGTGCTGTATCTAATAGATACAGCGCATTCCTGCCTTTTTCTTTTCCTGTAGGGCAGCGGGCCTGCTGCGCTGCCCTATTGCAAAAAAAACATAAATGAGGCCCTTAGTTTTTACCAATGTTACTGGTTGTATAGGCTTCAAAATACTTAAGTTACCAAACAATGTTCTAAAACAATGAGTCCAATGAGACTAACCAAAATGATGTTTCAGTAAACAGCATGTCATTTGCTGTGAGCCATTTTTTGGGGAATGTCCTAGCCTAATTGTGATCTCAATCCAGCCCTGCTCAAATCCACTGTCCTAAACAAAGTAGATGACTGATTTATTTTGAAACATTCACCACAGAGATATGCTTACCGAAGCCATCACCATGAAGAGATGAGTGTGCAGTGGGGAGTCAAACTTTGATCACACACAAATGTGCCACAGCTTGGCACATTATCAGGACTTTGCGAGTAAATCGTGTTGTCATTTATGAGCACTTCGCTAGATCTAATTTTAATGACTTCTGACGAGAGCATACTGTGGGCAGGGGCGGGCTGAGGGCAGGGGGGATTGATGCGGATAAGCAAATCTAAGCTGTGACTATTGTCACAATCAATCCATCCATTCATCCATCCATCTTTTTGCGTCTGTGTGTTTATTTATGTGGTTCCAGGACCTTTTTGAATTTAATTTCGGGATTACATTGTGTTATTTATTTCTTGATTTTTTTATGAAAGGGTTTCCTACCAAATCAGTTATGGGCGCTGTGGCCTGGGGAGGGGCAGGCTCGTACATGAGAGAGAGAATTAAATAGATTTGAAATTTTCCAGCTCAAGGCAGGTGTAAATTAATGGCCCGATATCCTAAAAAGCCCCCTCCCTCCCCGTCAAAGTGCTGCATTCTAGAGCTAATTTTGTTTTGCTTGAGTTTTGCCCTATTAAAAATTCTCTCCATGACAAGCTATTTGTTATTATAATTGCATCTCAGAGGACACATGTATCACTGTTTTAAAGCTGCCGTCACACTCAAGAAACTGAATAGCGTGATGGGAATTATTAAATTTATTAACACTAGCTTGTTTTCATGAATATGACTGGTGTTAGATCTCAGCATTGTTGCCACGATTTTATCATCATGGACAGTACAGTGTGAATGTCAGCTGGCGCAGTCATGTTTTTGGTTGGTGGACATCAGGGTATGGGCAAGAGCTCTCAGCTACAGGAAAAATCGATCAGGATCAATTTAACTCAACCTTAAGCAAAGCCATATTCTTATTGTTATTGATAAGCCACATAGCACGTTTGAACTTTGAACCCTATTGTTTCCACCGGACGCAGTTCTCTACAGTACCCAGGGGCCTGTTTGAATTAATGCTGTACTGGAGCAGCCCCTGGCTTTTAAGACAGGTCACGAGACGCGCTGCCTACAGAACTACAGGTGGTGTCTACATGCGGCATTGCACCGCTCAGTCAATTAAAATGTATATGTAAAGTACTTCTGGCGTTAGTCCATTCTGCCAGCTGCCCTGGTGGATTACAGATTACCCTATTTAAAGATCTCCACCAAGGAGGTGAGATCTCTGCTCCTTCTTCAGTGCCAGCAACATGGCGGCTCCGCTGAAGTCACTGACGCTTTGCATTGTGGGCGCCATAGTCAATGTGCTGAACAACAAAGATTTTTGTTTTTCAAAAATGAACTCCCAAAGCGGGGAGTATTGAAAAACAAAAAGTCAATGACCCTGATGCGTTGGATGGATCAATGATCTAAATTGCTGTTTGGGACTGCTAGCCTGAAATAGGCGCGGGCCAAATGGAGCGCGCCGCCATTATGGCGGTCGCACCCGTCCCCGGCATCCGCAAGGGGGGGGGGGGGTGAGGCCACGTCATCAAGTGACGCGCGCGGTTTTCTTTCTCCCCCCATGTAATGGAATGTAAGGCACAGGGCGTAGGGGGGGCCCGGTGGAAAGTGTCCATCCGATAAGCTGTAACCCCCTGCGCAGCCTTATCAGTATAGGGGACCGGTAGAGCTGCCAGTCATTGACTTTACCGTAGGCTCTAGAGGGGACACGCAGAAAGTAAATAACATGTTTTGATAGATTTACGGCAGGAGTGTCTTGTGTATTAGACTGTGTAAAGGTTAGGCGTGAATATCTGATTGAAAATGTAGCTGTAAATATATCTGTACTTTCTGCGTAAAGTTTTTGTATAAATAATGTTTTCTTAAATTTGTTTGTTAAATGTTAATAAATACGGCCGAGGGGGAGGTTACTCCCCCCCTAATCCAACATTTTTTATAAATGTATCTGTGTGGACTCACAAGTGCTTACATTGAGGGTGAGGGAGGTGTGGTCCATAACCCCAGGGTCGGTCGTTTAGAGTTCTAGAGTAGGGGAAAGGGTAAGTACCAGACCATATTTCTGTGGTGATGCTGAACAGTGAAAAATGATGTCAGAATCCCCACCCTTTGTACATGTGCATAGTCTGTCTTCCATTGCCTCAGTCGAGCCTTAAGTCAAAGGTTTTCGCCAGTAGGGTCAGGTAGGCTCTGCCGCCAGAAGCACTGTGGTTTGCCTGATTCTAGATAGCGTGATGGGAATTATTAAATTTATTAACACTAGCTTGTTTTCATGAATATGACTGGTGTTAGATCTCAGCATTGTTGCCACGATTTTATCATCATGGACAGTACAGTGTGAATGTCAGCTGGCGCAGTCATGTTTTTGGTTGGTGGACATCAGGGTATGGGCAAGAGCTCTCAGCTACAGGAAAAATCGATCAGGATCAATTTAACTCAACCTTAAGCAAAGCCATATTCTTATTGTTATTGATAAGCCACATAGCACGTTTGAACTTTGAACCCTATTGTTTCCACCGGACGCAGTTCTCTACAGTACCCAGGGGCCTGTTTGAATTAATGCTGTACTGGAGCAGCCCCTGGCTTTTAAGACAGGTCACGAGACGCGCTGCCTACAGAACTACAGGTGGTGTCTACATGCGGCATTGCACCGCTCAGTCAATTAAAATGTATATGTAAAGTACTTCTGGCGTTAGTCCATTCTGCCAGCTGCCCTGGTGGATTACAGATCACCCTATTTAAAGATCTCCACCAAGGAGGTGAGATCTCTGCTCCTTCTTCAGTGCCAGCAACATGGCGGCTCCGCTGAAGTCACTGACGCTTTGCATTGTGGGCGCCATAGTCAATGTGCTGAACAACAAAGATTTTTGTTTTTCAAAAATGAACTCCCAAAGCGGGGAGTATTGAAAAACAAAAAGTCAATGACCCTGATGCGTTGGATGGATCAATGATCTAAATTGCTGTTTGGGACTGCTAGCCTGAAATAGGCGCGGGCCAAATGGAGCGCGCCGCCATTATGGCGGTCGCACCCGTCCCCGGCATCCGCAAGGGGGGGGGAGGGTGAGGCCACGTCATCAAGTGACGCGCGCGGTTTTCTTTCTCCCCCCATGTAATGGAATGTAAGGCACAGGGCGTAGGGGGGGCCCGGTGGAAAGTGTCCATCCGATAAGCTGTAACCCCCTGCGCAGCCTTATCAGTATAGGGGACCGGGAGAGCTGCCAGTCATTGACTTTACCGTAGGCTCTAGAGGGGACACGCAGAAAGTAAATAACATGTTTTGATAGATTTACGGCAGGAGTGTCTTGTGTATTAGACTGTGTAAAGGTTAGGCGTGAATATCTGATTGAAAATGTAGCTGTAAATATATCTGTACTTTCTGCGTAAAGTTTTTGTATAAATAATGTTTTCTTAAATTTGTTTGTTAAATGTTAATAAATACGGCCGAGGGGGAGGTTACTCCCCCCCTAATCCAACATTTTTTATAAATGTATCTGTGTGGACTCACAAGTGCTTACATTGAGGGTGAGGGAGGTGTGGTCCATAACCCCAGGGTCGGTCGTTTAGAGTTCTAGAGTAGGGGAAAGGGTAAGTACCAGACCATATTTCTGTGGTGATGCTGAACAGTGAAAAATGATGTCAGAATCCCCACCCTTTGTACATGTGCATAGTCTGTCTTCCATTGCCTCAGTCGAGCCTTAAGTCAAAGGTTTTCGCCAGTAGGGTCAGGTAGGCTCTGCCGCCAGAAGCACTGTGGTTTGCCTGATTCTAGATAGACTGGGTAACCGTGAGTTTGGAAGTCAGGGCACTCATGAACAACAGGGGGGTCTTTTATAAATTCCCATTCCATACTGTCTATAAAACCTCCGAGTTTATGGTCAGCAAATGTAGGTAGTTTTGGCTATATTATATTTGGAGAAAATCCATAAATAAAAAGACCGGCTTCATTTGTTTCTCAACTATTTGTGGGGACCGCAGCAGTCAGAGCAAAGGAAATTTGGTGTGGTCGTTTCATGTTGAGTCTCAAAAGAGCCTCGGTCTGTTGACCCCCAAAAGTGTATTGCCTGCAAGAGAATGGGAATGGTGGTATGATGATGGGAAGAATGCTGGGGGGTGTGGATGGGCGTGTAGGGCTGCTATTGGAATACTGCTGGGTAGGGGCGGGATGGAGTGAGAATGGTTATAGCAGGGTGTAGTTATGAAATGAGGGTTGAGTGTGGAGTATGTATGGATATGAGCCTGTGAGGACACGTGCATGAAGGAGCTCGGACTCCAGCAACATTTCAGCTTAGGGACTCCACTTTTGCAGGGGCCACACTGGTGACTCTCACAGTGACACACCTGCACCATGCACCTTTGTCACACAAGCACTGCAGGTGAGGTACTTGAAAGTACACTAAAGCTCTGTTCTGGAGTCGTTTTCCTTGTCCCCCTGTCTCTGCAGACATGCCCAGCTTTTGTTTCTATGCAACAGGACCACAGGAGGGGTGTGACCTTCATGCAGTCATAAGACCCCACCCATCCCAGAGGGGGAGGGGATATCGCATTGTGAAGGGCAGAAAGTTTTGAGGGAATGGAAATGTTTGCCCGTTAGAGCTAGGATTCACACTGAGACAACTCTTGTGTGTCAATCGAGAGGGGGCGATGTACCCCTTTAGATAAACATTATGCCGACTGTGCAGAAAAATGTAAAATCACTAGTTCCCAAGTCATGGTATTTTTAAACCTTTCTTTTAGCCAGGCTGTGGCTGAAAGAATAATTGATTAGGCTCAAGCACTTTTATTGTGTGTGTGTCAAATGTAATTGTCAATCAGTCTATGCATTGGTATTTCACTTTGGTGAACGAATTTGGATGATTAAATCACACAAATATGTTATCAAATTGCTTTCATGTAATCTGGAGTTTTTGTTGGCTTTTAAGAGACCTTATTGTTTGTATCACTTTGTAAAACTCATGTAACAAACATACCAGTAAAATCTTAAACATTTTCTGACCCTTAGCAAACAGGTTAGGTGCACACATGTGCAAATATATAGGGGGTGGGTGTAACGTGGGTAATTCTGTGTAGCGTATTCACTGGAAATTACCTAAGAATTCCATGGGATTATGCTTGAATTACGCAAGAAGAGTAAGGCAGCGTTTAGCACTATTGCTTAGCACGATATGCCCCTAACACTCGCTAAATGTGCTGTTAGGGTCGGATTTTGTCCCAGCTTACTACCGGCTTGTAGAGCAGTTTTCTAAAGGCACCCTTGCATCTGAATTGGACACAAGGGTGCATTTTATACTAAGAAAAAGCTCTAAATGCAGCAGAACATGAAGAGAGAACATGATCACACATTCGGGCTTGCTTAATGTGCTCTTGCAGTACTTACCTGAGCAAGAGTAACGGCATAAGTATCCTAATTCTATGTCAAAGAGCAACGTGAACTTTGTTGTCATCGAAATTCTGCCAAGGCCTAGCAATTTATGATACCCCGGCTATGCAATCTTTATTTGGGGATTAAATGGACCACTTTTATCTTCATAATTCAATATCTCTCTTACACCCTGACAGTCAAAATGTAGGACTCTGCACAGTGCAGCTGTTTTCTAACATATGCTCTTGATGTGCAATCCAGGCACTTTTAGTACTTGGCCTATTAACAGACAAAAACTGTTTTTCTAATATTTACAATACGTTTTTTGCAGTGATTGTTATAAAGTACATATTTAAAACGGACAGTTCAATTGAGGCAAACTCCTTTTTAGCAAGTGCCCACCTTCCCAGCATTTTGGCACTGGAGTGGGAGGTACTGAATGCCCTATCTCAGAGACCGAGGTAAAGGCGGCCATCCATGATTTGGCCTGCAACAAGACACAGGGCATGGGCAGTCTACCCGTCTAATGTTGGTGCAGATTAGGGCATACAAATTCTCCCCACTTCCACAGATAGAGTAATTTCACAGATACACGCACATACACACATCATACGCTTGGGCCCATTTCACTAACATACGCTTGATTACTCTATCAGCATAGAACCTGTGGAGAGAAAACTCCTAAACACCCTATATCTACACTGAGGTCGATAAGACCAGTTTGATATTATCCTGAGTCATGATCTAAACAACAATAATCAAAATAGAGTACTCAATAAACAACAAGAAATAACCACCAACGCTGTATTAAAATAATGGTACTTTTATCTAAAATTAGTTCAAATGAAAATCAATCAAGCAAAATCATTATTCTCATAATTACCTATTCTAGCTAAATGTCATAAATGGGTCAGGACAGGTCTCTCAGTAGAAGTCTCCCGAGTCGCCGTCCTCACAGCATCGATCCTCACCAACGCAGGTTTGGGAAGAAGTGGCCTTAGACCCTCTCTAGGCTAACAATACTTATAGGGAAACTTGCAATATTAAAGAAACATAAAATGTTCTAAACGTCCGCTGAACCGCTGAGCAGAGCGAGCAGGAAAGGATGTAGCATTGCTACATTTGGAAAATCTCCGCTCAGAAAAATCACAAAAATAAAAAGACGGAAGAAGGAAACTCGAGTTTTGCAAATGTTTCTTTCACATTCTTATTTCCTCGGGACCAGCATTGTAATCACAAAGTTCATTGTGGCTCCTTTGTCCTCCAAGGACACTTGGACTCTCGCCCAGAGCTGCTGTCCTCACGGAAAACTTTTAAACCAGGCGAAGACTGTGGTCAGATAACTCTCGACCATGTTCAGCAAGGGCTTCTCATCAAAATTCAGTTACTCGAGTTCAGGCTTTAAACGGCAGCCATTTTTTCTCTAGGCCAAAACGTACCATTTAATTAAAAGAGACAAAAACAACGTTACCACAGCATAGTGATTAAACAGTGTTAACCCCACTAATACCCTTATGTGTATGTAATTAACTAGCCTTTTGCAACACAGAAAAGCATTAGTACACGTTATTTCAAAAGCGCTTTGTGCTTTAAACAAACAGCACTCAGCAACATTCATTTAGTTAAACCTGCACATTATTATTAAGCAACATGAATGCTTTCCCACGTGTAGTTTTCTCTTGTTAGTACGTGTTGATTAATCAGAACATTCACACAAAACAAATAATTAACGTTACAAATTAATATTTTTAATTTTCAACATATAGACAAACCGGAGCTTAAAAACCCAATAGATTTTCAACAGAAAACTCTGCTCCAGCAATCCCCCCTTTAGTGATATTATCACCAAATAAACAACCCAAAAAAAAAAATTAGTAAAAATTTAGTCCCATTTTAGGAGAAATTGGAAATGTCTTTTTCTCCTTTCACAACACTACATACCAGACTCTCTTTCATCATCCCTCTTCGTCTCCAAGTAAACACTCTCCCTCAATTCTTCTAATTCTATTTCTTGTGGTTCTCTTTTTGACCTTTTATTTCTCTTTTCAATATTTCTTTTGATTAATTTCTTTTTCCCTCCCCTGTTTTTACAACACAAACACACCAATCTTAGTATCAACAAAGCAGGAATTATACAGGTTAAAGGAAACAATATCTTACCCATAAAAGTACTACCTATTTCAGCATTAAAACTCTTAACAGCTATCACCTTATTAGCTAATTTAGTCCAGATACTTTCAGCTTCAAGTGGTACTAGTTCTTCATGCAAATCAGTAATATTTTTGATATAGACCTTCAGGTCTTTGCTTTCGTCAGGAATGTAAGTGCAACAATGTTGAACTTTCAGCATTCCACAGACCCCACCCTCTTTGGCCAATAAAATATCAAGGGCAAGTCGATTCTGCATAGACATGGCACGTACGGCAATCATCTCCGTATTTACCAAAAGAAACCCTCCAGCGGTACTTGTCGATAAACGATCCACCACTGTTGACAGTTTCCGAATCCCATGAGCATTTAAAGAAATTCCCACTGCTGGAATTAAAGCTCCAAAAATATCACCTACAATTTCAGACCAAGTTTCTCTCTTAAAACGTGTTAGTAAATTAATATGTTCCACATCCTTTATTCTATCTATATGAAAGATTTTTGGAAAGACCAGGCCCACATAACACGTGCCATACCAATGGTCAGGCAACCTGTAATAAGCCTTGTTCCCACAAACATAATACACTCCTGGAAAAACTGGATCCTCTCCTCCCTTAAAACCCCATCCTGTTGCAATGAAGTTTGTATCATGACACTCACTAGTCCCAACAAAATATGTATCATATTGGGATCTCTTTCTTGTAATGCATAGCTTACCCTTCTGTGGTGCATCTAGAGCTAAAGTTGGACTAGCCCCATTTCTTAACTCTTTCCCCATCTCAATGTCCCAAATTGTCTCACTCATTTTATATTTCCCTGCCTTTTCATGCATGCTCAACTTCCTTTCCTCCACCATATTCAGGAAAGCTTTCTCCTCTTCTTTCAGACTGCAGGTTAAATTGTTCTTAAAAATGTAATCTAATATTAATTCTTCTTTTTCAATAAAAATCTCACCAAAAATATTAGCTTCTCTAGCTGGATTCAGCCTTTTGTTCATTGGCAATTGCCCAAAAATGTTATCCTTATTAGACATCTCATAATCTATTTTCCCTAACAAATAAAAAACACTACTCAACACACTACATGAAATTCCATACGTAGCTGGTAAATGGTGATAAGTAACACCCTCTGAAACGGATGCAGGTAATTGCATACATACGTAGCAATCCCTAACTTCCATTGTCTTCACATATTCGTACAACAACTTTGAAAAAACATTACTAGAAAAATCATTAATTGACCTATCTTTATGTACGTAAGTGTTACTAATTCTAGTTGGAACTACTTTATGCGAACTCTTCTCTGTATTAGTCACATTCTCAGTGTGTATTCCTAAAGCGTCTAATGTAACCCTAAAGGTAACTAATAAAGCTAAAACACCCCATAATAGCATTAATAATCCAGTACAGCAGCAGCACATTCTACACCATCTTTTTAAGAAGGCACATCTACTTTGATTATTCTCTATGTTAGCCATTTTACTACTTTGACCGTGTCTTTTGACTTAGCCTCTACTACTCCACTACTTGAGTTTCTAGAACTCTGGATTACTTCAAACAGCTAATTTTCAGTCTTTCTTCTTTTCACTTTCTCAAAGTGATTTCTTCTGTTCACTCAGTTTGGATACTCATCATTCTTCACTTCAACTTCTTCAACATCAAATTGTATTAGATCTCCAACAATATCCTCAGTGTCTGACTTTTCATCAATGTCAGTCAAGATAACTTTCAGGATTTCCCCTGTTTCCACTTTTCGCACGGTCTCCTCTGGATTTCCTTGACTTCCTGCCTCTTCACCTTCAGACAGTGCCACGTACGTCCATTCCGGTGACCTATACTTCTGGTTAGGTTTTCTGATTCTTTTGATCCCCTCTGGTTCTTGTTCTTTTGACTCTTGTCTCTTTTCACCTTTTACTTGATTCTGACTCGACACCTCATTCACTTGTTCAGCCTTCGAGGTATTTGCTCGTGTCAATCTGTATCTCAGCCTCTTTACTCTGTTGTTAGGCCAAAGATCTCCTCTCACAACCTTTTTTGGTCTTGTTTCTTTATTATTTCTCTCTCCAATCCAAGTTCTCTTTCTCAGAACTCGACCCTCTGATTTCTCATTCTCACTTTCATCCGATTCTGTTTCAAATGCCTCTTGTTCTTCAGCAGTTTTCTTTCGCTCCACAGTCTTTTTCACCACTGTTTGAGACTTCCCTAACTCTTTCCCTCCTCGGGTCTCCGACACGCAATCTTCTTGCTGTCTATTTGTCCCTTCACCTAGCTTATCAGGAATGTTCCCTACACCTCCTCGGGGGTCTTCCGCAATCTGTCCCTCTCTATCTTCTTCTGACCCTGCTTCTTCAAGTGTAATCTCAAGTGGTTCTGCAATCTCCTCATCTGATTCAGGAGTAGTCTCTGTGGAACTGCTCTTTTCTCTTCTGTTTTCTCTACTGCTCGTTGGAACTTCTGACACTCTTACAGAATCTGATCTTTTTTCTGAGACTCTCAATGGTTCCCTTGAAGTCTTCTCTGACTCTTTTACTGGTTCTGTTTCTTCATCATCACTGGAATCTGACTCTTCAAAATACTCCTTACCAGTCCCGTCTTTTGGATTAGGAACTCTCAGAGTATGACTTGCATGCACCCAGTTTTTCACACCAGCACACTTTACTGCAGTTGTCGTAGTCAGAATAATCTGTCTTGGCCTTCCCCACCTTGGAACCAAGCAATTTCTTCTTCTGTGCACTTTAATCCTCACCCAGTCCCCTGGACTTAGATCATGAGCTTGCTTCTTCTCAAGTGTAGTAGCGTCTTCTCCAACCTGGTGAAACACAGAATGAACTGCGTCAGCCAGGCCTTTACAGTAATCCAAAATCATGTCATCAGTTATTGTCATTAACTTATTGACAGGCACAAATGCATGTCGCATTGCGCGTCCCATCAAAATCTCATGTGGACTCAAACCAGTAGTTCTATCTGGAGTAGATCTAATAGTCATTAGCACTAGAGGCAAGACATCAGGCCATTTCATTCCAGTGGCTAAACACATCTTACCAATCCTGTTCTTGATTGTGCCATTTATCTGCTCCACAACGCCAGAAGCCTCTGGCCTATATGCACAATGTAGCTTCTGCTGTATGCCTAATGCTTCACAAATTAAACTCATGAGTTCATTATAGAAGTGTCCACCTCTATCAGACTCAATCGTTACTGGAAATCCGTACCTAGGAATCAACTCTCTTAACAGTAACTTTGCAACTGTTATTCCATCATTTCTCCTAGTCGGATAGGCCTCCTCCCATCTTGAGAACAAGCAGACTACCACTAGAACATACCTCAATCTGTTCACTTGTGGCATTTCAATGAAATCAATTTGCGTTCTCGTAAAAGGACCACCTTCTCTGCCTATTGTTCCCAGACTCACCACTGTCTTTTTCCCAGTGTTAAATTGCTGGCAAATCAAACATCTTTGGCAGATGCTTTCTGCAATCGTCCTGAACTTTGCATTGTACCAAGTCTGCTTAAAAGACCTGATCATCGCATCCCTTCCCAAATGTCCCTGGCCATGATACATCCTTGCCATTTTCAACAACATAGAGTTAGGCATGACTGGTCTGCCATCTCTATAGACCCAAACATGGTCTGTCTCTCTTGGGGCACAACCTGCCTTGATCCAGTCTTTCTTTTCTTCCTTTCCTGCCTCATCCTGCAACTGTTTCACTTCATCCCACGTCTCTAGGACATTAGTAAACATCACAGAACAAAAAGACATTTCCCCTTCTCGTTCCCTATTAATCGAGTGATTATTTTTGGCACAATACTGTGCAATGTCATTGGCAAATCTGTTTCCAAGTGTTACAAAATCATCTCCTTGTCCATGAGCAGCATATTTTACAACCGCTAACTCTTTAGGCAGCTGTATCGCCTCAAGTAATTTTCCAATCACTTCAGCATTCTTTATTGGAGTCCCACTCGACGTCAAGAAACCTCTCTGTAGCCAAAGCTGGCCAAAATCATGCACAACTCCAAATCCATACTGACTATCAGTCATCACAGTCACTCTCAGATCTTTCCCAATTTTGCAAGCTTTCGTCAATGCCACCAATTCAGCAACTTGTGCAGATTTCACTCCTTTCAATGGTGAAGCTTCCATAACTTCTAAAACCTTGCACACTGCATATGCTGCACTCAGCACACCATCATCATTCTTCAGACATGATCCATCCACAAACAGCACATGGTCACTTTCAGGCAATGGAAGATCTCTTATGTCTGGTCTCGGTTTCGTACAGTAATCAAGCACATCCAAACAATTGTGATCATCTTCTGTCTTCACACCCACATTTTCAATATCTGGCAACAATGTTGCTGGATTCACATTCACACATCTCTCAAGAGTCACATTTGATGCTCCCAAAATGACTTTCTCATATTTAGTCAGCCGACTATGTGACATGTACTGAGTTCTGCTTCTTGTCAAAAGAATTGCCACATTGTGAGGTACGAATACCCTTACAGGATATCCCATTATGATTCCCTCACTCTGTTCCAGACTTCTGCATGTTGCAGCCACAGATTTCAGACAACCTGGCACACCTACAGCTACAGGGTCAAGTGTCGATGAGAAGTACGCAATAGGCCTCCTCAGCTGTCCATGCTTCTGGATTAACACTGAAAGTGCACATCCATTTCTCTCACTGCAGTACAACTCAAACTCTTTTTCATAGTCTGGCATACCCAAAGCAGGGGCTTCACACATTCTGCTCTTCAGCTCCTCAAATGCTGCCATTTGCTCTCCATCTAGTTCCAATGGGTCTTTTACCTCACTCTTTGTCAGCTTAATCAGTGGTCTTGCTATCAGAGAAAAGTTACTAATCCACTGACGACAATAACCTACCATCCCCAGGAACATTCTCACTTCCCTCTGGGTCCTTGGGGCCTTCATCCCCTAATAATTTTGATCCTGTCATCAGTCACCTTTCTCAGACCTTTCTCAATATTGTGTCCAAGATAATGCACCTCTTTCTTGCAAAATTGCAATTTAGCTGGAGATACCTTTAACCCTCCATCTGCCAGATGATTCAGTAAAGCTATGGTATCTACTTCACAAGCTTCACGTGTCTTTGATGCCACAAGTAAGTCATCAATATACTGCACTAGTACTGAGTTTTCAGGCATGATCAAACTTTCCAACGACTTTTTCAACAACTGATTGAATATCGAAGGACTCTCTGTATACCCCTGTGGGATACGACACCATGCTAAAATACGCTGGCCAAATCTAAATGCAAAAATCGGCTGGCTGTCATGATGCAATGGAATTGAAAAGAAAGCATGACACAAATCAATCACTGTGTACCACTCAGCATCATGTGGAATCTGATACAAAATCACTGACGGATTTGGCACGATTGGACAACATGCCACCACAATTTTGTTAATCTTTCTCAAATCTTGTACAATCCTGAACTTCCCATTCGGCTTCTTTAGCCCCATAATCGGTGAGTTACACGGGCTACTCAGTAGTTCTCTCAAAACTCCCTGCTGAATCATTTTCTCAATTATAGGAGTTATTCCTTCAATTATTTCTGGTGTCATTTTGTACTGAGGAATGTTAGGATAAGTAATTCCCTCTTTCACTGAAATTTTCACAGGATCTACATTATTCATCAATCCCACATCCTCTCCAGTAAAATCCCAAACTGTCCTTTTCACTGTGTCTCTCAGCTCTTGAGGCAAATCCTCCGGATTAAACACAGCATATGTACCAACCATCTCACTCTCTCTATTATCTAGAGTCATTCGGTACAAAACATCCTCATCTTGTGTTTCAAAAGCTATTCCATCCGGTGTACAAAAAATTGTACAGTTCATTTTGCATAGCAAGTCCCTACCTAACAAGTTCACTGGACTAGTGTCACAGACAATAAATCTGTGCATGTCTGAAAATTTCCCTATTGTTACCCTTACTGGTTCAGTAAGACGTGTCTTGATTTGTGTATTTGCTACACCAACTACTTGGATTGCTTCATCCGAGAGAGGAAGATTTCTAACATCTGCTGACCTGACAGTTGATCTTGTCGCACCTGTGTCTACTAAAAAAGTAATACTTTCTTCATTTATTTTCCCATCTACAAATGGTCCTGCCTGGTCTATTTCTAGAGTTGCACCAAGTATGCACTCTTCCTCCTCTCCTCGGCACCGTCAATAATCACCTTCAGACTCACTCCCTTTATTCTTTAACAAATACTGTTGTATCTGATTAGAACGCCTTGGTTTGTTTACCTGCTCATCATTGTAGAATCCTGAATCCTGATTATACTTTTGTGACCCTCTATTCTGCGGCAAGGGCGGTTTTGGCTCTTGGCTCTGCTGTCTCACAACCTTCTGCTGTTGCTGCTGTTGATTATTCCCTTCGCTCTGCACCTGTTGATTTAAGGGTTTACCCTCATTATTCGCTAATGGTGGATTGGTACATTCAGATCTCCAATGTCCCAGTTGGCCACAGTTGTGACAAGGAAACTTCTTTTTGGCTTCCTCAAGATTCCCCTTTCCTTTCCCTGCATATCTGGGCCTATTCCCTGGATTATTTGCCTGTTCCACCATCTGTGCTTCCTGTCTTTCCGCAACCTTCACTTGTGCCCACATTGCCTTTTCTTTCAGCTTTCTTTGTTTTGCTTCAATTTCATCACTGAAGTATTTTGCATGTCTCAGAATCTCATCTATTTTCTTACTCTGCCAGTCCACTGTATGCTCACGAATTCTCTCACTAATCTCAGGTCTCAGGCCATATACAAATCTGTATACAAAGTGACTCAAATCTTTGTTACCCAGGTGCTCATCCCCACTGAATTGTTTAAAAGCCAGTATCAGCCTCTCATAAAAAGCATGAACTGATTCTTTTGCTTCCTGATGTGTTCGATCTATCTTAACCCAGTCTGTCTCTTTTGGAGGTACCTTACTCTTCAGGTATACAATCACCTGTTCATACTTCCTCATTACTTCTGGATCTGGTGCTCCTGTTCTCTGATCTCTTGGATATTCCTCAGTAGGCCAACTTACAACTATTTTACACTCAGCCCACAAGTCTGCTGGAACAATTATATCAAACAGACTATTCAGGTCAATCCACAGCACTTTTGACAATTTCACAAACCTGTCTACCTGCCTATACCACTCGACAGGCTTTTCTCTCAGTCGAGGGAAATCATTCGTAAATGATAAAATATCCTGTCTGGTCCATGGAACATGTACATATCCTCCTCCAGGTATTTCTCTCATAGGATAAGCATCCGCTGTTTTCTCTTTTTATCTCACAGGGAAAGCTGAATAAGTCCTGTCCACTGATTCTTCCCTTTTCTTATACCACCTTTCCTTCCACTTTTCTACATCACCCCATTTTCGCAACAATGCGATCATCTCTTTAATCTGTCCTGTTCTGCCAGTACCATTTAGATTCTCAATATCCTTATCCGTAAAATCCACCCTGTAAGGTTTTTGCAAAACCTTCACCTTATCCATGTCAACTCCCTGTTCACTCGCTATTGTTCTCAACCTTTCATGTGTATTCTTAACCCTCCAAGTGATGCTCTTACACATGAATAACAATTCTCCATCATGATGGTTTTTGAGAATGTCTGTAGAAATTGTCCCTGCAACAAGCTCCTCTAATTCAATGCGTAACCTGGCCACATCAATTGCCTGTGAATCTTTATCTCTCTTTTGAAGGACTCTCATCCAATCATTCAAATCTTCAGCTGTTATTTCAGTAGTTTTTCTCACTGAAACCACCTTCTCTGGCATCCTTTGTGGTTCTAAAATTGGCATCCCTGAACAACCAGTATCACTAGTATCTGGTCTCGAATTAGACTGTACCTCTAATCCTCCACTACAGGTGTCATGTCTGGACTGTCTCACATCACTACTTTCTGTCCTTCTTCCTGAGTCTCCTGAGGGACCAGCCAAACTTGTTATCTTATTCCCAACATATGGAACCACCAAACCATTTTCACCTGTTCTCTGCTTATCAAAAATAGGCATAACCGGACCTATGGTTACAGGCACCGTAACAGCTTCCAGATTCTTCGTCAGTTCTCTAATCTTTTCAGTCAGTTCAGATGTAGTTTTGGCTAATTCTCTCGTATTCTCATCACCACATCGATTCTCTCTCTCTTTTTCCCTGAAAGGATTACCACTCCTCAACTCTGGTGTCACAACTTCTGTCTCAGTAATATGCAATGCATCTCTTATCTGAGAAACAACTGGTGTGCTCTCTTCAGGTTCTGGTCTATATGGAGGTGGTCTCTTGTAAATCATGTCATTCAAGACCTCATCCTCATAATCATTAATTCCATATCTTTTCACTTCTGCCTCAGGAACCCTTTCCATACCCTTCCTTTCTTCTTCAACAGTCCTCATAGGATATAATCCCTCTGACATACTAGCATCTCGCCATCTCCTCATTCGATCATGATGAGTTTCACGATCATGTTTCCTCCCAAACATGTACCTATAGTTGCCTCCAGACCTCTGTTTTTCTCACTCATGTACTTCATCCTCTCATTCCACCAATGCCTCAAACTGTGTCGGCCTTGGTCTTGGGTCAAGACACAACATCTTTTCCCGTAAATTTCTCAACACGGCCATATTAAATGAACCATGTTCTGGAAAAGCCAAAACACCATCCTCTCTAGTGTACCTAACCCAATTGTCCAACCATATACAGGTATGATACCCATATTTCGCAGCCATGAAGGATGCAGGCGTTTTCGTTGGAGGTAACAATTCACCTTCTCTTGTTTTAACATCTTTATCCTTGTCAAACCATCGTTTTATTTTCCCGAACAAAGATTTCTTCTTTTTCTCTTCTTGGTAATACATTTTAATGTTTACCAAAACTTTCTAATCCTTTCCGTAATACAACTGTACAGTACGATTTTTCATCCAATAACAGCGCGACTCACACCAACGAACCAATCCTGGAGCGCCTACGTCACCCTGTATTCCTTCCAATCCTTGCGCAGCTCACACCAACGCACCAATCCTAGCGCGAGCACTGTTCTGATCCACTACCCAATCAGAGCGCGGTCTCTATGACGTCAGCAGCCGCTGCAGTTTCTGCTCTGTCTCCTGCTGTCACTCGTCTACCCCTCCTTTACAAAATCTCCTCAGTAGACTTCGTGTCAAATTTCTACAAAATCTATTAGTTACAACATATAAACATCTCCATTGTCTGCTTCGCTAACCACAGAATAGTAAAGAAAATTAATTTCACAAGAATCCAGCCTTTCCCTGAAACAGCACTCACTTCTGCTCCACTACGGAATTAATACTCTCGTTGACACAGTAGCACATCCCTCTACTCTGCCCTTCTAACATGCATCCATTAACTGTTTCCTCTAGGACTGCTCCAAAGAGTTTTACAATCAACTAAATGCTCATACATTCACGCACATTCATTCAAGAAAATCTAGTGCATACACACAGAATCCTGCTTTTCCCGAAAACAGCATATGATCTGCCCTACTACAGAATTATAACATACGTTAACCAAGCAGTGTTTACCTCTGCCCAGTCCTTCAGACAAGCTCAGAGAATACCTATTACTTCTCCCGTGATAAGCTTTAACGGCGAACCTTACGGATCCCTGGGACTTAAGACCAGAGTTTCACAGATAACTTTCGCTATCATACACACTCCTTTTATACTGAAAATATATCTCTAATAGTAACACACGACGATGTCACTGATTCCGAACTCAGACAATGTGACGCGCAACTTCAATTGTCACACGTTTCTCCTGCATACATACAGGACCAACAATCCCGTCTTTCCTGAGAGCAGTATGTACTTCCCTCTGCCCTACTACGGAACTGCTACTAGCTCCCAAATTCCAGAAGCACTACATATAACTCAACATGACGACTCCAACAAATAGTATTAGTACATATACCAACATCAATCAATAATCAATAAATCAAAAGCCAATGTACAAGCAATCTAATCAGATCAAGATAACCATCAAAACCATCAAATTCTGCTACCAGGAAATTGGTGCAGATTAGGGCATACAAATTCTCCCCACTTCCACAGATAGAGTAATTTCACAGATACACGCACATACACACATCATACGCTTGGGCCCATTTCACTAACATACGCTCGATTACTCTATCAGCATAGAACCTGTGGAGAGAAAACTCCTAAACACCCTATATCTACACTGAGGTCGATAAGACCAGTTTGATATTATCCTGAGTCATGATCTAAACAACAATAATCAAAATAGAGTACTCAATAAACAACAAGAAATAACCACCAACGCTGTATTAAAATAATGGTACTTTTATCTAAAATTAGTTCAAATGAAAATCAATCAAGCAAAATCATTATTCTCATAATTACCTATTCTAGCTAAATGTCATAAATGGGTCAGGACAGGTCTCTCAGTAGAAGTCTCCCGAGTCGCCGTCCTCACAGCATCGATCCTCACCAACGCAGGTTTGGGAAGAAGTGGCCTTAGACCCTCTCTAGGCTAACAATACTTATAGGGAAACTTGCAATATTAAAGAAACATAAAATGTTCTAAACGTCCGCTGAACCGCTGAGCAGAGCGAGCAGGAAAGGATGTAGCATTGCTACATTTGGAAAATCTCCGCTCAGAAAAATCACAAAAATAAAAAGACGGAAGAAGGAAACTCGAGTTTTGCAAATGTTTCTTTCACATTCTTATTTCCTCGGGACCAGCATTGTAATCACAAAGTTCATTGTGGCTCCTTTGTCCTCCAAGGACACTTGGACTCTCGCCCAGAGCTGCTGTCCTCACGGAAAACTTTTAAACCAGGCGAAGACTGTGGTCAGATGACTCTCGACCATGTTCAGCAAGGCCTTCTCATCAAAATTCAGTTACTCGAGTTCAGGCTTTAAACGGCAGCCATTTTTTCTCTAGGCCAAAACGTACCATCTTAATTAAAAGAGACAAAAACAACGTTACCACAGCATAGTGATTAAACAGTGTTAACCCCACTAATACCCTTATGTGTATGTAATTAACTAGCCTTTTGCAACACAGAAAAGCATTAGTACACGTTATTTCAAAAGCGCTTTGTGCTTTAAACAAACAGCACTCAGCAACATTCATTTAGTTAAACCTGCACATTATTATTAAGCAACATGAATGCTTTCCCACGTGTAGTTTTCTCTTGTTAGTACGTGTTGATTAATCAGAACATTCACACAAAACAAATAATTAACGTTACAAATTAATATTTTTAATTTTCAACATATAGACAAACCGGAGCTTAAAAACCCAATAGATTTTCAACAGAAAACTCTGCTCCAGCAATGTCATGACTGATTCTCGACCCATTTGACTCAGAAACTCATGGCCTTAATTAACAAGGGACTTGAAACAGGAAATTTGCCCCCACCTTCAAGGAATCCCTCATCATGTCCCTACTGAAACCTGCAACAGACCCCACATATTTATCATCCTACCTCTCCACAGCCATCTTGGGGGATAACTATAGGATCTTAGAGAAAATACTCGCAGACCATTACCTTCAAGTGTTACCCAATCTAATGCACCCAGAGCACAATGAGTTTGTCCCCGGCAGTAACACCTCTAACAACCTAAGGAGTCTCTTCCATGTGATATATCAGGTGTCAGGTGGTTAACTAGGCTAGATTAAGAAATGCCATTTTACAACACCATTTTACCTGCTCATGTTCTTAAGTTGCCTTTTCTCCCTAAATATAATGACATTTGACACACATTAATTTGCATGGACATACAGGTAAATATTTTCAGAACTCAGTGTGAAAACACCTTGAACATTCTGTTCAAGGGCTAAGTTCATCATGCAAGATGTTGTTATTTGTGTTGACCGCTCGATGACAGACCTATCACAATAGAATAAACAATAGCAGCCTGACTGAGGCTTTGGCATGGTAATATGGACGATGTTATTCTATATACAACATCAAGCCAGTTGGTTACTCATGGCCAGCTTGATGACACTAACGCACTGGTAACGAGGAGCTAGATCACCCTACAGGGATTTGACAGATTCACTCACCCTAGACATGATAGTTTAAGATATGCTAGGCAGGAGTAAAATATATTACAGTAGTTGTATACAGGCATATATTCTTTTTAATCAGCAAAATTATTGAACTGTTCATCTTTTCCCCCATTCTAGTAGTGCTAATCACACTGTCATGTTTCTTTCTATTGATTATTGCAGCACCAGTATTTTACTCAAGAATCACAATGCTTATATGTAGAGATTTTAAGGATTTGTTGTTTCGGCTCTGTTTGAGGACACACAATTATCATTCTCGCAGGTGTAACACCAGAAATTATAGGTGTGCACCAGGACATTAAATGGCAAGGTAAATCTTCCCCGTTCTGAACTTTACCTCTAATGTGCACAGTTTTTCTGGGGGTTTTCATCATATTTGTAAATCATGTTTACTGTTACACTCTTAGCGCAGAAGAACCCCATTCTAACGTTAATCACTCACCTGTAAGAAGTTGGACACTTGGAACTCAGAACAGACTAAACACCTGTGAAAATCAAATGTGATCCATGTGAAACTGTTATTGTTAATACATAATCCGTTGCACAGATAAAGATACTACTCTCATGGAATCCCATCAGCCCCCTAAATACAAGGGGCAGAATCGGAACTCGTGGAAACCAGACATTGGCATAGGACACATTTAAATTTATTAAGAGAACCAAGACTTCCAAGTTGTGATCTTTTTTTTCTGCCAAATGCCCTAAAACAAATCGCTGTCATGCAGATAGCTATCTGTATACATGTTTTCAGTTTTCCTTAAGATAAGGTATGGGTACCTTACTGTGGTGCACATTGATGTTGTCTTCATTAAATATATTGTGCTAGTGTTTGTTGACAGACACCTGTGAACATGGTGATCAGGGCCTCAGGTAATTCATTTGGTTCGCCTTGTAATAAATTAACAGTATCGTTTGCAAAACAAAAATGAAAATACATTTTAAAAAAAGAATCACAATGCTTCAATAAATATTGAAATGCGTTACTGTGTATTTCTTGTGTATCTCTTTGGGTAGGCATGTGTAACTGAGCAAATAGGTTCTAGAAATGTTACAATGATTTCCTTGTGGAGTCAGGGTTGTCATGTCCTGAGTTTACACATCCATTTATTACCCTGTAAGGTTAGGGGTAGAGATGGTGCACAGTGACCTTGCAGGACGTCGACCAACATAGCTGGATGGAATGGGTGAAATCAGTCTTGCACAGTTCTGATGGTCATCTTGTCCAACAAATGCATAGTTTTACTTGGCAAAGTATAAGATGTATGACCCAGGCATTGCTCTTGTTCACAAACACTGCAGACATGATCCTTGACATGGAGGAGGCATTTGACACACTTTTCTGGGAATAGCTTTTCTAGTACTTGTGAAAGTGGCATAGGAAACCAGCTGCTTGCATACACAAATCTGGTCTATACTAGCCCGGGTTCCAGAGTACCTATCCGTCACTTGATCTCCGCTCCCTTCCCAGTTGGCAGGGGCACCTGTCAGAGTTGTCCCCTGTCACTTGTTTTATTTACAAATTGCCATGTAGACTCTTGCCATTTGTCTTCGGGTGGGTGAGTGCTGGGGCATTCTGGTGGAGGGTGGGACCCACATGGCTCATTATACTCTGACGATGTATTGATATATACTCATGAAGTTTCTGTTGGTACACCACCCGTGCACGTCAAACTCCTGGATTTCGAGAAGGTGCCCAGCCTCCGGGTCAATGGGGTTAAGTCCTATGTCTTTCCCCTTTGTCGGGACAAGCCCCCTGGATATACATATGGGTGGAGACACTCTCAACTGGACCGGGGAGACTACTCAATACTTAGGGATTCGATTTTACCATTCCTAGACTGACCTTTTTGAGGGGAAACGGCAACGAACAATAACTCCCCTCAAATCCCAGACATAGTTCTGGAGGAACCTCCCATTGGCGATTACGAGAAAAATCAGCCTTTCCAAGATGATATTACTCCCTCTGCTTGATATTTTATTTTGTAAATGTCCTGGTAAATCAGCCAAGAGCATTCTTCATTGAATTATACATTATCTTGGGGGAGCCATTATGGGATGATAAGCACCACTTGGCGGCCCTTACCAAACTCCAATTGCCAGTGGGTCAGATTGGAAAAGGTGCCTCCTCGTTTGCATCTTACTATCGAACGGCACAACTACAATGGGTGCCACATTGGTTAGCTGGAAGCAACCTGCATGAAATTGCAATGGAAGATGAGCCCTTGCTGAATACTATTCTCTGTCAGCTACTGATCCTCTCCGTTAAGCTTCACAGATCCTGTTCACTGCTGGTGGTAATCCATAAATGCCTGACATAGATGTTTCAGCTGATGCACCACGTGCCTCCCTATGCCCCCGGGATTCCCCTCCATGGACTCCCTCATTTTGCGGGTGCGTTCACACCAGAAGACCTAATACCTTGCCATGATAGTTCAATCGACACACTAGGTGGCCTGTTTCAAGACCATCACCAATTAACCTTTGATTAACTGTACCAAGACAGCAGCATTCCCCTGGGTAGGTATCTCCTATATGGCCAGCTCTTGGTGGTGTGCTGACAGTTGTGGCACACTGTTGACGAGGAACCCCCTACATATGGATTCATCCAAACACTGTATACTAAAGGTGCCGGGTGCCATTTGATCACTTGGATACACAAAGCTCTCAGGGAACATACAGGGGTCTCCACAGTACCCCTACGGCAAAAGTGGGAAAATGACATTGGGTGACCACTTCACAACTTGGAGTGGGTGCTGATGCTGGACTCACCTTGCATTATCTCCCTCAATGTGAGATTCAAGTGTATCCAGTTCACTGTCCTACACCGAGCCTATCTGGCCCCGGCAAAACTCAATCGCATATTCCCCACTGCTAACCTAACATTCCCCAGATGTCACTCTGATGCTGCAGATCTTCTGCAGGTGGTGTGGGAATGCCCAGTTCTTATCACGTATTCATACTACTCGTTTCATACTACCCTGACGTCTGTAACTTAACTCACACATCTCAATCCCTGGGATGATCTATTGGAGGATACCAAAACGTATAGTTCGGGTTTGCTTCACTAATGTGGCGCTCCTGCTTGCCTAGAGAGTCATTACCCTGCACTGGATGTCCACCCAGCCACCACTCCTGCTTATATGGGAGGGCCCCTTCTACGATGGGGGGGGATACCAGAAGCATGAACCTCTATTATGAAGTGGCCCGCTGCCTTTGTAAGTGGTCCATAGCAGATGCATAGGATAGCATGCTGCTGACACAGTTTTGTGAAGAGATGCAGAAGACTGATATTCCCCCAGCCCTCCCCTGTAGCCAGGGCGCAGACCCCCTCTTTCCCCACCCCCAGCTTTTAGTTACCCCCATAACTGCCACATCATGCGTAGACATAGCTCCCTGATTGCCCCATAAGCCCCTCTCAGCGTCTCCCAAGCATGGCCTTTGATGTTCCCCATTTTGTTCCACTTTTTCATGAATCACATCTCTGACCTGTGCATTTCTGGATGCCCTCCTATCTGTCCTACTTCCTCCCTTGCATGATAATCCCCTACATCTTGCACGTTACTTCTTCTTACCCCAAGTTCACTGTTTTAGAGGTACCTGTACATATCCATGATGCAATGGGACAAGACACTATTTCACGTACTCGGCCCAGACCATACAGAAAACTTGAGCTCTTCCTTTCCTGGCAGTAGTTCGCACATGGCTAAGCCCCCTCCTTACACTATTTTTGAGCTCCACAGTGGATTAACCCCCAGATAGATGTGTTTTACTGCCATATATTAATACTGGTTTGCATGTAATGTTGTCATTCTCCTATCATGCCATATTGTATTGGTAAAAATGCCTCAGTAAAAAGAATATGAAAAAACTAAAGAACATATTTAATTTAAAGGAGAAGTACTGCAGGGTATGTAGTGTATTCCCATTGGCAGTGTATCCAATGGGCTTAAGCTACACTGTTTGAAGCATAGAAAGTCTTTGTATTGCACTCTCACTCACATCTTATTACCCTCTCTCACATCTCATTACCGCTCACACTTACTCTGTCAGGACTCTCTCTGGTTTACAAGGCTAGTCATGGATTGAAAATGTAAGAGTGCTATATTCAAATGTTTTAATAAATTCCTGGCCACAGTTGTGTGTTTGGGGGTAGTTCACCTACTCCTTACTGAATGTTATGATATTCTAGGGGTGGTTAACAATGCCAACAGCCTAGTACCTTGTGAAACCTTTAAACTTTTTGAATTGCACTAGATTAATTTGTAACCTGCATCCTAAGGCATCTGAAATGTGATGCTTTACGCAGTCTCACCACTGCTTTTCTGCACTATGTGCCTGACTACATTACAGTGGTGCTGTTGTTGTGTGGCCATTCATAGCTGGCAAATGTCCCCATGACAAATGTCCCACTTTTAGTCAGTCCTGACCTTTTAACAGACATGACATTGTATTTTGGGGCTTGAAATGTTGCTGTTGAAATTTCAACTATGAGTTTAAAAGCCCAGCAGTAAAGTGCAGTTGGGTTAAAATCCAAGATTAGCTGTAGGTATCACACTTAAAAATGGGACACCTTGCAGCTATGAATTTTATTGGTATGTGGAGTCTTGTGTCATGTTTTCACCATTATCCCATCACAGGTACTTGTGACTACACCTTGTATTGTTTAAAGCCTGCGGTGTTTGGCAGTTGACCTACTATTAATACTTACTTTTTAGAAAGGAAGGCTGATGTATCAGAAGGTTGTACACATGCTGTGCCTGTGGGTAAATATGACAGTACATATTGTCAAAGATTACTACGAGCCAGCCATTTCTCCCATCAGTGAAAGAATTGAAGACTGCTAGTCAGACCTAAGATATTCTTTTAAACTATGGGTGTGCAAAACTTGCATAATTTGCTCTACAATACTGCACAATTTATACAAAAGTACACAAAATACACATAATTATGTGAACTTCATTTTGCTCTCACAAAATTTCCGGTACTGTCCATTTGAGTAAAAATGTGTCTAAAAAATGTAATTTCAAGTTTGTTTCCCAACATGTGTTTGGATTTTTCAGTTTTGCTTTGAAAAATTACCAGATGGTCCATTCAGGTAAAAAACGGAGTGATGTCAGACACGTTCCCCATCCAAAGAGGCACCAGGCAGGGATGCCCCGTCCCTTTTTGCTCTCGCTATTGAGCCACTGGCAAGGCTATTCAGCTGTGATGCGCATGTCCAAGGCTGGCAGTGAGGAGGATAGATTGAAGACAAATTTGCACTATACTCTGTGATGATACTATACTCTTCCTGTCCAACCAACCCCTCTAGGGTCCTCGCTCACGGGAGATGCTCAGCATGTATGACTTCACTTTGAGCCTCTGTGTGAATTGGCCCAAATCTCTCCTGGCCTGATCAAACGGGACCACAGCATTATTACCTGGCACCCTTCCATCCCAGTTTAAAGACTAAGCTTTCAGTACCCGGGTGTGCATGTTTCCAGTAATCCTGATCTGGCCTGGTTCCTCAACCTCTCCCTGCTTTTTTACAAGGTGAAATGGGATTTTCAGAGGTGGGAACGACTCCTACTCAATTTATTGGTAAAAGTGACTCTCTTCAAGATAAAAAACTCCTCCATACTCTTTTGCACTTTCCATTCGTCATCACCATATCCCCAATATCTGGTTCCAGAAACTCCCCACCCTCATCCCGACATTCCTTTGGGCTGGAAAACTGCCCGTATAGCATTTGACAAATGCTGGCAGTCTACTCATGTAAGGGGAATGGGAATGGCAGATGTCAGACTTCACTATTGGGTGGCCCATGTAATGGTGATCAATAAATGGCTGTGGGATGACACTCCCTAACAACTGGAGCTTTCTTGCCAGGTGCTAGACACCATTTTGAGACTACTCAATGTTGATCTGATCCCTAATCATCTCCCAGATCTGGCAGTGATGGTGGCTAAGATCTGGCACATAGCACTCCGTTTCCCAGGATTGGATGGGAGGCTAACGCAAATGACCCAATTGTGGATGGGAAGATGGCTGCATCACACTGCCCACCTTCAAGTCTGTAGGCAATGGGACATAATTGGGATTCCCACATTCGGGGATGTTTGGGAGGGGGACTATCTACAGTCTGCCCAAGGCTTACAACAACAATTCTCATTATCCCCTATCCAGTTCCATAAATGTCTGCAACTTCGTCATGCCCTATCATATCACGTAAGAGCCCCAACTGAGTTGCCAGAGTATAGCCCTCTCACGGCTAAACTGCTGATGGGTCATCTCGGTGAAGGCGCAGTGTCCTCCATGTATTACATACTGGTGAATAATGCACCATTGGTCTTTTTATCTCTTCGTCAGAAATGTAGTCCACTACAGACTAGCACTGGTGGGATGCTCTGATGACCCCCCACAAATAAGCCTTTTTATCTAGATTGTCACTGATTCAATTATGCTACCCTCATGCTGCACCCAGGCATTTGTGGATGGTGGGGAAATTCTCACAGCTGACCTACTTTCAATGCCCCCCGATGGATACATACTTTTTCCACATGGTGTGGGCCTGTCCTCGGATAGTGGGCTACTTGCGGGGCATTGAATGCATGTTGTCCCAAGTTCTGGACAGACCGTGGTGCTCTCCCTAAAAATGGGACATCCTGATATTGTGGATGGCATTGGCAGATCCCGCTATGAGTGGACACTGGTAGGAGTCAAGGCCAAGAGGGACATTGCTCATAAAAGGAATTGTCCCACCCTTGTACCCTAGCAGAATGGTGAGTGAGAGTAGACTAGTGTACCAAAATGGAACAAACAATGGGGAGTTTGGGATGATTGGCTATTGTGTGGGGAGATGCAGATGGAGTGTGTAATGGTTATTGCTTAGTTACACTTGCGATGGACTGTACTGTTTGTTTGTTACCAAGAAAACAATAATAGTGGTTTATAAAAAAAATCACCCTGAGATTTTGTTGACTGCCTACATTAAAGGAGCTGCCACTTGGATTTAAAACGCTGCCACTGGCATTCAGTTTTGAATTAAGAAATTACCGGAATGGCACTTTCGGATGAAAAATATACATGAAATGCTGCACACATTCAAAATTAACCGAAAGGTACTTCACGCGTTAACATTTTTCCACAGAATTATGTCACATGGCACACTTGTGTAGTGTCAGGTATTTTGTGCAAATTTTGTTCAACAAATCCCCCAAATTGTGCCAATTTTGCTAACGTAATTGAGATTTTGCTCAAGTCCATTCTAAACCCTGCACATTTAATTCGAGCAAACAAAGCTAGGGGAAACAAAATGAAGAAGAAACAATGTTTTAATGACATCCCTAAACTCAAGCAGAATAATTTTAGACAAGTCTGTTATGTTTCTACGTAGTATAACAAAGTCACAGTGTGTTGACCCCTTCAGGATAAAATAAAAATTACTTATTCACTCTCACTTTAATTTCTTTGAGTGGCATTTTAATTTGTGTTTGTGCAAGTGTTTATTAGTGGTTATACAATTACACTGATGAGGACTGTTTCCCTTTCAGTGATGTTCTATCAGTTAATATAGGTTTAAACCTAAAACAGGATAACCTAGTGATAGAAAGGGTACCTGCGATGTGAGGGTCTATTAGTTAAACCCTTTTACCTGCACTCCAGCTGGAAATGAAGGGAGGAATTTTAACGAACCAAGGTGCTTCAGGTTAGAAAAGATCTATGCAAAATTTGTGAAGTACAGCAACGATGATGTGGGTGGCTGGGTGGTGCTGAACTTTAGAACTGTTTTAGTAGAATTGTTTAATGAGAGAAGATCTGGTGTGGAGCAACAGAGGGTAGGGTCTGAAGAGACGGGGAAGAGAGCAACCAGGGCAGTGAATGTGCAGAGTGGTTAGTAAGCAGAAATGGTAGGGATAAGAGAGATTCTAAAAGTGTCTATTTTTATTGCTAATTAAGATTTTAACACCCTTGTGATTTATTATGACCTGGCACTATAATGTGAATATATCAATAAAATCTCAAACAGATCAAACAAAAAAATGGTATGGATAAGAGAGGGCAGTGTATGATTAGAGGTGTGCAGACAGGGTAGGAGCAGAGATTTGACAATAAAATTAATTGCATTGTGTGGTCAAACAGATCAAATTGGATACATATCACAAATGCCTGCCACTCTCCCACCCAGCCTTCAATTTTTTCAAAACTAAAATCAAAATCGGGTAATGTAACTAGGACCCCATCAATAACTTTGCCAGCTTATCCTCCATGCATGTGAAGTGCTAGTGAGTAGAGGCGCATGCAGAAGATTGATGGGTACAGGCGAGCATAAATTATGGATGGGTAGGAGTAGGTGAAGAATAACAATGAGCATGGCTGGGTATAGTATAAGAATTAGAAGGGGTGTGTGGAAAGCAAATTTATATACGTAAATGTAGAATACACTGGATTTTAGTCTGTGTTGAATATGGATGGATATAATTGCATGTGAAGTGTGGATGGGTGGGGGCAGGTGTAGAATAATGATGTGTAGGAGTACGTATAGAATAAGGATAGGAGGAGCTGGCATAAAATGGTGATTGGCATGGGTGTATGTAGTAATAAGTTTGATAGCACTGTATGTAAAATAAGGATGGATAGTGGGTGAGTGTATGGATGGCAATAGGTACATGTAGAATTCTAATCGGCAGAGGCAGGCATAGAATAAGGATGCTTAGTTATGTATGTAGACTATGGACTATTGATTGTTTGAGTACGTATGGAAAAGGATGGGTGGTGATGACAAACAGAACAGATATGGGTAAGGGTGTACATGGAGTATGGATATTTATAGATGAAATTGTAGAATAAGGATGTGCAGCAGTGCTTGTCAATTGAGGATGTGTAGAAGTGAGTAGAATGCAGAATGGTAGGGAGTGTAGAATCATCTGAGGTGCCTTCTGGGTACATGTTTCAATAAATCCTACACTGGCATCAGTGTGGGTTTATTGAGAGGAGTTGTTTGATACCAAACACTCCTGGGTTCAGTAAAGCCATCATGGTGCTGGGGAACTAGAGTTGTCCAGTTTCCAGCCCATGTACTCCTTATGGCTTCCCTGGCACTTAAAATATTAAGAATAGACTTAGATATTGTAGGGGCATTTCTACTCATGCAGATATGCCCACACCTGAGATATAGAGCACCTGCCTTAGGGCTTGTAAGGCCTGATAGAGGGGTTACTTACCTATACCTTAGGCAGTGCTGCTTGGCATGGCACACAGGCAGCGTGCCATGTTGACTTTGTAATTTTTTCTCTGCACCGAGGCATACAGGCTGCAGTGGCAGTTTGAATGGCCATGGTGAGGGGTCCCTAGGGGACCCTCTTCAGTCCCAATGCCCTAGGTACCAGGATACTATTTGATAAGGACTTGCAGGGGGGATTGAAGTGCCAATCGTGGTACAGTTTTAGGAAAAGAACACTGGTACTGGGAACCTGGACAGCAAGAATCCATGACTTTACAGTCAAAGTTGCATCTAGAAGCCAGGCAAAAAGTGTGTGTGTGGGGGGGGGGGGGCAGAATACTGAAACAAAAACCCACTTTCCCACAAATGAATCCTAAATAAACTTTCTAAAAAGTCTCATCCACCTCAGCTCCTTCCTGTAAAGTTTCAGGGTAATCCATCAAGCGGGGCTGAGAACAATAGGTGGGGTCTCAAAACGCATTTTTCTGATTAATTTTTCCATGGTAAAACTAGAAACAGCTGCAGTCAAGACAACTGAATGGAATTACACCAAATTTGGCCAAAAGTAAGATCTCTTCCCAGAATGTGTGATTTTTGAATTTTTGTGTAGATCTTTTGAGTCATAAAGTTTAAAAAATAGACATTTCGAGGTGCAGAGGATCTGCAATGGATCCACAAGCTCAACCATGTGTTGTGATTGGCTGGCCGGAATCAGAAGGAAAAGTTGCAGCTGCCATCTTAGGGGACTGGGTCTTGAGTCCTAAAACATAAAACAAAATAAGCTATAAGGGGGCAGCGTAGGACCACCGAGACCCCCCAATGGGACCTCTGAGGCTTCACACTGGATTTACAGATCCTCCACAACACCCAGAGCAGCATCCCAGGAGCTTCACAGTGGATCTGCGTACCTGCAGTGAATCCCAGGGGTGTTGCGCTGGGCATTGTGGTCGATCCACGGACTAATGGAACTAACCTAACCCCTTTGCCGCAGGGGTAATTCCCCCGCGGCGCGCAGGGGCGGCGGCGCTGTGCTCATGACGAGCTCAGCTCGTCATGAGGCACAGTGGAGCTGTGCTCATGACGAGCTGAGCTCGTCACGACTCCGTCCACTAATTGATTCTCCCGCATAGGCGGGGAATCAATCGCACGTGGGCGGAGCACGACCGTTATGACGAGCCTAGCTCGTCATGAGCACAGCTCCACTGTGCCTCATGACGAGCTGGGCTCGTCATAAGCACAGAAGGGGTTAAAAAAGGGAGTTGTGTGCCTGCAGTATTTGGTATAGAAAGAAATTCACTGGAAAAAAGCAAACAAAGGTTAAAGGGACGTTATAGTTAGGTGAAAATGTCAGATAAAACATACTGTTTTAAACTAACAAAATCACTGGAATTCACCAGTTACTGTTATCTTAACCATAACTGATGCCCTAAAGTATCTATAACTTGCACCCTCTGCATGTACTGCTTCTACCCTCTCATATACTTACTTCCTTTATGCATCTATATACCTTCCATGTACTTATGAATCAATAAATGTATTACTTTTCTTCTAATTCAGCATATCTAATGCGCTACCCTATTTCTCACCCTATACCTCTCTCAATATATCCTGTACCTCAACTCTGAATCATCTCTAACCTCTTTATACTACTCTTTCCAATGCATTACCCTATTTTTCACGCTATACCTCTTATTAATATATCCTCTACCTCCACTCTCTCTCACATCCCAAACCCCATACTACTACTATAATCCCCAAAATAATCCTTTCTAGACTCTTCCCTACTCTACCCCTCCTTGCATAATCTCACACCTATTATACTCTACCGATCCCCCAAACAAGACTTTCTAAATCCTTCCCTCTGACTCTTCCCCTCCACATCCCTTTTACTCATCCCAGGCCTCCTCCTACTGCTATGACCTCCAAAACAAACAAACAAAAAAGTCTAAATCCTTCCCTCTTCTATCCCTCCGCTATCCTTCTCGGTCTAAATAACTGACTAACATATCCACTACTCAAATTTACTTTCATATTTACTATACTAATTCACTACTAATCCTTTAAGGGTTCCAGAGCATCGTGATACTCTCCGAAAAAGATCTTCACCACCTCATCAGGGGTAGCAAACCATTTTCCCTCTTCAATCCCTTCACAAACCAAATAACTGACTAACATATCCACCACTCAAATTACTTTCATATTTCCCTATTTTAATTCACCATTAATCCTTTATGGGTTCTTCAGTAGTGTGCTACTCGTGGAAAAAGAGCTTCAACACATCAGGGGTAACAAGCGCTATATAAATGCAAAACTATTTCCCTCTTCTATCCCGCCCCTATTCTTCTGAATCCAAATAACTGACTAAAATAGCCACCACTCAAATTACTTTCGTATTTCACTATACTAATTTACCACTTATCCTTTATGGGGTCCGGAGTAGTGTGCTACTCACCGAAAAAGCGCTTTGACGCCTCGTCAGGGGTAGTAAGCGCTATATAAATGCAAATACAATGCAATGCAATACAATGTATGGGTAGGAGTATGTGTAAAATATGCATAGGTTGAACTGGGTGAAGAATAAGGATAGGCATGGTATGTAGCGTACAGGTAGAGGGTGGGTCTACACTATAAGGGTATGTGTGTTTGTATACTTAGGATAGCTAGGAACTTGTGTAGAATATGGCTGTGTATGTGTGCATGTAGAATATGAATGGGATTGGGTGTTTGTTGAATGTGGAGGGTATTGGTGAAGTAGAATAAGGATGTGTAAAGCTGTGTCATGAATAATGGGAATGTAGAATAGACTGGGCAGTAGTGAATACTGAATACGAAATGAGAAGAGATTTGAGTAGAATTAAGATATTTAGGAAGGCCTGTAGAATATAGATAGGTTTGGGTGCTCCTACCTTAAAGATGGCTGTGAATGTGTGTTAAATAAGGAAGTGTAGAGGTGTATGTGTGTAAAATACAGATGGGTACAGGTATGTGAAGAATAAGGATAGGTAGGGAATTATGTAGAATATGTCAAGGTAGGGCTCAGTGTATAATAAAGATATGTAGGTGCGTGCAGAATAACATGGGCAGAGGTGGTTGTAGACTATGGGAGGGTAAAGCTGTGTGTAGAATGCAGATGGATATGGCTGTGCATAAAATGAGAATGGTTATGGGTGCGTTTTGAATAAGGTTGGTTAAAGGTGAGCACAGAACAGGATGTGTAGAGTGGAGAGTAAAATAATAGTTGTAGGGTTTAATGTAAAATAGGCAGTGTAAGTGTGCATGTATAATACAGATGAGTATGCGAATCTGTAAACTAATGATTACTAGGAAATCTTGTACTATAGGTATAGGAGTATGTGCATGTAGAATGTAGATGCACGGGGTCAGTGTTTAATAAGGATGAGGCAGTGGTGAGTGCAGAATACTGACCTGTAGAGATGGTTGCAGAATATGGACGAGTAGGTCTGATTGCTAAATTATGTTTTACATGGATGCATGTAAATTAAGGATGAGTAGATGTGAATTAATAGTGATAAGTAGAGGTGCATGTAGAATGTGGATAGGCAGTAGTACGTGTAGAATAAAGATGGTGGAGGTGAGTGTGTTTAGAATACAGAATGGGTAGAAGCAGATGCAGAAAAAGGATGCGTTGCTTTGCATGTAGAATACAAATGAGTGGACAAAAGGGATGGGTTGTGAGAGCAAGTGGGTGTCACTTCTTCACTTCACTTTCTTTTGCAAAGAAACAAAGTCAGACGCCTGAAGTAAGCATTCACTCCACTCCAAATACACAATAGTCTAGTCCCATGCCTGGGTTTAACCTCTCTCCACTTGTATCCCTGCTACAGGCATTTGACTCACATTGCCCTCTCTGCAGCTTGACCCATGCTGCCTTAGGCCCCATCTTTGGATTACATCTTCTATTTTGTCCCTAAAAGTATAAATACACACCATTCTGAACAAGTGACAAATCCAAAGGAGGCCCTCCAGCCTGACCTCCGACCCTCAATACCCAACTGATAAACCGTTCTTCCAGGTTCTCCTCACCTCCCTATGATGACTCACATACATCTTAAACTCATTTCTCACCTTTCCCCACTCCATCAACAAGATGGTGTTCCATGCTCCCTTCAATGTAACTGCGTTAATCCATGATATTAGAGATTCCATCAGTGCTCTAGGTTCATCATGTGTCTAAAAACAAGTATAACAAACATTTAGGGACTTAATCTCTAAGGCATGAATAACTGAGAATAGCCTAATGACTTATAGTGTGTATCTCTTATCTAAAACCTCCCGTTTTCCCACTTGTAACTTGTGGCAGGAGCCCAATGAAAGCAGTGTAGTCATAAGGGAAGGAAGTAATACAGGATACAAGGCTACGATATAAATAATCATCCCAATTAATCTCTATATGTTTTCTTATACTCCTTTGTTCCACCACCAAGTGACCAGTGGTGTTCATGAGAAAGTGCAAACTCATACCCATATTTTTAAAACAAACCAATATTATAAGTCAGAAATTAGTAGAAAACTGCAGTGATGCAATCCTTAGTGTCAAAATAATAATCCTATTAGGTAAGGTGTCCTATTTTTACAGGTGTCCACTCTTATCGCGACTTGGATCTCGGTCCAGATGTAAGGGATGGTTAGTAACATTAGGAATAGATAAAATTCAGAAAGATGTCAAGAAAATTGCAATATCAGTCAGAAGATGTCAAGAAAATTGCAATATCAGTCAGAACCCAAGTAATCCATAAATATATATATCTCTTGTGGTGAATGGTATTCTGTACTCCTATTCCCCCATCCGGATGGAGAATAAGCCAGCACCTTTGGCAGAACCCATATCGCAGTCAAACTTACCCTAGCTTAAGTAAAACCTTCCAATGTACAATATCATACCTTCAATTCCTGAATATATAATATAGTTATGAGTATCACAACTTTGATATATAGTAACAAATAATATATATGCTGTAGTGAAGATAGAACCTCACTATTGTTCTGATCAGGCAATATTTAGTTGCCACCGTATAAAAGGCTCTATAAAGGACCAAGCCCAAGTTCCCAAATTTGTCCGTAATCCGGGTTTCAAAATTCAAATATATCTGTCAATATGAAATTATAATATATCCTAGCTTAATCAAATGGTAAAGAAGAGCAGTGTTTAAGTAAAGGGTAGCTGTTATCTATTCTCCATGCTCACACAGTAGATACCTAACTAACCAAAATCTGTATACAGGATATCTGTATCTCCGACTACTAAGCCACAGTTCATAAAATGGCAAGACTCCATATAGTGTACACAATATATTTTGACCGACTCTTATCACCCCAAGATCGAATTATGGTTGAGTGGTAATTACGATTATTAACCCATATTATATATAGGAAAATCAGAGTCGCTGACAAATTATTATCCTCTTCTCTGTAACTCTAACTCACTTAACTGAGAGTGTTCCGTCCACAGAAAATAGCTACACTCATACTTCTGGAGACATGGTGTCCAAAGGTGAAATTAGGGTCGGATGTAGAACAGTGTCAGCACTTGGAATTGAGGTAGGTGGTTGAATGGGATCTAGGCTGTGGATGAGGACGGGGGTTGGATGGTGTCAGGGAGAGAATGGTGTCAGAAGGAGGAATAGCAGCAGGTGTACTGGAAGTGGTGTCAGCTGAGGCACTAGTAGACAGTAAACCTATCTGTAAGGTGGACAGAGTGCTCGCCGTCCACTATGTCTATTACTACAGAGAGTCATTGACTGTTACCTTGGATGGCAAGCAACAATGCCATCTTCCCCACAAAGAGGTTCTTTTGAACTTCCTGGGTCTCCACTGAAATCACTGCTGACAGGATGGTGCAAGGGGAGAGGTGTGTGGGGCAAGGAGATCTTGTTTATGGCCTGTTTTTTCCGGGAGTCGCAGAGTGAGGGGGTACTGATTGTAGAGAGGTGTTGGAGATCTCTGAGTCAGATGTAGTTGTGCCTTGTTGACCCACCCCATCACCTTCACTGCCACTGGGTAGACTGGTGTCAGGGGCTCCACCTTCTGACTCCCAGTGACTGTCCTGCATCTCCCCTGAAGTCTGGCCAATGTCTCCCTCGCTAACCCCAGAGGAAACTGAAGGATCACATCTTACAGATGTCAAAAACAAAGGGTGAACACATCAAAGAGAAAGAGGAGCAAGCAGAAAACATTTTCCTCTAATAATCTTATTGAAGGGAAAACATAGTGACATTATAAATGGCCTGATTGTAATTTCGCAACATTGCTGTCTCCTTTAAAAATTTCAAGGATATTCTATCTGCCTTATTACACATGAATTATATTATCTAACACTTATGAGGTGGACTGGATGTCCTTTACATTTATCATGGACTTATACCTTTGTGAACCCTCAAAACAGGGCCCAACTCACAAATCTGACAGAGGCCTGATATTGAGTTTGGCAGACCGGTTATTCGATCACAAACACAACCCATATACTTTAATGGCATAGAATCTAATGCACTTTTAATAAGATAGTGTGTCTGTCACATTTATGACAGAGTAACCCATGTAACAAACTATAAATCCAGACCATACTCTTTGAACAACACATTACAACTTATTTATGTTTTTATTCTGATTGAAAATGCTGTATGTTTTAACTTATTTCTCGAGTAGTTTCTTATCTGTCAAAATGGAACTTGGGCAGCTCTTTTCTTTTTTGTACATTACATTGTGTTGACACTGAGGGGCTGATTCCGATCCGGGTCGGAAGGGCACCGAACGCGATAAGGACGGAAAAACTACGCGCCTTATGCGTGTTTTCCGCCCGACTCGTACAGCTGTACGAGCGAGCAAGTACGATGCGAGCTACATGAAATTCACCGACCGACTCGTTTCCGGGTCCGAACCACTCCATACATCTCGGTCGGGAGCTAACCGTGGCGTGCAATGGATGTGATTCACGACCGAGCCAGTACGATGCACGCATCGGACAGCCTGTGCGAGCTGGAGTGTCCGGCTCGCAAAATGTCCGGGTGGTTGCCTTTGGGGGTCCGCGTTGGACCCCCTGTCACCTGCAGCCCTACGACTCGGACACAGGGGGAGACCCATGGGTCTCCCCAACACAGGCATGTAAGACACAGGTATGTAAGGTGCAGATGGCACCGACGCATACTCACTGTAGGGGGCGCACTTCTCCGCGACGTACCCATTCAATCAATGGGAGCCCATGTACGTGTCGTATGACCGGCTCCCATTGACTTCTATGGGAGTCTGACCGTACCGAGTCCGACAGCATACGGCCGCATCGCACTCGCTCGGTCGGACTGCAGGACTCCGGCTCGGTCGGAAAACACTTCGGATCCGGCTCGGTCAGAGTGCTTTCCGACCCGGATCGGAATTGGCCCCTGAGTATATGCAAATGCTGTGTAGTCATACGCCATAACCAACATTTACATTTCTACATACATTAAATCACACTTCTATGACTATATATAAAAAATCTGATTTGAATAAATAGTTATATATGAGGGCCACCTTTTTAACAATAGTATGCTCATACACCTGGACGGTACCTGAATGTGTTACACAAATTACAGGCTGAAGCTATGACAAAGGGAACACAAAAATGTCACATAATTTGCAGCCAATTACAAATCTGGCACAATAGGGGAACTACCTTTACAACGCAACTTTTACAACGCTATGCTATTACAACGCATTTTTTACAACGCAAAAGCTTTTACAACGCATGCTTTTACAACGCATGCTATTATATGGTAAGTACTTTTACAACGCATATACCATTACAACGCATTCTTTGAAAATGCCTTTACAACGCATGCATTTACAACGCATGCATTTACAACGCATGATATTATATGGTAAGTACTTTTACAACGCATATACTATTACAACGCATTTTTTAATTTTGGAATTTTAACTTAAATAAATATATATCGTATAATTAAATGTTTTTTATAAAAATATAAATTTAAAACAAGTGAGTAGTTTTACAAAATATTAATACTTGGGTATTTTTCTAATATAAAAGAGTATTTTTTAAGTTAATTTAATACTTGAGTATTTTTCAAAAAAGAAAGAGTATATTTTAATTTAAATTTAAAAATATAAGTGTGAGTAGTTTAACTAAATATTAATACTTGAGTATTTTTCTAATTGAAAAGAGTATTTTTAAGTTAAATTAATACTTGAGTATTTTTCAAAATAGAAAAAGTATATTTTATTATAATATTAAAAATATAAGTGTGAGTAGTTTAACAAAATATTAGTACTTGAGTATTTTTCAAATATAAAAGAGTATTAATATTAATAATAATAGAATTGTATTTTGAGGAATTAATAAATGAGTAATTTTATTTAAAATTAAATATGTAAATAAAATTTAAAAAAGGATTATTTTTAAATATTAATACTAGAACAATTATTTAAAATTAATAACAGTTAATTAAAGAAAAAAATAATATTAAGAAAGATTAATACTAGAGTATTTTTAAGTTACTTATATAAAGTTTAATGTTTGTCTAAAAAAAGGAAGAGTACTTTTGGAGTATTATATTTAAAAATTAGAGAAATGTAAAAAAAAAAAAAAAAAAAAATTAAAATTAAAAGAGTAATAAGAAATGAATTTCAGAAATAATAATACCTTAAGAAAAAATCCCAGGAAAAAAATAACTTACTTGAAAAAAAAATTCCCACGCTTTTGCATTGAAGTCTATGAGATAATTTGTCCTTCATTTATTTTGGCAGCTTCAGAATATACAACCCGCGGAACAAGAAAAGAAGAATCAGAAAGAGAAGAAAGAGCAAGTTTTGAAGGAAAAAGACAATAGAGTCGAGGTAAGGAACACATTTAGTAAATTTACAATTAAAAAGTTACATTTTTAATGAATAAATTACAATTTAAAAAATAATGACAGTAAACAAATAATGTTTTCAAAATATTTATTTATTGAAAAATCCTTAAAAAATAAACCATATTTTTAATTAATTTTGCAATGCATTTAACAATTTTTAGAAAACATATAAATATTTTATTAACATTTTTAAACATTTATTTACATATTAGTTAAATAAAGTAGTCCGTTATAAATATTGATGCACGCGATGACGTAATGACGTGAGCGTCGACGTAATGCGCCATTTTGAAGAGCATCGGAGGAGGAAGCAGCAGGAAGCTGATCTGCGTCCAGGTAGGAAATATTTTCACTTTAAAATATATATTAAACCTTTAATAGTGATACATATATAGTGAGGAAAGAATAAGGAGAGGTTGCGGGAAAACTAATTGATGTTTTAAATGTTTTTAAACATGTCCACAATAATGTCATTAATGCATGCCTATGTCGGGTCGCGAAAAGTTATTTGTTTATTTAAAAAATGTATGTAACTGTTTAAAAATTAAAAGTTACTGTTCACAAAGTTTATTTCTTTACTTCGGAACTAAAAAAAGTGATTTTGAACTTCATTTCTAAGTGAAAAAAAATAGCGTACTCGTAAATTTTGGGAGATAATGATTGAATAAAAATTGGTGATTATGCAGCAATGTGCATTTTGGATTATGGCTTGACATGTACAATTTAGATTGGTTTGAGTTTTGGTGATTATTTAGGTCGGAAATAAAAAAGGAAGTTTTCTGTAATTATATTAATGGCGTACGGATGTAGAAAAATTGGTCAAATACTATGGGAAACTAAATTTGTTGACATTGGTAGTTGTGCTAGAAATGAAGATTTTGAAAAAAAAAAAAAAACCCGACTTGTTTGTTTGAAAAAATTTTTAGAAAATACATTGTATGCCAATTGTAATTTGAAATTTTTTTAAATTTGAAGCAAAGCAGGAAAGTAAGTAAAAAAAAAAATTTAGAAAGAAAGAATGTTAGAAAGATTTTCCAGGTAGTCTATAGCCACACACAACGAAAATTGTTGTACAATAGCCAATAGTCTCTCAGACATTTCCCTTGTTTTGACTGTTACTCGTGGGTTTAGACTACCTGCGAGTGTTTGGGCTATTCTCATTTCTTGAAAACTTTGCTCCTTCTTCAAAGTTTCCAAAAAAGAGTAGAAGTTTGGATGAGGTTTGCCAATTGTGTGGTTGAAGGAGTTATGCCATCCCTCAATGGCATTGTTTGTTTTTGCTTCTCCCTCTAAACAACTCGTGTAGCAGTTCCACCACTCCACATGGAATCGTGGCTTCCTCCTGCGACCCGATCTGCTTAGGTGTCCAATCCATGTGTCCTCGAAATAATTTAGAATGGGTGCCAATTTTTCTTCGTTACTCGTGTAATAAACAGATTCTATAATTGCAGTGTAGTACTCGTCCACACTATCGGGAGCAACAAAACAAAGTGCAGTTAATTTTTTTAGTTCAAATTGCAGTTTGCTATCACGAGAATATTCTGCAACTAGGGATGTTTTTTGTAATTTACGCCAAAATGCCTGGGAAAAATGAAAAAAACATCCCTGAATTTGGGTATCCGTGTACGTTTTAGTGATCACATTGATCATGCTCAATTCAAAATCAATAATTATTTTCCGAGGACTTTGAGATGTTTTACTTTTAATCACTGATAAAAGTTCAGTGTATGTTGCAGAAGTCTTATCAGGTAGCAAACTGTATACTAAGGGAATTACACTATTGTTAATTTTGGCATGTGTAGTGTAAATTTGAGTGAAAGGATGGGGTGTACTTTTAAACGTCCCATCCATCATCCAAATTTCACTACTTTCTAATTTAGCAAGGTTACGTGGGGTACTAAAAATGAGAATTCGTTTCTGAGGGTTTTCGTTGTCATGCAGAAGGAAAGGTTCATCAGAAAAAGAAATAGAAAGATCATGTGGAATTCTAATGTCAGAGAAAGAATGTGGTGCAGATAATTGAATGTTACTTGCCTGCTTTTGTCTTTGAATAATTCTTCTCAAATTAGGAATTATAGGCATGTTACTAGCAACATGACTGGGGACATGCTGTGCAACCTCTCTTAAAATGGATCCTGTAGAATCATTGGAGGTGCTTGCAATAGCTTTCATTTCGTTCACAGTTTCTCTAATTTCTACCTCCATTGCAGAGGCAGAGTGGTTATGTTCAGTGGTTTTCACAACTAAATTATCAACAGTAACCGCTCTGCCACTGCAATGGGTAGTGTGGTATTGCACACACCTCCAATGATTTCTAGTTAAACGTATTCTTTCCTTACTATATATGTATCCTCCATGGTTTAATAAATTTTTGCCCTTCCTGGATTTAATATACTTTGCAGCTTCCAGACTAGACATTATCTGAAAAGAGAAGAGAAGAAAAACAAATTAGTCTGAAAAATTAAATGAAATACCTAAAATATAACAGTTACACCATCCAACACTTTCCCTACTGCTGCACCTTCCTGGAGTTGGAATAGTAAATTGCACCCCTACACCATCCAAAACTTTCCCTAATGCTGCACCTTCCTGGAGTTGGAATAGTAAATTGCACCCCTACACCATCCAACACTTTCCCTACTGCTGCACCTTCCTGGAGTTGGAATAGTAAATTGCACCCCTACACCATCCAACACTTTCCCTACTGATGCACCTTCCTGGAGTTGGAATAGTAAATTGCACCCCTACACCATCCAACACTTTCCCTACTGCTGCACCTTCCTGGAGTGGAATAGTAAATTGCACCCCTACACCATCCAACACTTTCCCTACTGATGCACCTTCCTGGAGTTGGAATAGTAAATTGCACCCCTACACCATCCAACACTTTCCCTACTGCTGCACCTTCCTGGAGTTGGAATAGTAAATTGCACCCGTACACCATCCAACACTTTCCCTACTGATGCACCTTCCTGGAGTTGGAATATTAATTTGCACCCCTACACCATCCAACACTTTCCCTACTGCTGCACCTTCCTGGAGTTGGAATAGTAAATTGCACCCCTACACCATCCAACACTTTCCCTACTGCTGCACCTTCCTGGAGTTGGAATAGTAAATTACACCCCTACACCATCCAACACTTTCCCTACTGCTGCACCTTCCTGAAGTTGGAATAGTAAATTGCACCCCTACACCATCCAACACTTTCCCTACTGATGCACCTTCCTGGAGTTGGAATAGTAAATTGCACCCCTACACCATCCAACATTTTCCCTACTGTTGCACCTTCCTGGAGTTGGAATAGTAAATTGCACCCCTACACCATCCAACACTTTCCCTACTGATGCACCTTCCTGGAGTTGGAATAGTAAATTGCACCCCTACACCATCCAACACTTTCCCTACTGCTGCACCTTCCTGGAGTTACAATAGTAAATTGCACCCCTACACCATCCAACACTTTCCCTACTGATGCACCTTCCTGGAGTTGGAATAGTAAATTGCACCCCTACACCATCCAACACTTTCCCTACTGATGCACCTTCCTGGAGTTGGAATAGTAAATTGCACCCCTACACCATCCAACACTTTCCCTACTGATGCACCTTCCTGGAGTTACAATAGTAAATTGCACCCCTACACCATCCAACACTTTCCCTACTGATGCACCATCCTGGAGTTGGAATAGTAAATTACACCCCTACACCATCCAACACTTTCCCAACTGCTGCACCTTATAATGTTGTGTAAAAATGCCTTGTTTTTTTTAAATTGGTTTTCTTGGTGAGTCTTCTTAAGTGGGGATGGCCTGTAGGCTGGAGTAGACACTTATGTGTTGATTTCAATGGTAAAACAAAAACAATTGTCTGCAAAAGTGATAAAAGGAAAAAATGAGAAAACTTAACTTTGAAGAGATATGCAAATTTACAATAACTTTTTGCTAAAATTAAATCCATTTTAATATATAGTACATAACACTTTCCCTACTGTTGCACCTTCCTGGAGTTGGAATAGTAAATTGCACCCCTACACCATCCAACACTTTCCCTACTGCTGCACCTTCCTGGAGTTGGAATAGTAAATTGCACCCCTACACCATCCAACACTTTCCCTACTGATGCACCTTCCTGGAGTTGGAATAGTAAATTGCACCCCTACACCATCCAACACTTTCCCTACTGATGCACCTTCCTGGAGTTGGAATAGTAAATTGCACCCCTACACCATCCAACACTTTCCCTACTGATGCACCTTATAATGTTGTGTAAAAATACCTTGTTTTTTTGAAATTGGTTTTCTTGGTGAGTCTTCTTAAGTGGGGATGGCCTGTAGGCTGGAGTAGGGATGTATGTCCCCCTGGAGTAGACACTTATGTGTTGATTTCAATGGTAAAACAAAAACAATTGTCTGCAAAAGTGATAAAAGGAAAAAATGAGAAAACTTAACTTTGAAGAGATATGCAAATTTACAATAACTTTTTGCAAAAATTAAATCCATTTTAATATATAGTACATAACACTTTCCCTACTGTTGCACCTTCCTGGAGTTGGAATAGTAAATTGCACCCCTACACCATCCAACACTTTCCCTACTGCTGCACTTTCCTGGAGTTGGAATAGTAAATTGCACCCCTACACCATCCAACACTTTCCCTACTGATGCACCTTCCTGGAGTTGGAATAGTAAATTGCACCCCTACACCATCCAACACTTTCCCTACTGATGCACCATCCTGGAGTTGGAATAGTAAATTACACCCCTACACCATCCAACACTTTCCCTACTGATGCACCTTCATGGAGTTCTGATCAGAAATTCTTCAAACTGCAACTGTTTTTTAATAATTTAGGTTTTATTTACATTAACAATTAAATGGTTAGTCTAACATATTGAAGGTTTAAAAACAATGCTGTATACCAATACCTTGTTTTTTTTAAATTGCTTTTTTTGGTGAGGCTTTTAAAGTTGAATTGGCCTGTTGGCTGCAGTTGTAACGTATGTGATGGAAAGAATCTTTCAGGAACGAAAAAAACAATTGTCTTTGGGAAAAAAAAGAGGAAAAAAAAACTTAACGTTGTTTTAAAATGTAAATTCAGATTATCTTTTCGAAATTTTGACATAGAATATAACTAATGCTACATAACACTTTCCTAAGCACTGCATCTTCCTGGAGTTAAAATAGAGAACTTTACCCCTACACCATCCAACACTTTCCCTACTGCTGCACCTTCCTGGAGTTGGAATAGTAAATTGTACCCCTACACTATCCATCAGTTATCCTATTTCTGCACTTTAGTCGAGTAACAATAGCAAAAGGAATGACTATTAAATTGTGGAAATTATAATACTCATAATGTAAAATACCTTTTTCAGTTGTTGTTTGTTCTCGTGCCTTTAAGGTAATGCTTGCTGCAGGATATAGTTATTTTTTTGTAACCGATTTACTCTGGAAAAAAAAAAGTTAAAAAAATGAATGTTACTTTGACAACGTTGGTTAAAAAAGAAACCATTTTTGAAAATTATGATATTTGTCAAATGAGTATGAGTAACAATTGGTTAAGAAAAACATAATACACATTGAATGCATTTTAAAATAAGAGTAATAATGGATACACCTACACTATCACTCAATTACTCTACCGCTGAACATTCTGGGACTTAGAATACTAATAGTTACCTCAGTAACTTGAAACGCTTTTTCACATGTAGTACCTAACTGAAGTCCTATTAGTAATTGTTACCCCTGCACCATGGTATAATTTCGTTTATGATGTAGTGTGTTTGAGGGGAAAAAAAAATTACCTTTGCAATACAACACTTTTGCTAATGCTAAAAATATATTTTTAAAGTAAAATATTTTAAATTAAATTACATTTACCTTCACAATCGTAAAGGTGAGTCGATTCCTTTGAGGTGATGCAAAAATAGGTACACCAATTCTTGATTCTCAATATTTAGCAAGTTTCTGTTTTAGGAAAAGAAAGTAGTTGTTTTAAGTTGGTATATATTTTTTGTGATAACAAATTAGAAACAGTACATTTTAAAAGTTAATAATAAAAATTTAAAAATATATTTTGTATGGAAAGCAGACATATTTTACGCAAAACCATGGTATAAAAATATTTTACTGACTTACTAGTAGTTGTCTACTAATAATGCTTTTCCGTAGGAATTCAGTGCTCTCTCTGAGGAGGTCGCAGTGGAGGTGACAGAGGGTCAGGTTTTGACGTCTGGTCTCTCTGGTAGTTGATAATCAACTGATTGCAAAATGGTGTCTTCCTGGTATTTATAAGTTTTACTCTGTGTCACTATTAATTTTTTTAAAAACTGCGTTCGTTGTGTTTTTTTTTATACTTTATTTTACTGTGGAAAATGATAATTTAAAAATGCATTTTAAAATGTATTGTTTTCACTCATTTGCTCCGTTTTGGCATCCATTTTGGAACATGTCTTTTGGTATTGTTTTCATAGAAAGTGTTGTAGGACAAGTTTTACAAGTGAGATGGTTAAAATGGCGCCTATGTGTATGTGTCTTCTGTTTTACTCTGTTTACTTACTTTCCGATGTAATCATGATAAAAATGTGTAAGCACTGTTGTTAAATCTATCGTTCTTTTTGTTAAACTTTCAAATGTGTGAAAACGGAATTTTATTGGGGATTTTGAGTATTAGTTTTAATACTCGAGTATTAATTTTAATACTCAAGTATTAATTTGGTAATGCATTTCAGTAGATTTACGCTCAGTTTTTCTCCACATTTTAATACACTTCCCCACCCTAAAACCCCTAATTTCCCTGCATCCCGTGCCAGATTTTATTGTACTTTTAAATAAAAAAAATAAAATTCGCGTTGTAATGGTATGCGTTGTAATAGATTTCGTTGTAACAGCACTTTTCAGTATTTTAATAGGTTTTGCGTTGTAAAAGTATTCGTTGTAAAGTAATGCGTTGTAGTAGTACTTGCGTTGTAAAAAATGCGTTGTAATGGTATGCGTTGTAATAGTATGCGTTGTAACGTCATACATCCGGCACAATATCATGTTTAATCTACACATGAACAGTTTCTATAATGTTCCTGTGCAAGACTTGTAGAAGGGCCAGGATTTTGTTTTTTTTAGATGGCATAATCCTTCTGTAACAGACAACATCAGTACAGTTACAACTACAGTATTGTCACTGTGCTGCATTTTAATTAGGAAACTTATGTTTCTGTCTCGCAAATGTGGCATATATCAAATCAGCCTTAGTGAACTTCTGACTTGACATGTAAATTAACATGTTATAGGTTGGGTGTCACATTTGTATTGACATAGCTGCACATAAGAAAGAAAATCCAGGGCAAAGTTTAATATAGTGCATGTTGCTTGTAAAAACAACTTTTGAAAACTTTGAGGTCTTGATTTAGAGTTTGTTGGATGGACGACTCCCCCACAAATGTGCCAGAAGTCACATCAGACTTTTTGCTTATCTATTAAGTTCTATGGCTGTTTAATAAGATGGATAGGATATCTGTTACATTTGTGATGAAGTAAACTTTCCACAAAACTCCACACCAAGCCCTAAATGAGGGCATTAGATTTGTGATGTTCTATTACAGTCTGAAATAGTTCAACAATAATTTAGAACAACATGCCTAGTTTTTAATGTCAATAGATAGACCCACTTGTCGCTGCTACATATCCTTCAGCTCCCCATCCAGGGCAGATGAGGCCACCACCAGCATGCACAGCCTCATGGGGGTCACTGACCAGCTCACCAGCTTTGCTTGCTGGAAAGAACATTCTAGGTTTAAAGGAAATGATGAGGAGCATCTAAATGCCAAAGGTCCCCCCATATTTTCCTTCGGTGGATGCTGTGGTGATTAAAGATCACCTGCTGCCGCACTTGCCTCACAAAGGCCTGCCAGATCTGGGGACTGATCTACAGAAAGTAAGAGAAGAAAAACAAAAAAATATAACTGTCATGTTTACTGTAACTACAACACTGAAAAAATAAATTTTTAGTTTATTTGAACATACATTGGTGTTGAATAACATTTTACTAGAACTGTTAGTGCCTCACTACAGTGACAGAAGTACCATCTACCTCATTATAAAATACATGATGTACAATTTTGGATTTTCCATGGTGTCTGCAGTAACCATTAGTTTTAGAGTTAATATAATGATAAACAACTGACAAATCATGCAAAAAAGTTTTTTATATGCCAATGACACAATGATGTATGATGCCATTTTTGCCCACATTCATCGATATTTGCAAAAGTTTATGCCTAAGTTAATACATGACAATGTGATGGATGAGCACTGTAGCATAGTACTAGTACCTTTTTAAAATATACCACTTTTCTTTGTAAGAATGTCCTATATGTCACACACTGATGAAGGGGGCAATATGGCTAAAAGCAACTCTGTATCATTGTGTTCTATGTCAAGATTACTTATTATACAATGTCAATGAGTACACAGTCCACAAATGATGAAATGTATTGTCTTTGTTTAAGTAAAGTACAGTGAGAATTGTTTCAAGAACTTTTCACTAGAGGCTAAAAAGGGAGTGGAGGGTGGTATAAAGCTAGCCTCCATGTCTTTAATGAAATTAAGATTCTTTAGGCACTTATTTTGGAGAATGTCTAGTTCATTTGAGACCTGAGGCTATCATTATGCGTGGTGGTAGCCATCTAACACCACATTGGCGAAATGTTCATTCGGTTTCCAGTAATGCTTTGCAAAAACACTAACATTCGACAAATCAGCAGTCTTCATAATATCCTCTAATCTTCCTTCCCCCCTTCCGGGCTGAGTGACGCGCTGGGGGAAACATGGCAACGGGCTGACGCCGGTCGCGCGATCTCCTGAGCCGGAGTGAAGAGAGAGCCTAGTATCACTGCCGGAAACTGCCGTTTTTCGTATGAAGATGCATGTGTGCGGGCTACTATAGATACCGCAATAATTAAAGCTTATTTTGTTATTTTTTGGGAGGAATTGGACTTTGTTTCTAATAAGAAAAATGGGTTTACCGGATTAGACTTAGTCTATGGCTCCGGGCGTGGACTTCGAGTTACTGCGGGAGATTTGGTGCTACGTGGCGCGTCTCTTTCGCAAAATCCATGTGGCATTGGTGGCAACGGGCTTCCGGGTTGAGAGAAGCAGAGCCAGCACAGCACACAGATTGCAGGGGGAGAAAGGACTGGAGAGAGGCGCCGATAATAATGCAGAAGACGCGGAAGACATCCTGGTTAGAGGCACACAGCTCACTCGTCGGAAAATACACGTTGAGGAGCAGCCAGGCGGCGTGCCTGGAGGCAGGAAGACTGAGAAGGTCGACGGATACCAGGTACTGGGGTTGAAGCAGGGGGGGTTGAGACTGATGGAAAAAGAGCTTCTATCACCAGTCCCACCATTACTCCAAGAGACAACAAAGGCTAACGGTGGGAGGGGAGAAAAGGTGAGTTTGACAAATATCCCCCCAACTGTATCCTTACTTGAGTCGGCAATAGTCGAGGCTGGAACTGAAAGATTAGCTAAAACTATAATCGAAAATAGAGCCAAAAATCGATATCAGCTTCGGTCACTCCCAGAGAGTAAGAACAAGGGAAAAGGAGGTAGGGGAGGTGGAAGTAAGGAACAGGCAGTAAAAGAGGCTGCAGTGGTAATCTCCCCCAAAAAGAAGGTGTTAAAGACTGGAGTGAAGCCAAGACGCTGTGGTCCAAAAGGAGAGCGTGTGCCTGCCAAACCTATGCCATCGCTAAGATCCTGTTTTAAAATCATGGAGCAGGTTGAGATTTCCCAGGAATAGGGGGGTAAGTCCCAGACGTCCTGCTCCCCCTGGAGAATCGATTTACTCCTCTAGCAGGGCTTACCCAGGGTGATGAGTTACAAGCTGAAAGTGTGAGTTCAGAGTCAACTCCTATCCTAAATCCGAGTTGTGTTCTAGCCCTAACCCAACTTGCATTACCGAACCTTTCCAAGGAAGTACAAACTTGGGAAGGGTGGAGAATCCCAATCCAAGAGATAGTACCATATGCATCAGCGGTAGTCAAAATTACATGGAAAAGATGTTCTTAAGTTTGCATCAAGATATCTTAACAAAATTCAAAATATCGGAGTCCGATCAAAAGGGGATACAAGACAAATGTGAGACACTGGAGGAGAAGCTCGACGAACTTGCGAAGCGAACTGGAGCTTTAGAGGAGGAGGTTAAAGTTTTATTGGTAGCAGTTACTGGTAACTTTAAGGATATCGAGTTACTAAAAAAACAGAATAGAATGCTACAAGATGACTTGGAAAGGCTGGACAACCAAGCTCGATGCAATAATTTGAGATTTCTTAAAATTCCTGAGGGGGCCAAGAAAGGAGACGTCAAGGCCTTTATGTGTGGCCTACTGAGGGAGGAAGTATTGAAGGACAGGCCAGAAATTAACTGGGAAAAAGAGATACAGAGGGCCCATAGGGACCCATACAGGTTAAATCCTGACCGGAAGACCCCAAGGAAAATCCTGAATATTTTTTTGACCTTCGCTGTAAAAGAGCTAGTGTTGGAACGGGCTTTGAAGGGGGAATCTCTGAGTCACGATGGGTTCTCCTATCAAATTAGGTCGGATCTTGGGAAAAGGACAGCTCAGGGGCAGTGGGTGCTGGGTTCTAGAATGACTGAACTGAGAAGTAAGGGAGCTCAGGTCCAGTTAAAATTCCCAGCCATGTTAAAAATAATGTGGCAAAACAAAATGCATAATATAAGCAACCCAGAGGAAGTCGATATATTTATATCACAGATTGAATGATAAGATATAGGATATATGGAATACATAGGATATAATTTTCTGTTAAAAGGGTTTGAGTTTTCAATTTAGTAGCTTAACACATTAAGAATTAGTATAGTGAGGCTGTTTTATCTATTATTTCTTATTTTTTCTAGGTCTCTCTTTTCTGGGTGAGAAGGGGGAATCGCAAAGTGCGGAATGCATCGCCCAAGATCTGGAGAGGGGGTTTCCCGGGGGGAGGGGGGAATAGGGGGCATGGGGTGTGGGGAGCAATAGGAGAAAAACAAAAAAATAGTCCTCATTGGTTTATTTCTTGAAGGGGTGGAGATAAGATCAGAAATGGGCATGAGCCGGAATGAAGCTGTATTGGACAACAACTGGGATTACAGCTTTTTAACATGGATAAGTTAAAAGTAGTTCACTTTTTAACATGGAATGTTAACGGGTTACGGTCCAGGAGGAAAGTGGCTCGGGTTTTTGAAATTCTTAAACAAAACCCAGCCCAAATTATATTACTACAGGAAACGCACTTAGAAAGGAGTGAATGTAGGCAATGTTTTAAAAAATGCAGATGGGTTCAAGAGGTAGTAAGCTCAGATCAGAGGGGGAGCACGAGAGGAGTAGCCGTTTTAATTAAGAGTAACAATGAAATAAGAGTAGTAAAATATGAAACAGATTACTCTGGTAGATGGTTAGTGGCAACTCTTATAGTACAAAATAGGCCTCTGATCTGGGCAGTATATTATGGGCCAAACAATGATAACCTGGTGGCATTAGTAAAGCTGGAAACTTATCTATTAGAAACTACTGCACCAATTGTTTTGGGAGGTGATTTTAATCTAGTTATGGACAAAGGGCTTGAGAGGACTTCAAAAGCCAAGTATACCAACCCACCAAGAACATTTTCTAGATTGAAAAGTATGATGAGGGAGTTCAATTTAATCGATATTTGGCGTATTAAGATGAAGGAAGTTAGAGAGTTTACTTTTTATAGTAAAAAATACAGACACCACTCCCGTATTGATTATTTTTTAGTTGATCAAAATATATGTGGAGAAGTTATAGGGGTAACGCATATTCCTGCAATAGTATCAGATCATTCAGCAGTCCTTTTGTCCTTTACGGTGCAGCAAAAGGAGGGGCAGAGAAGATGGACATTGGACAGGACCATATTATTAGATGAGGAGGTGGTTCGAGATTTAAGAAACAAATCGGTGTCTTTTTTTGAAGTAAACAATGGCTCGGCGATAAATCAAATAGTTTGGGATGCCTATAAGGCCTATCTGAGGGGGGTCTTGAGATCTATAAGTGCAGGCAAAAAACGAGAGGATGAGGATAGAATTGAAGAGCTCAAGGTAAAGGAAAGGGAACTCCAGAGGGCCTCAATGGAAGACACAGATAGAGTGCAGGTCTTGAGTAAGGAGTTTGAGGGGTTACAGGCAGCCTTCCAAGGGCGGATTGATAGGAAAGTTCTGGAAAGATGGAAAACTAGTAAGCTCCAACATTTCGCCTATGGAGAGAAGTGTAGCGCTCTATTAGCTTGGAAGCCGAAGGCTGATAGAACCAGAAATGCAATTCAAGAACTAACCAGTAGGACTACTGGGGAAGCATTACATATTAATGTCGAAATATGTCGAGAGGCCTGTAGTTTTATGAGAGACCTATATACGGAAGACATCCACCCAGAGAAGGAGGCTATCGCCGAGTGGTGAGGTTTAACAACTCTCCCGCGGCTAACCAATTAACAACAGAAAGTTTTAGAAGGAGATAAAGGGGACGGGGAGATTAGAACTCAGTTTAAGAAAATGGTAAAGGGGAAAGCTGCGGGGCCAGATGGTCTCCCTGTGGAGGTCTATTTATGTATTATTGATGTCGTGATTCCAGTCCTAAAAGTTTTGTTTAATGAAATTTATATGGGGGGAACATGCTCCAAGGTCCTGGTCAGAGGCTACAGTTACTTTGATCTTAAAACCTAACAAAGACCCACGGAGAGTGGATTCTTACAGACCGATCTCCCTATTAAACACAGACTACAAGATCTTCTTCGGAATTTTCGCTACCCGGATAGCTAAGATAATAAAATAGATTATCCACCCCAATCAAAGAGGTTTTATAGCTGGGAGGCAACTGAACGAATTAACATTTCAGTTGATAGGGGTGGTAGATATTGCTGTGACTCGGAATATCCCTCTCACTATAGTGGCGGTCGATGCGGCCAAAGCTTTTGACCAGGTACATTGGAAGTATCTATGGGAATCCTTACGGATTTTCGGATTTCCTCAGAATATGGTCACGGCGGGGCAAAACTTTTATTAGGGTAGCAAGGCAGGGCTGTCCTCTCTCCCCGCTTCTTTTTAATATCTACATAGAACCATTGGCGAAACCTGATAAGAACAGACACCACTATGCTCCCTTTTATATCTAACGATTTTGAAGTTAAATTGGCTTTATACGCCGATGATATGATGTTATACACAAGTAACCGGTTGAAAGCAATTCCTAATTTGATGAGAAAGGCAGAAATATTTGGTCAGATCTCTGGGTATAAAGTAAATGTTGATAAAACTGAAATAATGGAGTGGAATCAGGACCCACAGAGTCAGGGTGGTAAAAACACAAATAAGATACCTAGGAGTTTTAATCACACAAAAGTTAGAAGACATCGTAAAAACTAACTGGAAGAAAATCAGTCAGGATGTGATAGGATTAATGGTAAAATGGGCGAACCTCCCCTTAAACATCTACGGTAGGGTGAATTTAATAAACATGATTATTCTCCCGAAAATCACCTTCCTTTTCAAATCCATCCCATTAACATTTAAGAAAGAATACATTGCTAAACTCCAGGGGAAAATAGGGAGCTTTATTTGGTCATTAAAAGGACCCAGGATATCCTGGAAGAAATTGAGGAGAAGACTCGAGTTGGGAGGTTTGGCACTTCCAGATCTGCTTGCATATTGCTATGCATTTCATTAAAAAAATGTGCGTATATTGGCAAATAAGATAGTGAAGTCATCTATCGGCTCACTTTTTGAGGCCATGCTGGACGATATCCCGCAAGGTCAATGGCACTTTCTTTTTAAATTTGGAGACTCTAAGTTTTTTAAGAAAGTCAGACTGGAGGTTCTGAAGGCTGCACTGAATACCTGCATGTATGTGAAGAAAACACTGAGAGTTCCATACTGTTCAACCTATGCTCCCATTTGGGATTCTCCAGGTACCCCAGAGTGTCTGAGCAATCAACTTAGCCTGCCCCTGAAATTAGGGGGTATTCTTTATTGGGCGGATCTCAAGGAGGGCGTTAATATGATAAGTTGGGAGGCTTTGAACAACCTGTCCAATGGTCAGCTAACAAGGTTCAAATACTACCAACTGCGTTCTTGGTGGGCGACACAAGACTTGGTGGAGGAAGAGGAGACCACATTTAGCCAGGTGCTTAGAACTGACCAGTGGAAAAAAGAAATTACATTTTGGTATTGGGCTTTCTTGGAAGCAGATACAGAATTTGAAAGCGACAATATAAAATTATGGGGTCCAGAGTTTGGGGAGAGGAATGTGAAGCAAATGTGTTGTGAATCATATGGTATCCTTCGATCTGCGGTCAAGCCAGCATCACTTAAACACAACCACCTACTTACCACCTATAGAGTGTATTGGTCACCTGCCAAGTTGTCTAAGATAACCAACAACATATGTACTTGCCCAAGATGTAACCTGATAGCGGCGGACGATATCCATCTACTTATGCTTTGTCCTAGAATCACATCATACTGGAACTCTGTGATTTTATAGGGAATACAACTGGGACACGGATCACATTAAGTCCTCGCCTTATTTTTTTGGGATTAAACTCCAAAGCAGAAGTCCAGCTCTCAGTGAGTAACATAAAGTTTGTGTTCTATGTCATCCTTTTGGCAAGACGTGAGATCTGTAGACTTTGGAAATCAGAAAGTCCTCCTTGTTTTTCTGCCTTAGAAATGTCATACATACAAGTGAGTTGGACATGGCCTGTGATACTACAAGTGAAGAGAAAATTTGGGCTCCGTTGGTAAAGTGGAGAGAAAAGACAATGTGAGTCCTAGGATTAAGCCAATCTTGCTGTCAGCTTCAGTCTCTCCTTTGGGCGGTTTCACAGTAGTAAGGAGATGGAAGTGGACACAGATAATTACTTGTGGGTACTACATCTGTCTGTCTTATGGGTTATCGGACAAGCCCCCTGGGTAAGACCCAGATGGATCAGAGTACACCTGGACACGAGTATTGGCAGAATGAGGACAAAAAAAAATCTTACTCCCTTCCAAAATGCTTTGCTAGCCATTGCTCCTCTCATAGAATGGGCATTGAACCTTTGAAAATCAATATCTGCTTGTTGCATAGTCCATTTAATCAATCTTGCAATAGTAGATGAAGTTACAACATTAAATGGTGTTACACACAAAATAAATTATTGCTTTATTCTGTCTGGTCAAACATTTTCCATTGTAGAGTCATACTCCTTCACACAATCCACTGCACAATGTTTTGTGCATGATTCAAATGTTGGATAGAAAATTGTTTCAGATACAGACTTTGTTCTTTTAGTAATGTTAAACATTACACCACATGGACAATAAAATGTGGCACTTGCCTCCAAAACCTTCACATTCAGTACTCTGTGACATGAAATTAAACATAACAGAGATGCTAACTTCATAGTCAATCTTTTCAAATTCAAATGTCTATTATTTGACCAAGAGGTCCACAAGGATAAAACCATATTTACATCCCCCAACACATCATGGCTGGCAATAGCGGGGTCTTGTCAATCTCATACTTTTCAAAACTCTACAAACCAACAAGTTTTTACTCACACTTCTACCATTAACCCGACTATGCCCTGATGACACTGCTTATCTATAGCATTTTATAGTTCTATAACTACGACCTATTTCAATTTGTTCCAGTAGGAACATTATTGCCTCCACCATAGGAGCCTCTACAGGTTCCAAACTCCTTCCCATGCACCAACATACCCATAGTTTCCTAATCCCTTTATACCTACATTACGTACCTGGTGCCCAAGATTCTTTGAGTACCTCCTCTGCCTTTCCCGAAGGGCCTGAGACACCAGAAGATCTCCTGACACTTTTCAGGCAAGAAGATTCAAAACTCCTGTCTGCACCACAAGATGTTCTTCTCCATCCACAACTTTCAACAGACCTTCTCTCATAGACAGTATAAAGAGTAGTTTGCATGCGAGCTCCAAAAGCATTTGGAACCATGTCTGAGACACCTAAAACGGAGTTGCCGGCATTAGAAGGCACTCCTCTCTTCTCACTTTCTGCAAAACCCTATGGATCATAGCAAAGGGGGAAACACATACTTTATTTCTTTTATCTTACTCTGTGGAAGAGCATCCACTGCTAATGCACCTGGATCAGGGATCCAGCTGTAATATCTCTCACCTGATACGTCAACCTGCTTGCAAAATGGTCTACCTCTAGAAGTCCGCACTGTCAATCTATCTTCTTGAGACTCTCCTGATTCAACTTCCAATAGCTGAAATATTTCAAAAATCTTCAATTCCAGTCCGCAGTTACAATTTCCTTGCCAGGCAAATATTCTGGCCTCAAACTGATCAAAATATCAAAAGCTCTTTTGTCAATTCTGATAGACCTCAGGACCTGGTGCCCCCTACTTGATTTTCATAAGCCACTGCAGTAACATTGTCCATCTTCAAAAGTACTGCACTGCCTTTCAAAATGTGTTTGAAACTCATGAGTGCATAAAGTGCTGCTGTCAACTCTAACCAATGTATGTGTTGTTCTCAATCTACACTTGACCACTGTCCACTAGTCTCCTGTACACCCAACCGTACACCCCAATCTGATAGACTTGCATCCAATTCCAGCACAAAATCTAGAATGCAACCAAAAATCCATCTATTCTAAGCTTCCAGATGCTCTCCGCCATGGGTATCGTAAAGTAAGCATCTTTCAGATCCAACTTTTCCAACCAGTCATTCTTCAACAACATATCCCTCAAAAGATAGATACTGTCCATCTTTTGACTTGTCTGTACACTAGAAATTTGTTCAGATCTCTTAAATTTATAACAGGTCTCCAGCCCTTGTCCTTCTCTACTACCAAAAACAAAGTGCCTACCTTGCGTTCTCATTCCCCTGTACAATTGCTCCTTTTTCCAAAATACTCGTTATCACTTACTTCACCATGGACTGCTACTCTTTGTTCAAAACTACCTCTCTTGGTTGTTTGTACTGAATGGGTATTACTGTGAATTCTGTTAAGAAACCCTGAATACTCTCCAATATCCAAGGGTCTTGTGTTGTATTCTGCCATACCTTGGTGAAATATTTTAGTTGACTGCCTACTTTTTCATGAAAAAAACATAAATGAATCCTTGGAATCCAGAAGCTCTCTGTCCTCGAGTTCTGTTTCCTCTTTCTCTTGGATATGGTCCTCTTTGAGGATAGAAGGATGCTTCAGCTCCAGCTTGATAGCCTCTTTCACCACCTCTTTGTCTACAATTGCAGAGGGACCTTTCAAATCCTTGGGCAGCAGAAAGTCCCCTTCTGCCAGCCCTTCCAAAACACTTCCACTAAACACTCTCCTCATATTATTCTGAAACCTTTTCTAAGGCAGTGAAAGTAAATATATTTTTGTTCAAGCTCCCAACCGTACCCTCACCAAATAGCAATCCCTTAGGATTTTCACTTGCCTCTTTTCCCGCTAAGTCTCCTAATTTAGGATTAATTTCTATCAAAACAGCTTTTCTTCTCTCCGCATTAAGGCTAGCATTTGCGTTGCCCCAAAACACTAGGGCTCTCTGGTTCCATCCCCTCAGCCTCAGTACATCCAGAATCTAATGGAATTCTAATGGAATCTAATGGAAGGCCTTTTATATATGTTTTCTCATGTCTATAATCTGTGCCAATGGATCTACAACATCCAGGAGTTTATTGTGACATTGTTCTAAGGATCTCTCTAATTGTTTATGGGGATCTATGCCCATCTTAAACAAAAACTCTTCATCCAGATTTGTAGTAAGGCAGACCTTGTTCTCAATTATTGGTTTTGAGGACTCAGCTCTCAAAATGGTCCTCACATCTATTTCTAAGGGATTCTTAATAAAAACTTTCAACGTGCTCTAAAGGCCACCATTCTGCGCTTTTTGGATGTTTTATATTATAAGGGGGTAAATATCTCCTTCTCTAAACGGTTTTTCAAACTATCTTTAGAAGCTGAGGATATCACTTCCTCACCAAATAAATCATCCCCTCAACCATTATTCTGTTGTAAATCTAAAACATATACATCTATGTATTCATCATCCCCTTTAGTCTAGTCATTATCCATAAACTCATCATCCTAAGCATCTACACTCAGCATGCCACTTAGGACTTTCTTCTCCTGCGTGCCACTAAGGACGCCTTTCCTTATAGTCTGTGAGTCACTTAGGACACCTCTCTCTTTCATTGTGCTATGACCCACTACTCCTTTAAAGGGTTTTAGCCCTGGTTCAACATGTTTAGGTTCCTTTTTTGCTTTCCTGTTTTCTCATTATTATCAGAATCTCCCTTTGATAAAGTTCAGTATTCACTGTCTAATCCTATATTTTTCTTTCTTTTTCCTATAACCTTATCAATGCTACAGTTCCTCATGTTATGTTGTATTAGTTTTTGAAATTATCATCCCACTCACTTTTGCCTCGGAGAACTCATCTAAATCCTTTCCCTTCTCTGCTGACATCCTTAGTCACCTATTAATAATATTAAATGTATACAAACTCACTAGCTCTGCTCAATAGCCCTCACAAATGTTTCAGAAATGTTTCTCCCCTATTTGACCTCGATATTCGCTAAACTCTGTGTAAAACGCCATAGTTGAAACGGTGTAACTGCCAAAGCTGACTGAACGTAACAGTGCACAAAAATGCCAGCTTATTTACTATATTTAAACTTGGGTCGAGCCCAAATTAAAATAGCCACCAGAACTTGTAAGAGTTCAAAATATTGTTGCCTCAGCAAGTCGACACGACAGGATGGAAGCATCTGTTTCACCTACTTGTATTCTCCCTTCTCCCTGCACCCTGCGGGAGACACACACCTCAATGGAGGCACAGCAGAGGAACAAGTGCCTCCAGAAAAAACGCAGCGGGCTCACCCTCAGTGACCTTACCGTGGTTTGATCAGGGCAATCGCCGGTTTGCCGTCTCAGGCTAGACAGCACTTTGGAAAAATGCGGTACTGCCTGGCAACAGCCAATCACTGGTCACGCTCGCACTTAAGCGGTGAACTAAAACATGAAAGTAAATTAAAAGGCGCATCATACGGTAAAATGCTTTTTTCAATCTCCCTAAATAAACAATCCCTTAAAACTAATCATATATACAATCAACAACTTACACTTAAACAAATACACAAGCATACATTGCCGTTTCCATAAGTTGGAAACTTTCAACATTTGACATATATTTTAAAAGTACTCCAATCAGTCATAAATGCAAAGAATTAATAAATGTGCTACTCATTTGTTTCTGGAGCAGCATTGGAAGATGATCATTCCAGGAAGGGACTACTTATATGTGGAGGAAGATTTTTTTTCCAGACTGTTAGTGGTTTTGTGATATAATGTGTTCTTTCAAGTGCTGCAGGAGTGGCATTAAAAAGATTTATGCATAATGATAGCCTCCGGTCTTGTAATGAAATCCCATTTGTGTTTCTAATGTACTCGAAGGAGCAGTCACTAGTAAAATGTAACACTGACTTTTTTTATCTTTGCAATAGGTGTTTTTCTTACATACATTACATTGTCATTAGGGTTTGGTGAAATTTAAATTACACGGGTGTCATCTTTTCTTAAATTAGATCATTTCATGTTACACAAAATTCCTGAGATTGCACCATTATGCCACTTCACATAATAACGTGAACAATGCAGTAAAAACGTGCAATTAGCATGCCATTTGCGGTAAAAAAAAAAATCCGCAAACGCACATAAGCAATAGAACATGAGTGGCTTTTGTTTGCAGTGCGTTTTTTATTTTAGTGTGAAATGGATTCTTGCATCAAAAATTGATGTGAGAATGCATTTTGCACTAAAGCACAGCACTAAATGAAAGATTTGCATTTTGCACAATTATGCATATTTTTCCAAAAGTTGGCATAATTGCGCGAAAACAAATTACTCAAATTTTGTGCACCCCAAATTGTAATAGTCATTTAGTATTTTTCATTATGTCTCAGAATCTTTTTCTCTTTGACTACTTCCTAATGTTTTGCCTTCTTTGCATGGTTTACAGTTTGACAAGTGTTTCTACACATTACTGATGCATCCTTCTTCCCTGCAGGTTTTATGTAGCAAATAAAAATGTATTTAAATTTTATACCTTATTATGTAGTATTTATATTTTTAAAAACATTCAAAGCATCACTTTTATGTTAATAATGTCATAAACCATGATTTTTATTCTTTTTCTTATTTTACCCCTAAAATTAATTACAATTCCACATGCTCTCTAAACGAGTTTACATGTACTTTATTTGAGAAATTATAGATAAATTAACTATTTTTATTGTTCTTTTCCAGGCAACTGTCCATAAGTGGATTGCAAATGTGTGGACAGAAGGTGGAAACGGTGAATAGTCCAGCCACTCACATTCGGATATTACTTTTTGCGTCTCTTGGTGAATACTTATTGGGTGTTTTCAACCACCATCAAGATGAATTACTTCTCGTAGGGGTCACTAAAGGAGCCCGAGTGTCAACAAGAGAGGTGTGACAAGTAGCACCATAGGCAACAGTGTTCCATCTTCCTTGAAGCTGCCAGCTGTAGAAGTTTCTGGGACAAAGCCGGCAGCAGGTGCTACTTGACCACATAAAGTGGCAGCTACATTTGGCAGTACTCCAGACAATGCTCTGAAGCCAGCTTGAACAACTCCGAAGTAAACTGTAGACACACACATGTCCCACCAGGAGATCGTTTTGCCCCCTCCTGGATTTCATTCTGGACTTTGTGAGATTTTTCTCAGTCCTCAGAAAATCTATAACCTGGCCCAGCTGTTACTCCTCATGTATAGCTACATCCATCAAATTTTGACCCATGGTGGTTACATTGGTAGCTGCACCATAAGCCTTCTTCCTTTCAGCAGCATGTGTCCCAGCACTGTCCAAACTACTCTGTGATCTTGATGGGGTAGCCACAGATTTTGTCTGTCCTGGCTGCACAGCAGATGTAATGGCTTTGGTTGTCACACGTGCCATGACAGGGGTAGCCACAGTTAATTGCGGTGTGGAGTCACAAGTGGCTTGTGGGGGAGCAGATGTTCAGAAAAGGGACCAGACTCTGCTTGATGTAGTAACTGCAATGTCTGAGGGAGATGGAGAGGAGTAGGGAGATGGTCACACAAACATGATTGGCCAGGCTGCTTTTCAAGACGTTCCTCATTTGTAGGGCAGCTGTTCCTTCTGAAGGCTTCCGATCTTCTTTCCTCAGGAGGAGTGGTCAACACTGTTGAAGCTGTTGAGTGAGATATTGCTGCTTGATCCTGATGTTTGATCTTGGAAACCACAACAATTATTTAGCCAATGATAGTGTATATACTTTCTAAGAAGTATATTAACTCCATGACATTTGGGGCATGATTTAGAGTTGGGCAGATGGGTTCATTCATACTTATTATTGTTAAAACTTTTAAAAAAGATCAATATTAAATGAAGTGAACTTAAATATGAGTTCACAGTTTGTGGCTGCAATAGTGTGGGTGAGATTTCAAGACTAGTACTGTTTGACTCTTCCGTCCCAGACTCCATCATAATATGCCTTAGCAACAGTCTGGGAAGTTGAATCAGTAGAACAGTTTTATGTCAATAGCTTATAGTTTGAACTATCCTAGCTGGGTTATGAAGCTTATTGAGAACATACAACAGAACATGAAAGCAACATTGAAGGTGTGCTCAAATTAAAATTTTAACTTTAATAATAAGTCACTTTTTATTTGAAGGAGATTTAACAGTACTAAATTCTTAAATTATAAAACATGATTTCTAAAAGATTTATGTTAGACAGTACATAGGTGAGATTAAAGGACATCTTTGTTATGTATTTCCCTGTCACTCTATCAACCCGCTTTATACAGTAGGTTATTTTCAATACATACACAGTGTAGGTTCAGCACTACCAATTTCAATACATACTGTATTTCATTTTACACTCACAACAGAAAGTGACACTTGAGCGAGACTGCTGAAACACTCAGGTCTGCAGATACAGGCCACTATGCAGTTAATTTTATATACTTATAAATACAACACTCTAATTCAACTTCAATGCAGATGAGGCCATGTACACATACTTGTGGTTTTAATCAAAATAAGTAGACAAAGAAATCTTGAAGGAACAAGTAAAGCATCACGTTAGATAACATGTGTAATATTAAATCTTTTTTTTTTTGTTTTTTGTCCTCATCTCACCAAAGACTTTCGCAGATTTAACCAGCCAGATTTTTTTCTCGATAACTGGGGGCCTCTTTGGCTCACTGTTTCCGTCTAGGCCCCTTGGCCTTCCTCACGTCTTTGAGGTTTGGTGTAATCATAGGACGGAAAGGGTATTGGGGCACTTTGAGGGGTACTTCAATTGAAATTTAAATCAGATACCTCTGTTGTGCCCATCGTAACAATGGTTGCCAAGTATTAGATTGACTATCTTCTCCAGTATCTTGGTCTAAACGTGCCGATTTAAAGGCAGATCTCAACCATTCTTCCTTACCCGGGGCTCTGTTATCCTTCCACTTGATACAAATTTCTCTCCTTGCCGAGATGATTAAATATAATACAAGGGCCAAGTGGTTTTGTGAGAGCACACCGCGTGTAGATTCATTTATACCAAAAAACACCAAGGAAAGATCTATTACTATATCAACCTCTAACACAGATGTTAAAACATCTCCCACACCTTTCCAAAATGTAGATAGCACCGGACATTGAAAGAAGATATGTATGTCATTTGCATTGATCAGATTACATCTTGGACAGCTTGGAGGCGGGATGGGTGCAAATTTAGCAATTTTGGCAGGAGTATAGTATAGCCTATTTATTATGTAGAAATGGTTTTTCTTCAAGAAGGCCGGCTTTATATACTTATATAGTATCTTTACTGATGGATTAAATAGTTCCTCAATTTGGGCGGCTAAAGGTGAATCGTTCCACACTGAAAAAGGGGAAGGAATCGTGGCTTCCTCAGCGTCTTGAATTAGAGCGTACCATAAGGCTATTTCCTTCTTCCTTGAGGACGGATCTTGAAATAGCTGTTCTAAGTCCCAATTTCCAATAATATTCCATTTCTCAGTCTCATACCAACTTTTCAATTGAAGATATTTAAACCTTGAAAAGAAGGGACCTATTCTAGCTGATAGTACTCCCCAAGGGAGAATACCCTCTGAGTCTACCAAATCTGACCATCGCTCCATACCTGCGTTCTTGATCGGTATCGCCAGACTGTCACACATGTGAAGTGGTGTCCCGGGGGAATCCCAAATTGGAGCAAAATCCGAGAAGTATCCAATACCCCATATCCTCCTTAATGTATACCAGGTTAATACGGCTGATTTCAGAACCTTTAGCTGAACCTTTTAAAAAAACCTTGGAGCACCAAATTTGTACAGGAACCCATCATGGCTATTGCCGCCTTCAACTGATACCATTTCCCTTAACACTCTCCCCCAAGATGTTTGTTCGGGAATAGATAGTAGCATTCTTACACTTTTAAACTGGGAAGCAATCAGATACCAGTTTATGTCTGGTAAGGCTAAGCCTCCTTTGAGGAGCCTCCTCCTGAGCTTTTTCCATGACATTCTAGCATTTTTTTGACCCCATATAAAACTGCCGATTTTACCCTGTATCTTGGTTATAGCTTTTCCAGGGAATGTTAAGGGAATTGCATTAAATACATATGTCAGTTTAGGAAGCACAGACATTTTAACCAGGTTGACCCTACCGTATATCGTCAAGGGAAGATTTTTCCGTTTAGCAAATAGATAGTCTATATCTTTTTCAATTTTCCCAAGATTTAATAATGGGATCCTATTCAGATTTTTGACTATTTTAATTCCTAGGTATCTGAACTCCTTACTTATAGGGCCTCCCGTGTATGTGGTATTCCAGCACATTATTTCAGTTTTTTTCTAAGTTAACACAATACCCTGAAACTTTGCCAAATTCCCTCAACATAGAATCCAAGTGTGGAATTGTGTGTTCTGGATCGCTGGTATAGACTATCACATCGTCTGCATAAAGAGCCAGTTTACTTTGGTAACTTGATGATTTGAATGGAACAATTGCTTTGTCTAATCTAATTGATTGAGCTAAGGGCTCTATATAGAGATTGAATAAAAGGGGAGAGAGGGGACATCCCTGTCTAGTCCCTCTCTGTATAGGAAAACTGGGGCTAAGTGAGCCATTCAAGAGGATTTTAGCCGAAGCACCTAAATAACATTGTTTGTTGGTCCTCACAAATATTGGACCAATTCCCATTTCCTCTAGGACACCCCAGAGATACCTCCAGCACACACGATCAAATGCTTTGGCGGCATCTATTGCCACCACAGCTAATGGATCGGTTCTTGCTTCTGCTAGGTCAATATTGCCAATCAACAATTGGGTTTGTTCTTGAATAACCCTCCCCTGTATAAAGCCCTTCTGGTCGGAATGGATTAAGCTAGGAACCAGTTTCGCCAATCTTCCTGCTAATATCCCCATGAAAATTTTAAAATCTGCATTTAGCAGGGAGATTGGACGGTAGGAATCTGCCGCTAGGGGGTCTTTCCCTGGTTTTAAAATTAACTTTATCGTGGCCTCACTCCATGATCTCGGTATTACCCCATTGGAACAGTATATTGAGTTGAACAGCCTGTGGAGGACTGGAAGGAGGTCGTCTTGGAGTAATTTATATATTTCGTTGGGAAGAGCATCAAGCCCCGCGGCTTTTTTGTTTTTTGCACGCTTTATTTGGGCCAATATCTCTTCCAATGTAATAGGAGCATCCAAGGCTTCCTTAGTGGCCTCTGCTAGAATTGGAAGAGATTTATCAGTTAACCAGTGAGCTATTTGGTCATGGGTGGGTTCAAGATCTTCCTTATATAGATCTGTAAATAATGTTAGTAATGCCAGCTGTATTTCTTCCGGATCGCTCGATTAAGTCCCGTTGCTGTCAATAACTAACTCATTAATATCATTCTTTGCCCTGTCTAGCCAGGCCAGGATTGCCCCTGTTTTCTCTCCATATTCGAACATTTCCATATGTCTAACCTGCCATTGAGCCTTACATTTTTGATCTAAAAAAATACTGAAATTTTTCCTGGCCTCCTCCAGATTATGTGTAATATTAATTCTGACTTCCCTTTGCCATGCCATAGCTTTGATTTATAAATCAAAATATATTCATTTGAACAATATGATAAAGAAACTAATATAAATAAGCTGCCACAATACAGTGATATGCAATTAAAAAAATTAGACCTTGAACATTGTAGTCCTGGTAACATGGATTAATCTGTCATAACTTCTACTGCCACAAGTTACTTGTTTCAAATAGTTTACATTGCTTTGGGTAAATTGTTAGAGGTAGGAGTAACATAAGGGAATGTGTGATCTGTGCTCAACAAGGGATGTAACACCTGTTTCAATGGGTTTCTATTATGAGTTGTGGTTACGAAAAAGATATGACAGAGTGATGAAATGGTAGAATGTGATTAGGTTGATGATGTAGTAAGTTCTGACAGACATTATCTATCAAACTTTTATGAACATGCTATAATCAATTGACAGATGCAGATTAGAGAATATAGGTATCAGGGTGTGGAAAAGGTGAATTTTGTTAAGAGGAGAGAGTGTTTGTACCTACTAGTCTCCACTCCTCCTGGAATTCCCATAATGCCTTCAGTGTGGACAACACCCTCTCCTCCCAGGTCATGAGGTTGAGTGGCCTAAGAAACCCAATGCCAGTTGCCAGACCCTCCTGGTGTGAATCTGAAGGGAGGGAACAAATAGTTAATTCCAGGAGACGTACTGCTGTGAGCTTCTGGTTTTGGAGATAGCATTCACCTTATCCACTATTTTGTCTTACATTTTCCTCCTCTGGCATATGTTTGTTGTCTGGACTAGAGCTCTAAACAAATGTGGCTCAACCTTATTATCTCATCCACCATAACAGTTAACTCTGTTTCAGAGAATCTAGATTGTCTTCTTCCACACATTGCAAAAAGAAAAAGGTGGCATATTCCTGCTACTGATATTTTGTGCTGCGAGGGGTAAATGGTTTGCATGGTTTGAGGAGTGTCTTTTGAAGTGTGAGCTGGAGGTGTTGTTATAAGTTGATTTTGAGCAGATTTCAAAATTAATGCTGAATTATTCACTGCATAATCAGCCAATATTTTCTTCTACAATAATACTGCCCTATTCCTGATCTCAATTAACCCCGGGCATAGTACTACGCTTCGCCCACGTAGTGTACGTAGCGCTGCCTGCTTCGCAGTTTTCGAGGTAGGCGTAGCAGGCAGCGCTACGCACACGCCAGGCGAAGCAGAGCTGCCTGCCGCCCTCCACCCGCCTCCCGCCCGCCCTCCTTTTAAAATAATGTCATGTATGATAAAAAATAAATATATAAAGACTTACCTGCAGCGCGGCGTCTCCGGGGCTCCCTCTTCCTCGTTCACAACTTCTTGTCACAAATGCGAGTGTGCATGCACATTTCTTCCGAGAAAGCCAGTCTCGCAAATTGCGACTCATTTGCGAGGTGCAATTTGTCATGTACAACAGTGTGTTTAACACTGTTTGCAATTCCCAATGGGGTCGCAAATTGCGTGGCACATTAATATTAATGAGCCTCTCGCAATTTGGGAGCCCATTGGGAATAACAAGCCCTCCCAAGTATGGTGGCCTGCTGGGATCAGCAGACCACCATGTCTGGGACTGCTTTTAAATAAAGCATTTTTTTTAAATGCAGCCTGTTTTCGTTAAAGGAAAACGGGCTGCATTTAAAAAAAAAAAGAAACATTTTGTTTTAATTTTTTTAAGGGCAGGTAGTGGTCCCTGTGATCACTGCCTGCCCATAAAAAATATTTTTAGAGACAGTCACAAAGTGAAAGGGTCTTCCAAATTGCGACTGCATTACCACCCTCCTGAAGAGGGTGGTCATTTGCGAGTGCTTTGCGACGCAATTGCGGTCGCAAAACATTCATACATTGATTTGCGGATGCAATTAGGAAGGGAACGCCCCTTTCTGGTGTCCTTGTGCACTTTAGGTAACAGGCACAGTGTGGGGACAGTAGGTGTATAATTCTTAAGAAAATGTATCTCAACCTAATTTAGAAGTTGTTCCCCATGCCAGCTCGGATGTCTATCAGTGTATTTCGTATGCACATCTGTCTTAGTGTAGCTTGCAGTATTTCTTAATTGTCTTAGTCCCTCCTTGACATAATCATCTCTATCAATAATGACTATGTTCTCCCCTTGTCTGAGGGTTTAATGAAAATGGTTTGATCTTTCTGGAGGGCTGTTAGAATCTCCCATTGTGTCTTACTAATATTGTGTTTGGTATGTTTTTTTAAAATGAATTTTAAGATGTCATTGGCTACAGCATCCGTAAAGACATCAATGTGGTCCTTCGGAAGTTGTGGGATATATCTGGAGAGTAATCTGAAATTTGTCTTATCGTTGCCGCCGTGTCACTGCAAAACCTACTGCTGATTGCTTTCAAATGAGTGGGGTCAAAAGGGTATACTGAGTTGCTAGGAATTGGTCCTCCCTCTGTAGTTTCTTCTAGATTGTGTAATGTATATATATACAGGGCAGGCCTGGCCGTAGCAGGCACTGGGCCTTTCCCCGGTGGGCCGCCATGGTGGGGGCCATTTTGGGGCCACTGGGGGGCCATTTTTGTTACGGAGGGATATCAGCCTCTGGTAATAAAAATCGACTGAAACCGTCCCTAGCAACAGCTCTGCCGCACTCCCCCTCATCCCCTCGGGGGCTGGCAGAGCAGTTTGCCAGTTTCAAATCCCAGTCTGGCCCTGTATATATATATAGATTGTTTTAAAAAAGCCCAGAATCTCTTTTTGCATAAACATAACTTTATAGAAATGCATAATATTTTTTAAAAATATCATCTAATATCAATACTTATTTCTTTAAAATACCGTCTGACAATTTTGTTTCAGAAGTATAATCCCAAAAATATTATATCTCAAATAACTCCACAATACATGTGGTTCCATTTCCTTTAGGCCAAATAGTCACAAAACGAAATTTGAAAGCACACTTACTACTCTCTCTGGCAAGTGATAAGTACTTTTACAGACTGACACATTATGAATCCACTTTTCAGATTCTGATAAAAGCACATGTCCAAACTGCTTTTTGAGACCAGCACCATGTGTAACCTGGGTGACTGACTACACTCCAGCAAGGGCAACCAGCCTTAGTGATGCTGAATGTATTTGCATTACTGACTGAAACCTCAAACCCCACTCGGTTGTGAATACTGTGCATGATTCCACAGGATAAGCAGCTGGGTGTGTGCTAAGAGTCTGCTTCTGCACAAAAAAATGGCTCCCCCTTTCCATCTAATGCAAATGTAAAATCACCAGAGCAATACGCAATAAATCTCTGCCTGTAATTCCTATTTACACACAGAGTCATGTTTTCACATTAGTCACAAAACGAAATTTCTTTGCCAATTTGAAAGCACACTTACTACTCTTTTTTTTGGCAAGTGATAAACACTTTTACAGACTGACACATTATGAATCCACTTTTCAGATTCTGATAAAAGCACATGTCCAAACTGCTTTTTCAGACCAGCACCATGTGTAACCTGGGTGACTGACTACACTCCAGCAAGGGCAACCAGCCTTAGTGATGCTGAATGTATTTGCATTACTGACTGAAACCTCAAACCCCACTAGGTTGTGAATACTATGCATGATTCCACAGGATAAGCAGCTGGCTGTGTACTAAGAGTCTGCTTCTGCATAAAAAAATACCTCCCCCTTTCCATCTAATACAAATGTAAAATCACCAGAGCAATACGCAATAAATCTCTGCCTGTAATTCCTATTTACACACAGAGTCATGTTTTCACATTAGTCACAAAACGAAATTTCTTTGCCAATTTGAAAGCACACTTACTACTCTTTTTTTTGGCAAGTGATAAGTACTTTTACAGACTGACACATTATGAATCCACTTTTCAGATTCTGATAAAAGCACATGTCCAAACTGCTTTTTGAGACCAGCACCCTGTGTATCCTGGGTGACTGACTACACTCCAGCAAGGGCAACCAGCCTTAGTGATGCTGAATGTATTTGCATTACTGACTGAAACCTCAAACCCCACTCGGTTGTGAATACTATCCATGATTCCACAGGATAACCAGCTGGCTGTGTTTGCTAAGAGTCTGCTTCTGCATAAAAAAATACCTCCCCCTTTCCATCTAATGCAAATGTAAAATCACCAGATCAATACCAAACAGCTTTCTGAGACCAGCAACATGTGTAACCTGGGTGACTCACTACACTCCAGCAAGGGCAACCAGCCTTACTGATGCTGAATGTATTTGCATTACTGAGTGCAACCTCAAACCCTTAAAGTATTCCTTATTTTTACCAGTACACCTTAATTTATCGTGAAAACATAGTCCATATTATTTTACATGTTCCTCACATTTAAATTTCTCCCAAAACAGAAAATAATAAACACAACTTCAACAAAAGGAATTCCAATTCTATTATTCATTTCTTAATTTACCATATACATCCCCTCTCAAACTCTAAACTCACCTTTAAAATTAGTTAATTGTAAAAGAAATGTGGCACTCAAACAGCAGATTATCAGAGCCAGGATCTCTGTTCTGTACACCTCTCTCCTTTCAGCAGAACCAGATAATGGCAAACTTTCCCTCTCTTTTTCCACACATATACATGTTAATTTCAAATCTCAGTGCTTCCCCCTTTTTTTCAAATGTAATCACACATTTCTATTGGTTGAAAACCAACCCTTTTCCAAAAGTACCCTTCCCCCAACTTGACTTCTGCCTAGTACCCTTCCCCCAACTTGACTTCTGCCTGCTACCATAGCAACAGCTCATGGAACACTGCTGTGTGGAGTTAGGTCAGAAGTTCGCCACACAATGTTTCATTTCCAAAGAGCAGGAGTGCTTGACTTTTCAAACCTAACAGCAAATCCATAGTACTGTTCTTTGGTAACACATTTTTCTGTACCAATACAAAACATGCTTCTATAAATTTACACATACAGCCTAGTTTTTATTCTAGAATGGTATGAAACAGCCAATCAGTTCTTTTTTTTATAAAAAAAATATGTATGCCTCCATTTCCAAACTGTCTTTCATTTCTTTTTACCATTCTACTGAATTACACCTCCTGAGTGCATCCAGTTCTCCTTTGAAGATGTTCACAGTGTGGATTGTAGGGCACAGCTATGTCTTCTGGAGTGAAAAGTATGCAGAGAAAACAGATATGGTGAGAGACCTTGCTTTGCCAAATGTAGACATTAAATGGATTGGTCAGAGAGGGTTAAAGTGGCACCAATTGATGCCATTGGTGAAATCCTTCATGCAAATCCAACACCCTGACCTCATAATAGTGCACTGTGGTGGCAATGACCTAGGCACTTTGACTGGGGTAGGTCTGGAAATGCTTATGAAGGACACCTTTGCACAACTGTTTTCACTTTTCCCTAAAACTGCCTTTGTGTTTTCTAACATATGCCAAAGGCAAAAATGGAACTGGTCCAATCATTTTTGTCCACAGATTGACAAAGCAAGAAAGCACGTCAACAAATCTGTTTCTGCTTTCCTCCGTGACTATGGTATGGGTTCCATTTACCACAACAACTTGCGTTACGACATGCAAGACATTTATAGAGGAGATGGTGTACACTTCACTGATGAAGGGAACAGAGTCTTTCTCTTGAACCTTAGACTCTGCATCGGTACTTACTTGTAGGTACCACTAAAAAAACACTTAATAAACACAACGGCTCTTTTTAGAGCCCCCTAATATCTAAACACTTAAATCTGCATTTCATTTCTTTTTTTATTTTTTTTTCTACCGTACGCGTACGGTGAGCTTACAGTACGCGTACCCCGCGATTTTTTTAAAAATTAATAAATGTTTTTTTTGTACTTTTCTGTCCTTCTTTGACCCCCTTTCAAATGTTAGGGGGTCTGTAACTCTCTTCCTTGCCCCCTTTTCAAGTTATCTCCCTTTTTTTTTCTGACTGAAACACACGAAATGGCGGCCGCCGCTTCCTGGTTTCGACCGATTTGAATGTTTACTAAGATCTAAGAGCCAATCAGAATCGCGCTCGCGCACGTCACCGTACGCGTACGGTAAGCGCACCGTAAGCGCACCGTAAGCTGGCTCAGATATATATATTGATTTAAAGGCTATTTTCTCAGAATCTACTGAACAGATTTACACCAAACCTACAAAAGGCACTTCCTTGACCTGAGGACTACCTCTCTGCCAAATTTCAAGTAATTCTGTTCAGCCGTTCGGGCTGCAGCTGTGTCTAAAGGTCCTATGGAAAAATGCATGGGAAAAACGCGTTTTGGGACCCCCCTTTTATCTCAGCCCCCGCTTGACGAATCCCCCCGAGACTTTCAGGGTAGGAGCGTAGCGTAGCGCCCCACCTATTTTGAAAAATTCGCGAGGATTCGTCGACCGGCGCCAAAGTTATTCAAAATAGAATGTTGCGGATTTCCTATGGTAAGGGGGTCCTAACTATAACTACCTACTGGCGACCGCCAGTAGGTAATATATATATATATATATATATATATATATATATATATACATGTATGTATATATATATATGTATATATATATATATACATATATATATATATACATATATATATATATATATACGCAGTCCTAATTTAGATGGATTTGCGTGCACCACATGCTGAACGACCCATGAAAGATGCCATGTTGGATGTATAATGTTGTAATATATGAAATGGATCTGTAGACCCAGTTGGAAAATCACACCTGTTGATGCATCAGGTGGTGTGACACTCGCTATATCAACATTCATGAAGGGCTTGGTTGTCTGGTACAGTAAACTTCATTGAGAGAGACAAAAAAATAAAAAAAATAAAAGGCGATAGTGTAAAAATAATTAAAAATGTTAAAAGATTTTCACTTGTTTAAAAAAACTGATATTTGTAATGTACAATATGAGCTTTATCGTTACTGTGTGGTATTTTGTCTATGTTCATGTTACCACATGATGGTAACAATGCATTTATAAATGAGTTGGGAGTTTGGCTCTGTATGTAATCAAGGCAGGGACCCTGCCAAAATGTGTCATAGCTCAAATATTTGAATAAATCATAATTATACCTCAAGCTTGGTTTGCGGTGTCGTGTACCTCAAGCTTAGATTGCGGTGTCGTGTTCTGGTACGAGGAGTTGGTGTGCCGGTTCTGTTTGTGGATGTTGAGCTGTTGTCCTGAGTGGGGCATTGACGACACGCCTTTGGTTGGGAGCCCCACGGAGACATGGCTCATTTGGAAATTGGTGCACTGCACAATGTGAGGGCCCCCCCATAAGACAGCCGACACAAAGACATGGGCAGAAGTGCTACCGCGAATGGAGCATCGTAGGACCCCTGAAAGTAGGTAAGCGTCCGTGCGGTCTAGCGGCAGGCAGCCATAAGGCAAGAAGGGGGAAAGGTGCCCGTGGATGCGGAGTGCATCCTAAGGGGCAAATCCTAGCGCTTGATATAAAGAAGAACAATATTCAAAGGGCTTTTGTTCGGCAGCCGAACGGCTGTGGGGCAGTGAAGAGCAGTCATTTAAAGTGACAGATTCATTGGTTTGGGAAGTATATACCGCCAATGGAGGATTGGGTGAAACTGCGAGAGGAGGCTGTGGGAGCCGTTTTTGATGAGGAGAGACCAGGAACCAGCAGCTCCAATAAAGATTCAGGAGCAGGAAGTGGCACAAATGGCAATGATGTGCAGTCTATTATGCAGCAATTAGAAAAACTATGGTGCACCGAAATATCTAAATGGTGAAAAATTAGATCATTAGACAAATACTTTGAGGTTGCAAGAGTCCCTTGAGGTTTAATAATCCTGATTGCTCCTACCTTTGATAATTTGCACCCAGAGATGCTACAGGAATGAGCGCTGAATCCTCTAACAACATAATGAGGATTCTTGTAAAATATGCCAAGAAAGACAGAGAAAAGATTCTAGAAGAGATTAAACGGCTACAACTTGAACTGGGAAGCTTGGAAAATCCTGAAATAGTTGTTAAATTTGAAAAAGACTTGGAAAGTAAATTAAGCAAATATGAAAAAACCATCAAAGACAGAAAAGCGACTAAGTTCACCAGGGACCGCCTGGACTACCAAAGGGGACACATCTTCACCTTTGCTAACAGGTTTGACACCCTGCTCCGACATGAGATGTCTTGTAACCCAGCACCGATGAGCAAAAACTAGGAAAAAAGAAAATTGCTGATAGAAGCTCAGAATAGAGCTCAAAGGTGGACACAGACCTCGAGGAAGGTGGGAATGTAATGGGCAACATGGACAAACCCTCGACTGTCATTCAAGAAATGCGTTTTTTAGGTCTGGTTCGGAATATCAACGCCAGACAAAGACCACTAAGAGGAGGAAGAGGCCGGGTTTCAAAAGAAACAACAAAGAAGGAGGAGAAGGCATGGAACTACGGTCGGGATCCAGAACGAAGGACAACAAATTGAACTAACAGAGTCGATTTTCATCACTGTGATTAATCTTTCTGATTTAGACCTATCCGAGACTGAGATGAACATTTTATCACTAGGCCTGTCTTTTTGCAGTCGCACGAATATTAACTTCGCACAAACTCGTATCAATTTTTTAAAAATTTGTGCGAAAATTGAAATTAAGCAAATATTTCAGCAACCGAGTCACCCGAAGGAAACAGGATATGGAAAGACCTGAACAAGGGAGTGGAGGTAACCCAGTGGTGGAGGACTTGAATCTGCTCAGAGACCTGGAAGAACTCGAGAGGAATGTAGCCAATCCAGGTTTAGAATTGTCCTTCATAAATACCACAGAAAGGCTAGGCCTGGATATATATGGAACAAGTGCCCCTGAATTTAAAAAGAAGTTGACATTCACACCAATTATGCCTGAAGACTCCATTGATCTGTTTTCGGATCGGGTGGTCATGGAACTCAACGAACTGGCAAAAGAATCAAGCAAAAACTTTAACAAAAATACGAAAGAGGAAGAGAAAAATCATGCAAAAATCATGGACAAAGTCAAATCAAGAACGGACATTGTAATAAGGCAATCAGATAAGTGGGCAATGTAGTCCTTTGGCCACTTTCTAAAGACATGACGAAGCTAGGCTTCAATTTAGAGATGCCGAATATTACCAGAGAGTCCCGCATAGCAATATCCTGGCAGTAAAAAGAAAGTACCATAAGGAACTGGCTAGAGGGAGGGGCATGGATCTAATATCAGAAGCTGAATTGCAATACTTGAAAGTAGACTACCCGGTGACTCCCATATTATATTTAATACTGAAAGTTCACAAGGATATGGTGACCCCTTTCGGCAGGCCTATAATATCAGCTATTGGAAGCCTCTTTGAAACCACTTCCAGATATTCAGATCAATTTTTGCAGAAATGTGTTATAACGTTACCGGCCCATATCCAAGATACTGGGGACTTTCTGAGGAAACTACATGAAATCGAGTGGGAAGAGGAAGATTTGTTAATCACTCTTGACGTCACTCGCTCTATACGCGCATTGCACACAAAGATGGACCAAGGGCCTTTAGACATTTTTTAGGCAGCAGACAGTTAAAAGTGTACCAACATTCAGAAATGCTACTAAAAATGGCAGAACTGTGTTTGGAGAATAACTTTTTCCTGTTTCGTAATGACACCTATAGACAACTCAGGGAGACAGCCATGGGCACCTGCTTAGCCCCCAGCTATGTGAATCTTCACATGGGCTGTTGGGAGGAGCATGTGCTCAGAGTCATATATAGGAAGGAGTGGAAGGAAAACATCAAGGTCTGGGTCAGATTCATTGATGACCTGTTCATCATATGGAAAGGGTCATTAGAAAGTGCTAGAGTGTTTGTATCAGCCCTCAATGTGAATACTCTTAATCTGATGTTTACTTGTAACATAAGTGATTCTACTGTACATTTTTCAGATTTGGAGGTTTTTATAAGTGATGGTGTTTTACATACTCGTACTTTTAGAAAACCCACTGCGGGGAACTCTATATTGCACTGTAGTAGTTTCCATCCCCAGAAACTCAAACAGAGCATTCCTTACACTGAGCAGCTTCGCATAAAGAGAAATCGCAGCAAAGCGAGCTCCTTAATACAAGCACAAAAGGATCTGACAAGGAGATTCAAGGAGAGAGGATATAGTCAGATTGTTCTTGATCAAGCAGTAGCAAAGGTAGAAGAACTATCAGAACAAGAAATACTCTTTGGAGAAAGAAAGGAAAAGAAAAAGAATTAGGGCTTGAAACAGGATATAAGGATGATAACTGGGTACAACGCCTATCATGCAAGGGTGAGAGACTGCATGAATAGGCATTGGCACCTGCTTAGAGGAGACCCTACCCTTAATGGCCTAGTCTCACAAAAACCCCTTGTCACCTACAGAAGAGCAAAATCAATGCGATAGCAGCTAGTGAACAGCAGCCCGGAGTAGCAGCTAGTGAACAGCAGCCCGGAGTTAATTGAAACCGTAAAGCTGGTTGAAGGCCAATCCTGGTTTTAATAAGTGCCTTAAGTGCAAGGCCTGCAAACATGGGGTGAATAAGAAAGAGATACAGTTGCCTTTTATGAACAAACCTTGAAGGATTCTGCGGTTCTTTAACTGTAAAAGTGACCATGTGCTGTACGTGCTTCAATGCACGTGCCCCTTGGTATATGTAGGTAGCACAATCCATATGGACCATATCAGAATTCTGCAGCATCTCAAGGCTGTGAAGAACAAGGCTCAATCTTATCCAGTTGCCCGCACCATCAGTGAGGTCCATAAGGGCAAAGTTGAGGATCTAACATACTTTTAATAGACTTGGTTCCAAAAAAAGAAGAGGGGGAACCGTGAGGGCAAGCTGAGACAATTAGAGTCGCGCTATATTTTAATGTTTGACTATAAGACTCTGAATGGCCTAAATTCTGATGAAGACTTATATGTCCACTTGGCATGATTGGCACAACCCAGTACAGCTTCCATAACCCATCCTTCCCCACATAGAGGTGATTGTAAAGAAATCCCTAAAGAAAAAATCAATTGAGGAAAATGAGTTTGTGGTACACTTTTATGACCTTTTTTAGATTGTGTAAACTGTTTATAGACACCTGTTTAAAACCATCAGATGATGGCGCATGCCCTGGAGTGTTTTAAAAGATCTTTTGAAGAGATTGTAAAAATGTGTTTACTGAATGTATCAAATAATCTGGTATGTCGAGATATAATTTTAATGATCGATTTCATTTAACATTGGCTTTTAATTAGTAGGAGTTTGTAGTTTTGCACATAGCTAGCGCTGGTATAACTAGCAAAGAAGCACATGCACTTTACTGTGATCGGCAGCTGTAATTGCAACTTCGCACATATTCAAATTGGGATATTATCCTTAGATAAGATATCATCCATGACGATTGAGGGCAGTGTATAAAAATACACAGATACCAGTAATGCGCTAATTGCGCATTAATGACATTAAGATTAACCCTGGGCGTAGTTCGCGTAGGCGCGCTATGCATAGCTACGCGAAGCTATGCGAAGCTATGCGAAGCTATGCGAACTGCGTAGTGTGGTAGGGAAATGCTGTTCGCAATGATTGCACAGTGCCGGATGCTCGTCCGCACTGTGCAATCATTGCGAACGGCATCATGCACAGTGCAAGCGGTCGTTTTCTGCCGCTTGAGTAGATTTGTACTCGAGCGGCAGCTTTCTCAATGCGGACAGGTAGTTTCTCATCGTGAGCGGTCACAAGCATACGCGACCACTCGCAATGAGAAACCTGACATCTCGCCAGAAGGTTTATTTTCCATGCTCGTGATCAGCAACTTGATATTGCCGATCGCGAACGAGGAAAAAGTCTCACCGGGATGTTGATTTTGCTCGCTCGCTGTCGCCAACTTGACGTTGAGGACCGCGAGCGAGCAAAAAATGCCCACTGCGCTACGCGTTTTTGCACTGTGCTACGTGCGATTCGCGTAGCGAGTAGTTGCGCAAAGAACGCACACTCCGCGAGCGTAGCGTAGTTTTCCGCCCAGGCCTAGTTAAGATCCTATTTGAGCACAGGCACTTTATTTCCCCTGGCAGCTGTAGTTGCAACTTTGCACTTGGAGGGATCGGATAATCCTTGTTGTACCCTTGGCTGCTAGTATGAGAATAGTGCTAACTTGAATTAGGTACCTTAAAAGTAGGTATTTACATGTAGCACTTTATAAGATTAAAGAGTTATTCTCAAATAAAGAATTGATAGGATCTGGTATACATGTTTATTATATGTTCATGCATTAAAACTCCTACAAGACATGTAATTAATCAGGACTGGCATCAATGAGTAACAAGAGGTCTATTCACTGTATATGAAATCTATCTGGCTTTTCCAAATTACATAAGTGCATACTTTTCATAATGAGATTGCTTGAAACTTGCACTTGCACTTTAAGTCAGGGAACTGGTAAAGAACGTCAGCAACCGCAGTCTACAAGTATGGTTTGCGATAGAATGCAGCACTTGCACGCTTTACAGTAATTTAGATGCGTAGTCCTAATTTAGATGGATTTGCGTGCACCCCATGAAAGATGCCATGTCGGATGTAGAATGTTGTTATATATAAAATGGATCTGTAGACCCAGTTGAAAAATCACACGAGTTGATGCATCAGGTGGTGTGACACTTGCTATATTAACATTCATGAGGGGCTTGGTTGTCTGGTACAATAAAGTTTATTGAGAGAGACAAAAAAATGAAAAAAGAAAAGGTGATTGTAAAAAAAAAGGAATATAAAACGAAAGATAAAAGTGTAAAAATTTTAAAATAATTTTAAAGGTTAAAAGATTTTCGTTTATTTATAACAACTGATATTTGTAATGTGAAATATGAGCTTTATCTTTACTGTGTGGTATTTTGTCTATGTAAATGTTACCACGTGATGGTAACAATGCATTTAAAATTGAGTTGAGAGTTTGGCTCTGTATGTGATCAAGGCAGGGGACCCTGCCGAAACGCGTCATAGCCCGAATTTTTGAATAAATAATAATTATACCTCAAGCTTGGATTGCGGTGTACGAGGAGTTGGTGTGCTGGTTCTGCTTGTGTGTGTGTATATATATATATTCACTGAAAAAACCATAGGTTTCACACACGTTATAGTTAGGAATTAGCATTTAAAAAACCTTAGAAATTCAGTGAAAAAACCATAGGTTTCACACATGTTATAGTTAGCTGGACATTTTACTCGTAAAAAACCAATGAAATTGCCCCGTTATAGTTAGTTCAGCTAACTATAACTCACGCGCCCGCAATGCACTGCTGATGACGTCACATATTACATCACTCATGACATGGTCAGTGACATCACTCATGACATCACTGATGACATCTCAAATGACATCACTGATGACATCACTGATGACATCATCCAGTGAATGTGTGTTTTACTGAAAATTAAATTTGTTTTATATATGTATATCTCAAGGTCGATGGAAGAATAAATGGGTATATAAGTGTCTAAATGGATGATTTGTTTTTAAAAAATTGATTGTGTAACTGACTGATTAAGTGTATCTCTCACTTTGTGTATAAGTGGCTGCATGGGTTGGTGAGTAGCTACATGGGTGTCTATATAGGTTAGTAGTTGTTTTTTTGAGTATCAGTCTGAGTGTCTGTATGGTTCGGTGGGGGGTATTACGTAGTGCATAGGTGCATGAATGAGTGACTCACTGTTTGTATGTGTTGAAGACAGCATGTGTGCAGGACTGTATGGGTGGATGAGTGTGTGTATGGGTGTGTTAGTGAGTGAATGACTGTCCCAATAGTGTCTTCAGGAGTAACTACATATGTTTTAAACTAGTATATGTGACTATTGGTGTATATATGTGAGTATATGTGAGAGGGAGAGATTGAAAGAGTTCCTGTATGAATAAGTATGTGTTTCTATAAGTGATTGTTTAAAAGACTAAGTATGTGTAAGTTTCCGTAGAAGTAAGTGTGGTGGTGTGTGTATAACTGTATATGCAGGTGAATGTATGTTTGATTCTTTATTAGCATGAGTGACTATGTGTGTGAGTAACTCTATGGATGAGTGGCATTATGTAACAGGATGTATAGGTGTATGAGTACATATGATGAGTGAGTACATGTATGAGTGACTGTATAGGACTGTTGGTGAATGAGTGGATGTGTATGTGGATCTTAGAATTACTGAAGAGGTTGTTGTAACTGGTATTGGTATGTCCATTGTTTTGAAAATTTTAGTCTCTATTTTTGAATGTGTGTATCAAAGCTTATATTAAGGTGAGAGGAGGTCTGCCACTCTATCACAAGGATGATGTCATCAGTGATGTCATCAGTGATGTCATTTGAGATGTCATCAGTGATGTCATGAGTGATGTCACTGACCATGTCATGAGTGATGTAATATGTGACGTCATCAGCAGTGCATTGCGGGCGCGTGAGTTATAGTTAGCTGAACTAACTATAACGGGGCAATTTCATTGGTTTTTTACGAGTAAAATGTCCAGCTAACTATAACATGTGTGAAACCTATGGTTTTTTCACTGAATTTCTAAGGTTTTTTAAATGCTAATTCCTAACTATAACGTGTGTGAAACCTATGGTTTTTTCAGTGAATTTCTAAGGTTTTTTAAATGCTAATTCCTAACTATAACGTGTGTGAAACCCATGGTTTTTTCAGTGAATTTGCAAGGTTTTTTAAATGCTAATTCCTAACTATAACGTGTGTGAAACCCATGGTTTTTTCAGTGAATTTGCAAGGTTTTTTAAATGCTAATTTTTTTTTTTATTCTTCATTTTTTTCAAACATATTTTTAATTTAATTTTCTTTCATTTTATAAAGACTATGCTTAAATTTTTAAAATCCTTAAATATTTTTTTTAATATATTTTTTAAAATAAACATGTAAAATTTATTACCAGATTTTTTTTTTTTTTTTTTTTTTTTTATAGTACGCGTACCGTAAGCTCACGGTAAGCGTATGGTTTACGCAACGTCCGTAATCTATCTACGCTGCTTGCGTATAGTTACGCACTTCGCGTAGCCGCGCGTACTGCGCGTGGGACGGGTGCGCGCTTACGCCACACGCGCACGTTACGCGGAAGTGCCAGGGAGTGACTGTTATGCGCATGCGCGCAAGCGCGTGTCTTTTTTACGCGCACGCGTACTTTTTGCCGTAAGCGTACCGTAAGCGTACGGTAGGTCATGTGATCTTGAAACACAACTTTTGATTGGTTGAAACTACTTTCAGTTCTAGAACTCTCCTACAGCACACCCATTCCCCTCATTTCTGCTTGTGATCCCTTGGGAGAAGGAGCTGGTTTGTCTTTGGGATACGATGGCAGAACAGCAGAGCTCTTCTGAGAGTGAGGCTAGCACCAGCAGCACTGTCTTGAGGCAGAGATCGAGGAAACAAAAGCCTTCTTATGTTTGGGATTATTTTACTTTTCCAGAAGGCCAGCAAAAGGTGAATGCACCCTTAGTTACTTGCAAGCTGTGTCAGCGTGTACTTTCTAGAGGTAATCCTAACAGGAAGTATTCCTTTGGGAATCACACCATGAAGAGACACCTCCAGGATGTACACAGAAGGACACATGGTCATCTTTTTGGAGGTAACTCTTCAGAAAGACGAGCCAGTACATCCACAGCAGCTCAGCCTGGACCATCATCTGCAGGGCTGACTCCTTCTTCTGCAGGTCAGGTGAGCCCTTCATCTGTGGGGGGAGAATCGCCTTTTGCTGGCCCTCTGGAAATGAACCTTCGATTTCGGAAGGTTGATATTCATTGCACATTTTGTAAAGGTCTAATTTGTCATAGGGAGACCAGTGTTTCCCTAGTGAACAACAAAATAGATCAGCACATTTGTAGCTTTGAATGATTTTCCCATGCTTCCTTTCCTCTGTCCCTGCATGAACACAACGGTTCTTTTAAGAGCCAACCTTATCTTTCATCTTTTTTTTACATATGTTTTTTAAAACCTTTTTTTTATTTTTTTTTACCGTACGCGTACGGTGCGCGTACTTTTTTTTAATTTTTTTAAAAAAACACTAAAAATCAATTATCACATTACAAGGTCCTTGAGAGACTACAATTATTATTATTGACTTACCATACCCACTCAAAAAAATATTTATTCATTTGTTTTTTAAAAAAATAGCTTTAAAAATGGTTCTAGTTTTCGAAATTTTTCTATATCAATCTGAAAAAAAAGAAAAAAAAAAAGTATTAATATTTTTAAAACATTTTATAATACAGTACACATATTTACATATTTTTCAAAAAATATTTTTGCCTTATTTTTGCTGTTTTCAGAATATATTGCCTTAGTGATGCTGAATGTATTTGCATTACAGACTTAAACCTGAAAACCCCACTCGCTTGTAAATACTGTGCATGATTATACATGGCAAGCACATGGGTGTGTGCTAAGAGTCTGCTTCTTCCCCCAAAAATTCGCTCCCCCTTTCCATCTAATGCAACTGTGAAATCACCAGAGCAAGACGCAATAAATCTCTGCCTATAATTCCTCTATGCACACAGAGTCATGTTTTCACATTAGTCCCAAAACGAAATTTCTTTGCCATTTTGAAAGCACACTTACTGCTCTTTTTTTTTCGGGCCGAGTGAAAATCACTTTTACAGACTGACACATTATGAAACCTTTTTTAAAAATTTATTTAATTGCACATGTCCAAGCTGTTTTTTTTTCAGACCAACACCATGTGTATTCTCTGTGTCTGCCTACACTCCAGCAAGGGCAACCAGCCTTAGTGAAGCTCAATGTATTTGCATTACAGACTTAAACCTGAAAACCCCACTCGCTTGTAAATACTTTGCATGACTATACACGGCAAGCACATGGGTGTGTGCTAAGACTCTGCTTCTTCCCCCAAAAATTCGCTCCCCCTTTCCATCTAATGCAACTGTGAGATCACCAGAGCAAGACGCAATAAATCTCTGCCTATAATTCCTCTATGCACACAGAGTCATGTTTTCACATTAGTCCTAAAACGAAATTTCTTTGCCAATTTGAAAGCACACTTACTGCTCTTTTTTTTTTCGGGCCAAGTGAAAATCTCTTTTTACAATTTGAAATCACTTTTACAGACTGACACATTATGAAACCACTTTTTTTTCTTTTATTTAAATGCACATGTCCAAGCTGTTTTTTCAGACCACCACCATGTGCATTCTCTGTGACTGCCTACACTCCACCAAGGGCAACCAGCCTTAGTGATGCTGAATGTATTTGCATTACAGACTTAAACCTGAAAACCCCACTGGCTTCTAAATACTGTGCATGACTATACATGGCAAGCACATGGGTGTGTGCTAAGCCTCTGCTTCTTCCCCCAAAAATTCGCTCCCCCTTTCCATCTAATGCAACTGTGAAATCACCAGAGCAAGACGCAATAAATCTCTGCCTATAATTCCTCTATGCACACAGAGTCATGTTTTCACATTAGTCCTAAAACGAAATTTCTTTGCCAATTTGAAAGCACACTTACTGCTCTTTTTTTTTAGGGCCAAGTGAAAATCTCTTTTTACAATTTGAAATCACTTTTACAGACTGACACATTATGAAACCACTATTTTTGATTTATTTAATTGCACGTGTACAAACTGTTTTTTTTTCAGTCCACCACCATGTGTATTCTCTGTGTCTGCCTACACTCCAGCAAGGGCAACCAGCCTTAGTGATGCTGAATGTATTTGCATTACAGACTTAAACCTGAAAACCCCACTGGCTTCTAAATACTGTGCATGACTATACATGGCAAGCACATGGGTGTGTGCTAAGCCTCTGCTTCTTCCCCAAAAAATTCGCTCCCCCTTTCCATCTAATGCAACTGTGAAATCACCAGAGCAAGACGCAATAAATCTCTGCCTATAATTCCTCTATGCACACAGAGTCATGTTTTCACATTAGTCCCAAAACGAAATTTCTTTGCCATTTTGAAAGCACACTTACTGCTCTTTTTTTTTCGGGCCGAGTGAAAATCACTTTTACAGACTGACACATTATGAAACCTTTTTTAAAAATTTATTTAATTGCACATGTCCAAGCTGTTTTTTTTTCAGACCACCACCATGTGTATTCTCTGTGTCTGCCTACACTCCAGCAAGGGCAACCAGCCTTAGTGATGCTGAATGTATTTGCATTACAGACTTAAACCTGAAAACCCCACTGGCTTCTAAATACTGTGCATGACTATACACGGCAAGCACATGGGTGTGTGCTAAGCCTCTGCTTCTTCCCCCAAAAATTCGCTCCCCCTTTCCATCTAATGCAACTGTGAGATCACCAGAGCAAGACGCAATAAATCTCTGCCTATAATTCCTCTATGCACACAGAGTCATGTTTTCACATTAGTCCTAAAACGAAATTTCTTTGCCAATTTGAAAGCACACTTACTGCTCTTTTTTTTTCGGGCCGAGTGGAAATCACTTTTACAGACTGACACATTATGAAACCTTTTTTAAAAATGTATTTAATTGCACGTGTCCAAGCTGTTTTTTTTTCAGACCAACACCATGTGTATTCTCTGTGACTGCCTACACTCCACCAAGGGCAACCAGCCTTAGTGATGCTGAATGTATTTGCATTACAGACTTAAACCTGAAAACCCCACTGGCTTCTAAATACTGTGCATGACTATACATGGCAAGCACATGGGTGTGTGCTAAGCCTCTGCTTCTTCCCCCAAAAATTCGCTCCCCCTTTCCATCTAATGCAACTGTGAAATCACCAGAGCAAGACGCAATAAATCTCTGCCTATAATTCCTCTATGCACACAGAGTCATGTTTTCACATTAGTCCTAAAACGAAATTTCTTTGCCAATTTGAAAGCACACTTACTGCTCTTTTTTTTTAGGGCCAAGTGAAAATCTCTTTTTACAATTTGAAATCACTTTTACAGACTGACACATTATGAAACCACTATTTTTGATTTATTTAATTGCACGTGTACAAGCTGTTTTTTTTTCAGACCACCACCATGTGTATTCTCTGTGTCTGCCTACACTCCAGCAAGGGCAACCAGCCTTAGTGATGCTGAATGTATTTGCATTACAGACTTAAACCTGAAAACCCCACTGGCTTCTAAATACTGTGCATGACTATACACGGCAAGCACATGGGTGTGTGCTAAGCCTCTGCTTCTTCCCCCAAAAATTCGCTCCCCCTTTCCATCTAATGCAACTGTGAGATCACCAGAGCAAGACGCAATAAATCTCTGCCTATAATTCCTCTATGCACACAGAGTCATGTTTTCACATTAGTCCTAAAACGAAATTTCTTTGCCAATTTGAAAGCACACTTACTGCTCTTTTTTTTTCGGGCCGAGTGAAAATCACTTTTACAGACTGACACATTATGAAACCTTTTTTAAAAATTTATTTAATTGCACGTGTCCAAGCTGTTTTTTTTCAGACCAACACCATGTGTATTCTCTGTGACTGCCTACACTCCACCAAGGGCAACCAGCCTTAGTGATGCTGAATGTATTCGCATTACAGACTTAAACCTGAAAACCCCACTGGCTTCTAAATACTGTGCATGACTATACATGGCAAGCACATGGGTGTGTGCTAAGCCTCTGCTTCTTCCCCAAAAAATTCGCTCCCCCTTTCCATCTAATGCAACTGTGAAATCACCAGAGCAAGACGCAATAAATCTCTGCCTATAATTCCTCTATGCACACAGAGTCATGTTTTCACATTAGTCCTAAAACGAAATTTCTTTGCCAATTTGAAAGCACACTTACTGCTCTTTTTTTTTTAGGGCCAAGTGAAAATCTCTTTTTACAATTTGAAATCACTTTTACAGACTGACACATTATGAAACCACTATTTTTGATTTATTTAATTGCACGTGTCCAAGCTGTTTTTTTTTCAGACCAACACCATGTGCATTCTCTGTGTCTGCCTACACTCCAGCAAGGGCAACCAGCCTTAGTGATGCTGAATGTATTTGCATTACAGACTTAAACCTGAAAACCCCAGTGGCTTCTAAATACTGTGCATGACTATACATGGCAAGCACATGGGTGTGTGCTAAGCCTCTGCTTCTTCCCCAAAAAATTCGCTCCCCCTTTCCATCTAATGCAACTGTGAAATCACCAGAGCAAGACGCAATAAATCTCTGCCTATAATTCTTCTATGCACACAGAGTCATGTTTTCACATTAGTCCCAAAACGAAATTTCTTTGCCAATTTGAAAGCACACTTACTGCTCTTTTTTTTTCGGGCCGAGTGAAAATCACTTTTACAGACTGACACATTATGAAACCACCATGTGTAACTACAACAAAAACAATTCCCATTTCTATTATTCATTTCTTAAGTTACCACATACATCCCCTCTCAAACTCTAAACTCACCTTTAAAATTAGTTAGTTGTGAAAGAAATGTGACACTCAAACAGCAGATTATCAGAGCCAGGATCTCTGTTGTGTTCACCTCTCTCCTCTCAGCAGAACCAGATAATGGCAAACTTTCCCTCTATTTTTCCACACATATACATGTAAGTTTCAAATCTCAGTGCTTCCCCCTTTTTTTCAAATGTAATCACACATTTCTATTGGTTGAAAACCAACCCTTTTCCAAAAGTACCCTGCCCCCAACTTGACTTCTGCCTAGTACCCTTCCCCCAACTTGACTTCTGCCTGCTACCATAGCAACAGCTCATGGAACACTGCTGTGTGCAGTTAGGTCAGAAGTTCGACACACAATGTTTCAATTCCACAGAGCAAGAGTGCTTGACTTTTCAAACCTTACAGCAAATCCATAGTACTGTTCTTTGGTTACACATTTTTTTGTACCAATACAAAACATGCTTCTATTAATTTTCACATACAGCCTAGTTTTTATTCTAGAATGGTATGAAACAGCCAATCAGTTCTTTTTGTTTTAAAAAAATATGTATGCCTCCATTTCCAAACTGTCTTTCTTTTCATATTGCCATTCTACTGAAAGACACCTCCTGAGTGCATCCAGTTCTCCTTTGAAGATGTTCACAGTGTGGATTGTAGGGCACAGCTATGTCTTCTGGAGTGAAAAGTTTGCAGAGAAAACAGATATGGTGAGAGACCTTGCTTTGCCAAATGTAGACATTAAATGGATTGGTCAGAGAGGGTTAAAGTGGCACCAATTGATGCCATTGGTGAAATCCTTCATTCAAATCCAACACCCTGACCTCATAATAGTGCACTGTGGTGGCAATGACCTAGGCACTTTGACTGGGGTAGGTCTGGAAATGCTTATGAAGGACACCTTTGCACAACTGTTTACACTTTTCCCTAAAACTGCCTTTGTGTTTTCCAACATATGCCAAAGGCAAAAATGGAACTGGTCCAATCATTTCTGTCCACAGATTGACAAAGCAAGAAAGCACGTCAACAAATCTGTTTCTGCTTTCCTCCGTGACTATGGTATGGGTGCCATTTACCACAACAACTTGCGTTATGACATGCAAGACATTTATAGAGGAGATGGTGTGCACTTCAATGATGAAGGGAACAGAGTCTTCCTCTTGAACCTTAGACTCTGCATCGGTACTTACTTGTAGGTACCACTAAAAAAATGACTTCATAAACACAACAGCTCTTTTTAGAGCTCCCTAATTTCTAAACTCTTAAATCTGCTTTTCATTTATCTATTTTTTTTTTTTTTTTACCGTACGCTTACCGTAAGCTTACCGTACGCGTACCCCGTGATTTTTTTTTAAATCAATAAATGTTTTTTTTGTACTTTTCTGTCCTTCTTTGACCCCCTTACAAATGTTAGGGGGTCTGTAACTCTCCTCATTGCCCCCTTTCCTTGTTTTCACTCTTTTTTTTCAGAGTGAAATACACAAAATGGCGGCCGCCGCTTCCTGGTTTCGACCGATTCGAATGTTTACTAAGATCTAACAGCCAATCAGAATCGCGCTCGCGCACGCCGCCGTACGCTTACCGTAAGCGTACGGTAAGCGTACCGTAAGCGGGCTCAGATATATATATTGATTTAAAGGCTATTTTCTCAGAATCTACTGAACAGATTTACACCAAACCTACAAAAGGCACTTCCTTGACCTAGGGACTACCTCTCTGCCAAATTTTGAGTAATTCTGTTCAGCCGTTCGGGCTGTAGCTCGTTCTAAAGGTCCTATGGAAAAATGCATGGGAAAAACGCGTTTTGGGACCCCCCTTTTATCTCAGCCCCCGCTTGACGGATCCCCCCGAGACTTTCAGGGTAGGAGCGGAGCGTAGTGCCCCACCTATTTTGAGAAATTCGCGACGATTCGTCGACCGGCGCCAAAGTTATTCAAAATAGAATGTTGAGGTTTTCCTATGGAAACGTGGTCCTAACTATAACTACCTACTGGCAACCGCCAGTAGGTAATATATATATATATATATTATCTACTGGCGGTCGCCAGTAGATAGTTATAGTTAGGACCGAGTTTCCATCGGAAATCTCAAAATTCTATTTTGAATAACTTTGGCGCCGATTGACGAAGCCTCGCAAAATTGTCAAAACGAATGGGGCGCTCCGCTCCGCTCCTACCCTGAAAGTCTCGGGGTGATTCGTGAAGCGGGGGCCGAGAAAAAGGGGGGGTCCCAAAACGCGTTTTCCCCATGGATTTTTCCATAGGGACTTTAGTCGCAGCTACAGCCCGAACGGCTGAACAGAATTACGTGAAATTTGGCAAAGAGGTAGCCATAAGGTCCATGAAGTGCCTTTTGCAGGTTTGGTGTAAATCTGCTCAGTATTTCCAGAGAAAATAGCATTTAAATCAATATATATATTTGTACGCGCGCAGCGTGCGCGCTGGGTGCGCACACCTTGCCGTGCGCGAGGGCAATTCTGATTGGTTGTTAGATCTTAGTAAACATTTGAATCGGTCGAAACCAGGAAGTGTCGGCCGCCATTTTGTCTCTCGCACTCTGAGGGGGTGAAACACAAATGTGGAGAACGTGAAAAGGGGGCAGGGTGGACAGTTCCTGACCCCCTAGCCGTGGTCAGGGGGTCCCAGAAGGACCCCCAAGGGCAAAAAAAAATTTATTTTTTTTTCGAAAAATCGCAGAGTGCGCGCACCCTGCGCGCACCACCCAAACGGAAACAATTCTGCGAAGTTCGCGCAGCGTGCGCGCACTCCGCGATTTTTCAAAAAAACAAAAAATGTATTTGGCCCTTGGGGGCGAAGCGCTCCGTGCCCACCGAGCGCACACGTTGCGCGAAGCGATCCGTGCGCGCACGGCACGAAGTGCGTAAAGTGTGCGCAAGGTGCGCGAAGCGCACCGCGTGCCCACTGTGCATGCACGGTGCGTGAAGCGCACCGTGTGCGCACGGCACGAACTGCGTAAAGTGGGCGCGCGGTGTGCGAAGCGCACCGCGTGCCCACCGCGCGCGCACTGTGCGCGCGCCGTGAAAAAGTGTTGTTTAAAAAAATATATTAAAAAATACATAACTTAGCATTTAAAAAATGTACAAATTCACTGAAAAAACCATAGGTTTCACACACGTTATAGTTAGGAATTAGCATTTAAAAAACCTTGCAAATTCACTTAAAAAACCATAGGTTTCACACATGTTATAGTTAGCTGGGCATTTCCCTCGTAAAAAACCCATGAAATTCCCCCGTTATAGTTAGTGCAGGCAACTATAACTCACGCGACCGCAATCCGCTGCTGATGACGTCAGATATTACATCACTGATGACATATGTGTCTTTCTGAAAAAAAAAAAAATTTAATATATGTATAGCTAAAGATGAATGGAAGAAGACATGGGTAAATAAGTGTCTAAATACAGTGATGTAATCTCTGACGTCATCAGCAGCGGATTGCGGTCGCGTGAGTTATAGTTGCCTGCACTAACTATAACGGGGGAATTTCATTGTTTTTTTACGAGGTAAATGCCCAGCTAACTATAACATGTGTGAAACCTATGTTTTTTAAGTGAATATATATATATATATATATATATATATATATATACATAATATATATATATACACATATATATTTATATTTATTTATATATATAGTATGAAAGCTACTTACCGTTGCTTTCTTCATCTCTGACAGCCTCCTTGTTTCACACCCCTAGCGGCTTCACCCCAGGTGCCTCAGGCGTGGTCCTCGGATAAATATAGTTCATGACTGCCACAAGGGTCGCTTGCATTAATGCATGCCATCTGGCACTTCTCCAGTTACCATCCACGCTTTCCCAGCGTTTTCTTACAGTTACCTTTTGGCGCATCAGCCCGGCTCCCATGAACCACTTATAATAGGATTTAACCTTGATTTAGTATCACTCGGGAACGTCAACACCACTACAGCGCCACGTGTAGATTCACATGTTTTCATCAAAACCATTATGTCACCTGGAGCTGTCTCTATTATGTTGACAGATTTAGTCTTTTATTTTTCCAGTGTGTGCACAGTCATCGACTATGGTGAATTTACTGCATGCCGTAATTTTAACTGCAATTTTGAAAAGTCATGGCAAACATAGAAAAGTCACTACCCAGTATATAAACCATGCTGGTTTACACAGCGCGCTATGTAATCAAGACCGCAGGCTTGTGGTTGAAACGCGTCATCTTGACATGCTAATGCAATCAATACATTTGTTTATGACATCTCAAACTGGAATCTGTGCACGTGTTTGATCCGGTGAGGTCTGTTCGTGGGATATATATATATTATCTACTGGCGGTCACCAGTAGATAGTTATAGTTAGGACCTATTTTCCATAGGAAATCCGCAACATTCTATTCCCAATAAGTCTGGTGCCGCTTGACGAATCATCTCGAAATTTTCAAAACGCGTTTTCCCCATGCAATTTCCCATAGGATCTGTTGTCGCAGCTACAGCCCGAACCGCTGAACGGAATGACACCAAATTTGGCAAGGAGGTAGTCCTCAGTTCAGACTCGTGCCTTTTGCATAAATGGTGTGAATCCATTCAGTAGTTCCTGAGAAAACTAGAGTTAGAAGTACATATATATCTATGGCCGGGGAGGATCCGCGCACCCTACCCGCACCGTAAGCGCACCCTCCTCAAACAGAGTGCGCACCCTCCCGATCGCGAGTTGAATGCTAATTGGCTGTCGAGTGTCTGTCTACATTCGAAACCAGGAAATGTTGGCGGCCATTTTCTGCCTCGGCTGAAGCGAGGCTGAAGAAGCAAGGGGAATAAGTGTGTAAAACATATAAAGGGGGCAGAGTGGAAATACTCTGACCCTCTAGAGGTGCTTAGGGGGTCCCAGAAGGACCCCCTGGGGCCCCCTTTTAAGAAAACGTTGAAATGTGCGCAGGGTGCGCGCATACTATCGCGTTGGGTGCACGGATTCTCTCGCGTTGGGTGCGTGGATCCAAGGAAAAAAAAATTGAAATTGTTGGGAGATAAAGATCAAGCTTAAGTGTTTTGTTCTTGAGTGGCTCTAAAAAGAGCCGTTGTGTTCATGGAGAGTTTTTGGTACTTATAAGTAAGTACCTATACAGAGTCTAAAGTTGTTGAGGAAGACTCTGTTTCCTTCATCAGTAAAGTGTACTCCATCTCTCCTATACATCTCTTGCATATGAAAGCGCAGATTGTTATTGTAAATGGACCCCATTCTATAGTCTCGGAGAAGAGCAGAAACAGATTTATTCACATGTTTCCTAGCTTTCTCAATCTGTGGACAAAATGATCAGACCAGTTCCATTTCTGCCTTTGGCATATGTTAGAATACACAAAGGCAGTTTTGGGGAAAAGTGAAATCAGTTCTGCAAAGGTGTCCTTCATAAGCATTTCCAGACCTACCCTAGTCAAAGTTCCTAGGTCATTGCCACCACAGTGCACTATTATGAGGTCAGGGTGTTGGATTTGCATGAAGGATTTCACCAATGCCATCCATTGGTGCCACTTTAACCCTCTCTGTCCAATCCATTTAATGTCCACATTTGGCAAACCTAGGTCTTTGTGAATGCCTTTATTTTCTGCATACCTTTGGCTCCAGAAAATATAGCTGTGTCCCACAATCCACACTCTAAGCATCTTGAAAGAAGATCTGGATGCACTCAGATGGTCTCTGTAAATGAAATGGCAGTTTGGAAAGTAAGATGTTTCTAAAATGGTGGCTAAGATGCAATTTTGAAAAAAGACAAGAAATCATTGGTTGTTTGACAACCTTCTAAACTGAAATGTAGGGTGTATATTTCTGTTTTTTAAACGCATGATTCTTATTGGTTAACAAAAATTGATTGTAAGGAACATTATATATGATAAGCTGATATGTTGAAAAGTCAAGCACACTTGCTGTCTTGATTAGCAACATTGTGTGCTGAACTTGTGACCTGTGTGCTCAGTACAGTGTTCCATGACCTGTTTCTATGGTAACGGGCAGAAGGCAGATTGGGGGAAGGGTTCAAATTTATGTCATTTGGAAAGGGTTGAAATGTTTAACCAATAGAAATGTGTGTTTGCTTTTGAATTTATGTGGGAAGGAATGTGATTTGATGTTTACATGTATATGTGTGGAAAATGAGAGGGAAACTTTGCCATTCTTTGGTTCTGCTGACAGGTGCACAGTGCAGAGATTCTGTATAAGAAAATTTGGTGTGTGACTGATATCTGGTGTGTGAATGATATACCTCTTAATCTATAAAACAACTTGAAAGGTGAGTTATTTAATTGTATGGGGATGTATGTAGAGATTTTGATTTTATTCAGACTAATATATTTCCCCTGCTAAAGTGTAGGGAGTACTTTTTTTCTCTCCAATCTTATTGACAGTGTGTGTGCATGTAGAAACCATTCTGTGATAAGCATTTGTGTTTTTCATGTGTTTGTAGACAGATAACTGTGCTGTTTTTATATTTTGGTAGAATTAGAAACCGGTCATTGTTTATGAATTTGTGAAATGAGTTATGTTTCTACACTAAAATGTAGTACTCCTTCTAGATGAAGAAATGTGAAATGTGAGAGAAGCATTTGGTAACATCGTGTATATGCTGACAGATAACTGTTTTAAAACCTGTCTTGTTGTCAAGTTTTAGTAGCATTAGAAGGTAGTTTTTTGCTTATGCTTTGATTAAATTAGTCAGGCTTTTACTCTAAAGTGCAGTTCTGAAATATGTAGTTTGTGTGCATTCCCCTTACCTCTTCCACTGTAGTGAATGAGATTTGGTAAACTCCTAGGGATAGTGGTGCTTGTCTAGAATTACACTGTGAGTGTGTGTGCATTTGGGAACCACTGTGAGAGAAGCATTTGGTAAAATCATGTTTTTCTGACAGATAACTCTTTTGAAACCTGTCATGTTGTCACGTTTTAGTAGCATTAGAAGCCAGTCTTTGCTTATGCGTTGATTAAATGAGTTAGGCTTTGACACGAAAGTGCAGTCCTGAAATATGTAGATTGTGTGCAGTTCCCTTACCACTTCCACAGTAGTGAATGAGTTTTGGTAAACTCCTAGGGATAGTGGTGCTTGTCTAGAATTACACTGTGAGTGTGTGTGCATTTGGGAACCACTGTGAGAGAAGCATTTTGTAACATCATATATTTTTTGACAGATAACTCTTTTAAAACCTGTCATGTTGTCACTTTTAGTAGCATTAGAAGCCAGTCTTTGCTTATGCATTGATAAAATGAGTCATGCTTTGACACTAATGTGTTGTACTTTAATATGTAGATTGTGTGTAGTCTCCTTATCCCTTGCACAGTAGTGAATGAGTTTTGGTAAGCTGCTAGGGACAGTGTTGTTTGTCTAGAATCACAGTGTGAGTCTGTGTGCATTTGGGAACCATTGTGAGAGAAGCATTTGGTAACATTGTGTATTTGCTGACAGATAACTGTTTTAAAACCTTTCTTGTTGTCAAGTTTTAGTAGCATTAGAAGGCAGTTTTTGCTTATGCTTTGATTAAATGAGTCAGGCTTTGACACAAAAGTGCAGTCCTGAAATGTGTAGATTGTGTGCAGTTCCCTTACCACTTCCACTGTAGTGAATGAGTTTTTGTAAACTCCTAGGGATAGTGGTGCTTGTCTAGAATCACACTGTGAGTGTGTGTGCATTTGGGAACCACTGTGAGAGAAGCATTTGGTAACATCATGTATTTTCTGACAGATAACTCTTTTTAAACCTGTCATGTTGTCAGGTTTTAGTAGCATTAGAAGCCAGTCTATGCTTATGCGTTGATTAAATGAGTTAGACTTTGACACAAAAGTGCAGTCCTGAAATATGTAGATTGTGTTCAGTTCCCTTACCACTTCCACAGTAGTGAATGAGTTTTGGTAAACTCCAAGGGAAAGTGGTTGTTGTCTAGAATCACACTGTGAGTCTGTGTGCATTTGGGAACCACAGTGAGAGAAGCATTTGGTAACATTGTGTATTTGCTGACAGATAACTGTTTTAAACCTGTCATGTTGTCAAGTTTTAGTAGCATTAGAAGGCAGTTTTTGCTTATGCTTTGATTAAATGAGTCAGGCTTTGACTCAAAAGTGCAGTCCTGAAATATGTAGATTGTGTGCAGTTCCCTTAACACTTCCACTGTATTGAATGAGTTTTGGTAAACTCCTAGGGATAGTGGTGCTTATCTAGAATCACACTGTGAGTGTGTGTGCATTTGGGAACCACTGTGAGAGAAGCATTTGGTAACATCGTGTATTTTCTGACAGATAACTCTTTTAAAACCTGTCATGTTGTCAAGTTTTAGTAGCATTAGAAGCCAGTCTTTGCTTATGCGTTGGTTAAATGAGTTAGGCTTTGAAACAAAAGTGCAGTCCTGAAATATGTGGATTGTGTGCAGTTCCCTTACCACTGCCACAGTAGTGAATGAGTTTTGGTAAACTTCTAGGGATAGTGGTGCTTGTCTAGAATTACACTGTGAGTGTGTGTGCATTTGGGAACCACTGTGAGAGATGCATTTGGTAAAATCATGTTTTTCTGACAGATAACTCCTTTAAAACCTGTCATGTTGTCAAGTTTTAGTAGTATTAGAAGCCAGTCTTTTATTATGCGTTGATTAAATGAGTTAGGCTTTGACACAAAAGTGCAGTCCTGAAATTTGTAGATTGTGTGCAGTTCCCTTAACACTTCCACTGTATTGAATGAGTTTTGGTAAACTCCTAGGGATAGTGGTGCTTATCTAGAATCACACTGTGAGTGTGTGTGCATTTGGGAACCACTGTGAGAGAAGCATTTGGTAACATCATGTATTTGCTGACAGATAACTGTTTTAAAACCTGTCTTGTTGTCAAGTTTTAGTAGCATTAGAAGGTAGTTTTTGCTTATGCTTTGATTAAATGAGTCAGGCTTTGACTCTAAAGTGCAGTTCTGAAATATGTAGTTTGTGTGCATTCCCCTTACCTCTTCCACTGTAGTGAATGAGATTTGGTAAACTCCTAGGGATAGTGGTGCTTGTCTAGAATTACACTGTGAGTGTGTGTGCATTTGGGAACCACTGTGAGAGAAGCATTTGGTAAAATCATGTTTTTCTGACAGAAAACTCTTTTAAAACCTGTCATGTTGTCAAGTTTTAGTAGCATTAGAAGCCAGTCTTTGCTTATGCGTTGATTAAATGAGTTAGGCTTTGACACAAAAGTGCAGTCCTGAAATATGTAGATTGTGTGCAGTTCCCTTACCACTTCCACAGTAGTGAATGAGTTTTGGTAAACTCCTAGGGATAGTGGTGCTTGTCTAGAATTACACTGTGAGTGTGTGTGCATTTGGGAACCACTGTGAGAGAAGCATTTGGTAACATCATATATTTTCTGACAGATAACTCTTTTAAAACATGTCATGTTGTCAATTTTAGTAGCATTAGAAGCCAGTCTTTGCTTATGCATTGATAAAATGAGTCATGCTTTGACACTAATGTGTTGTACTTTAATATGTAGATTGTGTGTAGTCTCCTTATCCCTTGCACAGTAGTGAATGAGTTTTGGTAAGCTGCTAGGGACAGTGTTGTTTGTCTAGAATCACAGTGTGAGTCTGTGTGCATTTGGGAACCATTGTGAGAGAAGCATTTGGTAACATTGTGTATTTGCTGACAGATAACTGTTTTAAAACCTGTCTTGTTGTCACGTTTTAGTAGCATTAGAAGGCAGTTTTTGCTTATGCTTTGATTAAATGAGTCATGCTTTGACACAAAAGTGCAGTCCTGAAATGTGTGGATTGTGTGCAGTTCGCTTACCACTTCCACAGTAGTGAATGAGTTTTGATAAACTCCAAGGGAAAGTGGTTGTTGTCTAGAATCACACTGTGAGTCTGTGTGCATTTGGGAACCACTGTGAGAGAAGCATTTGGTAACATTGTGTATTTGCTGACAGATAACTGTTTTAAACCTGTCATGTTTTCATGTTGTAGTAGCATTAGAAGCCAGTCTTTGCTTATGCATTGATAAAATGAGTCATGCTTTGACACTAATGTGCTGTACTTTAATATGTAGATTGTGTGTAGTCTCCTTACCCATTGCACAGTAGTGAATGAGTTTTGGTAAGCTGCTAGGGATAGTGTTGCTTGTCTAGAATCACACTGTGAGTCTGTGTGCATTTGGGAACCACTGTGAGAGAAGCATTTGGTAACATTGTGTATTTGCTGACAGATAACTGTTTTAAAACCTGTCTTGTTGTCAAGTTTTAGTAGCATTAGAAGGCAGTTTTTGCTTATGCTTTGATTAAATGAGTCAGGCTTTGACTCAAAAGTGCAGTCCTGAAATATGTAGATTGTGTGCAGTTCCCTTAACACTTCCACTGTATTGAATGAGTTTTGGTAAACTCCTAGGGATAGTGGTGCTTATCTAGAATCACACTGTGAGTGTGTGTGCATTTGGGAACCACTGTGAGAGAAGCATTTGGTAACATTGTGTAATTTCTGACAGATAACTCTTTTAAAACCTGTCATGTTGTCAAGTTTTAGTAGCATTAGAAGCCAGTCTTTGCTTATGCGTTGGTTAAATGAGTTAGGCTTTGAAACAAAAGTGCAGTCCTGAAATATGTAGATTGTGTGCAGTTCCCTTACCACTTCCACAGTAGTGAATGAGTTTTGGTAAACTTCTAGGGATAGTGGTTGTTGTCTCGAATCGCACTGTGAGTCTGTGTGCATTTGGGAACCACTGTGAGAGAAGCATTTGGTAACATCGTGTATTTGCTGACAGATAACTGTTTTAGACCTGTCATGTTGTCAAGTTTTAGTAGCATTAGAAGCCAGTCTTTGCTTATGCATTGATAAAATGAGTCATGCTTTGACACTAATGTGCTGTACTTTAATACGTAGATTGTGTGTAGTCTCCTTACCCCTTGCACAGTAGTGAATGAGTTTTGGTAAGCTGCTAGGGATAGTGTTGCTTGTCTACAATCACACTGTGAGTCTGTGTGCATTTGGAAACCACTGTGAGAGAAGCATTTGGTAACATCGTGTATTTGCTGACAGATAACTGTTTTAAAACCTGTCTTGTTGTCGCGTTTTAGTAGCATTAGCAGTTTTTGCTTATGCTTTGATTTAATGAGTCAGGCTTTGACTCAAAAGTGCAGTCCTGAAATATGTAGATTGTGTGCAGTTCCCTTACAAATTCCACGGTAGTGAATGAGTTTTGGTAAACTCCTAGGGATAGTGGTGCTTATCTAGAATCACTCTGTGAGTGTGTGTGCATTTGGGAACCACTGTGAGAGAAGCATTTGGTAACATCATGTATTTTCTGACAGATAACTCTTTTAAAACCTGTCATGTTGTCAAGTTTTAGTAGCATTAGAAGCCAGTCTTTGTTTATGCGTTGGTTAAATGAGTTAGGCTTTGACACAAAAGTGCAGTCCTGAAATATGTAGATTGTGTGCATTTCCCTTACCACTTCCACAGTAGTGAAGGAGTTTTGGTAAACTCCTAGGGATAGTGGTTGTTGTCTAGAATCACACTGTGAGTCTGTGTGCATTTGGGAACCACTTTGAGAAAAGCATTTGGTAACATCGTGTATTTGCTGACAGATGACTGTTTTAAAATCTGTCATGTTGTCAAGTTTTAGTAGCATTAGAAGCCAGTCTTTGCTTATGCATTGATAAAATGAGTCATGCTTTGACACTAATGTGCTGTACTTTAATATGTAGATTGTGTGTAGTCTCCTTACCCCTTGCACAGTAGTGAATGAGTTTTGGTAAGCTGCTAGGGATAGTGTTGCTTGTCTACAATCACACTGTGAGTCTGTGTGCATTTGGAAACCACTGTGAGAGAAGCATTTGGTAACATCGTGTATTTGCTGACAGATAACTGTTTTAAAACCTGTCTTGTTGTCAAGTTTTAGTAGCATTAGCAGTTTTTGCTTATGCTTTGATTTAATGAGTCAGGCTTTGACTCAAAAGTGCAGTCCTGAAATATGTAGATTGTGTGCAGTTCCCTTACAAATTCCACGGTAGTGAATGAGTTTTGGTAAACTCCTAGGGATAGTGGTGCTTATCTAGAATCACTCTGTGAGTGTGTGTGCATTTGGGAACCACTGTGAGAGAAGCATTTGGTAACATCATGTATTTTCTGACAGATAACTCTTTTAAAACCTGTCATGTTGTCAAGTTTTAGTAGCATTAGAAGCCAGTCTTTGTTTATGCGTTGGTTAAATGTGTTAGGCTTTGACACAAAAGTGCAGTCCTGAAATATGTAGATTCTGTGCATTTCCCTTACCACTTCCACAGTAGTGAATGAGTTTTGGTAAACTCCTAGGGATAGTGGTTGTTGTCTAGAATCACACTGTGAGTCTGTGTGCATTTGGGAACCACTTTGAGAAAAGCATTTGGTAACATCGTGTATTTGCTGACAGATGACTGTTTTAAAATCTGTCATGTTGTCAAGTTTTAGTAGCATTAGAAGCCAGTCTTTGCTTATGCATTGATAAAATGAGTCATGCTTTGACACTTATGTGCTGTACTTTAATATGTAGATTGTGTGTAGTCTCCTTACCCCTTGCACAGTAGTGAATGAGTTTTGGTAAGCTGCTAGGGATAGTGTTGCTTGTCTAGAATCACACTGAGGCTGTGTGCATTTGGGAACCACTGTGAGAGAAGCATTTGGTAACATTGTGTATTTGCTGACAGATAACTGTTTTAAAACCTGTCTTGTTGTCAAGTTTTAGTAGCATTAGAAGGCAGTTTTTGCTTATGCTTTGATTAAATGAGTCAGGGTTTGACACAAAAGTGCAGTCCTGAAATATGTAGATTGTGTGCAGTTGCCTTACCACTTCCACTGTAGTGAATGAGTTTTGGTAAACTCCTAGGGATAGTGGTGCTTGTCTAGAATCACACTGTGAGTCTGTGTGCATTTGGGAACCACTGTGAGATAAGCATTTGGTAACATCGTGTATTTTCTGACAGATAACTGTTTTAAAACCTGTCATGTTGTCAAGTTTTAGTAGCATTAGAAGCCAGTCTTTGCTTATGCCTTGATTAAATGAGATAGGCTTTGACACAACACTGCAGTCCTGAAATATGTAGATTGTGTGCAGTTCCCCTACCACTTCCACAGTAGTGAATGAGTTTTGGTAAACTCCTAGGGATAGTGGTTGTTGTCTAGAATCACACTGTGAGTCTGTGTGCATTTGGGAACCACTGTGAGAGAAGCATTTGGTAACATCATGTATTTGCTGACAGATAACTGTTTTAAAACCTGTCATGTTGTCAAGTAATAGTAGCATTAGAAGCCAGTCTTTGCTTATGCATTGATAAAATGATTCATGCTTTGACACTAAAGTGCAGTACTTAAATATGTAGATTGTGTGTAGTCTCCTTATCCCTTGCACAGTAGTGAATGAGTTTTGGTAAGCTGCTAGGGATAGTGTTGTTTGTCTAGAATCACACTGTGAGTCTGTGTGCATTTGGGAACCACTGTGAGAGAAGCATTTGGTAACATTGTGTATTTGCTGACAGATAACTGTTTTAAAACCTGTCTTGTTTTCAAGTTTTAGTAGCATTAGAAGACAGTTATGGCTTATGCTTTGATTAAATGAGTCAGGCATTGACACTAAAGTGCAGTCCTGAAATATGTAGATTGTGTGCAGTTCCCTTACCACTTCCACTGTAGTGAATGAGTTTTGGTAAACTCCTAGGGATAGTGGTGCTTGTCTAGAATCACACTGTGAGTGTTTGTGCATTTGGGAACCACTGTGAGAGAAGCATTTGGTAACATTGTGTATTTTCTGATAGATAACTCTTTTAAAACCGGTCATGTTGTCAAGTTTTAGTAGCATTAGAAGCTAGTCTTTGCTTATGCATTGATAAAATGAGTCAGGGTTTGACACTAAGGTGCAGTACCATGTACTATTCTCTTCACTGCGCCAGAACTGAAAATTTAAAAGTTTTACCCAGGCACTGTCCTAGCAGTAGTCTGATGATTTAGTCAGTTTCTAAGTACTCATGCTGTGAACCATACATTACCACATAGACTGCTTCAAATGTCTATGCAGTATGCATGCAGTCTTCTAACATACTATACACTTGTCTTTCACACATTCAATTCCCTAGTCAGTATCCATACACTTCCAGGAAACACCCCGTCACTCCCTTTGCACTCCTCTAGTGACCCATTCAGTACCAAGTACTAATCCATTCACTGTGCCAAAAGCCAACCACTTATAAATTCACCCAGGCACTCTCCTTGCTGTACTCTAATCATTCAGTCAGTACCCAAGTACTCATGCAGTGAGCCAGGCCTTACCACATAGACTGCTTCAAACGCCTATTCACTACGCATGCAGTCCTCTAACCACCTACACAGTTGTTTTTCACACCTTCAATTCCCTAGGCAGTATCCATACACTTCCAGGAAACACCCTGTCACTCCCTTTGCACTCCTCTAGTGACCCATTCAGCACCATGTACTAATCTATTCATTGTGCCAAAACCCAAACACGTATACATTCGCCAAGGCACTCTCCTTGCAGTACTCTAATCATTCAGTCAGTGCCTAAGTATTCATGCACTGAGCCAGGCCTTATCACATGGACTGCTTCAAACCCCTATCCACTATGCATGCAGTCTTCTAACCACCTAGACACTTGTCTCTCACACCTTCAATTCCCTAGTCAGTATCCATACAGTCCAGCAAACATCCTGTCACTCCCTTTGCACTCCTCTAGTGACCCATTCAGTACCAAGTACTAATCCATTCCCTGCGCCAAAAGCCAACCACTTATAAATTCACCCAGGCACTCTCCTTGCTGTACTCTAATAATTCAGTCAGTACCCAAGTACTCATGCAGTGAGCCAGGCCTTAGCACATGGACTGCTTCAAATGCCTATCCAGTATGCATGCAGTCCTCTAAGCACCTACACAGTTGTCTTTCACACCTTCAATTCCCCAGTTCGTATTCATACACTTCTAGCAAACACCCTGTTACTCACCCATTGTGTCTCCTTATAGTACTGTAATCATTCAGTCAGTTAGCATTTAATCTTTTAGTGAGGTAGGCTTTAGGGCATGAACTGCTTCAAAGTAGTATGCACTATGCATGTAGTGTTTTAACCATTGTCACACTTGTGGTTCAGGGCTATAGTTTCTTAGTCAGTTTTTATATAAAATGTGTTTGTACAGTAATGGAATAGTATAAATTTGAAAGTTATTAATATACATTTATTTGTGATTCTTTTTTACAGATACTGTTTTTCAACGTTAAAATAGAGAAATCATGCCAGACAAAGAAAAGAACAGAGACAGGAGGATTATTTGAAGAAACATCAACCACAAGTATTGAATGTACAAGATAATGTGGCTAAAAGGAAAAAATCTTCTGGTAAGATCACGAAGCAATTTATTAAAAATGTTTGTAAGAGCAAACAGAATGTAGATAATGCTGGAACTACTGGCAATTCTTCAAGTAAGAAAACAATTCAAAAAAAGAGGAAAAGTAAAAAAGCAAATGGTCAGTCAAAGGAGATAAAGTATGGTAAAAGAAGGCAAAATCAGCATAAGGAATTACGTAAAAAAATATTTTACAAGAGAGTAGTGCATAATTTACTGAAAGATGTGAAGAAATATAAAAAGAGAGCTTTATTTTATAAAAAGAAGAAGCATATTGAAAACATTGTGGAAAAGGCTTTTGAGGTAAAAAGGAAATTGTTTATTTTAGTGTTAAACAGAATTCGATCTCTAGATAAACCAATCCATGTAATGAAGGCCAAAAGTAGTAGGAAAAGAGTTATTAATTAAAAAAAAAATTGTGATGTTTTTTTGGGAGAATGGAAACACAGTTCCAGTTCAGAGCCTTTTTTTAACGAAGAGAGTTATTCATTGAGCAAAAAATGATTGTATGCAGTTGACACCAGTGGTAGAGGTTATGAGGTTAGCGATGGTTGTCCAATTGAGAAAGAGAAAATGGTTGAAAGAAATGCAGAAGAAGTGATAGATGATGAAGTTTTAGGGAGACGTGCTAAAAACCCTGTGTACACTTGGGATTGCAGTAGTGTTTGCAGTGTACGACAGGAATCTATTGAAAAATTATTGTATTTTTTTACGAGCCTATACGAAAAAAAGTGTAAAACAAAGGATTAAGCTGTTGCAAGGACTAGACCCTTGCAGAGTGAGAAAACATACTGGTTTGCAAGGTCATTCTCTGGCTTGTCTTTCTAGGAAAGTTTGTCAAAGTGTTTTTCACCATTTCAGAATGCTGGCAGTACATCATACTCAAATGCGGAAGTTAGTGAAAAGGTTGTATTATGCAAATGTCCAGCACTAAAGTTAAGTGAGTTGAACAGTGCTCTTTTGCGTGGGTCAGTATCAGATGTGAAGCAGGTCTGTGATGATATTGAGTTTTGTTACTTTGGTCCTCAGCAAGAGAGTGAAGAAACTGACACATTAGTAGAAACAAATGTTGAAGACAATGTACAACCCGTAATTACAGAAAAATTTGAGGATGAAATCACAAAGTTTAAGGTAATTTCAGGTTTCTTGTATTTGTTGTCGATAAAGTCACTATAAAAATCAGACTAGGGGTGTTAATCTGTATTTAAAAAGTGAAATAGAAGATAATGATAAGTGGATGGAATTTGCAACTTATTTGCTGGTAGAGGATTGTTTTGATTTGGGATGTGAGCAGCGTATTTGCAAATATTGTTATAACAAATTAGATGAGAATAAAATGCCTGCTAGAGCTGTTCATAATAATCTAGAGTTGGTTGCTATTCCTCCAGAGCTGATAGATTTAAATACGTATGAGTCTATTCTCATACAATGTGTTCACCCGTTTCAGGCTATTGTTCGTATGGAGCCCAAAACAGGTAAATTACCTCCATCAGAGTTGCAAAGAGGATTGAAAGGAAGAGTTGTGTATTTACCGTTAGATTTAAGGAAAAATATTGAAACTATTGGTGTAGACCATGCAGAAAATGAGCCACTAGTCATTCTAGTTAATGGTGTTTCTACTAAGAATAAGAAAATTTAGCAAGAGTTAGTGGATGTTAGAAAAGTGCAAAAAGCATCATTGTATCTGTTAAAAAATATTGAGTACTATAGAAATGTGTTTGTAGGAGAAGAAGAAATAGATTTAGCAGAAGATACTGAAACATTAAGTGGACAAATAGAAAAAGTGTACATGTCCAGATGTGAAGAAATCTATGAACATTACAGTGTACATCCACTTCATTCCAAAGAGGTGATGGGGAATACAATTGAGTTGTTTCAAATGAAAAAAGCAACAGGAAGTCCCATGAGTGTATGGGAAGAGAGCTTGGAAGCTCGTTGTTTCCCGCAGTTGTTTCCAACAGGAAAAGGTGGACGATATGATGAAAGTCCTGTGCAGATTCCTGCATCTGAATATCGGAACAAGATTATATGCAGAAGATCCAAGATTTCGACAATGTATCCCTTATATGTTTCATCTTCTGTTTGAAAGTGACTTGTCTGGACTTTCATATGCAGTAAATCACATTTTAAAAACTGGAATGCATCTTCAAAATGTAACTGCAAAGGATTTTATGGATAAAGTGCATCAGAGAGATGATCATTTAGAATCTCAGTTGATTAATCTGATGGCATGTCAGCGTGGGACTAATGAATATTGGTACCGTCGACATGGAGAACTGAAATGTATGCTACGGAACTTGGGAACTCCTACATGGTTTGTTACACTAAGCTGTGCTGAGTATATTTGGGATGATTTACTTGAATTTCTTCGAGAGGCAAATTCCAATATAAAAAATATTGAATACAAGACACCTGGAGAATTGTGCTCTTTGGATCCTGTCAATGTATGCAGATATTTAAATCATAGATTTGAAGCTATGATGTCTTTCATCTGCAATAAAAAGTATCCTCCTCTTGTAGAAGTTGTGGATTTCTTTTGGAGAAAGGAGTATCAAGCAAGAGGTGCTCCTCACATACATATGTTGTTATGGGTCAAGGACGCCCCCAAATTTAGAATAGATTCAGATGAAACTGTTTTGTCTTTCATTGAAGATTATGCTACATGTGCTCTTCCAAATAGCAGAGAAGATAGACACTTAAAACAACAAGTCTTACTATTTCAAAGCCACAGGTGTGGAAAATACTGTAGACAAAAGTACAAGTCAAAGGATAAGTTCTATACCAAATGTCGTTTTGGATTTCCACGTCCTGTATTATCCAAAGGAAGACTGAACAGTTATGCGACTTACCATCACAAGAAAGTCTCTGAAAAACACCTACAACTTCAGAAGAAGCGAAGAATCAAAATACATAAACAACTACAATCCAGTTATTTTATCCATGTGGAATGCTAATATGGATATTCAGTATGTTTCGGACAATTCTATTGCTGTTTCTCGATATGTAACATCTTACATTACTAAATCAGAAAAGACTGAATTGAAAGAAATGTGGGAAGAGATTTCACATGAGAAGACTCTAAGTAAGAAATTATACAGTTTCAGTTTGAAGATGTTATCGCATCGTGAAATTGGAGCATATGAATGTTCAGATCGGTTATCATCTGCAAGTCTATATTCTAAAAGTAGAAGAATCATTTGGGTGAGTCTAGGTCTTGCAGGAATGCGAAAGTGGGTACTGAAATCTGTTCAAGAAATTGAATATTTAGCAGAAAATGAACCAGAAAGTACAGATATTTTTAAAACTAATATGTTGGACACATACTATCCAAATAGAAGTCATCATCTTGAGAACATGTGTCTCTATGAAGTGCTGCAAAACTACACTTTTAAACGGAATACTACAGAGAACATCAACGATGGAAAATATGGAGTGATTGGTTCCGAAGGATGTCTGGTGAAACAAAGGAAAGGAAATGTAATTAATCACAGGAAACTGAGTTGCGACACTGCTGACAAAAGGGAATTTTACTATTTAGCCCTTTTGCAAATGTTCAAACCATGGCGTTCAGAACTGGAATTACTTGGAGATTTTCCCAGCTATGAAGATTCATTTAATGCTTCTAAAGATAGCATACAATGCAGTGCTTTCGCAAATTATGTCAAAATGTTGAATGATGAAATTGATCAAGAAGCTACAATTGCAGCTGAGATTGCTAGAGACAGTTCTCAAGACAGTCAAAGTTCTGCTGCACTGAGTCAAGATCCACTAGGACAACTAATTGTTGAAAATGAAGCAGCGATTGCAATGAGGTGGAAACAGCAATGTATCAAGCTCAAGAAGATGCAATACAGTTAGGAAACTTGGAAGAGCAACTAAATGTTGAACAGAAACAAATATATCAGCAAGTGAAAGAGCAGATTGACCATGGATTACTTCATGAAAAGAGAGGGTGCTCATGTACATCATTTCAACCTATCCGAATGTATGTGAGTGGTCAAGCTGGAACAGGAAAAAGTTTTTTAATTAAAGTAATTACAAGTTATCTGCAGAAAACAACTGATTTGCATTTGTCTTGTGTTGTCACTGCTCCAACTGGGTTGGCAGCACATAACATTAAAGGAATTACTTTACATCATTTACTAATGCTGCCAATAGAGCATGAGAATAAATTGGAATACCACAAGCTATCTGGAGAAGCTTGTTGTGAAGTTTCAAGAGTCCTGAAGAAAATGAAACTTCTCATTATTGATGAGGTGAGCATGGTCTCAAACTTGATGCTTGGCTTTGTGCATTTAAGAATGCAGCAAATTCTTAAAACAGAGTATGACGTGTTATTTGGAGGAAAACACGTCATCGTTTTTGAAGATCTATTTGCAACTGACTCCGGTAAAAGGACAACCGGTATTTAAAACACTTACCCATGAAGATACCAGAAAGTCTCTTGGCAGTGTTGGTAATGTGAACATTTGGAGTAATTTTGAATACAAAGAACTGACAACAAATATGCGACAGGCAAATAATGCTGAATATGGAAGTATTCTTCAAGATATAAGAATTGGAATTCTTTCAAAACAAGGCAAAGAAGCTTTGGAGAGTCGATTACTTTGCAATGTCTTTCCAAATGAAAATGCAGTTCCTGCAAAAGTGTACGTGGAAATTGCTAAAAATAAGTCAGTGATTTGCTTAATGCCAACACTGCGCGAGTGTTCCATATTCAACGAAGAATTATTGAAACTGGAAAATGAAGAAATTGTAAAAATTGAAGCCATCGATAAAATACTGCATGAAGGAATCACTATTATTTTGACGGGAAAGTTGAGATCAAAACTGGACTGTTTAGAAAAAGAAATATCTAAAACTGCTGGTTTAGAAAAGACACTATATGCATGTGTAAACTGTCGGGTAATTTTAAGGCGTAATTTGGATGTAGAGAAAGGTTTAGTTAATAGTGCAATGGGCAAAGTGGTGGATTTTGTGAATTATCAGAAAAAAGAAGGAATTGAATTTTTAAAAATTAAATTTGATCAGATTGATGAAGTTAAAGAAATTGGTCGTTGTTCAGTTCGTTTTTTGCTTGTTAAAGATTTATATGTCCGTAGGAAACTATTTCCATTTTCTCTATTCACTATTCATAAATCTTCAAGGATTAAGTGTAGACAGTGCATTGGTGAACATTGGATCTACTGTATTTAAAGAAGGTATGGCATATGTTGCTTTGTCGCGAGTCAGAACATTATCTGTTTTGTTTTTGATTGATTTTGATGAGACAAAGGTTACTGCAGATGCAAACTGTGTAAAAGAGTATAATAGGTTAAGAAGGGTGTATGCTCCAAATTTAGGTCAATATCCTGTATTTGAAAAGCGTGTGGTTGGTCGAAAAAGAAGGTTAGAGAATATCTGTTCTGAAGGTGTCAAGAAGGGAAAAGAACAAGATAATGTTGTGATTGCAGGTAAAAAGAAATTGGACACTGTTGAAGAGATTGTTGGTTATCAGTTTGAAAATAGTTCTGGTGTCAACTGCTATGCTAATGTAGTGGTCAATGTTGTTTTTATCTGGAAGGTTTGCAAGAACAAATTATTCAGAATCGGGAAAAAAGATTTTGTTCTCTGTTGCATTCTGTTTATGAAAAATTGACAACAGATAGAAGTAAAATACAATCTGTTTCAGATGTTCATAGTCTTTTGGATGTGTGTTCTGGTTCTACACAATTTACACAACATATCCAACAAGATGCTCAGGAATTTTTAATGTATATGCTTACCATTTTTGAAAATAAAGGTGTAGAAATAGAAAATATTTTTGGCCTTTCTTACAAATGGGAACATTATTGTGAAAATTGCATGTATACATGTAGCACCAATGTAGACACTGAGAGATTTCTGTATTTAACATTACTAGACTGTAAATCAGTGTCTTTCAATAAATTAGTTAAAGGTGCAATTCAAAACATGGAGTGTAGCCAATGTAAATCAGAAATGTTATCCACATTATTCTTAACAAAATATGGAAAATACATAATTTTAATGATGCAACGTTGTACAGCTGACGGAAGAAAATTGGATGCTTTAATAAAGCAATTTGTAGCAGCACAACTATCAATATCAGGAAGGACTTTTGTAGCAATTGCAATAATTTTCCATGATGGTCCTTCCACAACATCAGGACATTACACTGCCTATCTAAAATGTGACACAGGCTGGACACATTTGAGATGTCATCAGTGATGTCATCAGTGATGTCACTGACCATGTCATGAGTGATGTAATATGTGACGTCATCAGCAGTGCATTGCGGGGGCGCGAGTTATAGTTAGCTGAACTAACTATAACAGGGGACTTTCTCGGGTTTTGTACGAGGGAAATGTCCAGCTAACTATAACGCCCCTGAAACCTATGTTTTTTTCAGTGAATTTCTAAGGTTTTTTAAATGCCAATTCCTAACTATAACGCCCCTGAAACCTTTGTTTTTTTCAGTGAATATATATACATATATATATATATCCACAACAAAGATTCAGTGCAAAGCACTGAAGACGCCTTTCCCCTTCCTCTTTTTGCGGCAGTCCGCGGTGAGGTGGCGAGCCACAGAACATCAAACACACGCTGATTCTTCTCAGAATGACAGCAACCGTGGACATCAAAGGCTTTCAAGCAGTAGTTTATTTTATGCAGAAAATGGCAACTCGACGCGTTTCGGGACCAAGTCCCTTGTTCACGAGTTCGTCCCGAAACGCGGCGAGTTGCCATTTTCTGCATAAAATAAACTACTGCTTAAAAGCCTTTGATGTCCGCGGTTGCTGTCATTCTGAGAAGCAACAGTGTGTGTCTTATATATATATAAGCTCCTCAAAAGCTTTGGGCCATTGGAATACATATATATATATATATATATATATATATATATATATATATATATATATATATATATATATATATATATATATATATTACCTACTGGCGGTCGCCAGTAGGTAGTTATAGTTAGGACCACGTTTCCATAGGAAAACCTCAACATTCTATTTTGAATAACTTTGGCGCCGGTCGACGAATCCTCGCGAATTTCTCAAAATAGGTGGGGCGCTACGCTCCGCTCCTACCCTGAAAGTCTCGGGGGGATCCGTCAAGCGGGGGCTGAGATAAAAGGGGGGTCCCAAAACGCGTTTTTCCCATGCATTTTTCCATAGGACCTTTAGAACGAGCTACAGCCCGAACGACTGAACAGAATTACTCAAAATTTGGCAGAGAGGTAGTCCCTAGGTCAAGGAAGTGCCTTTTGTAGGTTTGGTGTAAATCTGTTCAGTAGATTCTGAGAAAATAGCCTTTAAATCAATATATATATCTGAGCCCGCTTACGGTACGCTTACCGTACGCTTACGGTAAGCGTACGGTGGCGTGCGCGAGCGCGATTCTGATTGGCTCTTAGATCTTAGTAAACATTCGAATCGGCCGAAACCAGGAAGCGGCGGCCGCCATTTTGTGTATTTCACTCTGAAAAAAAAGAGTGAAAACAAGGAAAGGGGGCAATGAGGAGAGTTACAGACCCCCTTACATTTGTGAGGGGGTCAAAGAAGGACTGTAAAGTACAAAGAAAACATTTATTGATTTTAAAAAAAATCACGGGGTACGCGTACGGTAAGCTTACGGTAAGCGTACGGTAGAAAAAAAAAAAATGAAAATCAGATTTAAGTGTTTAGATATTAGGGGGCTCTAAAAAGAGCCGTTGTGTTTATGAAATGATTTTTTAGTGGTACCTACAAGTAAGTACCGATGCAGAGTCTAAGGTTCAAGAGGAAGACTCTGTTCCCTTCATCATTGAAGTGCACACCATCTCCTCTATAAATGTCTTGCATGTCATAACGCAAGTTGTTGTGGTAAATGGCACCCATACCATAGTCACGGAGGAAAGCAGAAACAGATTTGTTGACGTGCTTTCTTGCTTTGTCATCGCACCGCGTGCCCACCGTGCGTGCACGGCACTAACTGCGTAAAGTGGGCACGCGGTGCGCGAAGCGCACCGCGTGCTCACTGTGCGCGCACGGTGCGCGAAGCGCACCGTGCGCGCACGGAACGAACTGCGTTAAGTGGGCGCGCACGCCACGAATGGCGTAAAGTAACTTAGCATTTAAAAAAACGTACAAATTCACTGAAAAAACCATAGGTTTCACACAGGTTATAGTTAGGAATTAGCATTTAAAAAACCTTGCAAATTCACTGAAAAAACCATAGGTTTCACACATGTTATAGTTAGCGGAAATTTTACTGATAAAAAACCAATGAAATTCCCCCGTTATAGTTAGTGCAGGCAACTATAACTCACGCGACCGCAATCTTCTGCTGATGACATATGTGTCTTTATGAAAAAAAAATATTTGTAATATATGTATAGCTAAAAATGTATGGAAGAAGACATGGGCAAATAAGTGTCTAAATACAGTATTAGCATCAGCAGAGGATTGCGGTCGCGTGAGTTATAGTTGCCTGCACTAACTATAACGGGGGAATTTCATTGGTTTTTTATCAGTAAAATTTCCGCTAACTATAACATGTGTGAAACCTATGGTTTTTTCAGTGAATATATATATATATATATATATATATATATATATATATATATATATATATATATATATATATATGTTCCAAAAAAGCTCCGAGCTTTGAAGCAGCACTCCACAAGGGTAAGTTGAACACAACTTCTTTATTCACGAAAGCGGCGCGAAAATGACCCAATTAATCCTTTTCCCTGACGCGTTTCAGTGCTTCAAGCACCGTAATCATAGGGTGGCAGCTGGCAAAACATGAAATGGACTTCCACATCTATTACCCTTTTGGCACTCACTTTCAGGTAGGCGATATGCCGGGAGTAGAGGTCCCAATTCTTCTATTCAGGTATAGTCATTTATTTGCCAGCAAAATCCTTCTGCCGATTTTCAGTCACTTTTCATTCTTAGCAGCCCTCCGGTGGGCCTCAGGACATTTCAACCGCTTCCCATTTTGCAAAACCCTTGTGCTGCATGGAGGCTGCAGTTAAATAACCAGCCCCACAGACCTTGTCCAGTTGAAGTGGCGGTGCTTGCTTCCATGGCCGGAGGCGCCGTGTGATTAATGTTCCAAAAAAGCTCCGAGCTTTGAAGCAGCACTCCACAAGGGTAAGTTGAACACAACTTCTTTATTCACGAAAGCGGCGCAAAAATGACCCAATTAATCCTTTTCCCTGACGCGTTTCAGTGCTTCAAGCACCGTAATCATAGGGTGGCAGCTGGCAAAACATGAAATGGACTTCCACATCTATTACCCTTTTGGCACTCACTTTCAGGTAGGCGATATGCCGGGAGTAGAGGTCCCAATTCTTCTATTCAGGTATAGTCATTTATTTGCCAGCAAAATCCTTCTGCCGATTTTCAGTCACTTTTCATTCTTAGCAGCCCTCCGGTGGGCCTCAGGACATTTCAACCGCTTCCCATTTTGCAAAACCCTTGTGCTGCATGGAGGCTGCAGTTAAATAACCAGCCCCACAGACCTTGTCCAGTTGAAGTGGCGGTGCTTGCTTCCATGGCCGGAGGCGCCGTGTGATTAATGTTCCAAAAAAGCTCCGAGCTTTGAAGCAGCACTCCACAAGGGTAAGTTGAACACAACTTCTTTATTCACGAAAGCGGCGCAAAAATGACCCAATTAATCCTTTTCCCTGACGCGTTTCAGTGCTTCAAGCACCGTAATCATAGGGTGGCAGCTGGCAAAACATGAAATGGACTTCCACATCTATTACCCTTTTGGCACTCACTTTCAGGTAGGCGATATGCCGGGAGTAGAGGTCCCAATTCTTCTATTCAGGTATAGTCATTTATTTGCCAGCAAAATCCTTCTGCCGATTTTCAGTCACTTTTCATTCTTAGCAGCCCTCCGGTGGGCCTCAGGACATTTCAACCGCTTCCCATTTTGCAAAACCCTTGTGCTGCATGGAGGCTGCAGTTAAATAACCAGCCCCACAGACCTTGTCCAGTTGAAGTGGCGGTGCTTGCTTCCATGGCCGGAGGCGCCGTGTGATTAATGTTCCAAAAAAGCTCCGAGCTTTGAAGCAGCACTCCACAAGGGTAAGTTGAACACAACTTCTTTATTCACGAAAGCGGCGCGAAAATGACCCAATTAATCCTTTTCCCTGACGCGTTTCAGTGCTTCAAGCACCGTAATCATAGGGTGGCAGCTGGCAAAACATGAAATGGACTTCCACATCTATTACCCTTTTGGCACTCACTTTCAGGTAGGCGATATGCCGGGAGTAGAGGTCCCAATTCTTCTATTCAGGTATAGTCATTTATTTGCCAGCAAAATCCTTCTGCCGATTTTCAGTCACTTTTCATTCTTAGCAGCCCTCCGGTGGGCCTCAGGACATTTCAACATTGAAAGGAACTTGAAAAACAAACGGCCCCCATCGGAGGGGAAGAATCGGCACTTCAACTCCCTGCATGCCACTCACTGGAGAGTGAATGCCAGAAGGGTCGTATATGTTGAAGTGCGTTGCCAGGTTTTTCATCTCTCCCTTCCCTATGAATAAGGTGCAGGTGCACTGAAACGCGTCAGGGATATGCCATTGTGGGGGTGTTTGTTCACCGTTTTCATTAATAAAGGCTCAGTGGAACCGATCCTTGGTGGAGTTGCGTCCTTAAAGCTTGGGGGCTTTTTGTTTGGATACGATGCACGGTTGCTCCAGCCGTGAAGGATTGCACCGCCTGACACACCGGACTATCAGGGCTGCGTGGCTGTTAACGATTAGCAGTCATCCTGCAGCACCAAGGATTTTCATTTGGAAAGCGGACAAACATTCCCTGAGGCCCACTGGAGGGCTTGGAACAATATAATTGTACATATTGGGAGTGAAAGGAACTTGAAAAACAAACAGCCCCCATTGGAGGGGAAGAATCGGCACTTCAACTCCCGGCATGCCACTCACTGGAGAGTGAATGCCAGAAAGGTCGTATATGTTGAAGTGCGTTGCCAGGTTTTTCATCTCTCCCTTCCCTATGAATAAGGTGCAGGTGCACGGAAACGCGTCAGGGATATGCCATTGTGGGGGTGTTTGTTCACCGTTTTCATTAATAAAGGCTCAGTGGAACCGATCCTTGGTGGAGTTGCGTCCTTAAAGCTTGGGGGCTTTTTGTTTGGATACGATGCACGGTTGCTCCAGCCGTGAAGGATTGCACCGCCTGACACACCGGACTATCAGGGCTGCGTGGCTGTTAACGATTAGCAGTCATCCTGCAGCACCAAGGATTTTCATTTGGAAAGCGGACAAACATGCCCTGAGGCCCACTGGAGGGCTTGGAACAATATAATTGTACATATTGGGAGTGAAAGGAACTTGAAAAACAAACGGCCCCCATCGGAGGGGAAGAATCGGCACTTCAACTCCCGGCATGCCACTCACTGGAGAGTGATTGCCAGAAGGGTCGTATATGTTGAAGTGCGTTGCCAGGTTTTTCATCTCTCCCTTCCCTATGAATAAGGTGCAGGTGCACTGAAACGCGTCAGGGATATGCCATTGTGGGGGTGTTTGTTCACCGTTTTCATTAATAAAGGCTCAGTGGAACCGATCCTTGGTGGAGTTGCGTCCTTAAAGCTTGGGGGCTTTTTGTTTGGATATATATATATATATATATATATATATTTATATATATATATATTCACAGAAAAAACCATAGGTTTCAGGCACGTTATAGTTAGGAATTAGCATTTAAAAAACCTCAGAAATTCACTGAAAAAACCATAGGTTTCAGGGGTGTTATAGTTAGCTGGACTTTTCACTTGTACAAAACCATTCAAATTCCCCCCGTTATAGTTAGTTCAGCTAACTATAACTCGCGCGCCCGCAATGCACTGCTGATGACGTCACATATTACATCACTCATGACATGGTCAGTGACATCACTCATGACATTACTGATGACATCTCAAATGACATCACTGATGACATCATCCAGTGAATGTGCTAACTATAACACCACTGAAACCTATGGTTTTTTCAGTGAATTTCTGAGGTTTTTTAAATGCTAATTCCTAACTATAACGTGCCTGAAACCTATGGTTTTTTCTGTGAATATATATATATATATATATATATATATATATATATATATATATATATATATATATATATATATATATATCCAAAACATCAGACGAAATATATCGTGCGCTCTCAGTAAGATACAGGCGAACAACCAAGTAGCAAAGTCCAAGTGTTTAATTCACACAACGCGTTTCGGCGACAAGCCTTGTTCACGTGTGAATGTGCACGTAAAAGCAGCCATTAAATAAAGTATTCAAAAGTTGATACTGGTGGTAGTCACAATCAACAAAGGACTCACAGCAAGGGTTACATAGCTGTATACATATCAGCCATCTTAGAATGGTTAGCATAGATAAGGAATATCATGAGGAATATCAACCTAGATGGATACGAAACATGAATATACATATAAGCACAGTATGTACCCGCATGTATTAAGTCTGAAAAAACAAATGAATTTATCATGATACAAAAGTTAGTAGTCAGTACATTTCAAAATAGAATTCATAATGTAGTAGTAGCGCAGCGGTTCAAATAACTGTTAATAATTGGCAAGTGCACCAATTAATAAACTTCACGTGAGGATACTAACAGAAAAGAAATGTCAGCCGCAAGAGAAAGAGCCCATAATGAGTCTCAAACTAGGCTCATATTATCATCAAGAATAAATGAGTGCTAGTAACCAAACGTAGTGTATAACCATGGCAGTGCATACTGACAAAAATCTCTATATAGTATCCAGGTCTACGGGCAAGTGCCCCGAAAATCTACATACATACTATTATCTCAAATAGACAGGTCATATAAATAGCAGTAAAATTTACTGTTTTAAAATTATCCTATACAGGGATCAAAGAAAATGTACTAACCAACTGACAATATATTGACCACTGGCCAACCGAACTTATCTTAAACAAAGAGTGAGACCAGATAACCTGCTTGTATACTTAAATGGAACTGCTGGTGAAAGGATGATGAGGTGATGAGCAAATGAAGAACAACACAGAGGAAAAGGGTAGAATGCCCGTGCCGGTGAATATAAGTGAGGGGCTCCTTCCTTCTCTCCTGTAAGAAACACATAAAAAATATCATTAAAAACATGAAACACTATAGCTCAAATTATATGCAAAATAATTATTAATGCAATATTGTCCCATCAAGCAAAGAACAGCAAGACGGAAAACAGATGAACACATCGGCAAGATCAACAGATCAATAGATACAAGAATGCAGTAGGTGGTCAATTCAAATCTTCATCAAATCACTAATGCCTAGGATCCCTCTTTGAGATGGATTGACATTTCCTCATCCATATTCAAGCCTCCCGGGTTTTTGGTTTGAAACTCTATGATATACCTAGACTCACGTTGTCTGAGGGTGAGAGTCCTATCCCCACCTCTTGGGTTTCTAGGAATATGTTCAAGAATGAGATAACTCATGTCAGAAACATTAGAAAAATGTCTTTCATAGAAATGACGTGCAACAGGATATTTCGGGTCATTATTGGTTACAGCTCTCAGATGTTCCAACACCCTCTTTTTAGCTGGACAAGTGGTGCTTCCAATATACCAAAGTTTACATGTGCACTCAATAGCGTAGATAACACAACAAGTGCTACACGTTAAAAATTGAGTGATTTTCTTGGACACCCCTCTATATTCAAGAGTATCTTTAAATTTACTGTGTCTGTAGGCTTTGCAATGGCCACATGGGAAAAATCCCACGAGGCCATGACCAGTATTAGTGGTGTAGTCGGTGATGTCATTCCTTACCACCATGTCACGTATGTTCCTATCCCTCCTGTAGGTTATTGTGGGACTTTCAGTGAGTTGGGTGCCCAACACCCCATCAGTTTTCAAAATGTCCCAGTGTTTGGCAAAAATGGGTTTGATTTTGTGCGCCTCTGAGTTATACGTGAGAATCATGCGAACACCCGTCTTACTGACTTCATCATCACTGCCCACTTTCTCTTTCAGGGTGTCAGCTCTACTTATCCCTTCTGCACGTTCCTTCGCTTTCTTTAAGACCCAGTTAGGGTAGCCTCTGGTTTGGAATCTACTGATAATGTTATCCCTCTCAGCTGAATAGGCATCAGAGCTGTTACAGTTCCTCTTAGCCCTCAGCAGCTCCCCGTAGGGTATGCTCCACTTGAGCATATCAGGGTGGCTGCTGAGGGCATGAAGAATGCTGTTCCCTGCTGTGGCTTTCCGAAAAAGAGTGGTACACACCTTGTTCTGTTTGACTTCTAGTCCTACATCTAGAAAGTCGGTTTTCGTGGCATTGATACTACCCGTTAGGACGATATTGTAGCTGTTGGCATTCAGTTTGTTAATAAACTCCTCTGCATCACCTCTGGAACCATTCCAGACAATGAACAAATCATCAATGTAGAAACGCCACATGACGACATTCAGGAGATCACTTTGCAGGGTAATGCTGGCTGAAATTTCTTGCTCCCAGTAGCCCATGAACAGATTGGCGAAACTTGGAGCAAAGCAAGAACCCATAGCAGTACCGTTCACTTGCCTATAGAGGGCGCCATTGAAGGAAAAAATTGTATTTTTTAAACAGAAATCAATCATCTCAATTAACATGCGGCTGTGTTCTCGATACCTGATAGGTCTTTGCCTCAGAAAGTATTCACAAGCTTCCAATCCCTGCTGATGATTAATTATCGTGTACAGGGACTGGACATCCAAGATAATAAACAGGTAGTCCGGCTCCCATACCAAATTCTCAATTTTGCATAAAAAGTCTTTCGTATCTCTCAGATAGCTAGGTAGTTGTATTACAAATTCTCTCAGGAAGTGGTCAACATATTTTGAAATGTGTTCACTAACACTCCCTATGGAAGAAACAATAGGGCGGCCAGGTGGTCTAATGTTTTTGTGTAGTTTAGGCAAAAGATATAGTATGGGAAGTTTGGGATAATCCCTCTTCAAATAACAAAATTCCTCCCACACCAGAAGACCCTTATCTCTCCATGTAGTCAGTTTTTCCCAGATATCAGTGATACTCTGATTGTAGATGTCCCAAGATACAGTTATATAAAAATTAGTATCTTGAAGTTGTCGTAAGGCCTCATTGATATAGTAGTCTCTATCTAAAATAACCACATTACCCCCCTTATCTGCAGGGCGTATAACCAGATTAGTATCACTAGCTAATGTTTTAAGTGCCTGTCTCTGGGTAAACGAAAGATTATTAGAGATATTACCAGGATGTTTACTATTCTTGCTAAATCTAAGATCTACCAAGGATTTAACAATACAATCCTGAAAAGTATCAATATTATCATGGGGGAGAGGAGGTACAAATGTGGATTTGACTTTAAAGTTAGTACATGCTGCTGCCCCCTGATTGAGTTCCATATCGTCCAAGGTCTGTGTGGTATGAATTTCACTACCACTAGATTCATTGTCTTGTGCTAATTCAGCCAAGGTAAGAAGAGTATCTATATCATTAATCATCAAATTGTTTTCAACATCATCATTGATAGTATCATTGCCCTGTTTATATTCTTGTCTTTTCGAAGCATGCCACTTTTTTAATTTCAATTTCCTCACATATTTGAACAAATCAATCCTAGTTTCAGTATAGTTAAAAGAGGAAGAAGGACAAAAGGAAAGACCAAGGCAAAGAGTTCTTTTTTCTATGTCAGACATGGGTCTCTTAGATAAGTTTACAACAGTGAGATTTACCATGTTCATATCCATCAGTAATTCCTGTTGGAGCGTGTTCGTCGATTTCCCATGGCGCCCCTTCCTTTGTCTGAATTGCCAGCGTTGTTGAAGTCTCTTTTTTCTGTTGCGGCGCTTCCCCTGCCTCTTCCTCTTCCACGTCCCCGTGTTCTCAGTTGTGGATTGTCCCGCGCTGTTTGTCGATCCCTCTGCAGGACCCGAAACTCTTCTAAAAAATTGACTTGTCTCACATTACCATCCTCTCCCGATGTATTTCCTCCAGAGACATCTGATTCCGTATCACTTACAATGGGGTTGTCGACCATTATGATGTTATTGTTGGTAGAAGTTGGCATCATCGGAGTTTCCTGCGATAAATATAAGTGATCATACTTTTTGCTAAAAGTCAAAATTCTACCTTTCTTGTAATCTGCATAGTCTCTGTTCATCTTTCTTTGTTTTCTTGCTTTGATCTCTTCTTCATATTTGGTGAGTCGATCCTTCATGGGATCCAGAATTTTCTTGAGAGCATCACTATCCACCATCTGCTGCAGATCTGCACTAATGACTTTAATCTGTTTCAAAAGCTCTTCCCTGTCCTGCCAAGCATATTTAATCAATATTACCATCATCCCTTTTGAGCTGGAAGCTGAATGTTCCGACCATTCCGCCAACATTTTGGGATTGGGGTCTTCATAGGTGGGAGTGATAAAGATTCTTAATCCTCTGGGTGCCATGTTTTGATCCACATAGTTCTGCAGAGAAATCGCCTCCCACCATTTGGAAACTTCGTTTCTCTTTAGTTTCTCCAACTTTCTTATTTTGTCTTCTAACGGTTGAATAGAAGAATCTCCTTTGTTGGTAGTCTCTAATCTACTGTGAGCCCCCGTTTTTCTGCTGAACAGGGTCAGTGCCGCTGCTCTTCTTTCCGTCTCTTCATCCATGTTGTGCCCACACTAGGACTGATAACCGCTGGTTGTTGCCTGTCTTACCCTCCCCATGAACTGGGGAGTTCCTTTTGCTGCTAGCCGTTAATGTAGTTTTTGTTCGGCCGTGTCAGGAGCCGTCTGACTGTCTTACGATAGTCACCAAAGTTACTACTGAAACGGGCAATCCAATGCTCATCAAAATACGCTCCTAATTAAAAAGCAATAAGCCCCGTAATAGTATACAATGGTCCGTTAGTAACACTGCACCAGGATGTGGGTAAATGCGGATACATCATACTTTCACGGCAGTCCCACTCCCCTTGTCGCTGCCCCGAGGGACGAAAAACTGTATCGCATCCTCCGATGCGAGAGAATAACCCCCCACTAGGGACGAACAAAGAAACGAGCAGGCTTACCTGTTGCGTGTAATCCGACAAGTGCCAGTTACCATCCACTGAAATGCTGTATCAATCTCCCAACTATAGCCACGCAGCCGGTTCAAGAATTGCAATCCTCAAATGTAATACACACACGTCAGTTGCTCCTTCCGGAATTGCTGGGACCCAAGAAAGGTGGCGCACACCCCGGCGGAGCACGCCGGTAACGACAATATCCAAAACAACAGACGAAATATATCGTGCGCTCTCAGTAAGAAACAGGCGAACAACCAAGTAGCAAAGTCCAAGTGTTTAATTCACACACCGCGTTTCGGCGACAAGCCTTGTTCACGTGTGAATGTGCACGTAAAAGCAGCCATTAAATAAAGTATTCAAAAGTTGATACTGGTGGTAGTCACAATCAACAAAGGACTCACAGCAAGGGTTACATAGCTGTATACATATCAGCCATCTTAGAATGGTTAGCATAGATAAGGAATATCATGAGGAATATCAACCTAGATGGATACGAAACATGAATATACATATAAGCACAGTATGTACCCGCATGTATTAAGTCTGAAAAAACAAATGAATGTATCATGATACAAAAGTTAGTAGTCAGTACATTTCAAAATAGAATTCATAATGTAGTAGTAGCGCAGCGGTTCAAATAACTGTTAATAATTGGCAAGTGCACCAATTAATAAACTTCACGTGAGGATACTAAAAGAAAAGAAATGTACCTCAAGTGAGGTGTTTCCGCAAGAGAAAGAGCCCATAATGAGTCTCAAACTAGGCTCATATTACCATCAAGAATAAATGAGTGCTAGTAACCAAACGTAGTGTATAACCATGGCAGTGCATACTGACAAAAATCTCTATATAGTATCCAGGTTCTAGAGGTGATGCAGAGGAGTTTATTAACAAACTGAATGCCAACAGCTACAATATCGTCCTAACGGGTAGTATCAATGCCACGAAAACCGACTTTCTAGATGTAGGACTAGAAGTCAAACAGAACAAGGTGTGTACCACTCTTTTTCGGAAAGCCACAGCAGGGAACAGCATTCTTCATGCCCTCAGCAGCCACCCTGATATGCTCAAGTGGAGCATACCCTACGGGGAGCTGCTGACATGGTCACTGGTGTCTCTGGCCTTGATCACAATGGGGACCATAAAATACAAGTGCAAATTGCTTATCCACTAATTTACCTCAGTGTGGGGTGTGCACAGTAAGGGGCCTATTTACAAAACCATTACACTGCTGGTGCGTCACTTTCTTTAATGCATCAACAGCGCAATGGGCTTGTCCATATTGGCAAGGCCAAGTAAAGTCACCCTTTCGACTTTTCATGGCCTTGTAAATATGGGCCCCTTTCACGCATTACTCTATGTGGAAGGGGCGTTCCATGGGTGTTGCTGTGGGTGTTCCCATGCAACATTCATTGAACCTGACACCATCCTAGATTTACAAAGTGTAGGAAACCTGGAAATTAGTCAGAATCCTATGCCTCCCCAGGGGAGGTGAAGGAGTGGCGAAACGAGGAGAAATACAGTTATTTTTCGTTATTTTTTGCTCTTTAAAACATTAATGGCAAAACGCCATTAATTATTGTTTTGTGCAGGAAGGTGTCCCTTCCCGCCCAACAACAATCCTCCCTGCAACACAGGCGTATCTGTGTTGTTACACAGCTGCTGTTTGTGTGCCGGCTCAGGGGAGAAGGACAGGAATGCCCCGTATCTTGTAGAGAGGATGCAGTGCTGTCCTTTTTGTTTGATGCCCAGCAGGAAGGCTTGCCGCGCGTTAAAATAGAGTAAATGAGCAGAGACGTTTTAATGCATGGGCAAAGTGGGCTCTGGCCCAGGGCCCTAGCCTTTCAGGGGGCCCCCTGACAGAGTCAGCTATGTTCTCCAGAGTTTTACCCTAATGACCTTGAATATTTCTTAAACAGATTGTTTTAAATACTATGTTCCTTTAATTTATTTTTTATGTGCCTGATGTGTGAGAGTCTAGTACAGCCATTTTGCAGAGAAATTTTGTGCTTATGTTTCATGCAATATACATTAAAAAAAGTTTCTTATAGATTAAAACAAGGCCTAACATATAAGAAATGGGAGGGCGTCACAGAGACTATTTGCAGTAATATTGGTGAGCTGCTGCTGTGTTACCGTATTGAAAACACACATAACTATCCCTGAATATTAGATGTAAACACATTTAGGGCTTTGTTTATGAGAAGTGATGCATTGCTGTGTGAAAACAGGGATGCGTCACTTCTTAGTGCGCCCTCCTTGCGACATGATGCATGCTTCATATTTACTGTATGACGCATCATGTCGCAAGGAGTTACAGATACGTCAGTATTTCTGATGTATCTGTAGGCGCAAAAGTGATGCATTGCTGGGGTGTGTCTGAAAATAGACGCAACTCCAGCAATGTGTCTTTTCACATGGGGCAAGCCCCATGTTAAAGGGCCTGCATCAGTCGTACGCCTGCTGTGAGGCAGGTGTAAGATATTGACGCAATGGTGTCCTAGAAGTGGCACACTGAGTTCTCATATATTTCAATGGGCCACTTCTATGAGGCTTTTTGCAGGGGGAACATATACCCTACATACATTATACCTGGCGCAGGTATAATGTGGTGCAGGGGTTTACAAAGTGACGCATCTGCCTAGATGCGTCACTTTGTAAATAGGGCGCAACATGGCACATTTTTTACGCTGCTGGTGCATCACAAAAAGTGACCCACCAGCGGCATAAAAGTGAAGCAAGGACTCATAAATAAGGCCCTTAGAATTTGTACGAGTGTTCCATTGCACTGTCAGGGACCTAATGAAATGAAATAGTGTATTTAATAAATAGCGCAGCTACTCAGACTAGAGTGTCCTAGTGCGTGACAGCGGGAGGAAAACGTGCGTAAAATACCCATATATTATTAAAAAGCCAGGTTTTTAAGTTCCTCCTGAAAGAGAGTAGGTCTATGGTCTCAGAGACTTAGGGAGTCTATTCCACAATTTTGCACCTAGAAAGCTGAGGGATCTGACTCCAGTGCGGGCACGGCATATTTTAGGCACGATGGCCAGGTTGGCATTGGAAGATCTTAGGGGTCTAGATGTTGTGTAGCGATTAAATCCCTTATTTAGGTACCCGGCTCCTAAGCTGTGGAAAGCTTTAAAGAAGATGGTCATCGCTTTGAAGTCAATCTGTTCTTTTTTTGCGGAGCCAGTGTAAAGACTTAAGAATAGGGGTCATACTAGATCTGGGTTTAGGTCTCAGGATGACTCTGGCCGCCGCTTTCTGTACCACTTGTAGGAGCTGGATAAGGGTTTGGGAAGACTGAGGTACAAGCTGTTGTCATAGTCAAACTTTGATGTCACCAGAGCCTGCACCACAAGCTTTCTGCTCTCAAGCGGTGTCAGTGGCAGGAATTGTTTTTGCATCTGGAGTATGCCAAAGCAAGCGCCAGTTAGATTTTGGATTTGAAAGTGCATGGAGAGTGTCTTGTCTATGACAATTCCTAAGTTTTTGACTTTCGTCTTTTTTCTGCGGGTGGAGGCGGCAGATCTTTTGGCCACCAAGAGCTCCAGTCAGGCATTTCTAGATTACCAAAGAAAACAACTTTTGTTCATGTCATTATTGTACTTCAGCTGATTGATCTTAAGCCAGTCAAAAACCTTTGTTTTGCAAGACCTAATCATTGCTCCGTCAAAGTGGGTCCTTTTTCACATGTAAAAATCAGCTGAGTGTCATCAGCATAGGAAACAATTTTGGCACCCTCTTCCTCTACCAGACATGCAAGGGGGGATAGATATATATTAAAAAGGGCAGGACTGAGAATGGATGCCCAGAACCGGGATGAGAAGGGGGGGGGGCGATGGCCTGAGATCTATTTGGCAAGAAGGATGGCATCCATGTTAAGGCGGTCCCTCCCAGGCCGATGTTAGCAAGTCTCTTCAGGAGCCTCTCATGTGGGACCGTATCGAAGGCTGCCGACAGATCGAGCAGTATCAGAACAGCCTTGCCTCCCTGGTCCAGCTTACTCTAAAGAAATTCAGTCACTTCCAGCAGAGCGGACTCCGTACTGTAGTTAGCCCTAAAACCGGATTGGAACTCATGAAGGAGTTTCCCATCTTTAACGTGTTTTTTGAGGGCCTTGTTTACATGCTTCTCTAACACTTTGGAGAGGGCTGAAAGAAGGGAGATTGGCATGTAGTTGGCAGGGTCTGTCCGTTTGGCGTTAGCCTTTTTTATCAGTGGAAGAATCTTAGCATTCTTCCATAATTTCGGCATGTTGCCTTAGGAGAGGGACCATTAAAGAGCTGGTTTACCGTGGGGTTTATGGTGGGAGCTAATAGGTTCAGGATATTCGCTGGCCATGGGTTGGTAGGAGAGCCAGACTTAATGCTTTGGAGGAGGGTCAGTGACTCTTCAAGCTAAAACTCTGGGAAAGCTAGTAAAGATGGAGGGTCCAAGAGGTGAAAATTGCTATTAGAACTAAGGTAGAAGGTCAGTTCTTCCTCTGAGATGTTAGTTAAGGCTTGTTGGATCACAGAGATCTTTTTCTGGAAGAATTGAGCTATTTGCTTAGACAATTCTTCCATGCATGGTCCTTCCTTTGTGCCGGCTTTCAGGGCGGTGAAGGATTTAACTATGCTAATGAATTCCTTACTCTTATTTTGGGCATTTTCTATCTTGGATTGAAAGAAGTTTTTCTTTGCTGCCTTTACGAGAATGTAATGAGCATTTAAGGTACACTTTCCTGTCCTCAGGTTGATAGGATTTTCACCATTTCCATTCCATTTTTCTACATTTTCTTTTGCTAGATCTGAGGGAATCGTTAAACCATGGAGATGGTGGGGCCGACCTCTTTGAGGAGCAGGAAACAATCGGTACCGCTGAACCAATGTTGGTTCGGAGCATAAATCTATTGAGAGGGCGTCCGAGTCAGGGCAGCCAGACAGCTCTGGTAAGGAACGACCGAGGGTGTCTGCTAACATCGGGAAGGATATTTTATGGAACATCCTGTAATTAGGGACCCTCTGCCCTGCGTTAGCCCAAGGAGCTGTGGCAGAGTTGGGAATGATGAATTTTAATAGGAGGTGGTCAGACCAGGTAATGGGAAGAGGTAGGCTTACTGATATGTATAAGTTGTGAAAGATTTGGTCCTTCTCATTGGTGGCAGAAGAAATAGATTGAAACATGTTACAGGCCAGCAGCATCTCCAACAAGGAAATTGTCTGAGGGTCTAATCCATTGTTCATTTGTATATTGAAATCTCACAGGATAAGGCAGTTGTTGTATTTTAAGTCCAGGGAGGTGGTGGCTGTATTAAGTGTAGAAATAACATTTCTAATTACACCGGGAGGTCTGTAATCATAAAAACAGCTGTGCTATGATGGGGGGAAAAGGTACAGCAGAAGCCTAAGGACTCTGGGCCCTCGATGTTTTCCATCAGGATGGGAGAGCTGTCTAGTTTTTGATTGTAAATTATGGTGACACCGCCCCCCTTCCCACTCGGTCGGTCCCTCCTAAGGTTTTTATAACCCGTAGGAATGGCCGAGGTGATAGAAGGGTTGGAGGTTTCAGACAGCCAGGTCTCAGTGAAAATAAAAGATCAGACTGTTCGTCTAAAAGTAGGTCATAAATGTGTGGTTCATGCTTTTGCATAGAGCGACAATTTAAAAGGGTGGCCTTTAAGTCCTCTGTTTTTTATTGTTTTTAGACTTATTGTTGTGTGGGAGGATCATGGGTGTGAGTTTCCTGGGCTGGAGGAGAGACAAGTTGCACTTATTGCATCGAAAGTCTACCTCCAAGCTCGGAGCAGCCGCTGTACACTGACATAATGGTAGCCGCCTAAGGCTAAGCAGTTTTTTGCTATTGTAATATAGTGGAAGAAACTCACCGGAGGGGAAGTGGGCAGCATGGCCGGCGCTGGACGCCTCCGAGACGCTGACGGGCACAGACGGGCTTGCCTTTGGCATGCCAGCGGCGTGTCCGCTGCGCGCCCCCGTTTGCATCGGGAATGTGTAGGCTAATGCCTATGATGCCAACTGGATCGCTAATGCAGCTGAGGAAGCGAAAACTGTGTGGGCGGAAGTGAGGAGCCCGATAGTAGCCCCAGCCCTCCGCACAATCAGTGTATAAGCCGCGGTGGACCAGGACTGGAGGAAAAGCGAGATGCGAATCGGAGCAGCTATGGAGGTGTAGGCAAGCAAAATCAAGTAAAGTGCGAGTGCGCGTAGGTAGAAGAAATTGATAAAAAGCACAGAGTAATTCAGACACACATATACAATTTTAAAAGTATCAAAAACCTAGTAGCAGGGCAGGAAACACTAAATCCTACCGCTGTCAGCTGCACACGTCCATTTGCATCGGGAATATATAGGCTAATGCCTATGATGCAAACTGGATCGCTAACGCAGCTGAGGAAGCGGACACTGTGTGGGTGGAAGTGAGGAGCCCGATAGTAGCCCCAGCCCTCAGCACAATCGGCGTACATGCCGTGATGGACCAGGACTGGAGGAAATGCGAGTTGCGAATCGGAGCAGCTAAGGAGGTGCAGGCAAGCAGAATCAAGTAAAGTGCAAGTGCGCGTAGGTAGGAGAAATTGTTAAAAACCACAGAGTAATTCAGCCACACATATACAATTTAAATAGTATTCAAAACCTAGCAGCAGGGCAGGAAACACTAAATCCTACCGCTGTCAGCTGCGCGCATCCGTTCACATCAGGAATATATAGGCTAATACCTATTATGCAAAATGGATCGTTAACGCAGCTGAGGAAGCGGAAACGGCGTGGGACACAGGGGCCCAAATTGGATCATAAATTCAAAGCTGTTCTGAACAGGGGCCCCCAAAATATGTTTGGCCCAGGGCCCCCAAAATCCTTAAGATGTCCCTGTAAATGAGTCCCTAAATGTGCTCTCATGGTTTGTCGATACTGCAGCAGCAAACTCCAGTCATTTGCGCTCGATTTGCAAAACCATGTTGATCACAAATTATAGTTTACGTTCAAAATGTGTCTCCTAGCCAACCCCCAGTTAGAGCCGCTATGCCTGGCTCCAGGCGCGCAACGCCCATTGGGCTCAAAGGGCTTCAGCCACCCCCCCCCCCCCCCCCCATGTGTGTGGCAGCTTCCCGGGCGCGCACACACAGCCGCACCCGAGTACTCCAAAGGTCTTTAAAAGACCATTTGCATGTTAATGAGGCTTTGTCGTTTTTTCACCCGTTCTTAGAGCCCCTGCATCTCCACACTTCTAACTGCTAGAAGAACTAGCCCCTCCCCCGAATTTTTCCTTAGCCCAACCCCCCCGACATTGGGCTCTAGTTTCGCCTCTGCCTGGCTCCTGTACTTCTGGAGACCTCCAGCAGCCGCAGGAAGCTTTTCGTTTGAGCATGCGCATGGATCTTTTGCTCTCATCGCTGCTAAAAGTTTATAATTTTGTGAGATACCGCGTTACTGGTGACCCCTGCAATTACAGTCTGCGTCACAGCGTGCACAGTTCACCACAGTTCGCAGCAGAGTGACACCTGTAGTCAGGCATAAATCACTTCACGGGAACAAATACATACTAAAAATCATATTTAAGAGACAGACTGACACCGGAACAAATGATTTACTGGCGAGAAGATACGAAGCCAATGACATGAGGCAATTTAACATCTTCACAAGTGTTTCTGAGTTAATGGAAATGCTGCCAGGCTCCGATGAATCAAACAACAGCGCCTTCGGCAGCCATTTAATAAGCACAGCCTGCGCCCCCTCTTGCTGCCCAGGTGGTGAAGGCGATGCAGCTATTGTCTCTCATTTCCCCTATCACGTGGTAGCTATGTTAGCAGTAGCATCTCCCTTTAAACGAGTGTCCAGTACTGTGCGGAAATGCTAACTTTGCTTTCCTCAATATATGCTTTCCCAGTGGACATACCGGTTCGGAGGCAGACAGTCCACACTGCCATGCTAGTATTTCCCCAGTAGGCGGCAGGCTAGAGGTCTGCTTAGGGAGCAGAGTGTGCTGCCATGATCAAACTATGTCCATTTAAGCCCAATGTTTGAGACATAATGCGGCTTCATGTTTCAGTTGGTCATTTACAGATGTTTTCCTCTGGACCGTGCTGATGGCATGCAAGAGTAGGACAAGTGATAAACTGCAATGTGGAAGAATCTATTTGCCTCTTGGAATTGTCTTAGGCGCTTGCTGGCTGCAGCGAGGATGCTTCCTCAACCTGTCGGATGACAATTCTGTATTTCTTCACAGGACATTTTAGTTTACTATTCAAAAGTTACATGCCACAACTGGATCCAGTTAAAACCAGTTGGAACCCATCAACTGGAATTTCCTTCATGGATGGTAAACTTAGTACATAGGTTTATTTAGATTCTGATATCCTTAGAGTTGGAAATGCTTCATGCTTTAGGCAGGATCTGTCTGGTCGAGGCCGTCTTCCCAGGTCCCCTTTTTCTCAAAATGATGATCTGGACTTTGAATTTGTTGAGTTATTTATTTCTGGTACCTCAAACTTTAGCACATTCAGAACACGACGAAATTATATAAGCTCAGGGACACATTTAAGGCCAAATTTCCAAACGTTGTTTGCGGACAGTCGCGCAACGCGACACAAAAGATAGAGTCAATTTACCGTTTTAAAGGCCCACATGTGCAGCACTGCGCAACCACGCAGACTTTAGTAAATGTGGTGCTCAGGCTTCTGCAAATGTTGCTCTTGCCCAGACTCCCTGACTTCCAGGGGACCTAGCTCATAGCGACCAACATTTGCTGATGCTTCGATGTGCTTTTCAATGGACGAAACCGGCAAAGCCGCACTGCATGCTATTCATTTGTAAGAGAAGACTGGACAACTTCCTATTATTCTATTTGCAGTATGTCAGAGGAGAATATCAATGTTTACAAAAAGTTGACATTTGGCTTGGTGCCTCTGGTTTGTAAAAAAACAAATGAGTAAAAAAACGTGTAGAACCTTTACAAATGATAAAAACCTCAGGGAGTTATGGAAGTGGTTTGCGTGCATTGTAGGACACTGTGTATCATCATTGCTATTCACCCAGAACACTGCTGTACACAACCAAGGGCCTGCTTACGATGGCTGTGAGCCCACCACCAACAGGTTGCCAGTGGCGGGTTCAACGCCATCGTAAGGCCATCCACCGCCCGCCAGATTGTAATGGCGGGCAGTTTGCTGGCGGGTGCCCTGCATCCACAGAATGGTGGCAGTGCCTAGCACGCACCCCCGCCAGATTTGGATGCTGGATCCCAGCCAGCCTTTCCATGGTGGTTCCCCTGCCATGGAAAGACTGGCGGGGATGTACTTTGGGTGCCTGTAGCGGGCCCACCCTTGCCCCTGGGTACCTTGAACTTCCACTTGTGGGGCACCTATGGTGCCCCCCTACATTTCCCTGCACCATGTGGTAGGCACCGCATGGTGCCTGCCACATAGTGCAGGAAAATGTTCAAGGTGCATTTTTAACCCTGCGGAGGGTGCTCCAGCTAGCAGCACCCACCACAATGTTAAACATTGCAGATGCGACCACCGTGGTGGTGGTCACATTGTAATTACATGAGTAGGACCGCTGCCTCATAGGCAGCTGGCCCCCATCCCCGGGACGATGGCGACAGACTGAAGGCCGTCCGCCATTGTACTGAGCCCCCAAGTCTCGAAACACTCAACGTGTTTTATTTTTTAACAGTTTTATATAGCATTCAGTGACAAAATGTGTGTGGGCCTTTTACTTTCCAGCATCTTATAACATAGTATCTTTAGGAAATAAACTTTCGAATCCAGAAACATAATTTATAAAAATAGTGAGCAAGGAGTACCGTAACCAAAGCCGATGCCACGTCAAGGAAGATAACTCTTTGTTAGGTCAGGTTGAGGCAGGGCTTTTCTATGGTGTAATGATAAGTGGCTCTGTTGACAGTATGTTATCTTATGTTGTGGAGTGTTGTGTTGTGTTATGATATATGTATAGAGCACAACTCATCCGGGAGGGTATCCTTTTGCTGAAGCAGAAGCTGTATGGGCTGTAGGTATGCCAGAGCAAGTTGAAAAGCCAGGTCTTCAGTTTCTTGCAGAATTCGAGAGCCGAGGAAGTGGTCCTGATATGCAGGGGCAGGTTGTTCCAGCTGTAGGAGCGAGGCAGGAGAAGGCACAACCACAGGATATAGTTTTGTGTTTGGAGGGGGATGTGTACAAGTACGAGCCCAGCTGAGTGAAGATCTCTGGTAGACTTATGGAAGTTTATGCAGTTGTTGAGGTATGTGTGGCCAATACTGTGTAAGGCTTTGTGTGCATGAGCAGTTTGAAGAGTGTTCATTTGTGGACTGGGAGTCAGTGGAGCTCTTTGAATTGTGGGGTGGGAGTTTGAGGACACACAGAGAATCGGTTCCTCTTCAATGGTAGATCTGGAGAACATCTGTATTAGAACCTCAGTGTCTCCAGAGGCAATATCTCTTTCACAGTGGTAATGGGAAGTCTTGATCTCTTGCTACAGACCTGTAACTCGAGATAAAGCTCCCTTCCCACAGAACAAATCTATAAGATCCATGTAACTTCAGAACAGCTCTGATGACAGATTACTAATCTTGTAAGGTATGTCAAATACAGTTTTTCTGCTTTGCTCTTAGGGCCTACCAGAGAAATTGTTTTCAACCTGATGGATAGTGTTACTTTAATAAATCTGAGGATTTGTAATTTCTCTAACGTTAGAGATAATTCAGTAGTTAAGTTTCTAAGCCTATCACGTGGAGGATAATGTTGCTTTCACATTTTTAGGTCTTTAGGCTCTCTGTGACCAGTAACCTGAAATCTAGGTCTGAGGTATGATGTTGTTTCCTATTTCCGTTTTCGATATGAGAAGGATATTTTAGGAGCTCCAGAAAGTGAAGGCTAGCTCAGATGTTACAAGCATGAAACAGTAAGATCTGTGTAGACTTTCGGTTAGATTTTCTGTCCGATGCATGAGCCTGTAAGACATTTGTAACCTGAAGAAAAGCTCTGTGGTCAGAGGCTCAAAATTGTTCAATCAGTCAAACCTGTAGAACAGCTTTGCTGTGAGATGTCTGGGAATGTTTATCTCTAATAGACGTGAAAATTCTATTGTCATAAGCCTGAGCATGTAAGATGTAAGTGTTAAATCTAGAGAAAGGTTTGTCAAGAATGAATGAGGAGCCAGTCTGGTAGACGAGCGTATCTGCTTTACTAACATTTTTGCCCTCAGGTAAAGTGTGTGGTTCCTAGGGATAGTCAAGGTATCATCCTTCCAAAAACTGAAACTGTGTACCACCTTCCATCAATCTCTCTTTCTCTAAGCATTCCAAACAAAAGCTCAGATGTGCAAAGAATGGGGTCTCACAGGATTCTTAGCACCTCCCTTTCTTACTCACAACAATACAAAAAAAAAACTAATTTTCCTGCACATATAGTACAGGGTCAAATATCTACAATCACTGTTGGCGGAGAGGGAACTCCATTGCAATGGTGATGGAGTTCCCCTCTGCCAACACAGTTGTCGCCAGCCCAATTTATCTGTTTATTGGACCATACGTTTGGCTATGGCGGTGACTACCCCATTACCGCCGTAGACAAACATCTTCAATGGCCCAACGGAGTAAGGATTGTTGGGGAATTGGCTATATGTCTAGTCGCCCAATTAGGATGGGCTGACACATAACCAATTTTACCATCCATCACAGCAAAGCAAGCCCTGGCGGTAAGTGACAAAAATTGCTGCCCTCATCATGGGAGATGACTCTAATGGCGAGGAAGGCGTTATCTTTTTTTATTTTCAAAAAGAAAATCTCCCACTTCAGGAATTTCTTTTTAAAAATAAAGAAGAAACACATTTGGGGTATAGTTCCATCATGTTGATGGGGCCCTGCACCAAACTGTGATAAGCATTGGCATGAATTGCTGTGATGGCGGCTCATGGCAATGCTTTAGAAATTAATGACAGCTTGGTGGTCGTTCCTAAGTTTGGCAGCCGGCATCTCAGTCAGGGTGATGGAGTATTTACTTGATCAACCTGAAGGAGAAATTGGATTCCCACCGAGAACCAGTTAATACAAGACCTAAAAACACAGGACCCAGAGTGCACTGGCAGAAACAAGGAACCTCCCTTCAGTTGCAGGTTATTCTCCTTGCGGTCATTGTAACATTTGCAGATATTCAAAGAGGACTAAGCAACTTGATTTTGGGATGCACACCCCATAGGTGCTAATTACTTTTCCAACTGTGATTCTTCCAACGTAGTGTATCTAGCATGCCTTTGGAAGCTACTCCCCACTTTGGGATCAAAACTTTTTTATTGACAAATAATTAGGCAGGTCACATACACAGCAAGTCGCCCACAACACCCTTCGGGCCAGCCGCGGCAGTGAAATACATGTTAAAAGGCAAAGCGTGATTCATTAAAGTGGTAGTCAAAAGCTAAGGGGAGAATACACAGCTTATCACCTTCAACCCAGATTGGGCCATCCGCATGTGGGAGGCAAAGAGTGAAGGACAATCAAGTGCACTAATAGTGCAGGAGTTATCAGGCATTGCTGAGAGAACCACTGCCTTGGTATTGATTTGCTGAGTGCCTTGTAGATTTTGCATCCTGATGGGGAGTTCAAAGTAAAACAGGTGTAATGTAACATATACCATTGAACAAGAAACCCCCTCTCCTCCACCCTCCACCCTCTCCCCTTCCGACTAGGCCATTCAAAGTGTGTAAGATCGCTAGAAGGATTGCCATTGGTCAGAGGCAATGTGATTATAGCGCCTTATCTTCTCCCTGTTCGGATGATAGTAGTAGCTTCAGAATATGCAAATATCTGTAGGGCAGGTCAGTTACCTGAACTCTTTGGACAGCATAGTTATAAACAGGGACCATATTTTTGCATAGAGTGTGAGTTCAGCGTTGACGGCCATTGAGAGTCTTTCCCTACCCAGCAATGTCCATAGTTGGTGAAGTTATTGCCTATGGTCTGGAGGTTTGTATGAGCCCCAATTTGCCAGGAGTACCCTGTGTGCAGCATTAAGGGCCATAGCTATCTGTTGCCCCCTAATGGACCGGAGCAGGTAAGTGAGAACATTGGGGAGTCCCAGTGGTATGTAGGCAGGGAATCACAGCAACTCCCTTCTAAAAGCACTGTCTTTGTCATTCAGAATTAACTCCCAGAATCTTGTGAGCTTGGACAATTCCACAGGAGGTGTATTAGTCTCCCGGGGTTGCCACAGTCTCTCCACTACTGACCATCACAAAGCGTATTCCATTTCTGGATACGTGCCGGGATATAGTACCAGTATGAGCTAATTTTATAGGCTGTTTCAGTGTGTCCTGTATGGGATACAGACCAGATATTGACAGGGTGAGAACCTGTGTATAACTGTGCACTGTTCACAAAGTGTCTACTCTGACACTATATAATTTTTGAAATCATAGTGTGTTTTAATTTTCAACAAAGAAACAAAACATTATCTGGAACTTTCCACATTATTTGGGTGTAAAACAGCAAGTAAAGATATTGCGGTTTGTACCAAAACAAATTCATATCATGTATGCATGAAGAACACAATCTCATACAAGAGTCATGTGTGACATTAATTCAATTACATGTTATAAACATCTGATAATACGACAAGATTACAACACAACAAAAATTTTTAATGCCCAATGCATTTCGGAACCAGCCGGTTCCTTCGTCAGGGGCCAGTCTGAAAAATAGAAAATAAACCATTTTGCTTGTGAGTACATTGTGCTTGGGGCTCAATCTCTAGCAATCTAAGTGTGAACAAACATGTCTCAAAGAGTTACCTGTTCGTGTGTGTAATTTTACTATGCTCTGAAAGAGATAAAAATGTGACCATGTCAGCAACAACTGGGGCTATGGGGTATACGTGAGTGATGGCAGTAGAAAACTGCCAAATTCACGCTTACCTGTTTATGAGAAACCTCGTGATTCTGAAAATGTAAAAGACAGGCTGTGTAGAGTAAATGAAGCTAACAGAACCTGGGATAAAAAAGTATACACAAGTGTATTGTTTCTCGAGGAGATAGAAATCTTACCTCTGCCGAAATACTTTTAGAAGCTGAGTGGGGAATAAATGAAAAATAGACAAACGTGCCATATTAAATAAATGGAGTTAGCGGGAGATGCAAATTGTGCAGTCTACACAACTATCGAGCGTTTCCAAAAGGTAAAAGTCTTACCTCTAGAGAGATGTAAGATTTCGGCAGAGGTAAGATTTCTATCTCCTCGAGAAACAATACACTTGTGTATACTTTTTTATCCCAGGTTCTGTTAGCTTCATTTACTCTACACAGCCTGTCTTTTACATTTTCAGAATCACGAGGTTTCTCATAAACAGGTAAGCGTGAATTTGGCAGTTTTCTACTTCCATCACTCACGTATACCCCATAGCCCCAGTTGTTGCTGACATGGTCACATTTTTATCTCTTTCAGAGCATAGTAAAATTACACACACGAACAGGTATCTCTTTGAGACATGTTTGTTCACACTTAGATTGCTAGAGATTGAGCCCCAAGCACAATGTACTCACAAGCAAAATGGTTTATTTTCTATTTTTCAGACTGGCCCCTGACGAAGGAACCGGCTGGTTCCGAAATGCATTGGGCATTAAAAAATGTTGTTGTGTTGTAATCTTGTCGTATTATCAGATGTTTATAACATGTAATTGAATTAATGTCACACATGACTCTTGTATGAGATTGTGTTCTTCATGCATACATGATATGAATTTGTTTTGGTACAAACCGCAATATCTTTACTTGCTGTTTTACACCCAAATAATGTGGAAAGTTCCAGATAATGTTTTGTTTCTTTGTTGAAAATTAAAACACACTATGATTTCAAAAATTATATAGTGTCAGAGTAGACACTTTGTGAACAGTGCACAGTTATACACAGGTTCTCACCCTGTCAATATCTGGTCTTTAGCACAGTAGGAGAGGACAAACTCCTACATAACTGTAGCACCGTTGTTCTATAAAACGTAGAACTATAGACAGAATCAGTTCAGCATTGGAGTGCTCTCCCTACATAACCGCTGTTTCACCAGTTTTATTTGTCCACCAAGGAGGAGCACCCACCCAAACTAAAAATGTCGTTTGAATCTATAACAAACATAACAGACAACAGAGCAACTACCTTGGTTTACACCACAGATCAAGTATCTGAAATGTATTCTTTAATTCAGGAAGTAAAAAACATGGACACACACAGTGGCTCGATCTCGCAACAACTTAAGCAACTAGAATATCTAACCAGACGTCAACTCAACCAACAACTTCATGCTTCCACATTAGTACAGTATCACAAAGCCAAACGGATCCCCAGAGGACTACGACTTTCAATAAGACCCATGCTATTTCGTTTCCACCTTAACCCGATCTTCATGAACAAATGGTTCTCAATCCTCAACAAATGTTCTCTTGACCTGATTCTTCTAATTATTGAGGAGCTTTCCAAAACCATCAAGGATCTTGAACAAGAAATTAACACACTGAAAGAAGAACTCCAGATCAGGCTAGAACATGACACTTGGAAAATCAACTTAGAGGGCTTGAACATAAAACTAGACAAATACAGTAGAGAATTACAAGAGGGGAAACTAAGGAAGTATAAAAGAGATACTATCGACTACAAGTTAAACGAGGTTTACACCTGGGCCGAAATATATGCACACAAAAGATTTGAACCCCGTAAACCTAACACGCATTCATCGGAAGAAAGTCTGGTCTCAGATAAGGATATCTCAACATCCAGAATACCAGTGCAACCTGGAACCTCGTCTTCTCACTCACAAACCCCAACTAAGGATGCTACTGAACACGCCGATAAGACAAGCTCGGTGTCTTTTTTGTCTCAGGCCCCGGACCAAGGAATACCACCAGCCTCACAAATAGAGACACAATGTGCAACAGCAAGACCAGGCGAGGAAAGGGCAGGAAAATCGCTACGCAGCGGGAAGAACATTCCCTGATTATAAACATTTCATCAACTAACATCACACCCCACCAAAAAGCAGTTTTGAATAGAAGCTTGTCCTTTGTTCCAACCAGTCATGCTAACCAATTGGAAATTGATGTTGCACTCTACAAGTTTATGCGGACATTACGCTTACGTCACTATTTCTCTAACGTTGTGGCTACAGATGCAACTCCAGAAACTGTCAAACTGACAAAATTTAAGCCTCGTAGTACTTTTCAAGCCCCAGTGTCCCATAAGATGCTGGACACATTCGAGATTATGGTCAAAAAGGACATACAAAATTTGACTTTCCGCTCGCACACCCACCAGAACCTGACGAACAAAGAAAGAATCACCCTGGGAACCCTTGCAAACAATCCAGATATCACCATTCAACCCGCTGACAAGGGAGGAGCAATTGTCATAATGGACACAGAATTCTACCAACAACAAGTCAATAACCACGTGAATAATCCAGATATATATTTACCATTACAAACTGATCCAACATCACAACTTGACACCATCTTACAAGTTATCCTGAAAAAAGCATATGACTCAGGTTGGATCAATGAACAGACCAGACAGTTTCTCACCACACCAGATCCGCGCAGACCCCATCTTTACATGCTACCTATAATACATAAAAATCTACAACAACCACCCTTCAGACCTATTGTCTCAGGATGTGGGTCAATTTTCGACACCGTGGGCAAATATCTGGATCATTATCTGCAGAAGTTTGTGCAGAACTGGTGGTCATACACCAAGGATACCACAGACTTCCTCAAAAAACTTGAGCTGATTCAACCCAATATCCAATCTACCTGGCTATTGTGCACCATTGACGTGGTGGCTCTCTACACCTCTATTCCTCATTCTTCAGGTATGGAGGCAGTTGAATGGGCCCTTCTCCAACGCGAAGACATTGACACAGAGAAAGTTTTCATTTTACAGCTACTACATTTTTGCCTTCATCACAGCTACTTCAAATGGAATGAAAGATTTTATGCTCAACTCTCGGGAACCTCTATGGGTTTTCCGGGGGCCCCATCGTACGCAAATATCTTCATGGCGATGTTCGAACAGGAATACATCATGGACATTCCCCAGTGGTGGTCGAACATCTACACATACTGTCGATACATCGATGACATCTTTTTGGTTTGGACTAACTCACAGCAACTTCTCGAACAAATGATAACCACTCTAAATTCCCACAACCCCAGGATTCAATTCACTCACAAAATTGACACACAGTCTATCCAATACCTTGACGTCACCATCATCGAAAACCCAGATGGACTTGAACTGACCACGACAGTATATTCTAAACCAACAGATCGCAATAACGCGCTACAATTTTCCAGCTTCCACCCCAATAACCTCATCAACAATCTACCTTACTCCCAGTTCATTCGGATTAAACGTATTTGCTCAGACACATCCGACAGCACAACTAAAATAAGTGAATACAAAGAAAAATATCAGGAACGGGGGTACCCTCTCACTATTATTGAGACATGTGCACAAAGAGCGATGGCAAAATCACGTGGAGAATTACTCACATCAATCAGGAAAACCAACAAATCAAACATAGTGTTCTTATCTAAATACTCGACCAGTTCCTCTGCTATTAAAAGAATCATTAACAAACGCTGGGAACTACTAGCCAACGAAACCGATTTCAATAACATCTTTCGAGAATTGCCTCTGCATGCCTACACCCGAGGTCAAAATCTTCGAGAACTAATATCTTCCACGAAGAAACCCCACACCACCAGCATTAAAAAAGGAACTTTGAAATGTCAAAACTGTTTGCATTGTAACAACATCATCCCAGGTAATATTTTAAAACACCCCACCACGGGCAAGGACGTTTTGCTTAGACACACCAGTGACTGCAACACCACAAATGTAATCTACGGGATCAAATGCCCGTGTGGCAAACTGTATATTGGCAAAACCGAACGGAAAATGAAAACACGACTTACAGAACACAAAAGTCGCATCAGAACTCAGAGCAAAAACTCACCTCTGGCGACCCACTGGCACGAAGCATGCCATTCAATTTCACAACTTAGATTCCAAATAATCGAACATGTGGAGCAACAACAAGGAGTCAATACCCACCTTAGACTCCTACAAAGGGAGATCTTCTGGATCAAACTTTTGGATACCATGGCACCGACCGGTCTCAATGACAGGTTAGACATGTCATGTTTTATTTAACTATGAGCTAACTGACTAGACCTAGAAGCCCTAGGTGGCTTTATATTTCTCATGCAAGTGACAAGCACTTCAGCACAACTAGAACACCAATACAATGACACACACACATCACCCACCAGCACACTATTTCTTAAACCACTTGTCACTCTTTCGTTTCCTTCGGTGACCTATCTATCCTTATGTCTTGATTTTCACACATGTCTCCGCTTTGCACCTACATTCCCCATATGTTCCTCTTGTCTAACATGAGGCTTATTCTCAACTAAAAGAGGCTGCATTCGAAGCACTTTGTACACTTTGGTTTCTCACTCCTAGCCCTAACCGTGTATATTTTTTACACACTCCAGGCAGGAATCTCAGCTCCTGAGACGTTCTGCTTGCTTCCCCGACTGCGTGTTTACTGCCATAAACGATTATACATTTTTCTTTCCGAATACTTTTTCTCCTTCATTTAAATTTACATTTCTCTTACGATAGCATTTTATGACCTTTGTGTATTTTCACATCCTTGCAAGTCGATCGTCTCCGTTCCAAGATGGCGCTTCCGTGCGTCCGTCTAATTTCAAACACCAAGTTGGTTGCATCTACTCCCAATAGTCCGCTGTCTATCTTGAGTACTTCCGGTTCGTGTTCCGGTTTCTATCTTGAAATAGCATCCGCGACTCGACTTTTTGCACCCGCCTATCTATTGAGGAGAATCGTCGGTTACTCTTTTCCGCCAAACTACCCTTCAGGTAAGGCTTCCGTCACTAGCACTGTCGGTGGCCGATGTACCCGTTAACTTCAGTCATGCGTTTTTTTAAAATCTTGCTTTCTCTACTCTCTTCGCAGCTTCTTAAAACATCTCTCTAGAGGTAAGACTTTCACCTTTTGGAAACGCTCGATAGTTGTGTAGACTGCACAATTTGCATCTCCCGCTAACTCCATTTATTTAATACGGCACGTTTGTCTATTTTTCATTTATTCCCCACTCAGCTTCTAAAAGTATTTCGGCAGAGGTAAGATTTCTATCTCCTCGAGAAACAATACACTTGTGTATACTTTTTTATCCCAGGTTCTGTTAGCTTCATTTACTCTACACAGCCTGTCTTTTACATTTTCAGAATCACGAGGTTTCTCATAAACAGGTAAGCGTGAATTTGGCAGTTTTCTACTGCCATCACTCACGTATACCCCATAGCCCCAGTTGTTGCTGACATGGTCACATTTTTATCTCTTTCAGAGCATAGTAAAATTACACACACGAACAGGTAACTCTTTGAGACATGTTTGTTCACACTTAGATTGCTAGAGATTGAGCCCCAAGCACAATGTACTCACAAGCAAAATGGTTTATTTTCTATTTTTCAGACTGGCCCCTGACGAAGGAACCGGATGGTTCCGAAATGCATTGGGCATTAAAAATGTTTGTTGTGTTGTAATCTTGTCGTATTATCAGATGTTTATAACATGTAATTGAATTAATGTCACACATGACTCTTGTATGAGATTGTGTTCTTCATGCATACATGATATGAATTTGTTTTGGTACAAACCGCAATATCTTTACTTGCTGTTTTACACCCAAATAATGTGGAAAGTTCCAGATAATGTTTTGTTTCTTTGTTGAAAATTAAAACACACTATGATTTCAAAAATTATATAGTGTCAGAGTAGACACTTTGTGAACAGTGCACAGTTATACACAGGTTCTCACCCTGTCAATATCTGGTCTTTAGCACAGTAGGAGAGGACAAACTCCTACATAACTGTAGCACCGTTGTTCTATAAAACGTAGAACTATAGACAGAATCAGTTCAGCATTGGAGTGCTCTCCCTACATAACCGCTGTTTCACCTGTATGGGATACAGCCATTTGAACGCAACTTTTACTACGCGTTGCTATTACATGGAATGCGTTACAACGCATGCGATGTAACAATGCGTAGCGTTTACTACGCATACCATTACATCGCATGCGCTTTTTTAACGCATGCAATTTAATTGTTATCCAAGTCATTGTGAGGAAACTGAGGCTGTTTCCTCACAACTACGTGCATCGCCCCTCAAAGCAGGAAGCAGGAACCGGGAGCAGAGACCGCGACGCTGGAGAGGAACCATGAGGAAAGGGAGGTAAGGGGGTTTGCACTTGGGATGGGGGTTACTTTTGTAGGGTTTAGGGTAGTGTCAAAGTAGTGTTGTAATGTTTGTGTTGTGTGGGGTTGTGTTTTATGTTTTAGGGGATTTTTAGGATGTTTGTGTAGTGTAGTGTAGTGTTTTAGGGTTGTGTCAGTGTTTTAGGGTTTAGTGTAGTGTTATAGTCTTTGTGTGGTGTAGTGTTTTAAGGTAGATTCAGTGTTTTAGGGTTTAGAATAGTGTTGTAGTGTTTGTGTAGTGTAGTGTTTTAGGGTAGTGTCAGTGTTTTAGGGTTTAGTGTAGTGTTGTGTTTGTGTAGTGCAGTGTATTAGAGTAGTGCCAGTGTGTTAGGGTTAAGTGTAATGTTGTAGTGTTTGTGTAGTGTAGTGTTTTAGGGTAGTATTGTAGTGTTTGTGTAGTGTAGTGTTTTAGGGTTTAGGGTAGTGTTGTGGTGTTTGTGTAGTGTAGTGTTTTTAGGGTAGTATCGGGGGGTCGTGCAAGGTAGTGTAGTGTTATTGTAGGGAGAGGACTGGGGGTCAGGGGAGGGTTTGTGCACGTGCGGAAGGAGAGGCTAGGAAATGGTCTAGGCGTGTTTAGGTTTTTTGTGCTGTGGAATAAAACATGTAGTCCCGTTCTTTCGGGTGTTGAAGGCACCACACATCGTGTAGCCTGCAGTCAGCTAGCCAGGTCAATTCCTTTGGGGTGAAGACCCCTGCCTGTCCTGTCCGTTGCCCGGAACGGTCCTGCCGCCCGTCCATGACTAAGTTAAAGTCTCCACCCACTAAGATAGCCTGATCTGGAGTTTGAAGAACCCCTGTGAGTGCCTCCATATAAAATTTCTCCTGACACTCGTTGGGGGCGTAGGGAAGCTATTGTGAAGTGAAGTGTGCCTAGTTGTACCCGGATGGCCAATAAGCGACCCTTAATCTCAAAACAAGTCCCTAAGTTAGTCCCCTGAAAGCGACTGGAGAATATAACTGCCACCCCCCCTCTTTTCCCCCTCCGCGACGACCAAAACTGATGTGGGAATCTCGTATTTTACATTCAATGGGTGTCTTGAACTAGCTAATGTGTTTCCTGAAGCAAACAAATATACCCTTGTCAGTGTTCTAAAAAGGAAAGTTTGCAGATCTTTTAATGGATTTCTAAGGCCTTTTACATTAAGACTAAGTAGTTTGACCTCCATAGTACAAATGGTGACGGAAACCAGGCAAGTGGAAGTGGGGGGCCCAGGATGCTAGCTGCGTCATGCAGGAGAGCCAGATATGTAGGGTGCGGTCGCAGATATGCACATATACGTCGCTAGGCCCATAAGTAGTCAGTCGGAAGGGAAGGCCCGTAACGATACCCAAACCCCTGAACAAGCAACAAAAAATAAAATAAACAAGTAGTCCATAAAGTCTTTCGTGACTTGGAAGTCTGGATCCATGGGGGTTACCAGGGAAGAGCGAGTCAACACTGTTCGAGATAAGTTAATGCCTCCGCCCCCACCCCTGTGTCAGCAACCCCTCTGCCACTGCATAGTACCTCATGAGGGGGGATCAGCATCTTGGTTGTCCCCGCCAGAGAGGGAGTGCAGCACCTCCGATCACTCTTTCACCAGGTCCAGCCGGTAGAGTGCTGGCCTCCGACCCCTCTGGGGCCCCCTGCCGTTCCCATCTCTGACCCTCTCCACCTGTGAAGTGCACAGGGAGACAGCATCAGAGGGTGCTATCTTGAGGATTTTAAAAGCCTCTGACAGAGAGCGTACTTGGTGAGTTTTGCCATTCAGTTGGAAAATAAGGCAAAATGGGTGGCCCCAGGAGTAGGAAATGCCCTGAGAGCAGAGGTGTCTGGTGACCGGGCAAAATTCCTTCTATTTCAGGAGACTATATGCTGCAATGTCTTGAAATAGTTGGAGGGGATGGACACAAAATTGTATCTTCTGGTTTGGTCAGGCTGCCCTGAGGATTACTTCCTTCTCCGTAAAGTTGTGGACACAGAGCAGGATGTCTGCAGGTGGCCGGGGTGGTGTCTTGGGGAGGCCAACACTATGAAATCTATCTAACTTGATGTTACTCAGCTTATTGTCTCCCAGTATGCTTCTAAACAAGGCGTTCCCTCAGCGCCCATGGAGGCTCCCCTAATGCGAATGTTGTTTCTTCGCGACCTATTTTCAAGGTCTTCTGCATGAGCCTGGAGAACAAACTGCTGATCTTGTAGGCGAATGATCTCCTCTTGTAGGGGTTCGATTTCCACATCTCCAGTTAGGCAGCCCTCTTCCAGGACTGCCACTCTCTCTCCCACCTCGTTGATGTCTCAGCGCGCCTCCCTGAGCTCCAGCGTGAGATCCTTAACTGTCTGTAGATCCTCCCGTAATGATGCTTTCTCTTGTTGGTTGTCCATCGTACCTTTAATCAACATGTCCTTGACAGATCTATCTTTTTTGCCTTTGGTTGAGGCCATGGCTCTGCACCCTCGCATCGGGATAGCAAAGGGTGTGTGGGTGCAACCAGATTATCTCCCAAGGTATCTACCAGTGCAGAGTTGGGTTCCCACCAGGACCAGTGTGCAGGTAGTCACTGCATCCCAGCTCGGCCACAGGACCCAGCCCAGGTCAGCTCCGGCGGCAAGCGAGTATTAGTCGCCCAGCCACTCAGCTGCAGATGTCCGGCTGTGCTAGTGGACCCCCACCAGGATCCGAGGAGATACGGGTCCAAGGGCTCAGGGAGAAGTCAATCCTCTGTAGGCTGCTGAGGCACGTCTTGTGCTCCCCCAAAGGTCCACCCAACACAGCGGGGAGCCGTATGTACAGGCAAGACTGCTCGGCTTTGGTATGCTGGTCTGTGCTGAGCTGAGGGCCTATGCCCGCTGTTCAAGAGGCGGAGCTTGAGAACTCCCGAGGGACATCCTGTGTAGTCCTCAGCCTTGATGATTAGAGGTCCCCTCTCCCATAGAGCCACCAGAGCAAAGGTGCGCCCCGTAGGTGCATTCTGGTGGAGGCTATGTAAGTCAGGGCCCAAAGAGCTTTGCAATCTGAAGAGAAGCCGTTGTGGAGGGCCCACACCTAAGAAGCCACGTTCAAGGGTACAGGCCCAGCTCCGGGCCCACATGGATGCCCAGCACCTCCACCGCTGAGGCCCCGACCCCAGCAGCAGTCCAGGGAAAATGCTTGTGGGGTCGGGATTTAGGCTTTGCCACATCCTACACGCCCCCCCAGGGGTCCAGGAAACACTGGCAGGAGTAATGCTGCATGAGGGGCTAGCGCAAAAACTGTGGCATTGGTGGCAGCTAAATCGTTCTGGGGCAAGCACGGGCCAAGCTCACTCACCGCCAACGATCTGCAATGCTGGCATGCCCCCGGTGTTGCACGAGTCCACTCCCCCCAGGTGTGCTGTCTGGCTTCAGGAGGGTGCAGGGCCGCCCACATGAGAGCCTCCAGGTCTGGGACAACGACCCCTCTTTATTCACCACTCCCCTGGGGGCCGCCGTGCCTCCCGTAGATCAGGCGGTGACCGGAAAGACGGGTTCTCATTTCTGGTGGTCCACCCCAAAGATAGCGTCACTCAGGGGACCACCGCTGCCGCTGTTGTGCTCTGGGGTGCCCTGTCCAACTACGCGAGCCACGCCTTCCATTGGCCGTGGCGCGCGCCCAGTCTCAGACCTCACCAAACCGGAGCCTGTCAAGCACTCCGCGGTTCCAGGCACTCAACACTCACCCACTGATGTCGTGTTGCCCCCCTGAGTGCAGATCCAGCCATGGGGTAACTATGTTAGGTAATCGGGCGAGGACAGTGTGCTGAGAAGGCAAATCCGCTCACTCTGCCATCTTGACCACGCCCCACCTACTCCCCACTTTAAAGGCACAACTGTGTATTAATACTGGACCTCAGACATGAACTCTTTGATACACTTTTGAACCTGTGGAAACTCTGCCATGAAGAAGGACTGCTGTGCTGCTGATAGGACAGACATTCTGCTGGACTGCTACTCTGAAGGAACTGATGCACTGCTGTGGTGACCTGCTGTTTGCTGCCCTCTTGCCTGGGGAGGAACAACTGGAACTGCAACCTCATCTTGAACTCAGGACACCAGAGGTAATCCAAGGGCTAGTCTCTTGGTCTCCTGAGATGAGCCTCCGGGACGTGAAAGGCACCTAAACATCCTGCACCAGCCCCTGGACCAGCTGCAGCACGTTTCTGGCCCCCAAAGGGTGCTCCTAGGACCTGGAACCTTGGTGTTGCTCACAGGAGCTGAGTGCAAGCTTTTGGACTCTTCGTGACCATGGATCGTCCTCATCACTCGCACCACAATTCCCATGTGGCTTGAGATATACAGGGATGGTGACCCGCACAATAAGGACCAGGATCAACGAACATAGGAGTATCATAAGATGTAGAAGGGCGACCACGGGTTTGATGCAACATCTTTTTGGAAATGGACCACTCTAAAAAGGATCTTCAATGGACAGTCAATGAACTGATGCCAAGGTGCATATATCATTTGGAAACATCAATCACTGGCCTTAAAGATTAAGTTCAATAAACAGATATTTGATTGGAGAAATGTGTACCCATAACTGAATTTTAAGACATATAGTCAAGGCCACTGGAATTTTGTAGCAGGAGAGGGCCAAATTATGTGGCAAGGTTGAGTAAATTCTACAGCAAGAAAAGGCAAATTATGCGGCATAATGCAGCACATTATTTAATGGTATTACTTCATTTATTTTCTACTTGTTACACTTGTTAACAGTAAAACTGTCTGGACATTGGGTGCACAACATTAATACCAGTTTTATACCCAAATATACCAATAAGAAACAGAAAGGTGGCCAGTCAACCTTTGAAAAAGGCCTTTCAATGCATGGTAACACGTGCTGCTGCATTTTTTGTGATTTTTGAATCGCTTGAGCTAGAAACCATTTTTTTTTTATTAAAGTCTGCAAATTAGGCAGCAAATGATGGATTATGCAGCAAATCTATAACTACGCCAAACCCAAGTTGACATTTCAATTGCATCATGGTGTGGAGTATTTTAGAACTGAGGTTCAAGTTTAGCTTTGAACTGTCCTTCTAAGTGCTCCTGCCTGCATGTCTTCACCCAACGTTCATCATACATTTGTGGAAATTGGCTCTGGTGGTGCAGGGGTCTTCTGACAGGGAGAGGATGAGCTGGTTGGCATAGGAGATAACGTTGAGTCCGTGCTGTCTGACTGTGTTGGCCAGGGGGGTCATGTAGGTTTTGTAGAGGGTGGGGTTAAGGGATGAAGCTTGTGGGATGCTGCAGATGATCGTCTTGGGTTCAGAGGTGAATGGTGGGAGATGGATTTGCTGTTTATTTTGGGGTGAGGTATGAGGCAATCCCTTTGAGGCTGTCTCCCTGAATTCCAATATGGTGGAGCCTGTTGATCAAGACGTGATGGAAGATGGTGTCAAAGGCAGCTGACAGGTCCAACAGGTTGAGGGTTGCCATTTCACCATGGTCCAGGATGGCCCTGACGTTGGGTGAAATCAGAGCTGTCTCAGAGCTGTGGTTGGCTCAAAATCTGGGTTGAGAATAGGCCTGGGCCAAAATTCCGTTCCGTTCGCGGAAATTGCGATATTTTGGCATTTTCGTGTTCCGCGGAAAGCGCGAAAATGTCAAAATGTCCGCATTCCGCAGCTTAGCGATAATTTTTTTCTTGCTCGCGCTGTAAAACAATACATTCTCGCGCGCGCGCGATCGCCTTACCTGAATCCCTGCGTTCTCCGACAAGTTTTCTTGACCCGGTCGCGTTCTCCACGAGATGTTGGATTTTGGTAGCCATTTTGCGCGGTCTCGCGAGAGTTCGCGGCCGCATTAAAGTCATTTTTCACGCGATCACGTCATTTGTCGCACGATCACGTCTTTCTTCTCGCGATCATGCACCGCGCGAGTATGAGAAGATTGAGATCTCGAACATGTCATTCTACATCGCGAGCGTGAGGATGAGGACGCGGGCACGTGAAATCGAACGCGAACAGGAGAAAGAGACCGCGAACACGTCATATCCAACGCGACAGGGACAAAGAAGAGAACGCGATCATATCGTTTTCGACACGCCGGCGGAAGTAATGTGAAGCTCGAGAACTCAACAACGTAAAATTTACAATTTGGAGAGGAATATCGGCTCTAGCAGCATGAAACCATCTGCAAATACTGATTTTGGATGAAAAGAACTCCTTACATTCACATTTGGCTTTCCTTTTTTGTGCAAGGAGTAATTTTTTTACAAGGTGGAGAGAGGGAGGAAGTGACACAGAATCTCCAACTTCCTGTTCCTGTCCAGCAGGCTCCTCCCAGTGCTTTGTCCATCTCCTGCTCATTCTGCCTTTGGATTTGGAGCTGGAAAGATCACTCTTTTTACCTGCTTCATCATTGCAATTGGATTTCAGGATTTTTGGAATAGGATATTTTACAAGTAAGTGGTTGTTGTGTTTGATTGTGGGCATTGCAGTTGTTGTGTAACTACAATTTATTTTTGATAATTAATTATCATCATTCCTTAATTTTTTTTTTTAATTTTTTTTTATTTTGTGGGTTGTAGTAGTAGGCCCGAGCTAGCCATGGGCATGGCCTCATGGGTGTGTGTGTGCATGATGAAGCAACTGTTCCTTTTGTTTTTTGAATATATTTCATTTTCAAGCACATTTAGGGCATGGATGGCATTGGATTGAGTTGGGGAAGTGTGTTTTTTGGGGTGGCCTTGCTGATGTTGTTGGGCCTGGCCATGTGGCTGGTGGCCATTTTGAGGCCTAGGCCTGCAAGCTTGCCTGGCCTTGTCTGCCAACAGGCCTGCTTTCATCCACTGCTACCAGAGCAGGTAGCCACAGCTTTAGTAATCTACTGTTTTCTGTGTGCTCTGTTGAATTTAGACATCATTTAGGGCATGGATGGCATTGGATTGAGTTGGGGAAGTGTGTTTTTTGGGGTTGCCTTGCTGATGTTGTTGGGCCTGGCCATGTGGCTGGTGGCCATTTTGAGGCCTAGGCCTGCAAGCTTGCCTGGCCTTGTCTGCCAACAGGCCTGCTTTCATCCACTGCTACCAGAGCAGGTAGCCACAGCTTTAGTAATCTACTGTTTTCTGTGTGCTCTGTTGAATTTAGACATCATTTAGGGCATGGATGGCATTGGATTGAGTTGGGGAAGTGTGTTTTTTGGGGTGGCCTTGCTGATGTTGTTGGGCCTGGCCATGTGGCTGGTGGCCATTTTGAGGCCTCGGCCTGCAAGCTTGCCTGGCCTTGTCTGCCAACAGGCCTGCTTTCATCCACTGCTACCAGAGCAGGTAGCCACAGCTTTAGTAATCTACTGTTTTCTGTGTGCTCTGTTGAATTTAGACATCATTTAGGGCATGGATGGCATTGGATTGAGTTGGGGAAGTGTGTTTTTTGGGGTGGCCTTGCTGATGTTGCTGGGCCTGGCCATGTGGCTGGTGGCCATTTTGAGGCCTAGGCCTGCAAGCTTGCCTGGCCTTGTCTGCCAACAGGCCTGCTTTCATCCACTGCTACCAGAGCAGGTAGCCACAGCTTTAGTAATCTACTGTTTTCTGTTTGCTCTGTTGAATTTAGACATCATTTAGGGCATGGATGGCATTGGATTGAGTTGGGGAAGTGTGTTTTTTGGGGTGGCCTTGCTGATGTTGTTGGGCCTGGCCATGTGGCTGGTGGCCATTTTGAGGCCTAGGCCTGCAAGCTTGCCTGGCCTTGTCTGCCAACAGGCCTGCTTTCATCCACTGCTACCAGAGCAGGTAGCCACAGCTTTAGTAATCTACTGTTTTCTGTGTGCTCTGTTGAATTTAGACATCATTTAGGGCATGGATGGCATTGGATTGAGTTGGGGAAGTGTGTTTTTTGGGGTGGCCTTGCTGATGTTGTTGGGCCTGGCCATGTGGCTGGTGGCCATTTTGAGGCCTAGGCCTGCAAGCTTGCCTGGCCTTGTCTGCCAACAGGCCTGCTTTCATCCACTGCTACCAGAGCAGGTAGCCACAGCTTTAGTAATCTACTGTTTTCTGTTTGCTCTGTTGAATTTAGACATCATTTAGGGCATGGATGGCATTGGATTGAGTTGGGGAAGTGTGTTTTTTGGGGTGGCCTTGCTGATGTTGTTGGGCCTGGCCATGTGGCTGGTGGCCATTTTGAGGCCTAGGCCTGCAAGCTTGCCTGGCCTTGTCTGCCAACAGGCCTGCTTTCATCCACTGCTACCAGAGCAGGTAGCCACAGCTTTAGTAATCTACTGTTTTCTGTTTGCTCTGTTGAATTTAGACATCATTTAGGGCATGGATGGCATTGGATTGAGTTGGCGAAGTGTGTTTTTTGGGGTGGCCTTGCTGATGTTGTTGGGCCTGGCCATGTGGCTGGTGGCCATTTTGAGGCCTAGGCCTGCAAGCTTGCCTGGCCTTGTCTGCCAACAGGCCTGCTTTTTCATCCACTAGGATCAGAGCAGGTAGCCACAGCTTTATTGATCAAGTGTTTTCTATGTGATCTGTTGAATTTTTAGACATCACCTTCCTGAGAGTGTAGTGTGTGGCTGTACACAGTACTAGTAGTATAACATAGCTCTAGTTAAAAAAAAATCATAAATGGCTAGACTATCTTTTGTTTGCACTAGTACAGTACTAAGTAACTGAACCACAAAAACAAATGCAACATTTCACTGATGTTCTTCTCCTGTCTTCTTTGCTTTTAGGTGCACAAAAGACAGAGTAGGAGGTGTCATCGGCATCACCTGGCTACCCGTTGTACTGCCAGCCAGACAGAAGTCCTGCTGCGCATCACGCCCACGTGTGACCAGAACTTGTTGTGCATCTGCCTCCTGCCTGACGTCGGAATATGATGGCCCCAAAGAAAGGTACCAGGTCCAGTACCAAGAAAGTTGCTGGTGAGAAGAAGGAACAGAAAAAGGAAGTGCCATTAACCACGACTGGTGGTGTGCCGGCCAAGGTTTTTTTTGGCACCAAAGCGTTGTCCGGGAACCAAGCTGGGAGCAACACAGCGGTCCAGCAACCCCACCAACCTAGGCCCAAGGGCTTTACTGTCGCAGAGGTAGCCAGTCTACTAACGGGCAGCGATGTTGAAGAAATGTCATTACCGCAAAGTAGTACACAATCAAGTTCAACGCAGGCGCAAACTCAGCAGATCAGTGTGCAGCCGCAACAAGAACAGCTGCAGCAACAAGAACAGCAGCAGCAGCCGCCGCAACAAGAACAGCAGCAGCAGCCGCCGCAACAAGAACAGCAGCAGCAGCCGCCGCAACAAGAACAGCAGCAGCAGCCGCCGCAACAAGAACAGCAGCAGCAGCCACCGCAACAAGAACAGCAGCAGCCACCGCAACAAGAACAGCAGCAGCAGCAGCAGCCGCCGCAACAAGAACAGCATCAGCAGCCGCCGCAACAAGAACAGCAGCAGCAGCCACCGCAACAAGAACAGCAGCAGCAGCCACCGCAACAAGAAAAGCAGCAGCCGCCGCAACAGCCAACCATAGTAATTGTTGCTCCTGACGTAGGGGCATTTCAGGAAATCGAGCTTCCTGCAGACAAAGTGGAGCGAAGTCAAACCACTGTTTCAGAAGATCAATTGTCTTCCAGACCACCAGCAAGGAAAAGGAGGCTTAGTCCATCATCTTCTTCTTCAAGCCCCGCTTCTGATGATTGTGATGACACTTGGGTCCAACCAGCTCGGTCTGAGAGTGAAGTACGCCACAAGACATTGCTTCTGAAAAGGAAGGTCCCAGAAAAACTTAGAGTTATGGAGGTAGATGTAGAAGAGGGGGGTGATGATGTTGATGAAGACGAGCCAGTCATCACGCACATTACTCCCGCCCCAAAGGGATTGGAGACCGACATTCTCACCCTATCCAGAAAGGCTGCTACTGAGCGGGATGTAGCACGGATCTCACCAACACAGGTTACACCACCACTACCTCCAGCTGCCATATTTTCCAAGGCCCGGCAGGGACCTACATCCAGCTCAACCATCTCAGTAGGAAGTGGTAGTAAAAGTCACAGTGTAGGTGGACAGGGTCACATATTTTCAAGCACCCCCTCAAGTTCATCTGGTGTTGAAAGTGGCACATCCAGCAGTGCCAGAAAGTTCTCCTCCCCAGTTTGGGACTTCTTTTCTGTTAGCGCCAAGGAGGAGAACGTTGCTATATGCGCAATTTGTCGGCAAGGTGTTCGGCGTGGTAAGCTTGGTACAAACTATGGTACCGGAGGACAAGCAAGTCATCTCAGAATACACCACACTATCGTGTGGGAGGATCACCTACGTAAGTTAAAAGAAAGTAGGAAAACTAAACCCTTTGAAGTTGGTCAGGAATCAGGGAGCGATATTATTGTGGTGGCAGGTGAAGAACAGGGAGGCATTTCTAGCCCTGTCTCCAGTAGTGCAGTCACTGCAGTGGTAACGCCCACATCCTCCTCAGTAACATCAGAGTGGCACCGCAGTAAGAGCCATACTCAGAGTGTGGGTGAGACACCAAGGCGACCGGCGAGTACCTCAATGAGACAATCTGTGTTGTTGAGCCTTAGTGGGTTAATGGCACCACTAAGGAAAGTAAGCCAGCCTACCATTGACAGCATGTTTAGGTTGGAGGGGCAGTTCCAACGCAACCACCCAACGGCACGATTGTACAATGCGAAGCTGGCTAAAATGTTAGCGCTGGACCTTCTTCCTTTTTCATTTGTGGAAGGGGTGGGTTTCCTTGAATTTGTGTCTGCCATCTGCCCGAAATGGAAAGTTCCCAGCCGGTCCTATTTCGCAAGAATTGCTGTTCCGGCACTACATCATGATGTGCTGGAATTGGTTGGTCACGGTTTGCAGCAGTGTGCTGTGCACAATATCCACCTGACAACAGACATGTGGACCAGTTGCCAAGCCACAGATTACATGTGCATCACTGCACACTGGATCTCTTTTGTGGGGGTTAGAGATCAACTATCTGCACGAGGTGTTGTTGACACAGCTGCGATTTTTGAAGGTACTCGGAAACATGCAACTGTAGCCATGTTCGCCATGGAGAAATCTCATACGGCTGAAAACATTTTAGAAGAGTTTCGCACCAAGGTTTTGGAATGGCTGCGGCCCAGAGGGCTTGGTATTGGTTTTGTTGCCACAGACAATGGCAGTAATGTACTTAAGGCCATGGAACTTGGTTCCTATTTCAGGGTTCTGTGTTTGGCACACTGCATAAACATTATAGTGCAAGACTTTCTGAAAAAAGAACCCATAGTAAGCAATTTACTGTCCATCTGCCGAAGAATATGCACTCATTTCAGCCATTCTTTTAAAGCTCGGAAGCAGCTGAGTGAGGATCCTCCAACGTGAGCGTAGGATGCCAGTCAAGGCACTCATCCAGGAGGTGGCAACACGTTGGAACTCAACGTATTACATGCTTGATCGTCTGTACGAACAGCAGAGGTCACTCAATGAATATGTCTGGTACAGAAGCAGTGATGCTAGTGTTAAAGGCATGACCCTTCAGAGGGAGCAATGGACCCTAATTCAATGCCTGACTGAGATGCTGTCTCCTTTTGAGGTCTTCACACGTGAAATCAGCAGGGAGGACTGTACAATGGGCCAAGCTATCCCATTGTTGCAAATGCTAGAGCATGAGCTGAATAATGTGTCTGAATCCTACAAAGGTGTAGAGGACAGAAGGCAAGCCCATGACTTGGTGGAGAGCTTATCCAGGCGCTTATCAGAAAATGTAAGGATACAAAATAAAATTTTGTCACAAGAACATTACATTTGTGCCACAATTCTGGATCCACGTGCAAAATTAGGACTATTCCTTTCTTTTTCCGACAATGATGTTGCCCGCTACAAAAGTTGTATAGCTGAAGCAGCCATCAAGTTTGAAAACGAAGGGCTGCTAATTAAAAGCCCGCCACATCAACCCACAACAAGTACTGATACTGAAGCAGGCCATGCAGAATCAAGTGCAACTTCGTCGGCTGAGGGCAGTGCGGTTGGCTCACAATCGCAACACTCACCATCACCATCGACTACAAAAACAATAACTGGATCATTCGGCCGAGTACAATCATTATCAGATTGGTATGTAAAGATGGGCCTTAAGCACAGTGCTGATGCACAGAAAAAACAGCACAAAAGCTTACCAGCAGCAACCCTGAACATTGAGCGGATGGTCCAGGCCTATCTGGACGACCCAACAGAGGTGTACGTTGATCAAAACCCAGTGCAGTATTGGTATAGGAAAAGGTCTGAATGGCCACAGCTCAGCAGGCTGGCGATAAGCTATCTGGCTTGCCCTGTCCCAAGTGTCTCTTCCGAACGTGTTTTCAGTGCTGCTGGTTCCATTGTAACCTTGAGAAGGACCAGTCTATCTCCCAAAAACGTGGAGAGGTTAACAATGATCAAAATGAATCAGCACTTCATACCACCGAATTACACAATGCATGAATCAACAGAGGAAGATGAGGACAGCGGCTCAGGTGACGGAAGTATTGTGTCAGATGATTACCTACTACTGGAAGATCCCCCAGAGTTTGAGGACGAGCTATACTTCCCTGACAATTAGGCTCGCACTTACTGTCTTCCTCCCTTTTTTCCCCCTTTGTTTATGTGTCTGTCGTTCCGGTTATAAACTTGTGAATCGCAACAAATGCATTATCACCGTCTTCTACTCTTCTAATTTAAGATACAAGTTTCAGGTGTCTGCCATTTGACACTACAGTCCTCAGAATCCAGCTCCTCCGCTCGATCATACTGCATCTCCTGCTCAATTCCATTTCCCTCATGAATGATGATTGGATGATGGTAACAACAAATTCAAACTTTCCTCGTCCTTCCAAAACAAGTGGACCATGAATCAGATGACTATTATAGCTATCCTCCTTCAGAGCCGAGAGAGACTGGCCATTAACTGAAAATAAGATGCAACAGGTAATGATTGATGCCATGCATTGGCCGCAGAATAGCAGACTGAATGATGTAGATTTTGTTGTGTGTGTTGCGCATGAATTGATTTAATTGTGCACTGCCACTAATCAACTTTCTACAGAACACACTAGTAATTACTAATTTTCCCCTTCTGGCAAACAAGAAATGTGTACTTCTCCTGCATCTTGGTGATACATTGCTTTTAATTCAATACAGGAAGGGGACTCACTCAATCTGCGCAATGCAAATGACTGTGACTTAACAGCACCGTCCATCATGATGATGGCGAAAGAGACGGCCTGCAGCGTTAACGAGATGAGATGCAACAGGTAATGATTGATGCCATGCATTGGCCGCAGAATGGCAGACTGAATGATGTAGATTTTGTGGTGTGTGTTGCGCATGAATTGATGTAATTGTGCACTGCCACTAATCAACTTTCTACAGAACACACTAGTAATTACTAATTTTCCCCTTCTGGCAAACAAGAAATGTGTACTTCTCCTGCATCTTGGTGATACATTGCTTTTAATTCAATACAGGAAGGGGACTCACTCAATCTGCGCAATGCAAATGACTGTGACTTAACAGCACCGTCCATCATGATGATGGCGAAAGAGACGGCCTGCAGCGTTAACGAGATGAGATGCAACAGGTAATGATTGATGCCATGCATTGGCCGCAGAATGGCAGACTGAATGATGTAGATTTTGTGGTGTGTGTTGCGCATGAATTGATGTAATTGTGCACTGCCACTAATCAACTTTCTACAGAACACACTAGTAATTACTAATTTTCCCCTTCTGGCAAACAAGAAATGTGTACTTCTCCTGCATCTTGGTGATACATTGCTTTTAATTCAATACAGGAAGGGGACTCACTCAATCTGCGCAATGCAAATGACTGTGACTTAACAGCACCGTCCATCATGATGATGGCGAAAGAGACGGCCCGTTAACTTAAGATGAGAAGGAACAGGTAATGAATGATGACAATTAATGGCATGCATTGGACACCTGACTCTGAGCTATTGGTCTTTGTGTTTGCGTTGTTTGTTGTGCACAAAGTGATGTCAAAGTGTACTAGTGGTAATCTATCTTTCTGTACAAGTGTAGCGGTGGGATGACTGCAGTGCATTGATTTTACTAACTTTAACTGTAAAATGCTATGTCTGGAATGTATAATGTGCTTTGCGTTTGTCCAACTCTTTGAGTGAAAAAAAAAGGACTCTAAAGTGTTAACGTAGGATGTGCTAATGGTAAGCACTGTGGGCCTGATCTCTCCTGTTACTGTCGAAGGTCTATGCTGGAAACAGACTACAGTAGAGATGATGCATATGCATACATGCCACCTCGGAAAGTGTTCTTGTTGCACTACACCATCACTTGTGCATTTGTTTTCACTTTCTTTCTGAATATCCCCTTTGGTTTTCAATCTAAAATTACAGGCCGGGCCTTGTCCAAAACTTTGTAAAACATTACAATGCATATTAATTACCTTGCCAATCAATCACCTTTTTATTCCAGCCGGGCAGTGGCGAGTGGTGAGGCGACACACCCAAGATTGATGGACAAGAGGAGCAAGAGGAATGCCGAGATGCAAAAAACCAGTCCACATTTGTGACCAGGATAAGACAGTAACAGTATCCACTTTTCACTTCTTTTAAATAATTTGATTAATATCTTGTATACATTCTTTACAACAGTGTGTTCTTGGAGTTGTTATTATCAATCATCATTACGTTTGCTCTGTGTTTACGATTCTTCACTACCAATATTTAAAATTTCTATTTGCTATCTGTTAAAGTATTAAGGCCGGAACAGAACAGGAAATAGAAGTGTATGTAATCCGGGTCTCATCATCATGCATGCATTTCCTTTTTCTACCTTAACATATGGAATGGATATGGTATGGTAGTCTTCAATGATTGTCGTTTGTTTGTCTATGTATGCATACTGTTTTTCTATGTCAAACCTTTCCCAAAATCCCCCTTCCCATCTAATCAACGGACCCTAACCCTCTTCCCCCGGGCTGTGTGACTTATTGTCGAGGTGTAACTAAATTAAATGTACACCAATACTTAATCACACACTTGCTGGGGCGGATGTGGTGAAAGCAACACTACTTCAATTTCAATGCAGAGCGATGATCTTCTTCTGCTTGCCCACCCATGAGTAGGATATTTCAGAGGTTATTTTATTTAACTAAGGAACATATACCTCAGCATGAATTGCCGGCATTGATTGGATTTGTTTGTTGTCATTCCTCATATACAGCACTAACTGTTAGACTGTAGGCATAGTCAAGTCGACAAAACTATAGTTTGTAACTCTGTCTAGTAGGCTATCCTCATAATAACCAGCATTCAGTTTTTTTGTCAAATATTTGAGCATATAATTGTTGCTCGGTAAATTCTGTGATGTACTTCATTCAACTACTCCTCTAACAGTCTCTCAAAGGCGATTGACTATATCCTTTTCTTTTTTTGGAAATGCTGCCACCCTGCCAGTGTATACTACTACTATACTACCACCACCACCCCAATCATGGCATGTATGAAAAAGGAAACCATCTTCACCATGCAGCCAGTGCTGTGCCACAGTTGGACATAAACATCAAGCACCGGTAAGAGAGAAGTTTGGGGGAGGCAGAATTAATAATGGACATGTTGTCAATGATTTCAGTTTCAAACACCACTCCAAAGAATGCATAGTAGGACCAGTCAATGAGTGAGGTGTGTCGCATCTATCTGTTTGTGTCTTATACAATCAGCAAATTATTGAAATCAAACACACGCTATGGGCGGCCATGCACCAGCAAGGAAACAGTGTGATGTAAAACAGTTACCCCACCTACAAAACATTAACAACATTGCATGTAACATAGAAAAATATATTTAATTGACCCTAACAAATAAACTAAACCCACAAAAGCTGACCCACCCACCTCCCTAACCCCAACGACTGTCCATAGAAGTAGAGAACGCCCAAACGAGTGAAGAACGAACAGGAATTAAAAAAGGGGCAGTGACAGGGACTAACTGGTGGGGCGGGACTGGAGGAGGACACGCATCTGGTCCTCTAAATGGGCGACGCGGCGTCTAAGGCCGCGGCAGTTGCAGCCACAGTGGGGGGGGGCACCGGAGATGAGAAGGTGGCGGCGGGCAGCCGTCCGGCGGTGGCGCCGTACCGCTGGAGGGCGGTGGCTGGGGCCCGGGGCACTGGAGGAGGCTTCAATAGCTGCAGCAGCCTCCTCCTCCTCCTCAGCTAGGACCACCAGCCGCCGGTATTCCTGCTGGATTGCCTCCAGCTTCCGGCGCCGTGCCTTGGCGGCCAACTCCTTACGGTTGAGTTTCGGAGTTGCTGTGTATCAAAAAGAAAAAAACAAGACAATTGTAAAATATAGTCTTAATAAAACAGTAGGACAAGGTAATTATTTATACACATAGTGGCATGGTAGAGTAGCACTATAAAATAAAGCACAGTAGTACATAACATTTTAAATGTCGCCCGTCCTTCTTCCTTCCACCTGTCTTACACTTTTTAGTTGAACAGTGCACCAGGTGCTCTTCTCCATAAAACTTTCAAAGCGGAGTTGAAATCAGATAGATGAGGACATTGGTTACTCAATACTCCGGCTCCTAGTCCTATACCAATTAAAGGGAATTCTAGTCTTCTAATTCACTCTTCAAACGTCCCCAAGAACTCATACTTACTTACGACATCGGATAGCGGGCGGACTTTGTCCGCCCGCCATCCGACTGCTAAAAAGGGTGGGGGTCCCGTGGGGACAATTAATTAGGATGATGCGCCCGGCACAGTGGCGGGCGCACCCTGTTTTTTTAAATTTAAATTCTGGTTGGCTTTGCTGAAAGCAATGCTAAAATGTTGTGCTGCTTTTCCAAGCACAACATGACGGGCCTCGTACGGAGCCTGTCACGTTTTGCTTTGAAAGTCGGGGGGGTACCATAGCATCGGTAGGTACCCTCCATGGGGGCCCCCAAGCATACTCTGCAATGTGTGCATGCCTTTCCGTGGCGGACGGCAATGCCGCCACGCAAAGGCATTCCAAAATGCAGATTATATGGCTGCCGGTGTGTTGAGAGAGACACCACCGCCATATTGAACCCTTTTCCGCCTGGACATGTCTGAATATTTTCTACAGGGATGGCGGGAGGTTTGCCCCTGCGGTGACGGCAGTGAATTCCAGCCGGCCCAGCGGGGGCAATACGCCCACCATCCTAATGGGGCCCTAATTCACAACTGTACAGTATACATATACATACAGTACACCTTTGCAGTGAGTGTGCTGTCAAGTTCAACAATAGTTAAAGATTATGAATCTAACTTACCACCGCCTGCCACTGGTGCTGCCACTCCCCCTCCGTTGCTATCTGCAACTGCCGCATCCTCGCCCTCGGCGTCGCCTTCGCTGGCCCCAGCAATGGTGGTCGGTAGTGCGCCTAGAAAACATTACACATTTATTAGGCGACATATACACCTCCCCCCTATTGATCAGTAGCAAGGTTGAAAAATGAGTTAATACTAACATACATCACTAGTACAAATCAGGTAGTAGTAGAGTAGACACTAAGTTATATGATCATTGTAGCATTTGCTTGATTAGCCCTAGCCATGCACATGTGACGTTACCTTTACCTTGCAGCTTCTTAAGACACCTATAAGCCCACATGACCTGCCTCACACTGCTACTGTCTAGTCTACGCGCTGCGTACAAACGGTCAACAAACATTAACAAGCCACTTTTTTAGGAAGAACTGGTGTACTACTGTTACTGTTAGTCCATATTGCTTATCCATAGATGCTACACTTTTTGGCACGGCTGAGAAATGCTTGCAAGTTGCAATATACTAACGCACACCATTTCTTTTTTCGCATTACAGACGCAAGATTCCCTTCTACGAACCAGAGCTTCTGAACGATGCACCAACTACCAGTACTAGGTTCTTCTGAGGTGAGGGGTCCCTTCACTCACATCTTCATTTATAAATGTATATAAACTAAATTGCTGTTCAGTTATCATGATTTAATTCCCAACTGTATAAGTGTAACAATGTATATTGTTTTAATGTTATTGATTTGCCGGTTGGTGCTGCTAAGAAAACAGCGTACAGACCTTCTCAAATTGAAATAAACATTTTAAACTTACATAGACTTCGTGGTATTTGGTGTGGAGTGGACTAACTTACACGAGTGAGCAAATTAAAGTAAGGGTGTGCATGTGAATTGCTTCCACGACAGAGGTTGGGTGTGTTATGTTCTGGGTTGTCTACTTGTTGGTTATCTTGGGGGGAGGGTTCCGAGACCTAATAGGTATGACAAGACAGTACTATAGTCAAGCAGTGGAATTGTGGTGGGTGCGGAATTTCTGATTGAGGTGTGCAAGGAAGGTCCAACCTACCATCACCAACATCCTATTTTCTGGTGCAAATGTATGTGCAAGATCCCTACAACAGTGGTATGTCCTATAGGGTATCATATCAAAATATTAAGAAATCTGGTAGGGCTGTTGTTGCTGTGAATTTTCAAAGCCTCAACATCAATAAGAGAAAAAAGTAGTACAAGACAACGACCCAACGGATTGTACGAGCTACTGGTGGATATGAGTTTTATATTACAACCTTTCACAAAGAGTGGCACTGGCCAACTGGGCAAGACTAGCTACTACAGTACAGACAGACAGACTGATAGTATGTAGTAGTACTCAGTCATCATAGCGGAGGCAGGGATAAGCTTTTTGAAACCGTACAGATCGAAGGATAATTGGTGGTAAAAAAATAGCATTTGGAAACACACTATAGGTCGGGAGAAATGGGGCAGTAAAAGTTATGGAATAAGAAATATTATTAAAAACAAGAAGACTTACTGGGGCCAGCAGAGGAGCCCTCAGCGGTGTCCTCCTGGTGGTGTTCCTGTCCCGCCGACTGTCCAGTCCCTGTCGGTCTGCCCCTGGGTGCTGATGGACAGGAGAGATATAAGAATTAAGAAAGAGACAAACATTGATGGATGGTGTCAAACAAATACAATATTTTTCAACAACGGTCAAAAAACACTTATGTAAACAACAATTGCAATAACTACATTGACCGATCTCATCTGGTCAACATGTAATATCGTGGGATTCGCAGTTCGACTACTTAAGTTACTATTTATCAACAGAAATCCATTCTTCCATTCTGATTCCAGAAAACTAAGTTACAAGTAAGCCTAAGTATTAGTACAACGTACCACCCAACCTAGCCCACCTATTCCAGGCATGCCAATTGTACATTAAGTATGCATTTCCACTGTATTCCTCAACAATGTGTATGATCCAATCATGGAGGACACATGAACATGACTACATTTTTTGTATACACCAAATTTTGGTTTGATTGATGCTGATCTGCTACTGCTAAGTAACTGCAAAGCCTACCTCCACTCATTGAACAAACTAGAAAAGGTTCTAAAGACTGCCGTACTAGCAGCACGTCACGTAACTGAGTGAGGGGGGGCATCACGCATACCACTAACCAATTAGAAGCTCATGCAAAGTACCTAAACCTATGTATCAATCCGCCCCTATCTATTAGTGACAGGACAAAGTAAGGAGTGGACGTGAGTCACTGTAGCATTACGTAACTTAATTTCTCTAAAATAAACTCGTAAAGAATCACGCTAAGCAAGCGCAAACGCAAAGCTGCAAACAAGTAAGATTAGTAGTAGCGCAGAAGAGCACCTGTGTCATAATCACAGAAGACTTTTAAACGTTATTAACCTGGAATGTATTGTAAGCAGCAACATTCTAGCTGGTTGGAAGGAAAAAAAGATATTCGCAATATATAACATAGAGCAGAAGAACAGACACAAAGTTGTAATAATTAAATAGGTACTCACCAAGCCCCGGGACCTCCACTCCTAGCAGGTCCAGCAGGTCCTGCTCACGGTCCAGGATGTCGGACCACCGGTGCGTCAGCTGTGCCTGGGTGCGCCGGACCCCAGAGATGCGCGACACTGCCCGGCGCACCTTCCCCCACCGCTGCCGACGCTCCCGGAGGCCGTACCCGGACCCAGGCCTGCCACCTGCTGCCAGGGTTGAGGGGAGGTGGCGCTGCACAAAGAAAATTAGTGCAGCCAACTCCGCCTCCCCAAATAAGGCCCGTGCATGCACCCCTTGTGGGCGCCGCCTTCCGCAAGGAAGGCGGTCGCGGCTCTGGCTGCGCCGGCGAACAGCCCTGCCCTTGGACATGGTTCTGGGGACGGGGCGGGAAAGAAAAGGTAAAATAAATAAAGGAGTAAAGGAAATAAATAGCGGGCAATACAAAGAGAAAAAGTAGCTAAAAAACAAAAAAAAAGTAGACAAAAACCAAAAATATAGAGGCAGGAAAATAGTTAGAGAAATAATAAGTAATAAAGATCCAAAAAAAGTGGCTATAAACAAAGGATTGAAAAGATTTAGGGAGGTTTGAAAATCAGGCCCCAGAACCATGCAATAGAGTGGAAAACAAGATGGCCGCGCCCATTGCGACCACGTGCGCAAGTTCGCGCGATATTTTCTCCCTGAGCAAGCAAAAAGCAACGCGATCAAGTAAAAGCGGTCGCGAACAGGAAATATCGACCGCGAACATGCATTGCGCGACCCGGAACAGGAAGTAAACATCGCCAGAGGGCGGGACAAGTGAAAACAAGATGGCCGCGCCCGTGAGCAACCGCATGGGTAAGTTGGCGACCCGCGAACACGCAAAAAATACCGCGAACAGGCGGCAAAAAAACTTCCGCGTCTTCGCGATATTTCCGGCGTGTTTGCGGAGATTTTCTGCATTCTCGCGATAATTTGCGGAAGTTAATTCCGCCCAACCCTACTTGAGAAGGATCCAGGAGTTTCTTGTGTTTCAGGTGTTTATTGCCTTCTCAAGAAACTTTGCTGGAAAAGGGAGGAGGGAGATGAGCCGGTAGTTCTTTGGTTCTGCTGGGTCAGTGTATGGTCTATTCAGGAGGGGCCATACTTCAGTATGTTTCCAGTTCTCAGGAAAGGAGGCCGAGGTGATAGAGGTGTTCAGGACGTTCATGAGCTCGTAGCTAATCGTCTTGCTCCCAAGGTTGAAGATGTGGTGGGTGCAGGGGTCAGTGAGTGCTCCCAGGTGCACGGAGTTCCTGAAAGAGATTGTGGCTTGAGTTTTGTGAGGGTCCCAGTGGGTGAGCAGCTTTTTGGGGTTTGTGTTTGTGGGAGTGAGCAGGCTGATGCTATCGGCAGCGGGGTTTGAAGTATTTGTAGATGACTGAGATCTTGTCACGGAAGAAGTCCACCAAAGTGTCACACAGCTCTTGGGAGGGGGTGATGTCATTCTCAGCATCTGCAGGGTTGAAGAACTCCTTCACGAAAGCAAAGAACTCCTTGTTGCACTTTGTGCTGGCTTCTATGTGGTCTGCTATGGCATACTTATTTGTTTCTTTCAGGAGGCGGTGTTACTGGTTGAGTGCTGCTTCAAAGGGGATATGGTCCCCTGCCTCTTTGCTGGTGTGCTACTTCCTTTCTTGTTGCGGGCAGATTTGGTAGATTTCAGCTCCACAGTAAACCAGCTGGCTCTTTTGGAGATTCCTTTGGATTTGGCTGACTTGGCGGGGCAATTGTGTCCATGCATTCTGTGATCTACTGGTAGAAATCCTTCACAGCCGTTTCTGGGTTGGATGCTGTGTCTGGGAGGTGAGAGTTGAGAGCTTGTTCTCTACACACACTGCATGTCCTCTGTAAAAATGCCATTTCACTTCAGCACATCCACAGGCACACCTATCATTTATTATGCCTTACAGACATTTCTGTCTCATGTAATTTCTTTGCCTTGGAGATTTTTCTCACAACCACCTTAAAATGTGGAATTTGCTGCTTCAAGTCTGTCGCATCTTAGTGCAACTCTAGCCTTTGCCCCACATTCAAAAACTCCTGTGATGCTTAGCTAAATTGGCACAGCAAATTAGTGTGTAGTTCCTAAGTGAAGATGGGAGTGTTCAGGTCTGTGATAAGGTGCCCACACACACACTGAAGGATGTCATGCTTCATCATTGGGCCCGCTCATCGTCGGGCCGGCGCTGCAAAGCCCAACGGGCACCCGCGAAGGGGCAGAAAGGCAGCTAGTTGCTGCGCTGCCTTCCGTCGTCAGCAACGACACGCTCTAAAAAAAAGTCCAGCCTGCAGAAACCTGCATATTCAGGGGTCACAACAACACTAGGTCAACTGGACTTGGTGTTGATTTGCAAAACTGGTTACTACTTTATTGCTTCACTGCCAGAACCAGCATTGTGGTAGTGCTAGAGTTGGAAAATTCCTCTATTCACTTTTTGGTCCTGATGAATTTGCCATTTGACCCGTTAGGGGCTGTCTTAGGCAAGAAACATGTCGACCTCCCACACCACACACGCCCTCAAGGACCATTCCATCCAGGTAAGCCTGGGAATAACATTTAGACTACAGGGCTGCCCTGGATCTATTTTAACCATCACTCCAAACTCACTCCACTGCCTAATCCACACACCTGCATGCACCTTACGGCTTCATCAAAAAAAGATCTCCACTAAAGAACCCCTACGCGGGTGCCCGTCAGGCATTGCAGCGCCGGCCCGACGAGGAGCTGGACCAATGATAAAGCATGACATCCTTTGGGGTGTGTGAGGGCACCTTATCACAAACCTGAAAACTCCCATCTTCACTTAGGAACTGCATACTAGTTTGCTATACCAGTCCATGTTTAGGAGTACGTGTGCAGGACCTGGATAAAAAACTACTCCTGGTTCCTCTTGTTTGAAGAAATGCTTAGCTAAACGTCATAACTCATGAATATGCACATATCCATACCGGGATTTCCCTTCATTACGGCGCCACATGGAAGTCAGCGTCTACTATGCAGAAGATGAGGGTGAGCTAGGTACAACAGTCTGCACCTACACCTTGATGAAGTAAGTAGCTTTTTGCTCACTTAATCCACAGTGGTTCAAACTACTCAAGAAGGGGCACGTGAAAAGATCCACAGATTATGGCATCTGACATCCATCTCTGTTAAGATAAACAGAAGAGTCCACACTTTTGATATAAATATTAAAATTTATGTTGTCCGTGTCTGTGTGCATTTGTTGGCTGTGAGGGATTTCTCTATGGTAGAAGTAATAACTTTATTCTGGTTACATAAATAGAAGCACAAAAGTACAATTAAGAAACAGTTAAAACATAATCATGACAAGACCACTTTGAAAAAACACAGTGCTATTAAAATTATGTAGAAATTAGAAGCTTTCAATTGATATTCATTTGGGTTACACAAAGCCTGATTGTACAAGTCTAAGGATTTCCTTGGACAAGATGAAGGTCAGCACCACAAAAATAATAATATATTTACATAGACATGGAAAACATGTTAAAGCGACTTGTGCTTTGTTCTACTGTGAAAAAATATCTTGGGAAACAAATTAGGTAGGACAACCATAATGAGGTGACAAATGATCAAAAGAGACAATGAGATCAAAAGGTTTCCATAGACAGCATAAACAATAAAAAATGCAATATCACAATATGAATCAAGCATTGGCAAAAACATGAATGCATAATAAAGTGATACGTGCTTTATCCTACAAGAATAAATATCTCAGAAACCCTCTTAAAAAGCAGATCAGTGTAAAAAGGACAACTGAGCAACCTACAGATGTCTAGATAGTAAGTGTAATTTCCACCAGGATGTAGAGCAACACAATTGGAAGTACCCTACATCCTAAGGTTGGGTTCAAGCAGAGAGTAGGCGTTCTAGTTGAGACTTTTAGCCCTTATGTACCAGCCTCAGTTTAGAAACCTAGATGGCACAAAATCTTTCAGTTCAGGTGTATCAGATCTTAGAATACGCAGTGCCTCCTTGCAATGGATAACACCCAAGTGGCGACAGATTGAAATAATACACTTGGTGCGTGGTATGGTGTACTTTGGGCAAAAAAAATAAAAAATGATCCACAGTTTCCCCGTCTCCTTCGACAAAGGGATAACCCCTTTGATCGCCTTCTTTACGATTCCATTTTGCAGTCAACGTGTTTATGGGAAGGGAACCAATTCTGAAATAGATGTAAAGTGGCTGTGTGTGGAGTGATACTATCCAGGAATGTTTCATATTTTGGCTTACATTTGTGAGCTAAAAACTTGTCAATCAGACCCTATTGATGCGGTTTGCACCAGATCTCTGAAAGGATATGGTCCCAATATGTATTTTTTATCAGATAGCCCATATTTCTGATAAGATTTTACGGGTCTTCTCACACATCAGTCAAATGTAATCTAAGGCAGAGGTATTTGACTATCTTAAGCCAAGGTGTGGAACAATTCTTATCAAGGACAATCAGCTCATTTGGAGCCATTCTATATGAAGCCAACTTAAGGGTGGTCGTAAGTCTGATCCAGTGTTTTAAGATCCTTACATGAGAACAGTGGTTAACCCTCTGGATGTTCAGATCACATCCCAGTGGTAGCATAGGGGTGCTGCTTTGTGGGTTGAGGAATCTATTTTCAGTTCATTTCACAGATTGGTGTCACTATATCCCTAGAGTTTGGCTTGATAAAGAGTCTGTAAACCACAAGGACAGGAAGAATGCCTATATGTTTTTAAGATGTCTGCCAATCTATGTTGCAGCAATAATTTACTCTAGTACAGTTGGGGTGTCCAAGATAGTTTATCAGAGAGTCTCACACTTAGATAATCGAAATTCCTGACCCAGTGTCCCATCTACATCCATTTTGTTTTTGAATGAAAAATGAAGGTTTAAAGGCCATTGACTTTGTTTTTCTTCCATTAATTTGAGTCCTCTTTTCTCCTAAAATCTTTTTAATTCCCCCAGAAAGACTGGAGGGCCCATAGGGGTGTGTGACACGAGTAACGTATCATCAGCAAAAATTAACGCAGGGATGCGGACGTTAGCTAATTTTGGAGCATCATTTTGGCAACTATTCATCCCCCCCATCACCCAATGATGAACAAGCAGAACAGAGTGGGGTCAGTATGCACTCCTGTTTAACTTCACAATTGATATAATTTCCAGCAAATACCTGAAAATCCAATCACTTTGCCCATAGTGCTAATTTTCCCACTAAATCCTGCCTTAAAATTAGAGAGGATCTGGTGATCTTTTATCCATGCTTGGAGCCAAGAAAGAACTTGCCTGGCAAAAATCTTTTGTGAAGTGTCAATGAGGCTGATAGGCCTAATCTTTTCCTGGTTGCCTCTCGCTTCCTTCTTGTGGATTTGGAAAATAAATAGCTCCTCTCCAAGACACAGAAGATCTTTCCCACAGAAAAAAACATTAGCGAGGGTGTTCAGATGGGGTATCCAAATTTCAGGCCCAGAAAAAAACAAATTGCCTGTGATACTAACAGGGCCTGGTGTTTTTCCCCGCTTTATTGAAAATAGGGATACCCTAGTCTCTTTTAGTGATAAAGTGCATGTGAGTGGTTTGTGTTCAGACGTTTGCAAACCCTGGACACATGGTTCACGCTCGATATTATCAGAAAAGGGCATCACATGCGTGTCCCCCTTTTTAAATAGGCAGGTGAAAGGGATGAAATATTGATCATCTGGGATGAATATACTCGATCTACTGCCAAATGAAATAACTCTCTGGAAGCCATGGGTCTCTTTCTTTGTTAAAGTGTCAGTAAGTTCGACCCACTGTGCCTCCTTCTATTCTCTTCTGCTGGCGCTTAGAGTTGGCTTATATACTTTTCTAGCAATGATTAATTCAGATTTATTACCTTTTAGTGTGGCTTGGATCAGTCCCTGCTTTGCCACTCTCTACTCCCTTGTATACCGTGGACTGGATACATTTGGGCTAGTCTTTCCTTTACCATGAGATGTGAAAAATTGTCTTATGGTGGCAAAAAAATAAGTATGAAGTGGAACAAAATTATGCAGCTCAGTTTCAGCAGAATAGTGTGAGTTAAAAAAAAATCAAAAAACCTTTATAAATTCTTCCCAATATTGAGACATTATTAATTATGTCGGCCCATTTTACATTTCTTTGATTATTAGTGAGTGACAGTGGTAATGGGTAAGACTCAACTTTACATTCCTGGTTTATGAGAAAGACATCAGTCGAGAGATCTAGGACCAGTGCATTGTTGTCACTGTCGGGCAAAATAAAACCTTCATGTCGCTAAGGAAGGGCCACAACCTAAGGTCCAAAAGTATATAATCAATATAAGGTATGGATTTTCCTCGCTTGAAAGTAGGTTTGGCTGGATAATCATTGGTTGCTCTTAGCCTATAATCGAGAGGTAGGTAGAAGAGCGGATTAGCCACATTTGACCATTTTTCACAGGGTTGTCTGCTAGCTCTGGGATTCCCCACTACTCATTTTCTGCTCATAACAAAGTTGACAATGGTTCATAGGGTTTAAAATGCATATTACAATCCCAAGCTATAATGACTGGCCATTCTTGCTTAATTGAATCCAGAAGGGTTTGAAGGGAGTGCAGTCTTTGATATTCACTGTTGTCAGTGACAGAGTGGACATAGACATTAATCACAACAATATGTCTATTCTTCTTTCTATAGGTATTTCGCAGAGTCAGTTAAAAGCCCAGTATGTCTCTGGAGAGCCGTTTATGTCCTTGAGGCTCACATGAGGAAGCCAGCATACTAGTCCTTGGAGTCACTCTGGTGTCCTGTGTTCAAGATGAGGTTTCATGTCCAGCTATTCCTTCCCAGGCAAGAGGGTAGAAGAGAACAGGTCACCACAGCAGGGCAGCAGTTCCTTCAGAGTAGCAGTGCAGCAAAATGGCAGTCCTTTCAGCAGCACTGAGGTCCTTTTTCCTGGCAGAGTATCCACAGGTCCAAAAGTGTATCAAAGAGTTGGTGTCTGAGATCCAGTATTTATACGAATTTGTGCCATTGAAGTGGTGAGAAGCTTCTAGAGGCATGCCTTTAAAGCACAGGGATGCCCTGCCTTCCTGGCCTTGGCTCCAAACTAACTACAGGGGTATAGAGACATTTGTGTGGAGACATGACACAGCCTATTTAATTGTAAGGGGGCCGGGTCCAGCTCCTCCCATCATTCCTGACAGTGATGTCCCCTCCAGTCACACCTAAATTCCCCATTGTGTGTAGATATGAAGAATGCACAAAGCCCAACTGCCAACTACAACCAGTCATGTGACCCAGAGACAGGCTGCAGGCTTCAATGGTAGGACTGGGACATGTTTAAAGCGCTACTTAGGTGGATGGCACAATCAGTGCTCCATGCAAACTAGTAGCATTTAATTTACAAGGCCTGGGTGTATGGTATTCCACTATGCAAGGGACTTATAAGTAAATTTAAAATGCCAATCCATGTTTTAAGGAGAGATCACAAGCACTTTAGCACTCGTTAGCAGTGATAAAGTCTGCATTGTCCTAAGGACAATCAAAACAAATTTGGTAGATTTGGTAGATTTCAGCTCCACAGTAAACCAGCTAGCTCTTTTGGAGATTCCTTTGGATTTGGCTGACTTGGCGGGGCAATTGTGTCCATGCATTCTGTGATCTACTGGTAGAAATCCTTCACAGCCGTTTCTGGGTTGGATGCTGTGTCTGGGAGGTGAGAGTTGAGAGCTTGTTCTCTACACACACTGCATGTCCTCTGTAAAAATGCCATTTCACTTCAGCACATCCACAGGCACACCTATCATTGATTATGCCTTACAGACATTTCTGTCTCATGTAATTTCTTTGCCTTGGAGATTTTTCTCACAACCACCTTAAAATGTGGAATTTGCTGCTTCAATTCTGTCGCATCTTAGTGCAACTCTAGCCTTTGCCCCACATTCAAAAACTCCTGTGATGCTTAGCTAAATTGGTACAGCAAATTAGTGTGTAGTTCCTAAGTGAAGATGGGAGTGTTCAGGTCTGTGATAAGGTGCCCACACACACACTGAATGATGTCATGCTTCATCATTGGGCCCGCTCATCGTCGGGCCGGCGCTGCAAAGCCCAACGGGCACCCGCGAAGGGGCAGAAATGCAGCTAGTTGCTGCGCTGCCTTCCGTCGTCAGCAACGACACGCTCTAAAAAAAAGTCCCGCCTGCAGAAACCTACATATTCAGGGGTCACAACAACACTAGGTCAACTGGACTTGGTGTTGATTTGCAAAACTGGTTACTACTTTATTGCTTCACTGCCAGAACCAGCATTGTGGTAGTGCTAGAGTTGGAAAATTCCTCTATTCACTTTTTGGTCCTGATGAATTTGACATTTGACCCGTTAGGGGCTGTCTTAGGCAAGAAACATGTCGACCTCCCACACCACACACGCCCTCAAGGACCATTCCATCCAGGTAGGGCTGGCTGTTTTTTAGCTATGCTAGTGCACCCTGGGAATAACATTTAGACTACAGGGCTGCCCTGGATCTATTTTAACCATCACTCCAAACTCACTCCACTGCCTAATCCACACACCTGCATGCACCTTACGGCTTCATCAAAAAAAGATCTCCGCTAAAGAACCCCTACGCGGGTGCCCGTCAGGCATTGCAGCGCCGGCCCGACGAGGAGCTGGACCAATGATAAAGCATGACATCCTTTGGGGTGTGTGAGGGCACCTTATCACAAACCTGAAAACTCCCATCTTCACTTAGGAACTGCATACTAGTTTGCTATACCAGTCCATGTTTAGGAGTACGTGTGCAGGACCTGGATAAAAAACTACTCCTGGTTCCTCTTGTTTGAAGAAATGCTTAGCTAAACGTCATAACTCATGCATATGCACATGTCCATACCGGGATTTCCCTTCATTACGGCGCCACATGGAAGTCAGCGTCTACTATGCAGAAGATGAGGGTGAGCTAGGTACAACAGTCTGCACCTACACCTTGATGAAGTAAGTAGCTTTTTGCTCACTTAATCCACAGTGGTTCAAACTACTCAAGAAGGGGCACGTGAAAAGATCCACAGATTATGGCATCTGACATCCATCTCTGTTAAGATAAACAGAAGAGTCCACACTTTTGATATAAATATTAAAATTTATGTTGTCCGTGTCTGTGTGCATTTGTTGGCTGTGAGGGATTTCTCTATGGTAGAAGTAATAACTTTATTCTGGTTACATAAATAGAAGCACAAAAGTACAATTAAGAAACAGTTAAAACATAATCATGACAAGACCACGTTGAAAAAACACAGTGCTATTAAAATTATGTAGAAATTAGAAGCTTTCAATTGATATTCATTTGGGTTACACAAAGCCTGATTGTACAAGTCTAAGGATTACCTTGGACAAGATGAAGGTCAGCACTACAAAAATAATAATATATTTACATAGACATGGAAAACATGTTAAAGCGACTTGTGCTTTGTTCTACTGTGAAAAAATATCTTGGGAAACAAATTAGGTAGGTAGGACAACCATAATGAGGTGACAAATGATCAAAAGAGACAATGAGATCAAAAGGTTTCCATAGACAGCATAAACAATAAAAAATGCAATATCACAATATGAATCAAGCATTGGCAAAAACATGAATGTATAATAAAGTGATACGTGCTTTATCCTACAAGAATAAATATCTCAGAAACCCTCTTGAAAAGCAGATCAGTGTAAAAAGGACAACTGAGCAACCTACAGATGTCTAGATAGTAAGTGTAATTTCCACCAGGATGTAGAGCAACACAATTGGAAGTACCCTACATCCTAAGGTTGGGTTCAAGCAGAGAGTAGGCGTTCTAGTTGAGACTTTTAGCCCTTATGTACCAGCCTCAGTTTAGAAACCTAGATGGCACAAAATCTTTCAGTTCAGGTGTATCAGATCTTAGAATACGCAGTGCCTCCTTGCAATGGATAACACCCAAGTGGCGACAGATTGAAATAATACACTTGGTGCGTGGTATGGTGTACTTTGGGCAAAAAAAATAAAAAATGATCCACAGTTTCCCCGTCTCCTTCGACAAAGGGATAACCCCTTTGATCGCCTTCTTTACGATTCCATTTTGCAGTCAACGTGTTTATGGGAAGGGAACCAATTCTGAAATAGATGTAAAGTGGCTGTGTGTGGAGTGATACTATCCAGGAATGTTTCATATTTTGGCTTACATTTGTGAGCTAAAAACTTGTCAATCAGACCCTATTGATGCGGTTTGCACCAGATCTCTGAAAGGATATGGTCCCAATATGTATTTTTTATCAGATAGCCCATATTTCTGATAAGATTTTACGGGTCTTCCCACACATCAGTCAAATGTAATCTAAGGCAGAGGTATTTGACTATCTTAAGCCAAGGTGTGGAACAATTCTTATCAAGGACAATCAGCTCATTCGGAGCCATTCTATATGAAGGCAACTTAGGGGTGGTCGGAAGTCTGATCCAGTGTTTTAAGATCCTTACATGAGAACAGTGGTTAACCCTCTGGATGTTCAGATCACATCCCAGTGGTAGCATAGGGGTGCTGCTTTGTGGGTTGAGGAATCTATTTTCAGTTCATTTCACAGATTGGTGTCACTATATCCCTAGAGTTTGGCTTGATAAAGGGTCTGTAAACCACAAGGACAGGAAGAATACCTATATGTTTTTAAGATGTCTGCCAATCTATGTTGCAGCAATAATTTACTCTAGTACAGTTGGGGTGTCCAAGATAGTTTATCAGAGAGTCTCACACTTAGATAATCGAAATTCCTGACCCAGTGTCCCATCTACATCCATTTTGTTTTTGAATGAACAATGAAGGTTTAAAGGCCATTGACTTTGTTTTTCTTCCATTAATTTGAGTCCTCTTTTCTCCTAAAATCTTTTTAATTCCCCCAGAAAGACTGGAGGGCCCATAGGGGTGTGTGACACGAGTAACGTATCATCAGCAAAAATTAACGCAGGGATGCGGACGTTAGCTAATTTTGGAGCATCATTTTGGCAACTATTCATCCCCCCCATCACCCAATGATGAACAAGCAGAACAGAGTGGGGTCAGTATGCACTCCTGTTTAACTTCACAATTGATATAATTTCCAGCAAATACCTGAAAATCCAATCACTTTGCCCATAGTGCTAATTTTCCCACTAAATCCTGCCTTAAAATTAGAGAGGATCTGGTGATCTTTTATCCATGCTTGGAGCCAAGAAAGAACTTGCCTGGCAAAAATCTTTTGTGAAGTGTCAATGAGGCTGATAGGCCTAATCTTTTCCTGGTTGCCTCTCGCTTCCTTCTTGTGGATTTGGAAAATAAATAGCACCTCTCCAAGACACAGAAGATCTTTCCCACAGAAAAAAACATTAGCGAGGGTGTTCAGATGGGGTATCCAAATTTCAGGCCCAGAAAAAAACAAATTGCCTGTGATACTAACAGGGCCTGGTGTTTTCCCCCGCTTTATTGAAAATAGGGATACCCTAGTCTCTTTTAGTGATAAAGTGCATGTGAGTGGTTTGTGTTTAGACGTTTGCAACCCCTGGACACATGGTTCACGCTCGATATTATCAGAAAAGGGCATCACATGCGTGTCCCCCTTTTTAAATAGGCAGGTGAAAGGGATGAAATATTGATCATCTGGGATGAATATACTCGATCTACTGCCAAATGCAATAACTCTCTGGAAGCCATGGGTCTCTTTCTTTGTTAAAGTGTCAGTAAGTTCGACCCACTGTGCCTCCTTCTATTCTCTTCTGCTGGCGCTTAGAGTTGGCTTATATACTTTTCTAGCAATGATTAATTCAGATTTATTACCTTTTAGTGTGGCTTGGATCAGTCCCTGCTTTGCCACTCTCTACTCCCTTGTATACCGTGGACTGGATACATTTGGGCTAGTCTTTCCTTTACCATGAGATGTGAAAAATTGTCTTATGGTGGCAAAAAAATAAGTATGAAGTGGAACAAAATTATGCAGCTCAGTTTCAGCAGAATAGTGTGAGTTAAAAAAAAATTAAAAAACCTTTATAAATTCTTCCCAATATTGAGACATTATTAATTATGTCGGCCCATTTTACATTTCTTTGATTATTAGTGAGTGACAGTGGTAATGGGTAAGACTCAACTTTACATTCCTGGTTTATGAGAAAGACATCAGTCGAGAGATCTAGGACCAGTGCATTGTTGTCACTGTCGGGCAAAATAAAACCTTCAGGTCGCTAAGGAAGGGCCACAACCTAAGGTCCAAAAGTATATAATCAATATAAGATATGGATTTTCCTCGCTTGAAAGTAGGTTTGGCTGGATAATCATTGGTTGCTCTTAGCCTATAATCGAGAGGTAGGTAGAAGAGCGGATTAGCCACATTTGACCATTTTTCACAGGGTTGTCTGCTAGCTCTGGGATTCCCCACTACTCATTTTCTGCTCATAACAAAGTTGAGAATGGTTCATAGGGTTTAAAATGCATATTACAATCCCAAGCTATAATGACTAGCCATTCTTGCTTAATTGAATCCAGAAGGGTTTGAAGGGAGTGCAGTCTTTGATATTCACTGTTGTCAGTGACAGAGTGGACATAGACATTAATCACAACAATATGTCTATTCTTCTTTCTATAGGTATTTCGCAGAGTCAGTTAAAAGCCCAGTATGTCTCTGGAGAGCCGTTTATGTCCTTGAGGCTCACATGAGGAAGCCAGCATACTAGTCCTTGGAGTCACTCTGGTGTCCTGTGTTCAAGATGAGGTTTCATGTCCAGCTATTCCTTCCCAGGCAAGAGGGTAGAAGAGAACAGGTCACCACAGCAGGGCAGCAGTTCCTTCAGAGTAGCAGTGCAGCAAAATGGCAGTCCTTTCAGCAGCACTGAGGTCCTTTTTCCTGGCAGAGTATCCACAGGTCCAAAAGTGTATCAAAGAGTTGGTGTCTGAGATCCAGTATTTATACGCATTTGTGCCATTGAAGTGGTGAGAAGCTTCTAGAGGCATGCCTTTAAAGCACAGGGATGCCCTGCCTTCCTGGCCTTGGCTCCAAACTAACTACAGGGGTATAGAGACATTTGTGTGGAGACATGACACAGCCTATTTAATTGTAAGGGGGCCGGGTCCAGCTCCTCCCACCATTCCTGACAGTGATGTCCCCTCCAGTCACACCTAAATTCCCCATTGTGTGTAGATATGAAGAATGCACAAAGCCCAACTGCCAACTACAACCAGTCATGTGACCCAGAGACAGGCTGCAGGCTTCAATGGTAGGACTGGGACATGTTTAAAGCGCTACTTAGGTGGATGGCACAATCAGTGCTCCATGCAAACTAGTAGCATTTAATTTACAAGGCCTGGGTGTATGGTATTCCACTATGCAAGGGACTTATAAGTAAATTTAAAATGCCAATCCATGTTTTAAGGAGAGGTCACAAGCACTTTAGCACTCGTTAGCAGTGATAAAGTCCACATTGTCCTAAGGACAATCAAAACAAATTCAGCAGAAAGTGGAGAGGAAAAAGGCAAAAAGTTCAGGGATTACCCTTCAGAGAGGACCAAGTCCAACATGCATCAGATTGTATAAAGGATTGTAGGAATACAGGTCTTGTGTTTAGACCAGGCTCACATTGACCCTTCACCCCAGAGGTCTCTGTTTTCTATTCTTATTCTCACATTCGAAACATCATACACTGCAATTCAATGTTCACTTTATCGCATGTAAACAGACAGCAGGGAATGTTCTCTTTATACATTTAAATGCAGTCTCTTTGGGTTGGTGTCAGCGCCCCAGCACAAGCAGCCTCGGGGGATATGTGATCAGTTCACAGTGCGTTTTTCCCACGAGGTCAGTGTGGGTTGAGGTCACAGTATGTAGCTCTCGGTTTTCTGAGATCTCTTATATCTATGATGTAGCTGCTGCCCATTACCCCCTTTTTCTTTTCTATTGAGAATAATTCAGATTTTGGGGCATATTATCAAGGACGATGTTAAAAATTATTGCCGGTTTAGCGGCAGAAAACTGCCGCTAAAGCGGCGATGATGGGCTTGATAAATAATATGCCCTGGAGAATTCCAATAGAAGCCCATGTTCACTCCAGTTTTCTGCCGCTAAACCGGCGATAATTTTTAACGCCGTCCTTGATAATATGCGCCTTTGACTGTTTCACCCCTCTCAGTCCCACTCATAGAAATCTGTATCAAAAGCACAACATGGGAAACTTCCGGTCCCCTCTAGGCTATCTTTCAATAGTCAACACGGAGACAGAAAGCTAACTCCAATAACATAGCAGCACTGCAGCCTTTACTAAACAGTGTATCCAGTTCATTCCAATATTGGAAGACCATCATTAACTTTTTTGCGGGTGGTCGGAATGTATTTTTATATTGAGAATTCCATTGCATCTTATCTAGTTAGAGGTCAGCTGTATTGCGCAAAGGGGTGAGCATCAACTGTACACTCCTTAGGGTCCTGTCAAAATGAAAATGAGGTACCAAATAATATAACCTTTTAAAAGCAATGTGGGCGAATGTAATTCTACTTTGCAGCATTTAAAAAGATACCCTGATGAGTCCTTCTCTTCTCCATCACATTCCCCCTGCCTCCTGACCTATCTGAAATGGTAAAAATGCTCTTCAAACATTCTACTGCTGTACAAAGATAAAAAGATTTAGAGGGGCCATTGTCTGCAACTAATTGCAGACACACAGAGACAACAAATAACATTCACAGTAACTCTCCAGTGGGATGAGATAAACCTCACTGCTCTACCGGACATGTGGAACTGCACACTTCATGTCAAACAAAAAATGAAAAAACAAGTTGGGACTAACATTAAACAATGGTCCAAAACTCTCAGGTCTTGAGTCCTCCTCGAAAAAGATGCCCCATAACCACAGGTCGCCACATTTAAATTGATTCCATGCAAGTTTTATACATGAAGGACATTTAGGGCCATATATAGGAAGCCAAATACCGGTCGGTAACGGCCGATTTTCGGTAAATATCCCGTTACCGACCTGTATTTAGGCTTTTGCTATGTAGGGGGCATATTTCAGGATTCGGTAATTTACCAAATCGGTAAAATTACCGAATCGGTAATTTTACCGATTCGGTAAATACCGAATCCTGAAATGATATGTAGGTAGCACTCAAATGAGTGATGTCTAGGAAAAAGAATTCGGTATTTAGCACCAAATATAGGTTGGTGCTAAATACCGAATACATTGCAAAAAGCAATATTTTGCTGAAAGAAGAGTGCCATGTGGCAGACATACATGCCCTTAGGGCATGTATGTCCGCCACATGTGCACACATGCAGGAATCAGGGGTGCAATGTGACACCCTGCCACCCTTGAATGTGCTCCCCCCATTACCGAATCGGTATTTACCGATTCGGTAATGGTAACTGGCTTCCCATTGATTCCTATGGGCCTCCTGGCCCATATGAATCAATGGGAAGGCATGCATCATTACCGAATCAGTAAATACTGATTCTAAATTACCGACCCTTTCCGATTCGGTAAATTTTACCGATAAATTACCTACATCACATTTACCGATTCATGAATACCGAATCGGTAAAATTCGGTATTTATGAGTCGGTAAATGTGCAGCTACCTACATATGGCCCTTAGTGAGGGACACCAAGTCAGAGAATGGCCACATTCTGGAACCCTCAGAGGCAAGGAACATATACAGTCTGCTACGCCTGAGGCATGTCTGCTGGGGCTGTTCTCGGCTGAATACAAGACTACTACGAGGTTTATGGATCTTGCCCTTATATTAGGGAAGCAACAAATCACACTAAATTGGAAAAGTACCCGGGCCTACAAGTTTCCAAATAGAAGGCGGACATGTTGAGTTGGCGGACTATGACGGTGCAAATTTGTTCAGGGAAGCCAAAGGAGATAGTGTTTCTTGGCTGTGGCCCCGGCCTTTGCATATATACATTGATGAAAGAACTGCAGCATTGGTGGATGGGCTCAGTGGCTGCTTACCCCCAGCCTGTCCAGGAGAATAGCAGGGCCTAGTAGCTTCCCCCTGCCTCCCTCTTGTTTTTCTCAGTCGAACACAATGGTTCCTTGGGCAGAATGCCATTGCAGTTGCTGCCCACTGTGTGGATAGAGTGGATGCTTTCTTAATTCCAAGCTATGGGGTGGTTGTGTTGGTTGCGTTCTCCTGTCTCATGCTTGGTACATGCGCTGACTTAAGTGCTCCATTTTGTACTGTTATTGACTCCTCTCAGGGGATCGGAATGTTTTATCAGCATCTATATTGCTGTACTGTGAATATCAAGAATATTGCTGATTAAACATATATATTATTTTAAATCATGGAACCCTCGCCTACCTCTACAAAGGTTTTCACCGGCATTTCCAGTCATACACATTCAAGGCACAAACAACACACAAAATTGTGATTTTAACCATACATCACCTCAACTCAGGGAACTCCCATCGCCAAACTCAACAAAAATCCTATGATTACAGCAACACTCACACAACAATACCCCATGCTAGCTGCATCACACTTCTCAATTATCCAGGTAACATAGACACAGCAACATTCCAACACAATCTGCATGCATACACAAAATAAATGTTTAACTGTACCCTATCTCCATATGTATACAATTACACACATCTGTTTCTGTACGCAATCTCAATGCGTACAGAGCCCAAATCTGATCCTGCACGCAATCTTCATGCATACACTATATGTGAGACGAAGTGTATGCAATCTCATAACATGTAAACCAGTCATATTCAATTTCTATACGTGTACCACATCATAAATCTTAATTTGCGTACAATGTTCATGCTTACATATAAAATAATGACACCAACTCCATACATCAACACAACATATATGGAATTCAACAACAGTGAGGTGTGGTTCCATAACCATGCTTATTTTTTTAGAATTGTCGCAAAAGTGTCACACAGCACCTAAAGCCACTTTGCTAAAAAGAAACTTCATGAATTATGCCCAAACATTACCCATGAGAACACACACTGAATCACCATAAATACTCTGCAATTTATACAAAGTAATCCTGCATTGCACATTAAATTTATGCAAAATCTAATGCCTGAACTCCCATATGCATTACAACACATGTAAATTACAAATTGCAAAACTCAGAATGCCCTAAAACATCATGCCAGCTGCTAAACAAACATTATTTTATAACAATAAAATATGTATTCCAGAGGAGAAACCTGTATACATATGTATTATCTGTTAAAGTCCTGAATTAACCAAAAGTTGCTAATTCGTATAATTCTTGCACGTTCCCCAATGCACCAGGACAATCTATTCAGTGTGCAACATAAGCAGTGGCGGCTCGCCGAGGGAGTGCTGCAGGGTGGTGTGTGGGGGGTAGTGGAGTCTGACATAAGACAGACAGGAGTAAGGTAAGTAATTAAATAAATAATACAATTTACCTTGCGCGTGCTGCATCGCCGAGTTGGTGCTTTGGTGGGCTCCCCTGCTTGCTTGGGCAGGCTCTGACTCTCCTGCACTTGGTGAGTCCTTTGGACCTTGCTCATCCCAACGATTGCATCTTTTTGCCTTCAACAAAAGTTGCAGTTACCAAGACTTGTTGGTGCTCCTGCCAGACACCGACTACCTAGACACCGACATCTAGCATTGGACAGCTCATGCACAGCTCCTGGTCTTTCATAGCATCGCCTGGTCCCCACAGCTGCAGCGACAAGGTCCTCATCAATTCTTCCAAGTTCCCTGCCATGTGTGGGCATTGTGCTTCCCTACCTCCAGGTCACCCCAGTGTGGCACAGACTCTGACCCCTCTGCTTGCAGGCCCTCCTTTTCAAGTATCTACCCTTGGGTTCCACCAGACACATTCACAAACTTCTCCAGAGGTACTTCTTCCTGACTCATCCATTGTCTTCTACAAGAGCTTCTAATGTCACGTCACCCCTATGCACACAGCATCCCTGGTGCAGGTAACCTGGTTTCCGGGGCATCCACTAGTGGGGTGGCTCTCCAACCTTCCATCCTCCAAATGGTTCTTTCGGCGTCCTCTGGGAAGGGTCCTTTTTCTTTAAAACTGCAACCACGACTTCTCCATTAACTTCCATTAAACACATGTCTGTGTTTCCATTCTGCAAGCAGCCTCCTTGGGGTTCCTGGGTACTTACCTTGGGTGGTTCCTGGCTCTCCAAGCTCTTCTAAGCCCTTTGGTCTGAATCCAGTTCTCCTTTGCAGTTTGCATTCTACTTATTTAGTATATGGTTTGGTCTCCCTTTGGTGACCAGCATATATTTGTGCAACTTACCTGATTTCTTTGAAGTACTTTCATGTATATTGTTGCTATCCCAGGATAGGTTATATTCCAAGTGATAGTGATTCTGTTGTGTAATAAATAGACTTATTTTTTATAAACACTGTGGCTTACTTACAAGCCCATTGTGCCGCTGGTGCATCACTTTTATTGACGCACAGGCAGCACAATGGGCTTGCTTCAAGATAAGCTTGAAGTCTGTTTTCCACAGCTACCACTTTGAGCACTTTTCAAGGTTATCAAAGACCACTAAAATCACCATAAGGGTTGCCTGGATTAGTGCAAGGTGCATCACTCCTTTAAGTGTGCACCATATACTAAGCCAGCCTCCTAAAACCAGCCAGTCTCTGCCCCTCACAGCCATCTCCATCATGCCTTCAGAATGCTCCTGCATCTTCATGCATGATTTTTCAAAATCTTGTCTCCAGTTTTCAAATTATTGAGGAAGCTCTTCAAAGATGAGTGAGGAACTAGTCATGCAGAGGAGTTTGCACGTTACACCCTTAGGTACTGCATCTGGTATATTTTTCTAGGAAAGGGTTCATTCTGCTACAAACTTCAACTATCTACTATCTTTCACTCCACACATGCACACACACACTCTTATTGCATTATCATTCATTCTGAGCATTCCAGACACCCGCTCACACAGGTAGGGAATGTGGATGCACACCAAGGGTGGAGTCTAACACAGCACCTGTCCCACTCTCCTATGACGTAGGCTCGCAACAAACTTACACAGGCACTGCCCCAGTGGTGATAGTGTCCACATTCCACGGCTCGCAGACATGTCGGCACTCTACCGACGCCACTTGCTTTAACATGTGGGTTTGTTCCACCATGCAGTCCTATTTGCAACCTAGAGCTGCAATTTTGGATGTACAGAATATGGGCCAAAACACGATTTGATTTAGCAGCTCCAAAAAACCTACACACATCATTGGGCTAACTGGGATTTCCAAGGGTCGCACATTCTAAGATGGCGCCCAGGGTTCCTAGACACCACTCAGAATCTTTACCTACACTTGAGCACTATCATGAATAGATATCACCAGATATAAGTGCTGACTTCCCCCTTTCCCTCCGTCCTGAGATGCTTGAGATAGGGTAGGTCGCCACTGGTATGTCAAATGGACTGCGTACATACTTTACTTCTGTTTGCAATTTGTTTTAGAGACCAAGCCAAACCCACCGGACCCCCGGCCCTTCTCATTGTTTAACTTATACCTTCACAGTATGCTAAAATATAGTGTTCTCTCTGCATTTTCCTGAGGAGGCGGATACACTACCCAAACTAGGTAAGCAACTCTTCCTCCATGTTTTACAATGTATGAAATCACCTTTATTTGTATATACCTGTCACTTGATTGTCACAAGTTATCCCCTTGGTTAATTTTCCACATTGTTGTGAGATAACCACGATTGTAAGCATGCCTATGCTGCATGCCACAACACATATATAAGATGTATTCTTTGATTGTATTGCTCAACTTGTGATCTCTCCATCTCTATCAGGTCAACCTATCTGTCATTACCAAGGTATACCATTTAGGATACCATTTTGTTTGGATTCCATGCACTTCACTAGTGGTTCCAAACATTGTGTAGATTAGATTTAGATTTGTATGGTCCTGAAGAATTGCCCAGATCATTATTTTACTTTAAGGCAGCAAGAAACATGTCAACATTTTACAAGTTATTTTAAAGCCACCAGTGATCATTGCCTCTACCGGTGGCATACACATTTTTGATTCAACAGGCATGCTCACTGATTAAAATTCTGTCTAGAGAATTACTTAGTATATTTTAGCTCACTACTTACCACACTTTGACACTCACCTTTTCCAATCTGCACCTGGGCCACTATACTTGCAGGTCACATATGGCTTTGGAAAAAGATCCCCCATAAACAGCCCCCTTGAGGGTGCACATCGGGCATTGCAGCGCCAGCCCAATGACGAGCCAACCCAATGATGAAGCATAACACCGGCAAGGGTGTGTGAGGACCCTAATTCCAAAATGGAACCACCTCTCAACTCTCGGTTCCAATATGCCTGATCTGATACAGTCTTAGGAACTGCATGCTTTCTATTGACAGATGCACAGATTGCTCCAGTAAGATATTGTTCTATCCTTTAGTGCATCTCCTGTCTGTAACCTGTTTCATATTATGAAATATTGATATGTGAGCATGCTAGCATTCGGTTGCATTCAAGAATTCTGGCTTTGACATTCTGCTAGTTGTCAGTTGATTGCTGGAGTCGAGGTGCTAATTACATTTTGGCGACGATCCAGAGAAGTAAGTGAAGCTGCTCATTCTTGGTCATAATAGACAGTTGGAGACACTGAAGGACATGGATGATGAGGTGTTTGCTGTATCGTAAAGATTTAAAGGTGCCACTGAATTTCTTCCTGTCATGACTGTGGAGAGAGCGGAGCCCGCCAAATCTTTTTTTGCTGTCATTGTGGATGGGATAGTGATTTTTGGGAGGAAGCCTACCCTGCGCATCATCCGTCAAGCGTGTCAGCCATCAGGCAAGCAGTGAGGGACGGAGCCTGTGCTGCACATCATGCTTCAAGCAACCAACATGTTACGTCAGGCTACAACGTCGAGAGTGGCTAAATGGTTGAGTGTGACCATGGTGGAGCGCACCGGTCTTCCTGTGACGTGCCACATCGCGTCAGATTATGTAACATGACAGCCATCTTACATGTAGTTCTGCGGTGTACTGTATGGTTGCAGGCAAGTGTTTTGGGGCATTTACAGTATGAAGATCATTTTTGAGACTGCGTTCTCATTTTGTGGGCGCGCCACAAGCCGTCTTGTATCATGTTCTCAGTAAGGATTGTGGCATTCTGATGAATTTACGTTTAGGGAAAATATTGAGCAAGTTGGTTCCAGTTTTTTTCCTTGCATAATATTTTGGGATTTGTTGATTTCTGCAGACTCTGCAGTCACGAGTATATTTCTCCGGGCACTGTATTTAAGTTTGTGGGTATCTCTCATCACAGAAGTTTTATAAAATAGCTAGTAGTGGTCATGTTCAACAACCTACAAATTTTCTAATGAATCCAGGGAAACCAGTATTAGAATGGAAGAGATGGTTTAAAACATTCAAAAGTTATTTGAGGGCCATTGTTACGTTTGCCACTTGTCCATCTAAGGATACCGTACCGCGCTCCCTACGTCACCAGCTGTCACCACTTGAATGTTGACAGTTGACAGCTGGTGGCCAGGTGAACGGTAGCATCTGTTGCGCTCCGAAGTTACGGAGCCTGTGTTGGTGCATGTAATAAAGAAGCTCGAAGAACCAACTACAGTGTGCGGAGTTGTCTTTACAAAGTATGGCGACGAGCACCAACACAAGGATCTACGCGTGTAACTGAGGAAAGTACTACATAAAGGAAAAAAAAAGGAAAGGAAGAAGAAAAGAATTTCAGAAGGTCAGTGAAGGAAAAAAAAACTGAAGAAGAAGAATTTGAAGTACATAGAATTAAACGAGAAGAGTTTTGAACATTAAAATACGCATTTAGTTTATTTGTGAAAGGAAAAAGTAAACGGCATCAGCGTATGAGGTGAAATGAAAAGCGCATTGAGAAGAATTTAAAAGGTGTGAAATTGTTGGGGCATGAGGAGATAATTGAATTAAACAGGAGTAAGTCAAGTTGAAGTGAAATACAAGAAAGCTTGAAGTAAATTTGGATTACCGTTAAAACAGTTAAACGGTCCTGCATGATTTTGCCAACAATCGAGTGTGACGAAAAGCGCGACGTGTGTGCCCAGCCTTGCAAGCTTGAATCAGCTGTGTACGCGGAACGTTGGTGTACGCACTGACGTTGACGTTATCAGCGGCCCTTTTTAATGGGAGTTAACGCAACGTTGCAGTCTTTATGCAGAGGATGACGAGTCTGCGCGACGTCACACGGAAGTGAAACAAAGAGCGTTGGGCGAATGTACAAGGAACTTAAAAAAAATATATATTTAAGTGCAAAAAAAAATAAAGAATAAATAAAATCATCTTCATGCTCTGGTTAACGAGAAAATAATACTTGGCACAAACGTACACAAATAAATTATCAGTAAAGAAAATAAAACCCTTACATTTTGAGTTGAGTTCGGAATAAAAGCATGGCTTCAGGTTACCTATGGAATCTAACACCTCCACAAGCTTTCCTTCCAGGTAAGGGTGAACCGGAAATAAAGTGGGAGGAATGGAGGGAGTACTTCATGAACTACATATCAAATTTTTACGATGACGATGACTTTAAGGCTGATAAAAAACTCAAAATCTTGCTACATAGTCTGGGAGCTGGCGGTATAAAGGTATACAATAGCATTAATAAGAAGACAAGAAGTGAAGGTGAGGGGCATGTGTTCGAAAATGCTATTGACGACCTAAACACCTATTACAAGCCCACTGTCTGCGTGGGAGAGGACAGATATAAATTCTTCCACAGAAAGCAGGGCAAGGAGGAATCGATCGATGACTATGTGTCAGCGTTAAAAAACTTAGCCCTTAACTGCCACTTCGGAGACTTACATGACGAGCTCATAAGGGACCAAATTGGATGCAAGGATCAAACAGCAACATACAAGACAATTTGTGGGCAAAGGGTGAGTACCCTTTGCAAAACATAATTGACATTGCAAAGAAAGCTGAACTAACTGGACGTTGCGCGAAAGCTGTCATTGCTGAGAACAAAGAAAAGAGTGAGGGAAGTACTGTTAACAAGATTTCAGACTCGAAAAAAATAAATAAAACAAACAGAAATTACAGGAACTACAAACCAGCACAAGAAAGAACATAGTTCAGCAGCAGACGGCGCTGTTATAGATGCGGAAGCACCAATCACTTGGCTGATGACAAAAAGTGTCCAGCACGGAGTGTAAAATGTACATGCTGTGGTGTAGTAGGACACTTTCAGAAGGTGTGTCACAGAAGGAATACGGGTTCAGTAAAGACAGTAGAAAATGAAGAAACATACAATCCGAACACATCTGAGTCTGAAGATGCAAATATGTTTGTGTTAAATGTTGATGACGAATGCATCTCTAGTGTCAACGTGAACAACAAGTCTCGGACAAGAAAACCGGTTTGTGAAATGACAATTGGTGGTATTGAAATGAATATTGTAGCGGACTCAGGTTCACCGTATACTATAGTGAACAATGAGGTATGGAAGGAGAAATTCGCACCTCATCTGGGGGAACAGCTAGATAAGGCTGACATCTCTATCAAAACATTCACTGGGGACCCAATAGAGGTATGTGGATTCAGAAAATTGAAATTTGCCTTCAAAGGAAGGGAGTCGGTCTGCAAACTCTATGTATCCGCAGTGGGACCCTCCGTGTTGGGATGGATGGACCAAGGGGATCTGGGAATTAAACTTGATCCCAGCAGGTCAAACCCAGTCCTAGTTGTGCATGACAGAGAGAACTACAGCAATACCTTGTTGGATAAATTTCCCAGTGTCTTCAACAGGGAAATTGGGGCACTCAAGGGGTATAAGCACAAGATACAAGTCAAGAAGGATGCCATCCCAACAGTGCATAAAGTTCGGAACTTGCCATTCTCAATAAAAGAAGAAGTAATGACACAACTTGACGAGCTTCTAGAGTATGGAATTATAGAACAAGTAGAAGCTTCTGAGTGGGTGGCACCATTGGTTGTGGCTAAACGGCCTAATGGCAGCCTTCGGCTGTGCATTGACTTGCGCGATCTCAATCAAAACATAGTGGTTGAGCAATACCCACTACCAAAGATCAACGAAATGCTGGCGAAAACAAAGGGTGTGAAGTGGTTTTCGACAATAGACTTGAAATCCGCGTATCACCAAGTCCCTTTACATCGTGAGAGCAAGAGACTTACCACGTTCATAACGCCTTTCGGATGTTACCAGTTTAATAGGGTGCCCTTTGGTTTGGCCTCTGCGGCAGCAATGTTTCAGAGGCTAATGCAAAATATCTTTGTGGACGTTCCTGATCTCTTGATGTTCCAGGACGACATCCTTGTCATGGGAAAGTCCAGGCAAGAGCATGACGATAAGGTCAATCAGTTTCTGGGCATACTTGCGGAAAAAGGTTTGACAGCAGAACACAAGAAGTGTAAGTTCGCTTGCCGCAAGGTTAATTATCTGGAACACGAAATAACAGGGAAGGAATCCGTCCAAAGAAAGAACTATTGGAAGCCATCAATGAAGCCCCTGTACCCAAGAATAAAGAGGAGTTACGATCCTTCTTGGGATTAGTAGAATTTTACGCAAAATTCATAAAGAATTTCTCTCACAAAACTTATCCCCTTAGACAATTGTTGAAATTGAAGAACACTTTCTTATGGGATGATGAGTGTCAAAATACTTTAAATTCCTTAAAGCAGGAAATGTGCTCAACGGTACCTTTACAAGGATTTGACCCCTCGCTTGACAACATCATTACGACTGACGCAAGATGTAGAGGACTAGGAGCAGTTCTAACTCAAAGGGACACCAGAGGCAATGAGTATACCATAGCCTTTGCCTCATGCTCCTTGACTCCCAGTGAAGAAAAGTTCTTAGTCATTGAGCGTGAGGCACTAGCTTGCGTTTGGGCCTTGAACATTTCAGGCAGTTTGTCTGGGGTGGCAAGGTTACTCTACACAGTAACCATAAGCCACTGACTAAAGTCTTTACCACTAAAGGTTTGTACGCAGTATCACCTAGGCTTGCACGGTTATCAAAGCGATTGTTTGATTACAATTACGTTGTAGAGTATGTCCCAGGGGTAAAGAATGTTGTTGCAGACTTTTTGAGCCGCATGCCCATATCTGAACGTGAGAAATATGAAGATAATGATGAACTTTGCATCGCTAGTGTGAAGGAGGAATTAGATGTAATATCACAAGAAGAATGGATCTCTGAGCAAAACAATGATAAGATTTTGTGTGAAGTAATTGAGAGGGTGGCAAAGGGTTGGGGTCCCAAGTCAACCTTGCCTGAAAGACTAAGACATTTCTAAGGGTGGGAGACAATTTCCGTTCCGCTCGCGGAAATTGCGAAATTTCGACATTTTCTCGTTCCGCGCGGAACGCGAAAATGTCGAAACTTCCGTGATCCGCGGAGGAACGGAAATATGCAGGGCAGGATTCATTCTGGCACGAAGCTCCTGTCACTAGACCTCAACAGGAAGCACTTACAGATATAAATAAAGCAGGTGCCCGAGTTGAAGCTCAAATTCTGGAATGCATTAATCTGCCAAAACATTTGTGAGCGTGGTGGTGGCTAAGCAGATGTCAGTTTTCCCCATTTCCACTCTAAAATGTTAGCTGTAATCCTTGCCGGTGGTCTTTGCATCCTTGATTATCTCGAGCGCAATCCTCGTGTACTTCCTGTGACAAGGCGGTTCCTTCTGCTTGTCTGCCTCAGAGACCCTGCTCTGATCCTTTATAAACAAGAGGCATGTGAACTGGCCTAGAAGCCCCGCCCGTTTGGCCCCACACACACTAGCAGTGTGCAACGTCTTCCCGCCCTTTCCCCACTATGATGGACAGCTCACTCAAGGGACCCCGGCGCCCACTGGCGCGGTGTCAAAGTTACAGGCACACATGATCATTGAAGACAACTCTTCTGGCCCTTTACGCAGCTGTAGTGTAGGAAACGGACTATGCATTTAACCAACGAGGTAGCACCTACTGATGATTAGCCAGTAGAAAGTACTCCAGTTGACTCGAGTAGAAGTATTGGACAAAACTGTGGCATCTTCTTGGATAAACATGCAGGGAGGGATTCATTCTGGCACGATGCTCCTGTCACAAAAATGAAACCTCAACAGGAAGCACTAATCAGCCCAAAATCTCCGTGAGCACGCGAAATTTCGCGTGTTCGCAGAGATTTTTTTGCCGTTTCGCGAAATTTTGCGAAAGGCAATTTCGCAAATTACGCCCACCCCTAGACATTTCTGGGAAGTGACACATGAACTATCCAAGGAAAATGATTTAGTGTTAAGGGGGGGAAAAGTTGTTCCACCGTACGCGTTAAGGAGGAAGATAACAGAGATCTGTCACGAGGGGCATCTAGGCATTGCTAAACCTAAGAATAGAGTGAAGAACAGTTACTGGTGGTCAGGAGTGAGTATAGCAGTTGAGAGAGCAGTCAGGGACTGTACCTTATGTCTTAATTCAGATAAGTCACAGGTGACTTTTAGACCCCCTTTACAGCCTATTCCCTGCCCGTCCATGCCATGGGAGAGGTTAGGAGTGGACATTACGGGACCTATAATGGAAAATGGTGAACAGGTATATGTAATTGTCCTTATTGACCATTTCTCAAAATGGCCCGAGGTTAAGTTCATTACCCAACCAGATTCTTTGAATGTGGTAAAATTTATGGATGAAGTCTTCACACGTGAGGGGCTACCCAAAACCATTATCAGTGATAATGGGCCCCAATTCACGTCTGACACTTTAAAAAACTACACCCAGAGGAATGTAATCTGTCACAAAACCACCTCTGTATATCACCCTGCCGGAAACAGGGCGGTAGAGAGGTTCAACAGAGTCATCAACGGCATTGTACAACTTGCTAACAGCAGTAGACGGGATTGGAAACAGGAAATACTTAAACCTTTCGAGCTGATGCGATGTAGAACCCCATTGTCCAAGGACAACGTAGGTTGGGCCAAAGCAGCCAAGAGGGTCAATTGGTCAACAGAATATGTTATGGGGAAAATGAAAGCAGCACAAGATATTTGCAAAGAAAGGTATGATTTGAAACATGGGTGCAAACCCATCAGGCTTGAAATTGGAGACACAGTTAATGTTAAAAGAAGCGGTCATGTTAGCAAAGGTAATAATAGATTCACACAGCCTCTCTCTGTACGCAAAGTGTACTGCAATTCAGCTTTGCTCAGTTATGGTAAAGTGTGGCATTTCTCTGCCCTTTCACGGTGCATGAACACCCCTGTTGAGCGTGACATCGATATTCAGACACACAACCACACCTACGGTAGCACGTTCACTGGTTCGTCAGATGAGGAAATGGACTGCGAACCTCAAACCCGCAACACGTCTGAGCATTCCGTTCCTGAACAGACCACTTCCCCTCCCATCCATAGTGGTCTGTGTCCCTTCAGTGCTGGTAGACCGAGTAGAGTGTTACCCCCATACCTACACGCGACACTGTCCCCACCCATGTCACCAGTAGGGTGGGAAGGAGGTTATTACCACCCATAAAATTGTCATATTATGTTTGTGAGTAACTTATTGTTATTCCTCAACAAGTTGGGCCCGATTCACAGAACAAACTTAAGACAAAATCCTAAACTTAGTACCATTTTGGTATTCACAGAATGCACTTACTACTTCTGGTATTCACAGAATGAACTTACTACTTTTGCGATTCACACAATAAACTTACTACTTTTGCTATTCACAGAATGGATTTACGACTACTAACTCTACGTCCGCACTCGGGCCGGAAATTCCGGCCCGGAGGCGGAGCTTCCGGCCCGGAGGCGGAGCTTCCGGCCTGGAGGCGGGGCTTCCGGGCCAGAGGCGGAGTTTCCGGCCCAGAGGTGGAGATTTTGGCCATGGCTAAATCTCCGCCACTGGCCAGAATCCCCACCTCCGGGCCGGAAGCTTCGCCTCCGGGCCGGAATTTCCGGCCCGAGTGCGGACGTAAAGTTAGTAGTCGTAAATCCATTCTGTGAATAGCAAAAGTAGTAAGTTTATTCTGTGAATCGCAAAAGTAGTAAGTTCATTTTGTGAATACCAGAAGTAGTAAGTGCATTCTGTGAATACCAAAATGGTACTAAGTTTAGGATTTTGTCTTAAGTTTGTTCTGTGAATTGGGCCCGTTGTACCTAGGTGACTAGTTATGCTTCACTGTTGCCCTCCTCCCCATTCTTCTTCTCTCTCCACCCTTGTTTTTTTCTCTCTCTTACTCCTCCTATCTCTCCTCATTCCCCTCTCCTTTACTCTAGTTCTCTTTCCTTTTTCCATAGGGGGGAAGATGTGTTAGGTTTGCCACATGTCCATCTAAGGACACCGTACCGCGCTCCCTACGTCACCAGCTATCACCACTGGAATGTTGACAGTTGACAGCTGGTGGCCAGGTGAACGGTAGCATCTGTTGCGCTCCGAAGTTACGGAGCCCGTGTTGGTGCATGTAATGAAGAAGCTCAAAGAACCAACTACAGTGTGCGGAGTTGTCTTTACAGCCATAAATGCAGGTGGTTATTCACCAGTGAGAAAGCTGGCCCTGTTGTTCAACTGTTTAGGGAAAGAAGGACAAATACATTTTGACCATCTGCCAGAGGTACAACCACCAGGTGAAGATGTATGTGATGTGGGGGATTGGAATGCATATGTTGAAATGGAAAATGAGACTATCACAACAGTTTTCAGAAGAACCCAGTATTGCCCTGGAGTGTTTCAATTTGTATTTGCACAAACAAGGCTATGTTCAGTCTTTAGACTAATATGCAGCTCCTTGAAGGATTTTGGACAGTACATGTTAATTTGGAAATGCTGTTGACCAATATATTATGGATCAAATTGTTCTTAATTGCCATATTATTACTGTGCTGTACTAATCCCGCTCTTGACCAAACGATAAAAATAGCAAAAGGAATAGAACTTTCAGTTAAATATGTTAAGATATTGGTAAATGCTGGTCAGTCTGAGAAAGCTGAAAATGTAAATGTAAGTTTGGTCTAAAATCAGAACGCTGGTAGGAACGGTAATGTTTTATTACGTGGAGCATGTTTTTGGTGTGGCTCACGTTAGCATTTAATTGTAAGTAAATTGTTAGGAATTGTAAATGTTAGCAATTGTAAGGTGTCTAGCCCAAGGCAAAAGGTGCAGCAAATGTAATAAAATTGGTCACTTTATTAAAGTGTATAACAATAGACATGGTGGTGTGAAGATAAGTTGCATTTCTGAGAGTGAGCAAGAAGAGAGCAGAATCAAGCAGCAGGAAATCCGTAATATTGCTACTACTACTATTTTGACAGGAGATGTGAAGCTGGATGCCGGTGAAATGGCTAGTAAGAATTAGGCATGGAGTTTGCGGAGTTTTTCCCACTCCGAGAGTTCTGAAAAACTCTGCTTTGCTTAGCAGAGATTTTCCTTGCTCGTGCCCGCCAAATTTAAGTTGGCGAGCACGAGCGAGGTTGAAGTTGAAGTTGAAAAGAATTTGTATAGCGCTCTACTACCAAGCGGTTTCTTGGCGCTGCAGAAGGAAGCTGAAACTGAGGAAGGAAGAGAAGAAGAAATTAAGACGAATAAGCAGAAGAAAAAAGATGAGTTTTCAGAGCTGCTCAAAAGTCCAAGTAGGAGGGGGTAGATCTAATTGTCAGGGGAAGGGAGTTCCAGAAAAGAGGGGCAAGTATCGAAAATCTGGAGCCACCCGATTTTTTCTTGCGAAATCGGGGGACAAAGAGAAGGAGATGAGTGGAAGAACGGAGGTTTCTGGCCGGAGCATATAACTTGATCTTAGATCTAATGAATGCAGGGGCAGTACCAACTAGAGACATGAAAATCAAACAGCCCATCTTGAAAAGCGAACGCTCCCTGATAGGGAGCCAATGAAGAGCCTTTAACAAGGGGGTGGTATGACTGGATTTGGGAAGTCTATAAATGAGGCGAGGCGCTTGATTTTGGATAAGCTGTGGCGACGGCTCTCGTAGGCAGGGATGCCCACATACAGGGCGTTGCCATAATCTAGGCAAGAAAGGATCATGGCCAAGATGATGAGTTTAAGTGCTTCGACCGTGAAAAAGCGCAAGACTTTCCGGATAGTTCTTAGAGCCAGAAAGCAGGAGGAGACTGTCGAGCTTATCTGGGGACGCAAAGAGAGGTCCTGGCTGACTTCGAAGCCCAGAGTTTTAACAGAGGTAGAAGGAGACGGGGGAGAACCAAAGATGGAAGGCCAGAAAGCAGGGGACCAGGGATTGGAGGGGCAACCAGTGAGAACCAGCTCCGTCTTATCGGGGTTCAATTTTAGTTGATTGAGGTTCATCCAGTTGTAGATAAAAGTGAGTGTGGAGTGATCCCTAGAAACTGAATCAGAAGAAGAGGAGAGATTGAAAATGAGCTGGAGGTCATCAGCGTAATTAAACGCTGTGACCTCAAAATCCTGAAGAGCAGCAATGAGGGGGTGTATATAGAGATTGAATAGGAGGGGAGAGAGAGAGGAGCCTTGGGGTATCCCGCAAGAAACAGGGCGGGAGGGTGCCAGAAAGCCTCCCAAATGAACCGCCTGAGTACGGCCTGCTAAAAAAGAAGTAAGCCAGGTCAAGGCCGACCCCCGTAGGCCAGCGCCCCTGACACAGTCGAGAAGGATGGAGTGGTCGACCGTGTCAAAGGCGGCGGAGAGATCGAGAAGAACTAAGGCCTGTTGGGGAGTTGGTGTCAGCACTGCGTCTGAGCTCATCAACCACTGAGAGGACAACGGATTCCGTGGAATGTGCAGGCCGAAAGCCGGCCTGGTAGTCCGCCAGGAGATGATGGGCCTCAATGTAGGTGGAGAGCGAGGAGGTGATATGGCTCTCCAGGATCTTACCCAGGAGTGGGAGAAGCGAAATAGGTCTGAAGTTGGAAGGGACCGTTGGATCAGCGCCGTTTTTTTTTATGATAGGAATTACCGCGGCTGCTTTAAAAACATCAGGTACAATTCCTGAAGTAATAGATGTGTTAAGCAGGGTAATAGGGGGGGCTGGGCAATGGGAGAAGATCTCCCTTAAGATATGTGCCGGGCAAACATCAGCAGGGGAGCCAGTTATGACTTTTCCCAGGAGAGTACAGAAGGCCTCTTCTGAAATCAAGAGAAATTGGTCAAGAAAGGAGGGGGGTGAGGGTAGGGAAGGGCAAGAGAACAGGGGAGGTGCCCTGGGAATGTTCTGCTTGATGGTGGCAATCTTCTCGATAAAAAAGTCATTAAGGGGGCGTGGCTAGCTGCCGATCGTAATGGCCGCAGCCTGAAGGAGCTCCGGGGGTGAGGCCGTCTTCCCCGCCATCCGCTCACTGATCCGTGCCTTAGTCCGAGCCCAAAGTCCGCGCCTGTGACGCCGCGACGAAGCTGCGCCCAGCGGTACCGCTCTGGAGTCTCCCCATTGCCCATGAAGCGGCCGGCGCCGCGCTGATAGTTGCGGCCTATCTCCTCGGCGGAAGCCGGGACCTCGATTTGGGAAGCGTGACCCGGGTGCTGCCCACGAGACCCGGGATCGCAGTGAACCGGTCCCTTCAGCCTGGAGGCCACTCGGGCCGTACGGACGGCGGCCTAGGGGGTTGCCTGGAGCCTGACTGTCGCAGCGGACGCCCACTCCCCATTCGGACCCCCGGAGCATCGGGGGAGCCGCCGCATCGCCGGGGGGCTGGCGGCTACGCGGCACCTGTAAGAGTCACGACTGATGGCCTGGATGCCCGGGAACTGGTGAGAGAGCCTGAATAGTTATCAGCAGCGCCCGGACTGCACAGTGTGGAGTACGACTGCCACCTACAAGAGCCAGGTACAGAGGCGGTGATCGGTGGGACTGCGACCCACCACACGAGGGGAGCGGATGAGTGGGTCACGCGAGTGCACGCAGCTGTAGGAGCCCCGGAGTGCTGGTGGGTGTATAACTGGTGTACCACCCAGAGAGCGCCCTGCCCTCGCGCCTGAGGAGTGGCGACGCCGCCTTGGGCTCAGCGTGGAGTGAAAAGGCGACTGGCTCTGTTCCCTGTGCCGTGGCGCAGTCGGCCCTCGGTGCCTCCTGGTCCCCGGCTCCGTCATGAGTGGTAAGGGGAGTAGGGCGCAGCAGCAAGGGAAACTAGACAAATATGCGTACACCAAAGACTCTCCCCCGATGAAGGAGCACACTGCTTGGGCAGAGAAGACCCCTGACACAACCGGCCCGCCTAAAGTGACCCTAGAGGATATCATGGCCGCCCTGACTAAAGTGCAAACGACGGTGGGGTCTATTTCCACGGACGTGACGCTCCTCCGCGCTGACTTCCAGAAAATGACCGCCAGAGTCACGGAGGTTGAGCAGGTGACCACTGACCTGGCGAAAGACTCTAGCTTTCAGCTCCAAAAAGTGTCGCAATTAGAGGCCGAAAACAAACGAATGTTCGAGAGGCTTGAGGACCAGGAAGGACGCTCCCGCCGCAACAACGTACGCATCACGGGCATTCCGGAGAGCGAGGGGAGCCCAGCCATGGATCTCTACATGGAGCACCTCATAAAATCTGAACTGCAGCCCAGGGGCCTCTCTGCTTTCTTCTCGGTGGAGCGGGCACACAGGGTACCCGGGGGTAAGCCTAAGGTCGGAGCCCCCCCCGGCCGGTCCTAGCCCGCATTTTTAATTTTCGAGATCGTGATGTCATTCTCCAGACGGCCCATGTGGCTCCACCAGTGCGCATACAAAATTCACAAGTATCCTTTTTTCTGGACTATACGGCGGCTGTGTCGGCGCGCCGGAGGAGCTTCCTGGAAGTAAAAAAGAAACTGAGGGCCCGCGAACTTTCCTACTCCATGTTATTTCCGGCCAGACTGCGAGTGGTAGCGGATGGAAAAACATGGTTTTTCGAATCACCAGAGGACGGGCATGACTGGCTCGAGGGATGGCAGCAGGTGAAACGCTCAGGACGTCCAGACAGGCGACAGCAGCCACCTGGAGAAGTGGCGGACCCCACTGGCCGAGATGATGCTCTGGAAGCTGCGGCCCGGCTGCAACACGAGACTTAATCCAGGAACGATAAACTCTGACTCTTGCTTGACCGCTGCAGGGTAAGGGGGATAACTCCTGGATGGTGAGATGTCGGCGTAATCTTAATATGGCTCGGAACATTTGGACGTTCGAAATGGGGAAGCCTCAGGTCTTCCTCGGACCTTCCGCTCCTTGCACACAAGTTAGGTACTGGGGTATGGGTTCTGAGCACTCTGCTGAGTTGGGGAGGCGGGCAGTTTGGAGTCCGTATGGCAGGGAGGCAGGGAGGGGGTCGGGGGGTAGGGGGGTATTTTATTGGTTCTTTTCAGTATTTGCGGTTCAAATTGACAGTAATGTTAGCAATGCAGTACACACAGCCACTACAGCACACATGCTGAGAGTTGCTTTCCACGCGCTGTTAGTTATTCTGGCTCTCAAGCATTCTAATGTCGGTTGCTTGTGAGGAGGCGCCTGCGCCGAGTTCCTCCACTCCGATACTGCCGCTCTCCCTGCTCACGTGGAACGTGCGTGGATTGGGGGACAAGATTAAGCGTGGCCTAGTCTTGCATAGTATTAAGAGATGCGCACCAGCGATTGTCCTACTACAAGAAACCCATCTGACTAACATCACTAGTGGAGCAATGGACCGGTGGGGATATAGAATGGTGGCACATTCAGAATTTACTTCCGGGTCTAGGGGGGTGGGCATTATGGTGCGGAAGCAATACCCATTAATCATACACAAACAAAAAACGGACAGTTCAGGGAGGTTTGCGGCGATAGCCACCCAATGGGAGGGACGCCCCCTTAACATAGTCTCCGTTTATATCCCTCCCGCGATGCATGCTACTGCGCTGCCGGCGCTCAGTGAGTTTCTTCTTGACCTGCCAGAGGGGGAACTGCTTCTTGGTGGTGATTTTAACGCAGTTGTGCACGAAACACTTGATAGACACCCTCAGCGAGCGGGTGGGGCGGGAGTGTCCCGTTTCGGAGGCTTTATTGACGCCCTGGGGCTGTCGGACTTATGGCGGCTGCATCACCCCACAACTAAGCAATACACGTATCACTCAGGGGTGCACAACAGTCTCACTAGGATTGACTATTTCCTGGGCTCCACTAATTGTCTTCGCAATATAGACAGTGTTGAAATCAGACCCCGGGGTATCTCCGACCACTCCCCACTGCTTCTGAAGTATGAATGTTACCACCTCGCACGGTGCCGTATCCCCTCAATTCGTCCCGGTTATCTACAGGTCCCCGCGATCCATAAGGCACTTTCGAAGGCAACAGACCTCTACTTTGCGGAAAATGCCCCTTCTGTTGTGTCGCCGACGATCTTGTGGGAGGCATATAAAACGGTCCTCCGGGATCAAGCGCTCACAATCATAGCAGCGCATAAGCGAGGGAATCTGGCAGAGCTGCAGACGCTCGAGCTGGAGCTGCACTCGGCAAAGGTGGACCAGGCTCGAGACCCCTCCCCGGAGTCGGCCTCGGTCTTGAAAACCGCACAGACCAAATATAGGACGCACCTCATGGAGCACACGAAGCAACAGTTGGTAGCCACGCAGCACAAGAAATATGATCTGGGTGATAAGACTGGGAAGCTCCTGGCGTGGCTGGACAGGCGGGAGGGTGGAACCAGGTGGATAGCGCAACTCAGATCGGTGGACGGCCGGATGCTGACGGACCCTAACGCGATAGTGAGCGGCCTTGCGAGTCACTTCCAGCAGGTCTACTCCTCCACCTCTTCAATGACGGAAGAGGAAGCGGGGACGTATGTGCGAGATTTGGCGATGCCCCGGCTCTCCCCCGAGGCGGTGAAAGTCTTGGAGGCTGACATCACGGCAGAGGAGGTGCAAACGGCAATCGTTGCGCTGCAATCGGGTAAGGCGGTGTGACCGAATGGCATACCAGTCGAGCTCTATAAGCGAACAGCCGGGACGGTTGCCCCTCATTTGCTTAACATGTTTACAGATAGTCTCCGCGTGGGCGAACTCCCGCAGGACCAGCGAACAGCCACCATTGTGGCTATACTGAAACCCGGCAAACCTGCTTCGGAGTGTAACTCCTATCGTCCCATATCGCTGCTGAACGCGGAGGCGAAGGTCCTTGCGAAACTCCTAGCGTCCAGGCTAACACCGCATTTGCTGGACATATACACCCTGACCAATCTGGTTTTATGCTCGGTAGGAGCACGTCCCATAATTTGCGGTGCCTACACGGAGTGCTGGCCCGAGTGGAGTGATTGAGGGAACCAGCGGTGCTGCTCTCGTTGGATGCACGAATGGCATTTGACATGGTCGAGTGGCCATTCCTCTTTGCGGTTTTATCGCACTTGGGCTTTGGACCCAAATTTTGTGCTTGGGTCCGGCTTCTCTATACTAAACCCATGGCCCATGTGACCGCTAACGGGCACATGTCAGAGGATTTTCCCCTGACGCGTGGCACTCGCCAGGGATGCCCCTTGTCGCCCTTGCTCTTCGCCCTAGCGCTGGAGCCCTTGGCGGCGTGGATCCGCTGGGAACCATGCATACGGGGACTTAAGTGGGAAGTGGGAAGACCGCATCTCCCTCTACGCGGATGATGTACTGCTCTATCTGTCTTCCCCTAGGCGCTCAATCCTCGGACCTTCCGCTCCTTGCACACAAGTTAGGTACTGGGGTATGGGTTCTGAGCACTCTGCTGAGTTGGGGAGGCGGGCAGTTTGGAGTCCGTATGGCAGGGAGGCAGGGAGGGGGTCGGGGGGTAGGGGGGTATTTTATTGGTTCTTTTCAGTATTTGCGGTTCAAATTGACAGTAATGTTAGCAATGCAGTACACACAGCCACTACAGCACACATGCTGAGAGTTGCTTTCCACGCGCTGTTAGTTATTCTGGCTCTCAAGCATTCTAATGTCGGTTGCTTGTGAGGAGGCGCCTGCGCCGAGTTCCTCCACTCTGATACTGCCGCTCTCCCTGCTCACGTGGAACGTGCGTGGATTGGGGGACAAGATTAAGCGTGGCCTAGTCTTGCATAGTATTAAGAGATGCGCACCAGCGATTGTCCTACTACAAGAAACCCATCTGACTAACATCACTAGTGGAGCAATGGACCGGTGGGGATATAGAATGGTGGCACATTCAGAATTTACTTCCGGGTCTAGGGGGGTGGGCATTATGGTGCGGAAGCAATACCCATTAATCATACACAAACAAAAAACGGACAGTTCAGGGAGGTTTGCGGCGATAGCCACCCAATGGGAGGGACGCCCCCTTAACATAGTCTCCGTTTATATCCCTCCCGCGATGCATGCTACTGCGCTGCCGGCGCTCAGTGAGTTTCTTCTTGACCTGCCAGAGGGGGAACTGCTTCTTGGTGGTGATTTTAACGCAGTTGTGCACGAAACACTTGATAGACACCCTCAGCGAGCGGGTGGGGCGGGAGTGTCCCGTTTCGGAGGCTTTATTGACGCCCTGGGGCTGTCGGACTTATGGCGGCTGCATCACCCCACAACTAAGCAATACACGTATCACTCAGGGGTGCACAACAGTCTCACTAGGATTGACTATTTCCTGGGCTCCACTAATTGTCTTCGCAATATAGACAGTGTTGAAATCAGACCCCGGGGTATCTCCGACCACTCCCCACTGCTTCTGAAGTATGAATGTTACCACCTCGCACGGTGCCGTATCCCCTCAATTCGTCCCGGTTATCTACAGGTCCCCGCGATCCATAAGGCACTTTCGAAGGCAACAGACCTCTACTTTGCGGAAAATGCCCCTTCTGTTGTGTCGCCGACGATCTTGTGGGAGGCATATAAAACGGTCCTCCGGGATCAAGCGCTCACAATCATAGCAGCGCATAAGCGAGGGAATCTGGCAGAGCTGCAGACGCTCGAGCTGGAGCTGCACTCGGCAGAGGTGGACCAGGCTCGAGACCCCTCCCCGGAGTCGGCCTCGGTCTTGAAAACCGCACAGACCAAATATAGGACGCACCTCGCGGAGCACACGAAGCAACAGTTGGTAGCCACGCAGCACAAGAAATATGATCTGGGTGATAAGACTGGGAAGCTCCTGGCGTGGCTGGACAGGCGGGAGGGTGGAACCAGGTGGATAGCGCAACTCAGATCGGTGGACGGCCGGATGCTGACGGACCCTAACGCGATAGTGAGCGGCCTTGCGAGTCACTTCCAGCAGGTCTACTCCTCCACCTCTTCAATGACGGAAGAGGAAGCGGGGACGTATGTGCGAGATTTGGCGATGCCCCGGCTCTCCCCCGAGGCGGTGAAAGTCTTGGAGGCTGACATCACGGCAGAGGAGGTGCAAACGGCAATCGTTGCGCTGCAATCGGGTAAGGCGGTGGGACCGAATGGCATACCAGTCGAGCTCTATAAGCGAACAGCCGGGACGGTTGCCCCTCATTTGCTTAACATGTTTACAGATAGTCTCCGCGTGGGCGAACTCCCGCAGGACCAGCGAACAGCCACCATTGTGGCTATACTGAAACCCGGCAAACCTGCTTCGGAGTGTAACTCCTATCGTCCCATATCGCTGCTGAACGCGGAGGCGAAGGTCCTTGCGAAACTCCTAGCGTCCAGGCTAACACCGCATTTGCTGGACATATACACCCTGACCAATCTGGTTTTATGCTCGGTAGGAGCACGTCCCATAATTTGCGGTGCCTACACGAAGTGCTGGCCCGAGTGGAGTGATTGAGGGAACCAGCGGTGCTGCTCTCGTTGGATGCACGAATGGCATTTGACATGGTCGAGTGGCCATTCCTCTTTGCGGTTTTATCGCACTTGGGCTTTGGACCCAAATTTTGTGCTTGGGTCCGGCTTCTCTATACTAAACCCATGGCCCATGTGACCGCTAACGGGCACATGTCAGAGGATTTTCCCCTGACGCGTGGCACTCGCCAGGGATGCCCCTTGTCGCCCTTGCTCTTCGCCCTAGCGCTGGAGCCCTTGGCGGCGTGGATCCGCTGGGAACCATGCATACGGGGACTTAAGTGGGAAGTGGGAAGACCGCATCTCCCTCTATGCGGATGATGTACTGCTCTATCTGTCTTCCCCTAGGCGCTCAATCCTCACTATACTCAACATTTGCGGAATCTTCGGGAGAGCATCCGGCTATACTATCAACTGGTCAAAATCGGTGATGTATGTGCTGCGCGGCCCTTCTCCGCGGCTCCCCGTGGACTGTCCATTACAGACGGCGATGGGATCGTTCAAGTATCTGGGCATCCACGTCACTACTAACCCTGCGGACTTTCAAAAACTGAATCTGCAACCCCCACTGGACCGGCTCAGGTGCGATGCACGTCACTGGGGGACGCTGCCGCTTACGTTGGTGGGGAAAGCTGCCCTATTTAAAATGATGGCCCTGCCCCGATTCGTTTATATACTGGAAAGCACACTGTATTGCATACCACCGGAATACTTCCGCGCAATAGCGGCACAGGTGACTACCCTTATGTGGGGCTGCAGACGACCGCGTATAGCGCAGTCCAAATTAACTCGTGGCTGGTACGACGGAGGGATAGCGCTTCCAGATATTCAACTCTATTACTGGGCAGCGCAGCTAAAAGTGATCAATCAATGGCTCCATGCTCCGCGTACAGACCCAGCATTCAAAGCGGATAGAGACCTACTGGGAGAGCGAGGGGTGTTGACGCCCCTGTACGATGGTAAGCGGGCTCACGCGCTCATCGGCCCCCTTAGACAGACGGTTGCCGTTTGGCATGCGGCGCAGGCCAAGTTGGGGTGGCGCGGGGTCTTGACCAAACTCACACCTCTGTGGGACACAAAACAGCTTGGGAAGCTCCGAAACAGTAGGGGCTTTGATAACTGGGACAATATCGGGATCTCTACGATAGGCGACATGTGGCACAGGGGTGACATCAGTACATTTGAGCGTCTCCAGCAGCAATATGAGCTGGCGCCCTCCGAGTGGTTCCGATACACGCAAATCAAGCACGCCTTGCTGGCGAGATTATCGCCAGGTGAGACGGTACCGGAGACGTCGCCCTTGGAGGACCGGTTATTAACGGACTATAGGCCAAAAAGGGCCACATCGTTCACATATCGCAAGCTGGTCAATAACCTACCAGACCCAACGGGCCCTCTCCGTGTGAAATGGTCCCGTGATGTGGGGGAATTTGATGACCCGGAGTGGCGGGAGGCGTTGGCTTCGCCGCGAGAGGCGGGTATACCATCGAGGCTCCGGTTGATACAGCTCCGTATCTTGCACCGCTCCTACTACACCAGACATACTCTACACAGTATAGGTAGTGCGCCGCATCCATTCTGTTTGCGCGGCTGCGGGGAGGTGGGTAACTTCTTCCACACCATATGGGACTGCCCCGTACTCCAAGAATACTGGAAGCAGGTGATGCGCACGCTGTCACAGTCAGGGGGAGTCTCGCTGGTACAGAACCCAGACGCTGCCTGTTGAACATATGGGAACCTAACGACCTCTCGTGCCTGGCGCAGAGCTGGGCCACGCTAGGGATGATGATAGCCAAGCGCAACATAGCTCAAAAATGGGGGACGGGGGAATTGCCGAGGCTCACAGCATGGGGTGCGGACATGGATGAGGCCATGTTTGCTGAGCGATCAGCCTTTGTTAGACGGGGCTGCCCGCACAAATGGAGTAAAGTATGGGGGGCGTGGAATGCCTACAGAGGTGGCATCTGTGACCCACCCTCAGATTCAGAAGATGATGCCTCAGACTCAGACTGAAGCGGGAGGACCTAGAGGTATAGGTGCGAGGTGGTGGGTATTGAAGATGGGTATTGTGGTGAAACTGTTACCTGCAAATTTGTCTCTGTTGGTGGCTATTCTACTGCTCAGCCTTATGGACAACTGCCTGTTTGACTGCTGTGTTGTATTGCTGTTGCTTAATAAAAATAAAAACAACTTTAAAAAAAAGTCATTAAGGGAGTTACAGAGGGATTGGGAAGGAATGGGTCTAGATGCGACTCTGTCAGAGGCAGCAAGCTCACGAACGATCGTAAATATCTCCTTAGATTTGTTGGCTGCCTGATGAATTTTCCTGGAAGAGCGAGGATACTCTTACTCCAGACCACCTCCCGCTGAGATTTCTCAATGTGGGTGGTTGTGGATGGGCGCTTCTGCTTGTGTTGAGAAACCTTCCATTCACGTTGAGGGAGCTGCTGCTTAAGTGGAACAGCTACTCAAGTGCCAGAAAGAACCTGTACCCTCTTGTGCTGCTCATGATGCCGTTCGCACTGATTTTCCAGTTCAGGACAAACACCGGGAACTAAAATAAAAATCTGCATGAACAGTGCAAACAAACTCACTGCACGGCTTGCAGAACTCTATGTGTGAACTCCGCCCAGGCTTAATAAGAATGGACCACAATGTGATTTGTGAGAGTAGGAAGAGTTGAGATGAATATTAAGGTGGATTCTGGTTCATTTGTGACAATGTTATCTGAGGGAATGTTCAGAACTTTATCGACGGATTTTCAGCTCAAAGTAGCGGAAATCAGAACTGTGGCCTATGGAGACACAGGAGTTGAGACTTGGGCTTTTTTGAGGAAGAATTAAATTTTCATGACAGGATGATTGATATAAAAGTGTATGTGGCTGTGAAAGGCAAGGATATCTTGGGATAGACTGACCAAGGAAAATTGGGTATGGTATTAAGACCTGATACAAGTGTTGCCATTATGTTAGTGGACAGGGAGAATGATAATATCTGTGATGTGGAGAATATACTTAACAAATACCCACAGGTTTTTGAAAACTAAATAGTAGTTGTGAAGGGGTTCGAAAACAAGATTATTTTGAAAGAGTATGTGATAACTGTTACGCAAAGGTACAGGAAGTGCCTTTGTGTGTCAGGGATGAATTGAGAAAACACTTAAACCAATTCTTGATGGACAGAATTAATGAACCTGTGAATACTGCCTAATGGGTTAGTGCTGTGGTGATAGCGGGAAAAAAATGGCAGTATCTGTCTTTGTGCGGATTTACCTTAGTTAAATGAGAACAATGTAGTGGACTGCCATCCACTACCCAAAATTCATGATGTTTTGATGACCTTAGGGGGAGAGAAGTATTTCAGCAATATTGACATGAAGGCAGCGTATTGTCAGGTGCCTTTGAAAATAAATCTCTAGTTCTAACCAAATTTATTTTGAAAAAGAATCTCTAGTTCTAACCACATTTATTACTCTGTTTGCAGCATTTAAATACGTGTGCTTATTGTTCGGACTAGTGTCCTCTGCTAGTGTATTCAGAATCTGATGTACTGTTTGTTTAAGGGGGTTTCTGAAGTACTAGCCTTCCAGGATGATGTTTGGATTTTTTCTAAAACCATGGAACAACATAATTGTATTCTAAACACCGGTTTGTCTGTTCTTAGTGACCATGGGATGAATGTGATAAATGCAAATTGTTGACCAATTGTGTTGAACATTTGAGTCACTGCATAACGTTGGAAAACATGAAACCTAAATATGATTTGATCAAGGCTTTAAGAAATGTACTGTGCCCCCAAAGTGAGAATGAACTCAAGTCATTTATAGGGCTGAGCAATTATTATGCCAGGTTTGTGTGATCGGCTATGCAAATCTCATGGAGCCCTTAAAAAACATTGAGAAAGAAAGACTTTTTTTAGGGGGTGGGGGGAATTACCTGAAACTGGTCTTTGAGGAAATCAAAAGAATACTGGCCAAGGTGCCAGTATTAAAGAATTTTGTCAGTGGTTCTATGTGTATTATATTGACTTATGCTAGTGCCTTTGGTTTAGGTGCTGTTCTATGCCAAAGGGTGGGCACTGAGGAACATGCTATTGAGTTTGAGTCAAGAGAACTCTCGGAGGTGGAGAAAAGATACAGTACTATAGAGAGGGAAACATTAGAGTTTGTGTGTGCCATTGAGAAATAGTAAATGTATGTGTGGGGTACTAAGTTCATCCTGTGTACAGATCAATGTATACAGATGGTTGGTTGGTATACCTACTTGGTGAGAAGGGTTGGTCTGCTGCTTCATCTAGGCTGGTTCGTATTCTGTCAAAAATACAACATCAGTGCTGATTGTTTATCGAGATTGCCTCCAAAGGGATAAGTGAATGATTCTGGGAGTTTGGATTTTGAGTGTGCAGTAGCTTCTGTTGATGTCGCTAGGATATGTTAGGGGAGTGTCAGTGAAGAGAGTGGAACAAAGCATTTGTGGAAGATGTTAAATTGGTGATATGTTTGATTATGTCAGCAATGGATGGCCACCACATAAGCATTTACAAGGGGTGTTACATTGTTTTGGGAAAATGGCATACCAGCTCTCCATAGAATCAGGAGTTTTACTAAGGGCTGGTAAATTTATTGTCCGGATAATCTGAAGTCAAGGATCAATGAGTTAGCACATTCCGGTCACTCAGGCAATACATTCACTAAGAATATTTTAAGAAGTCATTTTAGGTGGCCCTATATGGACAAGCAGGTGAAGGATTTTGTGGATAAGTGTGAGGAATGCTTACTTTCCAACAAACAGTGGAAGACAAAAAGGTCTCCTATTGCACCTACTCCTTTTCCATATTGTCCATGGAATACATTGGCATTGGATTTTTCTTGGCCAATTTATCAGTCCTTAGATGGGTCTAAATATATAGTGGTTATGATTGATTATTTCAGCAAATGGGTTTGTTATGAATTTTTAGGTCAAATTAGCATTCAGGCAGCTGCTGAGATTTTAAGCAACATTGTTGCTTTGGTAGGCAATCCAACAGAGTTGGTTACAGATAATAGTGTTCAGTTGATGTCTGAAAAAATGTAGCCTTTTCTGAAAAACAAAGTGTTAAATATTATACTGTGGGGCTCTATAATCGCAGTGCCAATGGAGCTGTTGAGAGGGTGAACAGACTGCTCAAAGAGGGAATACAAACAGCCATTATAGGTGGGTTGGATGTAGAGGAGTTTTTAAAGAATAAGGTATGGACATACCATAACACACCTCATACTGTTACTGAAGTAACCCATTTTCTGTAACTGAGAAGTAGGAATCCCCGCAAGGAGTTGCTACCTGCTCGGTTGGATGGAAAGGTACCCTCGAAAAGTTTACAAGAGCAAGTAGATTATGATGAACTCAGGTCTAAAGTTGAAGGTGAACAGAAAAAATGAAACAGTACCATGACCAGACTCATTGTCTAAGTTACATTGAGAAGGATGTGGGTCGTTGGGATATGTTAAAAAATATGACGTCTAAAAAAACTAAAGTGTATTTCCATTTTAGTGATCCATTTAAAGTTGGTAAGGTTGCATGCACATCTATTTAGTCGGTGGCTCGGCATTTATGGTCTAAGAAAAATGTGGTTCCTCAAGTATATTATAATGAGGATACTCCAATTCCTATTGGAATACCGCAGGAAGGTGATGTTTCTGAACATGGTAATGCTGTGGGTTTTGCCCAACATAATGCATCAGATCCATCAACCGTTTTGCCTTATTCTGGATTGTGTACTAGTCCTCAGGATAATCAAGGGTTAGTACCTCCTGTGCACTGTTGCACTGAGAGGGGAGGCAACAATTGTAACAATGGAGTTGTTACTACCAGGAGTGGTAGAGTATCAAACAAACCTTCTTATTTACAAAAGTGTAAGGATAATTGTATATTTGTTTTAGGGAAAGGGAAGATGCATCTAGTTCTAATGCACCTCTTATTTTAATGTTTTACTGAATTATTAGGGTTGTTTTTGTGTCTTATATGCTGATGTTGTATGCATTTCTTTATTTTATAATGTTCATTTTTTAGGTAGGGAGATTTTGTATCCTTTAGTGTATCTCCTGTCTGTAACCTGTTTCTTATTATGGAATGTTGATATGTGTGCATGTTGATGGTTGGAGCCAGTCTACATTGATGGAAGCTAATGGGCGTGCTGCCTGTGCTTACATAGGGCCATATGTAGGTAAGTTAAATTTACCGATTCATAAATACCTAATTTTACCGAATCGGTATTTAGAAATCGGTATTTCGTATTTACCTAAATATTCGGTAAATATTACCGATTCGGTAAAATTCGGAAAATGGTTACCGATTCCACAATACCGACCGGTATTCCAGAATCGGTATTTACCGAATCGGTATTTACCGATTCGGAATTTACCGATTTGGAGTTTCAAAAACACATCAATTGAGGATTCAGCCAATCATGTGCAACCAACACCCCTCCCAACCAGGAAGTGGCCACACCCAGGCAGGTGCACACAATCAGAACCCTCTGAAGAGGCTGGGAGTGCTGAGAGTGCAACAGAGCCAGTGCCTGAACATTGTTAACTGATCCTGCACAATGGCCAGCCAGGACACAGATGGAGGTGAAAGGAAGAGGAAAATGAAATTTAGCCTGTAGGAACTGCAGGTACTTGTGGAGGAGGTGGTGAAGCAGCACAATAAGCTTTTTGGAAAGCAGTCTCTGCAAGTTGCTGATTATGAAAAAAGAAGGATCTGGCAAGGAATCCACTCGCAGGTAAATGCCATTGGAGTGACCCCCCGGGACATTGATGTGCTGAAGAAGCGGTGGTATGACATCCGGATCATCACCAAGAGGAAGATGGCTGATTTGAAAAAACAGGCCAGCCAGACAGGAGGAGGAAGGAACAGGGCACCTGCCCTGACAGAGCTTGAGCAGCTCGTGGAATCCACGATAGAGCCTGAAATGGTCGTTGGGATTGGTGATGCAGACAGCTCAGCCAGAGCTGCTACCAAAAAAGGTAAGAAGCATGCGCAGCATTGTGCCCCCCCCTTCCCCTATCCCAAATCCCCAATTGGGCAATGTGATTCCCACTCCAGTACAGGTTTTTGTGCAGACCAGCAATGCATTATGGGTGATGTACTCAGGGAAACCCCTATCATTACAGGAATCGCACCCAACAACAAGGCATGTGACACACATCTGCGATAATCAGGCACAGGACAATGAGATAGTGTTGCAGAAATGTATTATGACGTGAGCAATGCAGGGCTGCAGGTACACTGAGCTAATGTAAAGTTTCTGTCCACAGGCGACACATCGCGCAGAACTGCTCAGGAGAAGGGAGAGAGTGCACCCCGGAAGCACATCACTGAGAAGGCCACCACCAGTGCAGGGCACACAACACCACCAATGTCAGCCTCACCACCACAGCCAGCCTCACCACCACAGCCAGCCACGCCACCACAGCCAGCATCGCCACTACTGCTAGCCTCCCCAGCATCAACACCACCTACAGTGGTGAGACCTAGGAGGCGTGCTGTTGCCAGACTGCATGTTTCCAAGTCCTCCTCAGAAGACTCGAGGGGGGATGAATCAACCACTGTGCCACTGGATGATAGCAATGCTGGGGTGCTGTGCACCGTTGAGGGAGCACACACAGGTGCCAGACGCCGCCGCAGGGCTCGTGTGAGCAGTCCACCTCCACAGGATGAGAGCCATGGTGTCTTCGGAGGGCTGGAGGCAACCATGGTGAAGGTGTAGCGCCTACAAGGCAAGGCAATACAGTCGGTACAACGACAAATGAAGTGCCTCAATGATAAAATGAGCAACATTGACAGGGGCATTTCCTCAATGGCTGAGGGCATGAGGGAGAAGGCTGCGGGCATGCGGGACATGTCCCAGTCTGTGATGCTGCTGTGCAGTAAAATGGAGGAGGACAGAGCAACACGGCAAAGGGAGAGGCAGAAAATGGAGCACCATACGAGGGCAGTGAACCGACTAGCTACTGCCACTTCTCTGCTCTGCAGGCACTCCGTGGCCATGCAGGAGGGGCTTGCGCACTGCAGCACTGATGTTTCTAGGGGGCTGGTCAAGGTGACCACTGCTCTTGAGGTGCTGCTGATGAGCCAGTCTGCCAATACTGGTGCTGTGGATGTTGTGGACAGTGAGGACACGACTAGTCGGAGCAGCATTACCCCCCCGGTCACGGACACACGGAGGAGCAGCAGACGGCATGGGGCTGCCACTGGTCCCACAGCCAGTGAGGACAGTCAGTCACTGGCATCCCACACTGTAGTGCGTGGCCGCAGACGCTGATGCAGCCCACACTGCCAGGACAGAGTTGGGTGAAGTAACCCATGACTTCCTACAATGGATGTCACCAATTTGAAAGCCCAGTTTGGCCGTTTGTGTTGTGGCGTAGTGCCCACATATTAAAACTACGTCATTGCATCCAACAACTGGCTGTGTCTCCTTACTTACTTAGAAATAGTTGCATGTGATCTCTGCCCGTCTCTCTCTCCCATCTGTTGCTGCTGGCACTCCTGCTGCGTTGGGCTCTGGCTGTGCAAAATCATCATCATCATCCTCCTCAAAATCTGTTATTTCCACTTCTGTACCTTTCTTTGTGGCAAGGTTGTGCAGCATTGCACAAGTAGCAAGGATCTTGCAGCAGATGACGGGTGTGTACTGGCGTGCGCCTCCGCTCTTGTGGAGGCAGCGGAACCTGCTTTTCAATAGTCCAAACGTGCGCTCCACCACGTTGCGTGTTGATTTGTGTGCCACATTGTATCGTCTCTTACTCAGGGTTGATGGGTGTAGGTAGGGAGTGAGGATAAATGACCGCACGGCATATGCACTATCGCCTAGGTGAGAAAGAGGGTGCCATTAGTCACATACCCCAATGCACATTCATCTGCGGTAAGTATAAGGGACTGTCACAGTGATTTACCTAGCAGGTATAATTCTCCAAATTCTCCCGCAACCAGGCGTGTGTAGATCCCACTGTTCTGGAAGATGTAGGAGTCGTGGGTGCTCCCAGGAAATTTGGCTACGATGTCAGTAATTATGTTGGCAGCATCGCAGATTACCTGCACATTTATGGAGTGGGTGGACTTTCTGTTCCTGTAGATATACTCAGTGGCTGCTGGTGGGCAGATTGGAATGTGTGTGCCATCGATGCAGCCTATGGCATGCGGGAACTGTGCCATCTGGTAGAAGTCTGTCTTGGTTTTCAGCAGTTCAGCCTGGGTGTTTGGGAAGCTAATGTAGTGTTGCATTCTCTGCATCATGGCATCCAGGAACTTCCTGAAGAAACAGGACAGGCAACTCTGGGATACCCCGCCTACCGCAGCTATCACCCCCTGGTAACTGCCAGATGCCAGTAGATGGAGGCTACACAGCACCTGCACATGTGGTGGTATGGCGTGCGCCCTTGTTGTTGGATGGTCCAGGAGTGGGTGCAAGTCCCTTATCAGGTCCATGATGGTTTGGGGGTGTAGCCTGTACCTTTCATGTATCTCAGCCTCATTTTGTTGGAAGAGTGTGATGCGCTGTCTGTAAATGCGCTCCTCCTGTCTCCAAATCCTCATACCTGCTGCCTGTAGACGTAGGCGCCTTGCAATCACATAGAGAGCCGCCATGGTGATCACGCTGTTGCATTTTGGGATTGCTTATATGCACTGTAGCTGATTACCACCTGCTTTCACTCAGTGTTAAATAACGACTCTTAAATACCGAATTTCATGCAATTCGGTAATACCGAATTTACCTACATCTCTTTTCTCGTTTTACCATTTGCTATTTACCGATTCGGTAAATAAGAATTCGGTAATTCCGATTCGGTAATTTAGAATTCGGTAAAGATGAATCGGTATTTACCGATTCATAATTACCGAATCCTGCTTTTTGGCTTCCTACATCTCAATCGCCTAAATACCGGCCGGTAACGTGATATTTACCGAATTTCGGCCGTTACCGACTGGTATTTAGCTACCTACATATGGCCCTTAATGTCTAATAAATTATATTTCAACTTACCTGATATTTATGTGTGAGCTAATTACAGATATCCTGAACCTGTGAGACCTGTGTCGCCTGATGGATGGTTTCTAAGTATAAGACATTAGACTGTAAGATCTCTTCCCGTAACAGTAAGATTCCTGCCCGGAGCCTGAAATAGGAGATTGGCATGTAGGGTAGCTATGCTGTCAGCGGTCTGAACCTGCACACTCTATATATACACTGGGCAACGTTGGCTTTGGGGCCTGCGGTTATCACATTTCTGTAATGTCAGGGATTCCTTTGCTGTCCAAAGTCTGAGCATTTGAGACCTGTAGAACTTGATGCTCCTCTGCATGAAATGTTAGCTTATAAGTAGGGCTACTAGTTTTATAGAATTTATTTTTGTAACATTTCCGTCTGTATTTACCCATGTTCATTCTTTGGCAATAATATTCGGGTTCATCCATATTAATTTGAGTTTAAAAAATTGTATATTTCTACATTTATTTAACTGTTAAACATGCACTCATACTTTGCTACCTGTCACATTTTAAGAAAATTAAGCAGCCAAATAGAGTGGAACAATACACTCACAGGTAAATATCAGCATTATAATACACACATATATATCTTACCATATGCCAGTGCTTAACCTGTTTTTTAACATCCTGTGCGGTATATCTGCTCAGCTGTTGTTTTGGAAAGCATGAAAGACAGCATGGAGAGTCACCAACAATTTTCGGTATATTTCTACTTTCAAAAATAAATACAGACAGGAAACACATTGTTTTCTGACTGTATTTATCTGCAAAAATCAGTTAAAACTGAAAACTGGGAGACTTACTTATAAGATATGTATAGTATTGATGGAGCAAGGACTCGTAGAAAACAGACTTGCTCGGAAGCAAACCTCCCATTTAACTTCTAACCTTGTATTAACTATGTATTGTGTAACTTAATACGCACCACATTTGACATAAAAGACAGAGAAGCTTGCCTACGTGTCTTACTAAAAAGTAACTCGAGCGAAATTCTAAAATGGCCGCTAACGGGAAATCTTTATTGCGCATGCGCCAACTGCATCTCCGCAGTATGACGAGCTGTCGCTAGGAGGGAATTTCTTGAGCCTGGGCAGACGCTTTTAAAATGGCTGCTTTGGAACTTACATGCTTAGCATCTGCTTTGCTGAAACTAAACAAAGCTGTTTTCCCAATGCTAATGCGGGGAAAGCATTTATAAGTAAATGGGTAAGAGTAGTGATAGGTGGTATACAGTGAAACTATTTTATTTTGAAATTAATATTTGTCTTTTTGACTTTTCTATTAGTATGTATTTGGGCCTCTCATACAAATCCAGAGTCTATAACCCACCTGAACTCCGCACATGCGTGGTGTGATTGAGACGGAAGAAGTGATGCGACTCTTGAACACAGTCCAAGGACGGAAAAGATACATACTCTGGGAACCAGCACCGAAGTCCTCTGAAATGAATGGGAACACATGAAAATTATACTTTTGTGTCTAATAAGATGTGAATTCGGGGGTGGGAATAAACATTTATGAATAAAACATTAAGGGGTGGGATCTTTGAACAATGGACTGAAAGACTAAATTGAAAAATAAGCATGGTGTGATGATCATCCCCCTGGCCTGTTCAATCAGAGTTAGTATTTTTGCGATAATGAAACATTAATGGGTGGTACATGAATGTCGAAGAGTATAATTGAGGTAGTCTTGGTTAGTTAGTCAGATGCAGATGGAGATGGAGACAGAGATGGAGATTTGCTGACTGCGGTAGAGCTCGGGATGCAGTCGAGGTGATGAAGAATCGAATGCAGAACCATCTATCCTATAATTAATTTAGAATAAGATCACAGAAGAATCTCGAGGAGGAAGAGAGTGTCAGAGAGGGGTGCTACGCAAGCTTCAGTGTTAGAGAGGTCATCTATCCTGTCCTGAAGTCTTTGTCGCCTGATCTTTCCCCGGGGACCCTTCCCAGCTCCTTGGCCAGGGGGTTGGTTTTCACACCATCCTAGGTAAATGTATTTTCATGAATTTGCAGATGTGCTTTTTTCTCTATCCTCTCTCTTCTGAGCAAAATCATTGCAGAGTATGATATATTTGTTTGATTGATTGATAATTGAATCTTCCTTCCTATGAGTGACGGAGACTGTACGAAACAACACAAACTTTGACTCCAGCTGTTTTACTGGCCTGTGTGTGTATTTGTGTTTATGAGCCCAGGTGAGTATATGGTATTGGAGTATCTGTTGCTGGTTCACCGCTGGATCCGTTTTCTGGTAGCAGAGCTATGGTTAATATTGACTAGTTTGGTGATAAGTATTGATTATTGATTTATGACTAACAAAATGAGTTAGCCTCTTGTTTTATGTCATCTGGAAAATTCCTGGGAAATGAATAGCAGGTGGTGATAGAAGCCATATTGCAGTGAGGTTACTCGTTTGTTGGAATAGCACTGAGAAGCTACGCTGGGCTGGCAGTGTTAAATTGGGGACTATTTTGTATAAAAGTGAGTGTGAATTGTAGCAAAAAGGGTACCCTAGAGAAACTTTGGTTTTATATCACCTAGAAAGGGTAATACTAAAGGAGTAACAGGATCTCTTGAGCTTAAATGAAGGGTAAACGGAAGGTTTTACTCGCGGTGTATGAAGAGTAAGCGAAAAGTTTTACTCGCAGTGGAAAGAAATAATCTATCCTTTGGTTTTAGTGGAACAGGCAGATTAGCGAATGTTTTTATGTTGTTAATAATGAAAATGTAATGCAAAGCATTAAGAAAATAGGTTTTCGTATTACTTTGTGAAGGGAGGGTCAGTCGGCGGAGTTGTACTGACGACACAGAGAGCCGCGCTGGGATAAGTTGAAACAGCAGGCGAGTGACTGACGCGGATTTATAAAGGAGTGGTCAGTAGTAAGGAGCAGAACGGACGACATTGAGGAGGCTGCGCTGGTATTGGTCAGACCATGAGTGTGAGCCGCAATCGGATTGGGTGATTGGATGAAAGCTGTTTTTAGATTGGTTGGCAAAAACTATATGTTTGATTGTCATTTGCCTTTTGGTGCGAGTCGCCCTGACAGAAAAGCTTGAGGGTTTGCAGATTATTGTTTTATGTATTTCGGGTATACAATGTATGGTGAAAAGAGGAAAATGTCACTAATAAAGAGAATTAAGAATTCCTTTAAAAAAGATAAGCCAGTATTGACTAGGGGGGGAATTCCTATACCTCCGCCAAAAACGCCTGCTTCATTTATGATGATGGAGAGAGGATTTCATACATGTGTATGGATGGAGAATTGGTTAGAGTACACGAAAGGTGATTGTGTTTTGGCTTTTCCAGAACATGGTACGTTTAATGGGAGAATTCTTCAGAATTTGAGAATGTGAATTAATGATTTAGATCCGAGACCCAGGATAACACAGTATGAGGCATTAGAAGAATGGGAGACTGAATCTTATGAGCGAGAGAAGAATAGCAGTGGAGGATGCATGGGTCATTTCCCTAGGTATTTGCGTGAGTCACGTAAGGGTCAGATGAAGCAATGGAGAAAAGCAATGGCATCAGAAGGATTATATCCAGTATTGATGGCTGAAGAACAGTCAGGGGGCAAGTGTAAGGAAAAAACTAAACACATGAAAGTGACAGGTTATAGTGAATCAGATGATGCATTCATGGAGGACTTTTTAACTAAAAACCCTCCTCCGTATAAGGGAGGACCCAGTAGACTCACTCCGAGTGCACCAGTTCTGGGAACACCCTTGATTCCACAGATTTTACATGATCCATCAGTTAATAGAGTACTTCATGATAAAGAAAAGGAAGCATTGAATAAAAACAGAGATGAAATAATACAGAAAATAAACCAATTAAATTTGAACCCTGAAGCATTGACAATACCCGGAGCTATAGGTCCCGTTGTTCCATTATATGGAGACAAGGTAAATTATCCAAAACCACAAGCTGTAACAACTCCTTTGAATAATCCTAGAAAAGAAATTGTAATAACTGATGACCAAGCCAGTGAGTGCGATTCAGTAATTTCATTAATGGATCTGCTGATAAGGGAATCGGTAAATGAAACCCCAAAAAGAGTTACACCCAGTAGTTCAAAAGAAGGAAGGTCAGTGACATCCTCAGGAGTCAGAAGTGCAACAGCGGTAACTCCAGAAGATCTGGAGAGATGGGCACAGGGAATAAAAAAACAAAGCTCACCCCCAAGGATTTTAGATATTTACAAACTGAAAGTGGAATTGGAAGAGATGATAGCTGGAAATGTGGGAATAGATAGATTAAACACCTACAGTGAGGAAGAGTTGTTGTTGATATGTAGGAGTATAACTAGAAATGCAAGATTATTTCATGAGAAATTAAAAGAAATTGCCTCTGAAATGGGGATAGACATAGAGAGATCAAAACTGCTACAGAAACCATATAGAGTGGAGTTTACTGACAAAGATTTAGAAAATATGAATGTGTCTGAAAAGAAGTTAGAAGTAAAGGAGTTAATGAACATTTTGCAAAAATGGGGAGACATTGACAAGTAGAAAATAAGGTGGACAAAGAAAAAGGAGGAAGCACAGGCAAAATAAGCGTCTACTGCATATATGTTGAAACAGACAGGGAAAGTAGAGAGATTGTGTCCCATGAGAGAGGTACCTGGTAGTAGATATGTTCATGTTCCATGGAGTCGAAAAGATATTTTGTCATTTACAAACGATTTCCCTAAACTGAGAGAGAAACCAGTTGAATGGTACAAAAAGGTTGAAAGATTTGTGAAAGTTTCGAAGGTTTTGTTGAAAGATTTGGATGGTCTGTTTGACATAGTGGTACCTAGGGGTGGGCGGAATTTGCGGAATTAACCTTCGCAAATTATCGCGAGAATGTTTAAAATTATCGCAAACAAGCAGAAATATCGCGAAGATGCGGAAGTTTTTTTCCGGCATGTTCGCGAGATTTTCTGCATGGTTGCGGGTCGCCAACTTACCCATGTGGTTGCTTGCGGGCGCGGCCATCTTGTTTTGAGTTGTTCTCGCGGTGCATGATCGCGAGAAGAAAGACGTGATCGCGCGACGCATGACGTCACTGCGGGCGCGAACTGTCGCGAGACAGCGCAAATGGCTAAAAACAATACAACATCTCATGGAGAACGCGACCGGATCAAGAAAACTTGTCGGCGAACGCAGGGATTCAGGTAAGGCGATCGCGCGCGCGCGAGAATGTATCATTTTACAGCGCGAGCAAGAAACAAATTATCGCCAAGCTGCGGAAACCGGAATTTTTGACATTTTCGCGCTCTCCGCGGAACGCAAAAATGTCAAATTATCGCAATTTCCGCGAACGGAACGAAATTTTTGCCCAGGCCTAGTGGTACCTGCTGATTTATAGACAGAATGTAAGATCACAGTTGATTGGCCTAGAGACGAGTATCCAAGAGACTCGAAAACAGGAGCACCCTCAGATGATGTGATGAAGAAATATCACCAAGTAATTACTTTCTTGAAATGGAAAATTCCTCCTATAGAAACAGATTGGATAAAAATATATAAAACAAACCACGAGCCAAATTAATCTGTTCATGCGTATTATGAACGACTGTTGCAGGTGTTTAAACAGTATAGTGGCTTCGAGAACATTGGAGATAAGGATATGGGTCATTTTGTGTATCGGTTTATGTACGGTCTGAAACCAGAAATTAGTCAGATGATTCAACAGCATATGTTGTGTTGGCAGGGAAAGCCCATAGATGATATTATATAATACGCAAAGTATTGTGGGGATGATATTGAGCCAAGGCATAAAAAGTTAAAAGAGAAAATGATGTGGGCACAAGTGAAATTGGCAGAAAAACAGGAACATAAATTAAACAGTCAGACTGACGGTCAGATGAAAGAACAGGGTCAGAGTGATAATGTAGTGAGTGGTGGAAAATCAAGAGGACGAATTAATAGAGAGGATGCAAAGAAAAAGTTTCCTTGTCATGGGTTCGGAAAGCTTGGACATTGGAAAAACGAGTGTAAGAATATTCAGAATAATAATGGCCCAAACCAAAATTGAAATCCACAGACGCAGAATGAGGTGCTTATGAATCAACCGCAGCAGGTAGTTAATCAGCCATGTCAGGTGCCACCTGCCCCTATGCCAAACTTTGTGAACCATCCAAAGCACAGTACAGACGCCGGATTTCCAGGAGGAAGTTGTAAGAAAAATTCTGAGATTTCAAAATATCATTTGCAAAATAACAGTGACAGTGAGAATGAACAATGACGGTGCCTGAGGGGGGAGGAAGAGGAGTGCGTACTTGGTGCATCCTTGCCGGTAGATCAGTCAGGTCCATTTATTGATGGGAAGGTGGAAGGCAATGATATCACTTTTCTATTGGATACTGGTGCTATCCGGTCTACTGTGAGAACAACAGACATCCCATACCTACCCCTCTCGGGAGAAGCAATCTCAGTAGTCGGAGTCTCGAATCAGCGGATTAGAACCCCAATTCCAGAGCCTATGGAGGTGCACATCGGAAATTTTAAAGACATGCAGAGATTCTTGGGGTGCGACTCTAGTCCAGTGAATTTACTAGGAAGAGATTTGCTGTGCAAAATGAACTGCACAATGTATTGCACACCGGATGGTGTTGCTCTTCAAACCCCTGATGAGGATATTGTATACAACATAATGCTTGCAAATCAAGGCACAGAGATAGATGAAATGTATTCATTAATGTCAAAAGATGACTTACCAGAAGAGCTGAAAACAACTGTGAATCCAGAAGTATGGGATTTCACTGGAAAATAAATAGGGCTAATGGCAAATGTAGACCCAGTGAAAGTCACTGTGAAAGAAGGTGCAGTTTACCCCAACACCCGACAATATAAAATGAGTCCCACAGTCAAAGCAGGAGTAGCTTCTGAGATTGACCGAATGATTAAACAAGGCCTCTTAAAAGAAATAATGAGAAGTCCTTGTAGTTCAGCTATAATAGGACTTAAAAAGCCTAGTGGAAAGTACCGGATAAGAAAGATTAACAAAATTGTAGTGCCTTGTTGTCCTGTAGTGCCAAATCCAGCAGTGATTCTGTTTCAGATATCCTGGAATGCAGGATGGTTTACAGTAACTGATTAGTGTCAATCATTTTTCTCCATTCCTTTACATCCAGACAGCCAGTATCTTTTTTCTTTTAAATTTGAGGATCGTATTTTGGCATGGAACCGAGTTCCTCAAGGGTATACAGAAAGTCCTTCAATTTTCAATCAGATTTTGAAAAAGTGCCAAGGTAAGTTAATTATGCTCAGAAATTCAGTCTTAGCGCAGTATATCGATGACTTACTTGTGGCATCGAAATCCTGAGATGACTGTGTTACTGATTCAATAGCATTACTGAATCATTTGGCTGACGGAGGACACAAGGTGTCACCAGAAAAATTGCAATTTTGCCAAACAGGAGTTAAATACTTGGGTCAACAGATAGAAACGGGAGTGAGGAAAGTGACCCCTGAAAGAATTAAAATAATAAAGCAAATGCAGTTACCACATACACAAAGAGAGATCAGAATGTTTCTTGGAGTGGTGGGATACTGTAGACAGTGGATTGTTGTGTTTTCCTTACTAGCAAAACCATTGATTCAGATGATCCGGAAAAGAGTGAAAGTTCCAATAGTTTGGGATGATGACAGTGTGAAAGCACTTGTAAAGTTGCAAAATTGTTTATGTGAGGCCCCTCCTTTATGTATGCCTGATTATACAAAAGAATTTGCACTGTTCTGTTGTGATTGAGAATGTTGTGCGTTTTCAGTCTTAACCCAGAGACATGGATTAAGCCGACGTCCAGTAGCATATTTCGCTGCTACCTTGGATCCTGTGGCTTCAGCATTACCTGGCGGCTTAACAGCATTAGCTGCTACCTGTATGAGTCTGGAGCAAAGTGAGACAATTGTGATGGGACATCCAGTAATAGTCTGTTCCACATTCAGTTGAGATACTGCTAACAAGAACTCGAACGCAGCATCTTACCCCTAGTCGGATGACTAAGTACAAAAGAATAATTTTGGAAGCAGAGAATGTGACAGTGATTAGGTGCACAATGGTGAATCCTACTACTCTATTGCCAGATGCACGTTGTGAAGAAGTGAAAGATGAAGTAGATCATGATTGCTTGGATGTGACTGAAATGTGTACTAAGCCCCGCCCTGATATACAGGAAGAGCATCTGAAAGAGCCTGACCATGAACTATTTGTCGATGGCTCTTGTTTAAGGCTTGAGGAAGGAGGACTGAGTGCAGCTTATGCTGTTTGCAAAATATATGGGGTCATTGAAGCATCCTGTTTACTGGGAGTCAAGTCTGCACAAGTAGGCTAATTGATAGCTTTAATAAAAGCATGCAAAATTGGGAAACATTGAAAAGTGACCATATTTCCTGATAGCCAATATGGTTACAGGGTTGTGCATGACTTTGACCAGCTTTGGATGCAGAGGGGATTTCTGACTTCTTCAGGATCCACTATAAGAAATGGGAAATTTGTGAAAGAACTGTTGGAAGCAATACAATTAGCAAAGGAACTAGCAGCGGTCAAGTGTGCTGCTCACTTGTTAGGAAATGACTATGTAGTGGCTGGTAATCGATACCCTGACTAGATTGCTCAATACTGTGCAAGAAATAATATGGCACTAAACAAAAAGCTTGAAACATGTGGAATCAGCTGCCAACTTATGCTATTCTCATCTTTTGAAACATGGGATGAAGTGAGACAATTGCAGGATGAGGTGGAAGTGAGTGAAAAGGAGAACTGGATAAAATTGGGCTGTGAGACGAGGGCAGAAGATGATGTGTGGGTATATCCTGATGGCAGACCAGTCAGACAGCTTGCCCTCACAAATGGCAAGAATGTCCATGGAGACACTCATGTAGATAGGGACGCTATGATCAGACTATTTAGACAAGATTGGTATAATCCAAGGTTTAGGGTAGTCGCAGAAAGTCTTTGCCAGAGATGTTTAATTTGTCAACAAATAAATCCAGGCAGGAAGACAGTGGTCAGTTGGGGAAAAATCGGAAAGGCAGAAGGACCATTCATAAGATTACAACTTGACTTTATAGCGTTACCACCATGCAGGGGAATGAAGTACGTCCTTGTCATAGTGTGTTTGTTTTCATGATGGGTGGAGGCATACCCCACTAGGAGAAATGACAGTATAACAGTTGCCAAATTATTGTTGAGAGAGCTAATTCCACGCTTTGGTTTTCCAGTAACTTTGGGAATCAGATAGGGGACCTCATTTAAATAATGAAATAATTTGATTAATCTGTGAAGCATTTAAAATTGAACAGAAACTGCACTGTGCATACCACCCAGAGTCTTCTGGAGTGGTGGAACAATTGAATGGCACAATCAAGTCAAGACTGCCAAGGTGTGTGCATCCACATCACTGAGTTGGCAAGACGCATTGCCTCTTGTACTGATGGGACTCAGAAGTATTCCTGACAGAAACAAAGGACTGAGTCCCCATGAGATCCTCATGGGAAGAGCAATGAGACAAGCATTTATACCTGGACATAAATTGCTGAATACATCTGATGATCTGGTATTAGATTACTGCAAAGGATTGGCTGACCTAGTGTGTTCTGTCTCTCACCAGGTTGGAGAAGACGCAGTTGCCTGGCAGCCGGATCAAGCGCATGATTTGAATCCTGGAGACTGGGTGGTAGTGAAGAAGCACACCAGAGAGTCGTGCCTAGCACCCAGGTGGGATGATCCACGGCAGGTCATACTGGTCACTACTACAGCAGTGAAGTGTACAGGTTTGCCAAATTGTATTCATGCAAGCCACACAAAGAGGGTTCCAGCCTCTGATGAAGAGAGAGCGCAAGTGACCCAAACAGTTGAGGCTGCTGGAGGTTGTGCAGTCGAAGAATCTAGAGTAACAGAGGCTGACAAAGAACAACCGAGCACAAGTCAGAAGGACTGGATATCAGTGTTTGACACACTTGAGGTGATTATTCAAACAAGAAGCAGACCAGATTAGAAAGACAAGAAACTAGAGAGGACCAGCTAGGTGTAGAAGAACACGCTCAGGAAAAGGTGAATAAAGCTACTGGGGACCCTCACCAGGAACAGACAAGGGAAAAAAAGTACTCAGGCAAGCAAACCAACAAAAGGGCCTGAGCAGGGACAGACAGGTATAGAAGAACCCGTTCAGGCTGCAGAAGAACAAATTGTAGTAAGACCTGAACAGGACCAGTTAGGAGAAGAAGAACAAGTTCGGGTGGAAGAAGAACAAGTTGAAACAAGGCCCGAACAGGAACAGATAGAGGAAGAAGAACAAGTTCAGGCAGATGAAGCCACAATAAAAGACCTGAACAGGGACAGATAGAGAGTGACTGACTCTGAAGGAGAGGAAAATCACTTTGTGCCATAACATAACAAGAATATAAGAGCTCTTGAAAGAGACCAAGAAGGTGAAAGTGCAGTGCAAGCTAAAAGGGTCAGAAAAGGTGATAACTGGCCAGGTGGAGTCAAAAGGTTAAAATAGCATTTGAGGAAAACAGGTGAAAATCTTGAACAAGTAAATGAGGTTACTAGTCAGTCTGAGCAGTCGACTGTGAAAAACAGTCGAAGAAGCCAAAGACTGAGAATCCTGAACAATAAGTTCAAGGGTCCTGAATGGACTTACGTGATTCTTGAAGAATTCAAGAATCTAGATTTAAATGAAGAGACCGTTGAAGAAGTAAATGCAGAACAGATTGACGAAGGGGAAGTGAGGCCTCCTTGAAGTAACAAAGAAATAACATTCATAAAGTAAAGTAAAGAAAAGAAGAGGAATCTTCTTAGACTAAAATGGCTGAAGACAGGGTTGCTGAAAGACCAAAATGAAATTGTGCAAATAAATGCTGTAGGGCTATTTCTAACAATAGCAGTTCCTTATCTTATGAAAACAGACAAGAAGAATGACACAGACACTAGTGAAAATATAGATAACATGAAAGGAGATAGAGTAGAATTAGAAGTAGCAGATGAGACAGATTTACATCAAACAGTAACAGATAATGACACATCTTTAAACGTATTCACAAAGTTATTGCTTAAATATGTAGACGCTATGGAGATTAATGATTGTTACGTTTGTATGAAATTACCAGTTTCAGTCGCAGAAGGAGTCACATATCATCATTTACCATTAACATATTGTATTTCATGTAGCATACTAACAAGTCTATTCTATAGAACCGTAAAACTCTAATATTATTCTTCGAACTTAGATGTAGTATTTTCAGAAATTCCTATTCGAAAGAATATGAATGCAGTGCTTAGTAGTCCAAATGCACAGTTTATGGGTGAATTTTTCTTAACTATGAAGTCAATAGATGTAGCTAAGTCACACAAGAACAACCTAACATGCTCATTACATGAAGAAGAGAAAGTATTTTTGAATTTAGTTGAAGAAAGGAGACAGGATTTCCAAAGAAAGGCTACAACACAGAAAACCCATATACCACCTTCGGCTGAGAAAGAGGGAATTTATATAGCTGGCAAAGCTCATGCTGTGATGTCCCTAGACTTTGTAAAGACAAGGAAGACCTGCCTCCATAGATTAAAGACAGACTATAACAATGTATTTATTGTTCCAGTGAGTGTGAACATAACTTCCTAATTCTGGGAGGTTGGGGACTAAAAGGGGGAACAGATCCAGTATTTCCTGCTGTTTACTACCTGTGTGGGAATAATGCTTATTATAAGCTACCTGCACAGTGGTACGGGAGTTGCTACTTTGGAATAGCATTTCCGAAGATATATCATGTAAAAAGAATCACTGGAAGGAATGAAAACGCTAATGAACTAACTTGAAGAAAGAGAGCTAGTTTTTCAGAAATAATAGGTGACATATTTGGTGCATTGATACCTTCAGTGGGAGTCATTCTGAATTCGCATAGAATCTGTCAATTGTCAACAGTAGTTGATCGTCTATCGACTGATACTGCTGGAGGTTTCTTGATGATTAATACCGAAATGGTTGCAATTAGGTCTATGGCATGACAAAATCGACTTGCGCTTGATATATTATTAGCAAAAAAAGGCGGAGACTGTAAAATGTTGAGAGTGCAACATTGTTGCACTTGCATACCGGATAAAATCACAGAAATGAAAGGATATATTAAGAATATTACAAAAATTCAAGAAGAATTGAAACCACTGGAGGTTGACAGTGTATGGGAAAGACTAACAAAAGGTGTTTCTTCACTTAGGGACTTCGTTTATTAATCTTGGGAAAGGTATTATAGGTCAAATAGCATTTCCTTTAGTTGGTATAACAATAATAATCTTAACAATAATGATATGGTGCAAATGTTGCAAAAAGGAAATGAAATATGAAGTCAATGGAAAGGGAAAGAAAAGAAAATATGAAGAGATACAGCTAGAAGAGATGTAAGGAGAATTATATAAAAAGATGAAAGATTTGAAAATTAAAGAAGAGGACAAGAATGAAAAGGGAATTGAGATGTGCTAAAATTGGTATCCGGTTGGGGTGGGTGATTTTGTGATGGCTCAAAAGTGCCATCAGAGAGGGGATTGATGGAGCAAGGAAAGGTAGAAAAGAGACTTTCTTGGAAGCAAACCTCTTATTTAACTTCTAACCTTGTATTAGCTATGTATTGTGTAAATTAATACGCACCACATTTGACATGAAAAACAGAGAAGCTTGCCTATGTGTCTAACTAATAAGGGACGTGCCACACAGTCCTGTGACTCTTTATTTTCTAGTGAGCCTGCCGTGAGGGAAACGGCCAGCGTTTGGGGCATAAATCAACTTGCAGCTTGCCTATCTCCTATAGTGCCGCCGTGAAGGGAACGGCCAACGGGCAAAACCACAACTCCCAGCAGCCTCTGCCACAGGCGCCTGCCGCACAAGTCATCTGGCAGCGCCTGGGACGCATATAAGCGCCGCTACAGCCCCGCAGCGAGGGACGCGCCACACAGTCCTGTGACTCTTTATTTTCTAGTTAGCCTGCCGTGAGGGAAACGGACAGCGTTTGGGGCATAAATCAACTTGCAGCTTGCCTATCTCCTATAGCGCCGCCGTGAAGGGAACGGCCACCGGGCAAAACCACAACTCCCAGCAGCCTCTGCCACAGGCGCCTGCCGCAGAAGTCATCTGGCAGCGCCTGGGACGCATATAAGTGCCGCTACAGCCCCGCAGCGCGGGACGCGCCACACAGTCTTGTGACTCTTTATTTTCTAGTGAGCCAGCCGTGAGGGAAACGGCCAGCGTTTGGGGCATAAATCAACTTGCAGCTTGCCTATCTCCTATAGCGCCGCCGTGAAGGGAACGGCCACCGGGCAAAACCACAACTCCCAGCAGCCTCTGCCATAGGCGCCTGCCGCAGAAGTCATCTGGCAGCGCCTGGGACGCATATAAGCGCCGCTACAGCCCCGCAGCGTGGAACGCGCGCGGGACGCGCCCGGGCCAAGGGCAGGCCCGTCCTTGTCCGGCAAAGACCGAAGGAGACCGGACCGGGCCAACCCCCTGACATCCAGTGGGAACCGTGAGTACCATCTATAATTCATTCCTAATTCTAAACTTTGACTATTATGGTAGCCAGAAGGGGTATGAAACCGACACCAATAGGGCTTGTAGCTGGGACCCTAGATCAATTTATCACGAGAGCATCATCGGTATTGGAACGTGAAATTGTAATGACAGAACGCCGTCTATCCCAGGACCCGGTCTTCTTAAGGAGATCTTCCCTGGGCCCTGTCGCACAAGCATGCTCACCTGGTCCTCCCCAGCTAAATATAGCTATTGAAGAGATTCCTATTAACTTATACTCCACCGGAAACAATCTACCAGACCAGGCGGATGGGCTAACCCAACTACTATGTGGGCAGACCATAAACACAATACCTGCTCAAACGGAAGTGAGTATAAACACTCTGGATAAGATAAGATGCAAAGAGGGTGCTTTCCTGAAAAGGAAGAGGGCTGGTGCCTCACTTCGGGGTAGAAAACCTAAACAGTCTAAACACAACACCCAACCGGAACCCTTTATCGTAGATCAGTGGTTCCCAAACTGGGGTCCGGGGACCCCTGGGGGTCCCCGAAGCCTCCTCAGGGGGTCCGCGACTACTTTGTAAATCAAATAATATTAACAGATCAATAAAGTGTAGATATATAAAGAGGCTAAATGTACAATTGAACATTTTAAAACATACTGTAAATGTGAAGTAATTTGAAACTGTAGGCTAAAAATTAAATTAGTATCCTCAGATTGATTTGCAGGAGCAGTGCAAGTGCATCAAACTGAGTATAGTATAGTATTGATGATGAGCGGCCTCAATTGAATTTAGAAAAGCTCCAACCATTCTATTAAAATTACATTTTGATTTCTTCTTTATTTATGTTTTCTAATGAAATAAAATGTGTTATTCGTGTATTTGTTTGATGAATGCTTTTTTGTATTTTTGTGTATTGTTTTGTCGTTCAAATCATCAACATTGCTTAGGCCGGGGTCCCCAACTTCCAGTAATGACGTGTGGGGGAGTCCCTGGATTCGAATAATGTTTCAGTTGGGGACCCCGGCTTCCAGTAATGATTAAGTGGGGGTCCCCAGAAGTCAAAAGTTTGGGAACCACTGTCGTAGATCAACCTGAGTTTAGCGCTCCTGTGATTTCTATAGATAGCCCTGTTAGGAATGGCACCGACTCTATATCTACATGCTCCTAGGACTTAGATCTATTGGTGGGAAAACTAAGTATGGTTTTATCTTCTGTTATTCAGCCCGTGGAGCAAAGACTGAATTCTTTAGATGAAAGGCTGGGAAAAATGGAGGCACTGCTTGTGGAAAACATGGGTCTTCGAAATGATTTATCAGCTATCCAAGCCCAAGTCAAAGCTCTGGCCACTTCAGCGAATGTCCCGCAGACTCAACATAAGCCAACACCTATTACTCTAAATGATTGACCCATATCGACCATCATCCAGGGGTCAAACATGAGTTCCAGCATAACTGGCCTTAAAAATGGCCCCATAGCTTGAAAAAGGCACACCCCCTGCAACCGGTAAACCCTGTAAATATTGAAACCGCAGGAAAAGAGTCCTCAAACCAACCCTGGTGAAAAGACGTTCCTCCAGATCTACCATGCATCAACTTACCTCCGGATTGTGCTCCGTACGTGGTTGTCCTTACTGGGGTTCCAAAGTTGACGATTGCTAGACATAAATCGTATGAGGAACTTAAGAATAAGACGATGCATTAGTTAAACACCCATAGACTCTTGCCTAGATCCATCCAAAGTAAAATCTTGTTTGTTAGAAGGGTGGGGTGGGTGGGTTGTAATCCAAAAAATGTGGATGGGGACTGCGTAATTATTAATTTTGAGGATTATAGGGCAGTTGATTATGTATGTAGCAGGTACCAGACAAGCCCTGACGCAATTATTAAATCACTGAGGCTAGACCATTTTCATCAAACAGATTATGCTCATCATGCCACCAACTATAGGATTTACGACCTATGGCCCCAGCAAGATGACTCCTGGCACTACGTAGACAGAAGTAGGGGTGGTCAGGTTAGGGGTGAAGTGTTGGGCTTTCCAGTAAACAATAGATATAGTTTGCTGGATCAAGTGGATTGATTTCATATGCCCCCCAGCCCCCTATCGGTCATCGAATGGATGTTAATAAAAGGAGGAAGGTTTGAAGATTATCAGGAGGGATTATTTGGGGGTGGCGAACACTGTAATCAACCCTTTACCCTCTACTGAAGCAAGAATGATCCCCAAGGGAACATTTTATGTAACCTCAGGGGAGCTAGGGGAAGGTCCACCTCCGCCTGTGATTAATAACCTTATCCCTGTGCCGCAACATCAGATTGTCCGCACGCACTTGGATCAGCATTTAGTCGGTCCTGGGGTGCATGGTCTTGCCAGGCTTGGCCAAGAGGGAAGTCCTGGAAACAGGCAGGTATTGACAAAGGGGACCTTAAAAATTTTATCTTGGAATATAGCGGGCCTCGCATCAAACTTAGATATCCCGGATTGGTGTACATTCGTGGATTTACATGGGATCTGCTTATTCCAGGAAACGTGGGCGGTAGGTCCTACCCATAGAATGGGTTATGTAACCTTTGCGGAACCTGCAGTAAAAGGCCCAAGAGGCAGACCGTCAGGGGGGCTGTGTATATGGGTGGGTGTCCATCTTGGATTCACGTTGAAAAGGCTAGAAACAAATAGTCCCGATCTCACGTGTATCCTGATGTCTCACAAAGAAACACCAAAATTGGCACTCATTATTATATACTCACGGCCAGTGCGATCGGGGGGAACATCCAACACCTTAGATAAATTAACCACCCTATTGCATTTGCTTGGGGGTGACGTTGCCTTGTTGATCGGAGGAGACTTCAACTGTCACTTTGAACCATTACAAGGGGTCCCTCCGATCACAATGGAAGAAGACGAAATCTGGTCAGTTTCGCCCCCTAACACCTATCCTGTAAAAAATTGGACAGCTCTTGTCCTTCAGCTGACTTCCCTCACCTATACGTTTTCTATTAGAGCCTGTAACGGTCGATTCCAGAGTGACACTCCAGCTCAGAAAACTTACAGTGGCATGGGGCATGCATCTGTAATAGATTATTTTTTGGCCAGCTTGGCTTTGTGGCCTAAAATTATAGACCTAGTGTTCCCTTTCGCACTGAAAGTGAACATAATCCCCTGATAATTGAGATGGACTTTCAACTAACCAGGGAGGATAGTGTTATGATGATTACCCCAAGTAGTGACTTAAGAATAGTGCAAGGTGGGAGAAGAATCCGATGGGCAGCCGTGAAATTGTCCACTGAATCTATGGCAAAAATATATTGAGATGTAATCCCCCTGCTTGAAAGGGTAAACCCTACCCTTATCAATTCCTTGGATATTGATATGGGTGAACTTACGGGTATCCATAGGGAAATGGTCTCAATATTAAAGGACACCTTCTATAAGACAGGTCTTGCTAAGCCTAAACTTCGCAATGATGGGAACCCATGATTTATTAGGTGCTGTAGGGATGCGAAAGCGGCACTACTGTTGGCCCTAAGTCAAGGCAATAGACTTTGTGTTACAGAAGCCAGGCAGGCATACAAGAAAATGCTAAGTAACGCAAAATTAGAATGGGAGGCAGATCGTTGGTCTGCTATTACATCTGCACTTGTGACAAAGGACCCAAGGTCATTCTGGAATCTTGTCCATACTAGAAAATCAGAGGGCAGGACTACAATTGCTCCAAACATCCCTGAAGAAGCATGGTCCTCTTATTTTAAAGATCTTTATTCTCTCTCCTCTACACTTATAAGTGAGCCCCCACCGTGCCTATTGGCTCCGAACCCCATGTGGTCAATACAACCATTCACGTTGGTCGAAGTCCAGTCGGCCATTTTAAGCATCCAGCCGAACAAAGCACCGGGACTGGATAGGATCCCAGGTGATTTATATAGAGAAGAACCAACAGTTTGGGCCCCATATCTTCAAGTATTATTTAATGCGATATTGCAGGGGTTACCACTTCCAAGTACTTGGCTGGGGGCGGAGATAATTCCCATTCATAAGAAGGGTTCTCCGCTCCAAACCTCTAATTATAGGCCTATTAGCCTCATCGATGTGACCCAAAACATTTATGCCAGGCTCCTGTTACAACGTTTACAGGCTTGGTCTAACGATAACAACATCTTGACCCCGCTTCAGGCGGGATTTAGGGCTAAAACATCAACAACAGACCAATTATTCCGGTTGCAGGTCCTTCACTGGAAGCATGTGGTCTTGGAAGGGGGTAGTCTATATCTTACATTTGTGGACTTAAAGTCCGCATTTGACATGGTGGACCGGAACCAGTTATGGACCATTTTATTATCAATGGGGGTTCCGCCATATTTATGTCATCAGTTTAAGATCCTACATGAAGGCACTTTTGCCAGAGTTCGTTTTGGCAGGCAAGGTCAGATAACCGGACCATTTCCGATTGAGAAAGGCGTTAGAGAGGGCTGTGTGCTTGCCCCGTCCCTGTTTTCCCTCTTCCTCAACGGGCTTATTGAAGATCTCCTTGCCATAAACGACATTGACTCCCCCAAATTGGCCACCCAAAGATTTCCCGCATTAATGTTTGTGGATGACACGCTGCTGCTTTCTAAATCCCCAATGGGGATGCAGTGGGTGTTGGATCAGTTTGCCAAATTCTGTAATAAAAGGAACCTGGTGGTCAACATAAATAAGACCAAGTACATGGTTTTTAATGCTAGTACCGTTAACTGCCCCCATCCAATGATGGAAGGCAGACCCCTCGAAAGGGTTCCAACTTTTGATTACCTAGGTTTAACCTTGAACGACAAAATGGGATGGGGTCCTCAATTGGCCAAGGCCAATTTAAGATTAACCCAGGCAGCTGGGGGTATCCTAAAAGTGCAGAAGAATTGTACCCACAAAATAATAAGTGCCCCCCTTGAAATCTTTAGAGTTCAAGCAAGGGCATCATCCCTTTATGGGGCGGAACTCTGGGGACATATATCAGCAAGTGACCTATATATATAACAGAAAATAATTTTATAAGGCAACTACTGGATTTGCCAAAAAGGATTCCCTTGGGCCCGCTCAGATTGGACTTGAATATTTGCCCAATCGCAGACGCTATTGCTGCTCGGCCCCTACTTTATTGGAGGCGGCTGTGGAGCACCCCTGAGCTGGTGAATTACAAGGAGGAGCTCAAAGTAGTCATGGCTTCATTAGGATCTGGTAGGATCCCTTGGCTAACATTTGTAAGACAATCACTTACATTGACTGGGCTCGAGGATCTCTGGTTAAACCCCGAGGTCTCCTGCCCAGCCATTTCAAAGAAAACCATGACATGTGTTGTAAAAGACTTTAATCTAAGGAATCTCTTCCGCTCAGTAAAAACTTCAAGCCTAACCGACATCTTTTTGGATGTTAAGTCTTTTTATAGCTGTGAGCCGGAGATTGACGTAATACAACCCACTTTGGCGAAGAAGCTCTACTTGCAATTTAGATATGGCACCTTGCCTTTCTACTCTAACACTGATAGGTGGACAGGGGGTCCGGCACGCCCTTGCCCAGGTTGCCGAACTGAGGAAGAAACTACTGTACATGTTATCCTTTTCTGTCCAGCATATGTTAACATCAGGAGGAAATGGATAATTCAGTTGTGTAAAAATCTGGGTGTAAAGCAATATTTGTTTTTTTTTAGGATTCTAAAAACTGATACCAATGCAGTGATTGTGTCTGCAGTAGCCAAATATTTGCTTTCTACGTGGTCAATTCGAAGGAATTTGATAACTAACATTGCTACACATCTGCACTAATTTTATTGGATAATGAGAGAACAGATTATATTTTATTTAGCACAATAACCATTGTTTTAACAATTTTAGAGTCCTAGACATTATTTACATTTTTTTAAGTCTTAAAGGATATGTTTAATAACCTAGCTATACAACTGTGATTATATGCATGAATCGTATTGACTGATTAACTTACTGTATAGAATTGTTTTTATTCTTTTTATGTGCTTTTATGGTAAACCAAACCGCAATAAAGCTTGAATGATGATGATGATGAATAAGTAACTCGAGCAAAATTCTAAAATGGCCGCTAACGGGAAATCTTTATTGCGCATGCGTCAACTAAACTAAACAAAGCTGTTTTCCAATGCTAATGCGGGGAAAGCATTTGTAAGTAAATGGGGATAGAGTAGCAATAGGTGGTATACAGTGAAACCATTTTATTTTGAAATTAATATTTGTCTTTTTGACTATTCTATTAGTATGTATTTGGGCCTCTCATACGAATCCAGAGTCTATAACCCACCTGACCTCGGCACATGTGTGGTGTGATTGAGACGGAAGAAGTGATGTGACTCTTGAACACAGTCCAAGGACGCAAAAGATACATACCCTGGGAACCAGCACCGAAGTCCTCTGAAATGAATGGGAACACATGAAAATTATACTTTTGTATCTAATAAGATGTGAATACGGGGGTGGGAATAAACATTTATGAATAAAACATTAAGGGGTGGGATAATTAAACAATGGACTGAAAGACTAAATTGAAAAATAAGCATGGTGTGATGATCATCCCTCTGGCCTGTCCAATCAGAGTTAGTATTTTTGCAATAATGAAACATTAATGGGTGGTACATGAATGTCGAAGAGTATAATTGAGGTAGTCTTAGTTAGTTAGTCAGATGCAGATAGAGATGGAGACGGAGACGGAGATTTGCTGACTGCTGCAGAGCTCGGGATGCAGTCGAGGTGATGAAGAATCGAATGCAGAACCATATATCCTATAATTAATTTAGAATAAGATCGTGGAAGAATCTCGAGGAGGAAGAGAGTGTCAGAGAGGGGTGCTATGCAAGCTTCAGTGTTAGAGAGGTCCTCTATCCTGTCCTGAAGTCTTTGTCGCCTGATGTTTCCCCGGGGACCCTTCCCAGCACCTTGGCCAGGGGGACGGTTTTCACACCATCCTAGGTAAATGTATTTTCATGAATGTGAAGATGTGCTTTTCTCTCTATCCTCTCTCTTCTGAGCAAAATCATTGCAGAGTATGATATATTTGTTTGATTGATTCATATTTAAATCTTCCTTCCTATGAGTGACGGAGACTGTAGTGTACTCTGAAAGTGGTTCACATGAAATTAATTTAGATACAGCTTTCAAACATTTACTCGAGTCTGTGGTCATCTCGTTGCAAAGAAAAATAATTCATGTCATTTCACCATCAACTAGTTCAACTAATGGTCCATTAACCAGAGGAAAGAACTTTTTGATCAGTGAAAGATTAGTTAGGAATTATAGGTAACTAATCTTGAAGTAAGAAACAACACAAACTTTGACTACAGCTGTTTTACTGGCCTGTGTGTGTATTTGTGTTTATGGGCCCTGGTGAGTATATGGTATTGGAGTATCTGTTGCTGGTTCACCGCTGGATCCGTTTTCTGGTAGCAGAGCTGTGGTTATTATTGACTATGTTGGTGATAAGTATTGATTATTGATTTATGACTAACAAAATGAGTTAGCGTCTTGTTTTATGTCAACTGGAAAATTCCTGGGAAATGAATAGCGGTGGTGATAGAAGCCATACTGCAGTGAGGTTACTCGTTTGTTGGAATAGCACTGAGAAGCTACGCTGGGCTGGCTGTGTTAAATTGGGGACTATTTCGTATAAAAGTGAGTGTGAATGGTAGCAAAAAGGGTTCACTAGAGAAACTTTGGTTTTATATCACCTAGAAAGGGTAATACTAAAGGAGTAACAGGTTCTCTTGAGCTTAAATGAAGGGTAAACGGAAGGTTTTACTCGTGGTGTATGAAGAGTAAGCGGAAGGTTTTACTCGCAGTGGAAAGAAATAATCTATCCTTTGGTTTTAGTGGAACAGGCAGAGTAGCGAATGTTTTTATGTTGTTATTAATGAAAATGTAATGCAAAGCATTAAGAAAATACGTTTTTGTATTACCTTGTGAAGGGAGGGTTCGTCGGCGGAGTTCTACTGACGACACAGAGAGTCGCGCTGGGATAGGTTGAAACAGCGGGCGTGTGACTGACGCGGATTTGTAAAGGAGTGGTCATTAGTAAGGAGCAGAACTTACGACATTGAGGAGGCTGCCCTGGTATTGGTCAGACCATGAGTGTAAGCCGCAATCGGATTGGGTGATTGGATGAAAGCTGTTTTTAGATTGGTTGGCGAAAATTATATGTTTGATTGTCATTTGCCTTTTGGTGCGAGTCGCCCTGACAGAAAAGCTCGAGAGTTTGCAGATTATTGTTTTATGTATTTAGGGTATAGAATGTATGGTGAAAAGAGGAAAATGTCACTAATAAAGAGAATTAAAAATTTCTTTAAAAAAGATAAGCGAGTATTGACTAGGGAGGGAATTCCTATACCTCCGCCAAAAAAGTCTGCTTCATTTATGATGATGGCGAGAAGATTTCATACATGTGTATGGATGGAGAATTGGTTAGAGTACACGAAAGGTGATGGTGTTTTGGCTTTCCCAGAACATGGTGGGGCATATTTACAATAACTGGTGCATCCCTGCATATCAGCAGGGATGCGCCACTTATTGTGCGCCACAGTTCTGCCACCATGGATGCGCCGCATTTACAATGCGGCGCACCATTGGGCAAAACGGCACAGATGCGTGACGCATCTGTGCCGTAAAAGTGGCGCATTGCTGAAGTTGCGTCGCAAGCGTGACGCAGCTCCAGCAATGCTCTGGGGGGCCCTATCTTGCTAATGCTGCGTCAATCCCTACGCCTGCTTCACGCAGGCGCAGGGTTTTGACGCAGCATGGGTCTAAAAGTGACTGAGTGAAATCTTGTAGATTTCACTCAGCCACTTTTAGGAGGCGTTCCTGCACCGGAACACCCTCCCCTGCGCAGGAACGCCTATATGTGGCGCAGGGCTTTACAACGTGACGCATCTCCCAAATGCGTCACGTTGTAAGTACCCCGAACCATGGTGCAGGATTTGTGCCGCCGCTGCATCACAAAAGTGATGCAACGGCGGCGTAAATGAGCCCCAAGGGGCTTGTAAATCTGCCCCTGTACGTTTAATGGGAGAATTCTTCAGAATTTTAGAATGCGAATTCATGATTTAGTTCCGAGACCCAGGATAACACAGTATGAAGCATTAGAAGAATGGGAGGCTGAATCTTATGAGCGAGAGAAGAATAGCAGTGGAGGATACAGGGGTCATTTCCCTAGGTATTTGCGTGAGTCACGTAAGGGTCAGATGAAGCAATGGAGAAAAGCAATGGCATCAGAAGGATTATATCCAGTATTGATGGCTGAAGAACAGTCAGGGGGAAAGTGTAAGGAAAAAACTAAACACATGAAAGTGACAGTCTCCTAAGTGATGTCTCCTCTACCAAGGAAAGAATAGGTGGAGAGTTTTTTCTGGTCTGGGTGGGCGATTTTAATTGTAATATTTGTCAGGACGGACCGAAGGGCTTGTGCGGCCTCGGTAACCCTACTGACGAGAACCCGAGTCACTTTGTTCATTCTAAACAGGGTGATATCCTAAATCATTTTTTGTCCTATTTTAACCTCACATATATAAATGAGCTATGCTCGCCGCTCCAACAGTTCCAGCCAACCTTCCATGGTAAAGGGTGTAATTCTATCATTGATTTTACCCTCCTTTCTAGAACGTATGCCCACTTAATAACTTCATGGGAGACGTTAGATGTTATTCACGGAGACCACTATCCAATTTCTTTCTCCATAAAAAAGGCAGAACCAGAGCGGATTCAGAAGGAAATTAACCCCACTTACCAACTCTCAATCACCCTTGCGCGTAAAAACGGTTACACCCTCAAATGGGACAAGGTTGATCCCGTGGGCCTGTTAACTAAACTGTTATCGAAGACGAAGAAGGAAATATTCATCTGCTTCTCCCCCAGTGTCGACCCATTAATAATTTTGGATTCTTTTTCAAAAATCCAATTAGCCTTAAAACATTTATTGACCAGATATCATCGCCCGGAATCGAGCTGCCACTATGGCTGGTTCGATCATAAGTGTACCACTGTACTAAAAAATTTGAAGACGGTCCTCCACGCCACTCCTAGATCCCTTCCTGAGATTCGAGAAGCCAGACAACTTTATCGTCTGGCAATAAAAAACAGGGAGAAATCACTGAAAAAAGAAGCATGGCAGGCCTTAATTTCAGCCTCCAAAAATAGGGACTCTAGTGCATTCTGGAAAGTGGTCAACGCTCCTGTTTTTCGTGATAAAAACAATACCGTCGCGATAGATATCGCCATAAATGGTGAAGCCTGGGCTACTCACTTTGAACAGGTATACGATAACGAAACTCCTTCCCTATTAGTACCTCCCGCTCCTACCATTACTCTCGGAAATGTGGAAAGTCCTTGTATGGGTGCTTATCCTTTGGGAATTTCGTTTACCCATGCTGCGGTTAAAATGGCAATCAGCGAGTGCCCCTCAGGAAAGGCGCCCGGCCCAGATGGCATACCATCCGATGTTTTTAAACACGAAATCGACCTCTGGGCACCACTTTTAACCAATGTCATGAATAGCGCATGCCAAGTGGGGATATTACCAACATGGACTGAGGCCATAGTGGTTCCGATATTCAAGAAGGGAAATAGACAAGATCCAACTTGTTATCGGCCTATTTCCCTTCTTGACGCACTAATGAAGGTGGCCGGTTGCATTGTCTTAAAGAGAATCCAACTGTGGGCTGAGGAAGCTAACATCATATCCAGCCTCCAGTATGGTTTCCGCACCGGCATGGGAACGGTGGAGCAGAGCTTAAATCTGTATTTTTTAATTTCTAAGCACACCCAGGCCAGGAAGGGGAACCTTTTTATTACTTTCATTGATTTGAGCTCTGCGTTCGATTGCGTGGATCATAACCAACTTTGGTCCACGCTGTCGAACCTGGGCATCGACCAATCAATTTTAAATTTTATCAAGGACTTATACAGGGGCGCTGGGGCCAGGGTGCGCTTTGGCAAACAAGGTGAGTGCTCGTCCAAATTTTCCATCAAGAGGGGAGTAAGACAAGGGAATCCCTTGAGGTGTTCGCCAATAGAGTTTATGTATAGAGTAAATAACAGGGGTGCATTCTTGCACCCTGTTATTTACTCTATACATAAACTCTATTGGCGAACACCTCAAGGGATTCCCTTTCGATTTCCCTTCCTCCCAGGGTCACCCTGTCCCCATACTACTATATCCCGACGATGCGGCTATCATGTCGCAAACCAGGCTGGGACTTCAGCGAGCTGTTAAAAAATGTAATACCTACATGAATGATAAGGGGCTAAAAGTCAACACTTCTAAGATGTATGTCATGGCCTGTGGGCATGGTTCCAAGAAAGTACCCTGTTCTATATACCTTGAGGGTAAGAGGTTGGAGACCACCAATAAATTTCCCTACCTTGGAATAACCTTTCACAGGAAATGCACCTGGCACACAGCGGTAAAAGCGAGAAAATTAGCCTTCTCGAAAGCGGTCGGCGCACTGCACAATTTCGCGGCTAAACTTGGTGGCAGACCAGTCAAAGAACTAATTACACTATATCAGGCAAAGGGTACATCCACGGCCATCTATGGATCAGGTGTCTGGGGTATTGAAAATATAACACCCATTCAATTAATTGAAAATCAATACCTCAGATATCTGCTGGGAGCCCCAAAATCCTCAGCCACTTATCGTACCCACATTGAATTAGGTATCCCTTTTATTTCTGACACTATTAAAATTGCACCTATCCTTTTATGGCACAAGGTGTGGGTCACCCCGGAGACAGCCTTTAACCGCAACTTAATTATTGACTGTCTCACCTTGGATGGAGTCAGACATATTAAATGGTTGTCCCACATGCAAGATCTGTTGACTGAGTGTGGCCATCCCGAGTTCTTCTCTACCCCATCTACTATGGAATTGATTTCTAGAAAATCATTGAAACAACTGGCCATGAAACATCTAGCTAACAAAAGATGGTCTATAGAAAAACTAAAAAACACTGTGTTGACATACCAGGAAATTACCATCAAACCTGGGCCGCAAATGTACCTCGTTGGTGACCTAACCTGTTACTCAAGAATGTTGCTAACACGTTTTAGATTTGGTACTTTCTTCCGTATTGTTACTTTTCCAACTTGCAATAATTGGTCGAGGGACTTGCCCACTTGCCCCTGTGATGATTCATCGCCCCAATCTAATTTGCACTGTCTCTTATTTTGTAGATTTTATTCTGTTCCACGAAGGATTATTTTGAGACCAATCATTAAAGAGTGGGGCCTCCGCTCTTGTAGAGCTGCTTATGTGAGATTGCAACAGCTAGAGAACCACTCAGTGGCTCACGCTACATCCAGCTTTTTAAAACTCCTGATAAAATTTAGAAAGTCTATGTAATGCACTTTATTCATGTACACATCAGTTTTTATATGGTTTTTACTATATCTGTTTTTACTAAATACGATTTGCTCGATCTGTATCAACACTGTTTGTTTTTTAATCCTGTTTTTCACCTCAGTGATTTTTTGGTGTGTGTCTGTTTTTTAGCTTGTATGCTTTTATGAATTCAATACAGAATATCGAATAAAGCTTTGAAATTTGAAAAAATTTGACAGGTTATAGTGAATCAGATGATGCATTCATGGAGGACATTTTAACTAAAAACCCTCCTCCGTATCAGGAAGGACCCAGTAGACTCACTCCGAGTGCACCAGTTCTGGGAACACCCTTAATTCCACTGATTTTACATGATCCATCAGTTAATAGAGTACTTCATGATAAAGAAAAGGAAGCATTGAATAAAAACAGAGATGAAATAATACAGAAAATAAACCAATTAAATTTGAACCCTGAAGCGTTGACAATACCCGGAACTATAGGTCTCGTTGTTCCATTATATGGAGACAAGGTAAATTGTCAAAAACCACAAGCTGTAACAACTCCTTTGAATAATCCTAGAAAATAAATTGTAATAACTGATGACCAAGCCAGTGAGTGCGATTCAGTAATTTCATTAATGGATCTGCCGATAAGGGAATCGGTAAATCGAACCCCGAAAAGAGTTACACTCAGTAGTTCAAAAGAAGGAAGGTCAGTGACATCCTCAGGAGTCAGAAGTGCAACAGCGGTAACTCCAGAAGATCTGGCGAGATGGGCACAGGGAATAAAAAAGACAAAGCTCACCCCCAAGGATTTTAGATATTTACAAACTGAAAGTGGAATTGGAAGAGATGATAGGAAATGTGGGAATAGATAGATTAAACACCTACAGTGAGGAAGAGTTGTTGTTTATATGTAGGAGTATAACTAGAAATGCAAGATTATTTCATGAGAAATTAAAAGAAATTGTCTCTGAAATGGGGATAGACATAGGGAGATCAAAACCGCTACAGAAACCATATCGAGTGGAGTTTACTGACAAAGATTTAGAAAATATGAATGTGTCTGAAAAGAAGTTAGAAGTAAAGGAGTTAATGAATATTTTGCTAAAATGGGGAGACACTGAGAAGTGGAGAATAAGGTGGACAAAGAAAAAGGAGGAAGCACAGGCAAAATAAGTGTCTACTGCATATATGTTGAAAGAGACAGGGAAAGTAGAGAGATTGTGTCCCATGAGAGAGGTACCTGGTGGTAGATATGTTCATGTTCCATGGAGTCGAAAAGATATTTGGTCATTTACAAACGATTTCCCTAAACTGAGAGAGAAACCAGTTGAATGGTACAAACATGTTGAAAGATTTGTGAAAGTTTCAAAGGTTTTGTTGAAAGATTTGGATGGTCTGTTTGACATAGTAGTACCTGCTGATTTATAGACAGAATGTAAGATCACAGTTGATTGGCCTAGTGACGAGTATCCAAGAGACTCGAAAACAGGAGCACCCTCAGATGAAGTGATGAAGAAATATCACCAAGTAATTACTTACTTGAAATGAAAAATTCCTCCTAAAGAAACAGATTCGATAAAAATAGATAAAACAACCCAAGAGCCAAATTAATCTGTTCATGCGTATTATGAACAACTGTTGCAGGTGTTTAAACAGTATAGTGGCTTTGAGAACATTGGAGATAAGGATATGGGTTTGCACCAGCCTCAATTCGCCTTTTATTTATTTCCCCTCAGATTCCTTGTAGCCATTGTTATCCATGTGGCTGGGGCTTACCGCCCTACTTCTCCTCGCCGGGAGGCCGCGCCTTCCTTATCGCACCCTTTGCATTACGGTGCTTAGGAACCGACTCCATTTCACATACTTAGCTTTCAACACCAGGTATTTGATTACTCACCTGTATTCTTCCCCTCCCCCTCTTTTTTCATGACTCTGTCTTCTCTGCTGTTGTAACTGTGATCCTGTTTCGGTTCTCCATTCCGTGAATCTCAGTATCATTTGTACCATGTAATTAGCACACTTTCACCTACCTGTTCGGATATCTGAGGTGTTTCTATTTAGTTTTACTTGTGCTCATCGCTACTACACGACTGTCAATATATAATTTTGTTTTTCGTTTCGGGTGCCTTTAGACCCTTTCACCAACTACTTATGTGTTTTTACTATTGCTGGCTTTCGTGAATTTTGCTATGCAACGCTTTGTAGCAACCACCATGCTATCCATTAGATTATATACGTTGGGCTTTTTGTTCTTCTGATATGCGATGTTTTCTAGCATCTACCATGCTAACCATTAGATAACAATACGTTGAGCTTTCTGACAATGATGTTCTTATGCCCATTTCATTTCTGTGTACTCCCTTTACATCACCACCTCCTGCTTTGTCATTTCTCTTTACTTTGCGCATTACCTTTTTATACTGTACTTTTGTGACTTTCCTAACACACCGCCATGTGGTGGCCACGTTTTTCCCTTTTGGTTTGACTTTTACAATTTTGCAATGTTTCAGTACCATATCGATGCCATTTGATACACCTTTCTTTTATTTCCCTTAATACCTACTTGTGGCTTTTGTATAATTTTTCACTCACATTTATCTTGTTCTTTATTTTCCTTCTTGCACCGTACTCCTACATGCTTTGTGTTTCTTTCCTTCTTTTTGCATTTATAGCAGCTACTCTAGTTACATCAGGGTGATTTTCCTGTTCTCTTACTTTAGCTTCCATTTTCGTAATTGTTTTCACTTTTGCTTTACGTGCTATTTATTCTGTCTCACTGGGACCACATTCCAGCTCGTGTTCATGATTTTCGAACATTTTTGTCATTATTATCATTTATTCATATTTTGTTTTGTGTCCTTCTCAGCCCTGAAGAGTCATATCTTTTACACGGTGTGACGAAACACGTGTCGGCTTATTTGTTTTACATTGTGTATTGGTCGGTAATGACATACATAAAGAATACCTTGCTTTGATACTACTGATGTCGACCTTCATTATTTCAGAGTCTTACAGCAATTGAGCTTGATTCAATCTCCTATTAAGAATTATCGAGATCATTATCCTAAACGTGTGCACAGGACCTTAGTTACAGACATCCCAAACCTACCCCTCTCGGGAGAAGCAATCTAAGTAGTCGAAGTCTTGAATCAGCGGATTACAACCCCAATTACAGAGCCTATGGAGGTGCACATCGGAAATTTTAAAGACATGCAGATATTCTTGGTGTGCGACTCTAGTCCAGTGAATTTACTAGGAAGAGATTTGCTGTGCAAAATGAACTGCACAATGTATTGCACACCGGATGGTGTTGCTCTTCAAACCCCTGATGAGGATATTGTATACAACATAATGCTTGCAAATCAAGGCACAGAGATAGATGAAATGTATTCATTAATGTCAAAACATGACTTACCAGAAGAGCTGAAAACAACTGTGAATCCAGAAGTATGGGATTTCACTGGAAAAGAAATAGGGCTAATGGCAAATGTAGACCCAGTGAAAGTCACTGTGAAAGAAGGTGCAGTTTACCCCAACACCCGACAATATAAAATGAGTCCCACAGTCAAAGCAGGAGTAGCTTCTGAGATTGACCGAATGATTAAACAAGGCATCTTAAAAGAAATAATGAGAAGTCCTTGTAATTCAGCTATAATAGGACTTAAAAAGCCTAGTGGAAAGTACCGGATAAGAAAGATTAACAAAATTGTAGTGCCTTGTTGTCCTGTAGTGCCAAATCCAGCAGTGATTCTGTTTCAGATATCCTGGAATGCAGGATGGTTTACAGTAACTGATTAGTGTCAAACATTTTTTCCATTCCTTTACATCCAGACAGCCAGTATCTTTTTTCTTTTAAATTTGAGGATCGTATTTTGGCATGGAACAGAGTTCCTCAAGGGTATACAGAAAGTCCTTCAATTTTCAATCAGATTTTGAAAAAGTGCCAAGGTAAGTTAATTATGCTCAGAAATTCAGTCTTAGCGCAGTATATCGATGACTTACTTGTGGCAATGAAATCCTGAGATGACTGTGTTACTGATTCAATAGCATTACTGAATCATTTGGCTGACGGAGGACACAAGGTATCACCAGAAAAATTGCAATTTTGCCAAACAGGAGTTAAATACTTGGGTCAACAGATAGAAAGGGGAGTGAGGAAAGTGACCCCTGAAAGAATTAAAATAATAAAGCAAATGCAGTTACCACATACACAAAGAGAGATCAGAATGTTTCTTGGAGTGGTGGGATACTGTAGACAGTGGATTGTTGGATTTTCCTTACTAGCAAAACCATTGATTCAGATGATCCGGAAAAGAGTGAAAGTTCCAATAGTCTGGAATGATGACAGTGTGAAAGCATTTGTAAAGTTGCAAAAAAATTTATGTGAGGCCCCTCCTTTATGTATGCCTGATTATACGAAAGAATTTGCACTGTTCTGTTGTGATTGAGAATGTTGAGCGTTTTCAGTCTTAACCAAGAGACATGGATTAAGCCGACGTCCAGTAGCATATTTCGCTGCTACCTTGGATCCTGTGGCTTCAGCATTACCTGGCGGCTTAAAAGCATTAGCTGATGAGGATATTGTATACAAGATAATGCTTGCAAACCAAGGCACAGAGATTGATGAAATGTATTTATTAATGTCAAAAGATGACTTACCAGAAGAGCTGAAAACAGCTGTGAATCCAGAAGTATGGGATTTCACTGGAAAAGAAATAGGGCTAATGGCAAATGTAGACCCAGTGAAAGTCACTGTGAAAGAAGGTGCAGTTTACCGCAATACCCGACAATATAAAATGTGTCCCGCAGTCAAAGCAGGAGTAGCTTCTGAGATTGACCGAATACTTAAACAAGGCATCTTAAAAGAAATAATGAAAAGTCCTTGTAATTCAGCTATAATAGGTCTTAAAAAGCCTAGTGGAAAGTACCGGATAAGAAAGATTAACAAAATTGCAGTGCCTTGTTGTCCTGTAGTGCCAAATCTAGCAGTGATTCTGTTTCAGATACCCTAGAATGCAGGATGGTTTACAGTAACTGATTAGTGTCAAGCATTTTTCTCCATTCCTTTACATCCAGACAGCCAGTATCTTTTTTCTTTAAATTTGAGGATCATATTTTGGCATGGAACCGAGTTCCTCAAGGGTATACAATAAGTCCTTCAATTTTCAATCAGATTTTGAAAAAGTGCCAAGGTAAGTTAATTATGCCCAGAAATTCAGTCTTAGTGCAGTATATCGATGACTTACTTGTGGCATCGAAATCCTGAGATGACTGTGTTACTGATTCAATAGCATTACTGAATAATTTGGCTGACGGAGGACACAAGGTGTCACCATAAAAATTGCAATTTTGCCAAACAGGAGTTAAATACTTGGGTCACCAGATAGAAAGGGGAGTGAGGAAAGTCACCCCTGAAAGAATTAAAATAATAAAGCAAATGCAGTTACCACAGACACAAAGAGAGATCAGAATGTTTCTTGGAGTGGTGGGATACTGTAGACAGTGGATTGTTGGGTTTTCCTTACTAGCAAAACCATTGATTCAGATGATCCGGAAAAGAGTGAAAGTTCCAATAGTTTGGAATGATGACAGTGTGAAAGCATTTGTAAAGTTGCGAAATTGTTTATGTGAGGCCACTCCTTTATGTATGCCTAATTATACGAAAGAATATGCACTGTTCTGTTATGAGAGAGAATGTTGTGCGCTTTCAGTCTTAACCCAGAGACATGGATTAAGCCGATGTCCAGTAGCATATTTCTCTGCTACCTTGGATCCTGTGGCTTCAGCATTACCTGGCTGCTTAAAAGCAGTAGCTGCTACCTGTATGAGTCTGGAGCAAAGTGAGACAATTGTGATGGGACATCCAGTAAAAGTCTGTTCCACATTCAGTTGAGATACTGCTAACAAGAACTCGAACACAGAATCTTACCCCTAGTCGGATGACTAAGTACAAAAGAATAATTTTGGAAGCTGAGAATGTGACAGTGATTAGGTGCACAATGGTGAATCCTGCTACTCTATTGCCAGATGCACGTTGTGAAGAAGTGAAAGATGAAGTAGATCATGATTGCTTGGATGTGACAGAAATGTGTACTTAGCCCCGCCCTGATATACAGGAAGAGCCTTTGAAAGAGCCTGACCATGAACTATTTGTCGATGGCTCTTGTTTAAGGCTTGAGGAAGGAGGACTGAGTGCATCTTATGCTGTTTGCAAAATATATGGGGTCATTGAAGCATCCTGTTTACCAGGAGTCAAGTCTGCACATGTAGGCTAATTGATAGCTTTAATAAAAGCATGCAAAATTGGGAAAAATTGGAAAGTGACCATATTTACTGATAGCCAATATGGTTACAGGGTTGTGCATGACTTTGGCCGCAGAGGGGATTTCTGACTTCTTCAGGATCCACTATAAGAAATGGGAAATGTGTGAAAGAACTGTTGGAAGCAATACAATTAGCAAAGGAACTAGTAATGGTCAAGTGTGCGGCTCACCAGTCAGGAAATGACTATGTAGCGGCTGGTTATCGATATGCTGACCAGATTGCTCAGTACAAAGAAATAATATGGCACTAAACAAAAGGCTTGAAACATGTGGAATCAGCTGCCAACTTATGCTATTCTCAGCTTTTGAAACATGGGATGAAGTGAGACAATTGCATGATGAGGTGGAAGTGAGTGAAAAGGAGAACTGGATAAAATTGGGCTGTGAGGCGAGGGCAGAAGATGATGTGTGGGTATATCCTGATGGCAGACCAGTCATGCCAGACAGCTTGCCCTCACAAATGGCAAGAATGTACCATGGAGACACTCATGTAGACAGGGACGCTATGATCAGACTATTTAGACAAGATTGGTATAATCCAAGGTTTAGGGTAGTCGCAGAAAGTCTTTGCCAGAGATGTTTAATTTGTCAACAAATAAATCCAGGCAGGAAGACAGTGGTCAGTTGGGGAAGAATCGGAAAGGCAGAAGGACCATTCATAAGATTACAACTTGACTTTATAGCGTTACCACCATGCAGGGGAATGAAGTACGTCCTTGTCATAGTGTGTTTGTTTTCACGATGGGTGAAGGCATACCCCACTAGGAGAAATGACAGTATAACAGTTGCGAAATTATTGTTGAGAGAGCTAATTCCGCGCTTTGGTTTTCCAGTAACTTTGGGAATCCGATAGAGGACCTCATTTTAATAATGAAATAATTTGATTAATCTGTGAAGCATTTAAAATTTAACAGACACTGCACTGTGCATACCACCCAGAGGCTTCTGGAGTGGTGGATCAATTGAATGGCACAATCAAGACAAGACTGCCAAGGTATGTGCATCCACATCACTGAGTTGGCAAGACGCATTGCCTCTTGTACTGATGGGACTCAGAAGTATTCCTGACAGAAACACAGGACTGAGTCCCCATGAGATCCTCATGGGAAGAACAATGAGACAAGCATTTATACCAGGACATAAATTGCTGAATATATCTGATGATCTGGTATTAGATTACTGCAAAGGATTGGCTGACCTAGTGCGTTCTGTCTCTCACCAGGTTGGAGAAGACGCAGTTGCCTGGCAGCAGGATCTAGCGCATGATTTGAATATTGGAGACTGGGTGGTAGTGAAGAAGCACACCAGAGAGTCGTGCCTAGCACCCAGGTGGGATGATCCACGGCAGGTCATACTGGTCACTACTACAGCAGTGAAGTGTGCAGGTTTGCCAAATTGGATTCATGCAAGCCACACAAAGAGGGTCCCAGCTGTATTTCATGTAGCATACTAACACGTCTATTCTATAGAACCGGAAAACTCTAATATTATTATTCGAACTTAGATGTAGTATTTTCAGAAATTCCTATTCGAAAGAATATGAATGCAGTGCTTAGTAGTCAAGATGCATAGTTTATGGGTGAATTTTTCTTAACTATGAAGTCAATAGATGTAGCTAAGTCATGCAAGAATAACCTAACATGCTCATTACGTGAAGAAGAGAAAATATTTTTGAATTTAGTTGAAGAAGGGAGACAGGATTTCCAAAGAAAGGCTACAACACAGAAAACCCATATGCCACCTTCGGCTGAGAAAGAGGGAATTTATACAGCTGGCAAAGCTCATGCTGTGATGTCCCTAGAATTTGTAAAGACAGGGAATAACTGCCTCCATAGATTAAAGACAGACTATAACAATGTATTTATTGATCCAGTGAGTGTGAACATAACTTCCTAATTCTGAGAGGTTGGGGACTAAAAGGGGGAACAGATCCAGTATTTCCTGGTGTTTACTACATGTGTGGGAATAATGCTTATTATAAGCTACCTGTACGGTGGTACGGGAGTTGCTACTTTGGAATAGTATTTCCGAAGATATATCATGTAAAAAGAATCACTGGAAGCAATGAAAACGCTAATGAACTAACACGAAGAAAGAGAGCTAGTTTTTCAGAAATAATAGGTGACATATTTGGTGCATTGATACCTTCAGTGAGAGTCATTCTGAATTTGCATAGAATCTGTCAATTGTCAACAGTAGTTGATCGTCTTTCGACTGATACTGCTGGAGGTTTCTTGATGATTAATACAGAAATGGTTGCAATTAGGTCTATGGTATTACAAAATCGACTTGCGCTTGATATATTATTAGCAAAAAAAGGCGGAGAATGTAAAATGTTGAAAGTGCAACATTGTTGCACTTGCATACCGGATAAAAGCACAGAAATGAAAGGATATATTAAGAATATTACAATAATTCAAGAAGAATTGAAACCACTGGAGGTTGACAGTGTATTGGAAAGACTAACAAAAGGTGTTTCTTCACTTAGGGACTTCGTTTATTAATCTTGGGAAAGGTATTATAGGTCAAATAGTATTTTCTTTAGTTGGTATAACAATAATAATCTTAACAATAATGATATGGTGCAAATGTTGCAGGAAATGAAATATGAAGTTAATGGAAAGGGAAAGAAAAGAAAATATGAAGAGATACAGCTAGAAGAGATAAATTGAGAATTATATAAAAAGATGAAAGATTTGAAAATTAAAGACGAGGGCAAGAACGAAAAGAATGAAAAGGGAATTGAGATGTGCTAAAATTGGCATCCGGTTGGGGTGGGTGATTTTGTGATGGCTCAAAAATGCCATCAGAGAGGGGATTGATGGAGCAAGGACTCATAGAAAAGAGACTTGCTCGGAAGCAAACCTCTCATTTAACTTCTAACCTTGTATTAGCTATGTATTGTGTAAATTAATATGCACCACATTTGACATGAAAGACAGAGAAGCTTGCCTATGTGTCTTACTAATAAGTAACTCAAGCAAAATTCTAAAATGGCCGCTAATGGGAAATCTTTATTTTGCATGCGTCAACTAAACTAAACAAAGCTGTTTTCCCAATGCTAATGCAGGGAAAGCATTTATAAGTAAATGGGGTTAGAGTAGCAATAGGTGGTATACAGTGAAACCATTTTATTTTGAAATTAATATTTGTCTTTTTGACTTTTCTATTAGTATGTATTTGGGCCCCTCATGCAAATCCAGAGTCTATAACCCACCTGACCTCCGCACATGCGTGGTGTGATTGAGACGGAAGAAGTGATGTGGCTCTTGAACACAGTCCAAGGACGCAAAAGATACATACCCTGGGAACCAGCACCGAAGTCCTCTGAAATGAACGGGAACACATGAAAATTATACTTTTGTGTCTAATAGGATGTGAATACGGGTGGAAATAAAGATTTATGAATAAAAAATAAGGGGTGGGATCTTTGAACAATGGACTGAAAGACTAAACTGAAAAATAAGCATGGTGTGATGATCATCCCCCCTTGCATGTCCAATCAGAGTTAGTATTTTTGCGATAATGAAACATTAATGGGTGGTACATGAATGTCAAAGAGTATAATTGAGGTTGTCTTAGTTAGTTAGTCAGATGCAGATGGAGACGGAGATTTGCTGAATGCTGCAGAGCTCGGAATGCTGTCAGAGTGATGATGAATCAATGCAAAACCATCTATCCTATAATTTAGAAGAAGATCATGGAAGAATCTCGAGGGGGAAGAGTGTGTTAGAGAGGGGTGCTACGCAAGCGTCAGTGTTAGAGAGGTCATCTATCCTGTCCTGAAGTCTTTGTCGCCTGATCTTTCCAAGTGGACCCTTCCCAGCTACTTGGCCAGGGGGTTGGTTTTCACACCATCCTAGGTAAATATATTTTTATGAATGTGCAGATGTGCTTTTCTCTCTATCCTCTCCTTTCTGAGCAACATCATTGCAGAGTATGATATATTTGTTTGATTGATTGATAATTGAATCTTCCTTCCTATGAGGGACGGAGACTGTACAGTACTCTGAAAGTGGTTCACATGAAATTAATTTAGATAAAGCTTTTAAAAAATTTCCTGAGTCTGTGGTCATCTCATTGCAAAGAAAAATAATTCATGTCATTTCACCATCAACTAGTTCATCTAATGGTACATTGACCAGAGGAAAGAACTTTTTGATAAGTGAAAGATTAGTTAGGAATGATAGGTAACTAATCTTGAAGTAAGAAACAACACAAACTTTTACTCCAGCAGTTTTACTGGCCTGTGTGTGTGTATGTGTGTTTATGGGCCCACGTGAGTATATGGTATTGGAGTGTCTGTTGCTTGTTCACCGCTGGATCAGTATGAGACATTGTTCCTTAGGCCTCCAATATGTGTAGTATTAATGATCACAGATGTGCATTAAATTTGTGCCTATCGTAAGATAAGTATAAGTTGAAAAACTGCCCTTTAGTCTAAAGCTTAATTCTGTATTATTAGTCCACCTTGGGTCGTAATGCTGTTCTTTTAAGTCAAAGTCTATAATGCAGGGTGATGGCATTGAACACATGGTATTGCCTTTGACAGTAGTTACAATACTACATTAGGATCCTGTTTATAATGCTGAGAATGGCTGGACCAATGAGAATGTTTGGAATGCCGGCAATAGCTACTGCTCTTTGTCTGCCTCCGGAGTTTGGTGGCAGGTACGTGGAACACAGACAATTTGTATTGCTATTTGAATGTGTTGTGTGAGCGGGGCAATGGGTAATGACAGTTGTCAATTGTTCTTTGCATTATTGTTGGCTAATGAGTTCAGATCAGGCCAATCAAAGGGTCTCAGGAGGGTCATGATGAAGCAGGGTGCTCAGAATCAGTCTTTTATAGATTCATTGCATGAACATTTACCTCAAATGGATATTTCTATCTTCTCAAAGCTTCTGACACTGCCTTAGTGGTCAGGAGACCCTGCATGCCATATCAGAACGAGCTGAGGCAGGAGCATCTGCTACACCCCCTCCCAAGCTTGCCTTGTATTGGTCTGGGGTATTTTTCACATGTATTGATATACTCAGAAGTGCTTTGGGGCACATCTTTTCAGGGAGTTTCTATTTACAAATGAGGATTTGGTACTGTCAAATATACCCTAAAATTACTTTCTGGAAAGTGTTCCTAGACTTGGCCATGAAATTATTCATGTCAAATTGATTTGAAGCAGCGGAATCCTGCCTGGAGTCCATTCTCCAACAAACTCCTCCGATTTTACAGCAGACAAGTACTTACCCAAAAACCTTTCTTCCAGACAGGCTATGTAATTATTCAATCACTGTGATGGCCAAATTCTTCAGTGCATTGTTGAAGATGAAAATACATATATTTTAGCACCTCTCGGGTATGAAATAATAAAACAAATCATTTTTCAAGCACAACAATCCACCAGCATTCCACTGACAAACACCATCAATAATATCTGCCATCTCAAGTCGTTGCTTATTCAATCGTGGATGTGAATTACCCACATCAAATATTATCCAAATAAAGCCAAAATCATTCTTATCTTCAAAAGCACTAGACAAGTTCAATTCCAAAAATGGCTGGCTCTCCAACAGGATTGATTAATTCAGTCAGTTAGCCAATGACCCCAAATATATTTAGTTTATCATCAATAGAAATATCTCTTAAATGCACACAATAAAAATAAACAAAGGACTTCTGGTATCAGCCACTGTAAGACATTGTGGTATTGGTTGAGGGGATAGATACCCACCTCAGGTAATAATCCCAATCCTTGTCAGCCTGAACCATCCGTCACTAAATGAACCTTAGCTCAATCTTTTGTTAGCACTGGCACAGAGCAGATGGGCTTAACTTAGAGGCAATATGTAAAATATTTAGGAGTCCTAAAACAAAAAATGTAGTTGTGATGCAGAACAATACAAATCCAAAAATGAATGAGAATATAGGGTAACATTTAATAAACAAAATTACACCAAGGAAATGTGATTTTTAAAAGTTTTAATAAAAAAATAGCACCAAGAAGCACAATGTGCCAATGATAGTCAATGGTAGCAGTAGAACTAAACCTAGGCGCAATTTAACACTGGTCACGATGAAGTGCAGGCCGGACACACTAACCAGGTCTATTCTGGTCATAGAGTTTCTTCTGTCTTTAGTCCTTTAAGTCCCAATCCACCACAGGAGCAGACTCTTAAAGCCCCCAGTACCTCAATAGATGCACTAAGAGACTCACAGGGGCATAGGCAGAGGCAAAAAGAGGGGTCCAGTCCAGGTCCAGTTGCCACTGGTCAGCTGGATAGTTGCAGGAAGAGGCCTATTGTAGCTTGTTTTCTCCCACTAGCTTTAACAGCAGGTCACCCTTACAACCATAGGAGTCCACTATTTTGTCATGGGTACAAGAGGGAGAGCAGGTCCAATCTTCTAGGCTCTACGTAGGTCTCAGACAGCAGGTTCAGTCCTCTTCTGATCTTCCACAGGTCCAGGACTGTCCTGAATGGATGCCTGGAGATGCCACATTTATGCCTGCCACAAACTAGTGGGTGGGAATGACCTCTGGGGATGCCTTAACCATTGGGGTCCATTTTTATGGGCCAACGCTACACACTTTGGGCATTTTCATGATGGCCAAAGTCTTCAGCCATACTAAACTTCTGCTCCGAGAGCTGGGTGTTTGGGTGGGGAGACTACTTCTGTAATACTATTGTCCTGCAATATCTAACGCTAAAATCCAGTTTTAGGCAGTGTCTGTGCCCCCAAACAAATTCATAGACAGAGTCTGGTAGGACAAAAGCTGAGCTTTCAGCAACCATATAGACTCAAATTGTTTAGGTATTTTGTTTCATTCCTTTGAAGAGCACCCCAAATGTCATATGAAAAAACCCTAACGCACTTGTCAAGTAGTTCTTGACACTGCAGCAGGATCTGACAATGTGATGTCAACAACAGGCCCACTGTGATTTAAGCAGGTCTGGCTGGGGGTGCAACGGAAGGTTGCAGTCCACTGTGTGAGCTACATCTTCTTGTGACAGGATAGGTGTATTTAAAGTTAATCAAGTCATTTGGACAGCCTACTAGCTATCCTGTCAAGGGCAAAACACAACCTCCCAAAAACCAAGGCTTTTTGTCCCTGTCCTGGGAGCAATTTCAGAGCTCATTAAATGCCCATTGAAATTGACTGGCTGTGAGAGGGGAGGAAAAATACAGATTTAGCTTCCAGGGACTTCAGGTAGGACAGGGCAAGCTTTTTAAAAGTCATCTTTCCAAATTTTGTGTTACAAATCTGACTTCACCAGTAAATTGGGCTGGTAAAGTCAGAAAAAGTTCAAAAATGTCATTTGTAGCTGTCATAAGCAAAGATGGCATTTATTGAACTTAATATTGTATCTCAATATTGTCCTAACAGCTGACCCTGCTACATAGAAATGCCTTGATTAATTTTTCACTATTAAGACATGTTTAACACTCGAACTTTACATGTCCTACTTTTAAGTATAATGAATCAATTCTTAATGGGCAGCAAGGCCAACTTAAGTGTGTCTCATTAATATTTAAACGGAGGGTTTAGGCCTATCAAGAGTGATTAGGTTGGCAGGTCGAATTTGCAGCTTAAATTGAACATCCAGGCTATTGGTGGCAGGATTGCAATCATGTTCGCATTGTCACTGCAGTGGATGGCACAATGAGTGATGCAGGACACTGGTGCCCTGTGTGTACCATATACTAGAGGCTCATAGGTAAGTTAAATATTCCATTAGGAGTATTTCTATGTTATCATGTTAAAAGGAGAAGCACAAACACGTTACCATTGGTTAGCAGGGGTAAATCGCACAGAGTTCTGTAGCCAGCAAAAACAGGGTTCGGCAAAAATGCCATAAAATTCAGAGTGACCCTGCAGAAATGCCAAGTTTCTGAAAGCTGCTTTATCATGCAGAATACAACTATACATCTTCAAAAACAGATTACAGAACTATTGTCCAAACCTTTGTTTGCCCACCTGGGTGGAGCAACACCCTTCTGACAGATATCTGTACAAATTATCCCAAACGAAGGGCATTCTACATACTGTTCTGCGAGTCATTAATGAGCTGTTGAAATATGATCGCAATGCAGCCCTCATGACATGCTTGAATTGGTTGCTCCTCCATGTTTGTATTATTCACCTACTGCATTACCTATAAAACCTGCATCATTTTCAAGATCTTTGTTAGAACTGGAATCCATGGCGTGGTTTTTTCTAACTTTTTTCCTCCAGAAACACCTGTTTTCACTGGCTTCATTTTTGCTGGCGAGGGATTCTGCGCACTTAACCACTGCTAACCAGTGTTAGAGTGCTTGTGCTTTTTCACTAAACTGTGGTAACATTGTTTTATCCAAAACTGGCATATTGAATTTACTTATAAGTCCCTTGTAATGTGCACTACCTGTGCCCAGGGCCTGTAATTTAAATGCTACTAGTTGGCCTGCAGCACTGATTGTGCCACCCAATTAAAGGACACTTTAAACATGTCTCACACCTTCCATTGCAGAGCCTGTGTGTGCGAATTTATACTGCCATATTAACCTGGCAGGTTAAACCTTTTACCAGGGCCATTTCTTAATTTTTAATACATGTAAGGCCATCCCAGGGTAGTTCTTGAACAGCCCAGAGGGCAGGGTGCAATGTATTTAAAAAGTAGGACATGTACTTTTAGGTTTTCCTTGTCCTGGAAGTGAAAATTGTGTTTTTCACTACTGCAAGGCCTGTCTCTCCCACAGAATAACATTGGAGGTGCCTTCTTACATATTATATGAGTAATTTCCAAATGAGAAGAGATGGCCCCTTCATGTTTGGTGTCTCTAGAATTCTGAAAATTGCACTTTTAGAAACCTGGAATTTTCTTGGTTTAGCTATTTGGTGGCTGTTGACTGTCTCTGATCACATTTCTGGAGTGGGTGAAAGCTTGGCTTTGTGTATTCCCCCTAGACAGCCATAAGCAATGGGAGCTTAGGTGTGACTTGATGGGCCATCATAGCAGGATAGGAGGGAGGAGCTGTACCCAGCCTCACTCACACATGAATAGGCTGTGTCCTGTCCACATACAAGGGGCAAAGGTCTGCATTCCCTTCTGTAGTGAGTCTGGAGTCACATCAGGAAGGTCAGATCATCTGTCTACTTTAAAGGCTTGTCTTTTAAGTCACATCCACTTCGAAGCCATCACTGGTATAAGTACTGGACCTCAGACACCACCACTTCAGTACACTTCTAGACCTGTGGAGAAGGGACGGCTGCATTACTGAAATGACTGCCACTCTGCTGGACTGCTACTCTGCTGGACCTGTTGCCTGTTGCCCTCTAGCCTGGATAAGAAGGACTGGACCTGCATCACTTGAACCCAGAGTGACTCAAAAGGGCTAGTTAGCTGGCCTCCTGATCTGAAGCCTCAGGGACATAACAGACTTCCAACAATCTTGCATCTGCACCTGGAATGCCTCTGCCATCTGTGAGTCCACCCTGCCAAGTGGTGCCACCCCAGTCCTGGACCCTTGGAAATAGGCAAAGGTGCTTACCAACCGAACCGATGCATCTCCTCTGCTGAGTGGCGCTTCCTCCAGCGGCACCGTCATATTTTGTCCGCTGAACAGCATATCCTTGAGCAGAACGGATGCAACACTGCTGTTGCATGGATTGGGCCCGGCGCAAAAGGGTCACATTGCCCTTGCATCTTTCGAACAGATGCATAGAGATCAGCGAGGCACATCTCCGGCCCAGGTCCTCGCAGCCCTTATTGACGGCAGCTTGATGACGACGCCAGCCTCACAGGTCCTCGGAACCGACCCATTGAATGGGCTGCGCACAGCATTCCCTGATGCTTGCATTGCGCATTGCATAGCCCCATCGACAGGATCCTCGATGATGACGTGCAGGACCTCACACTGCGGTCTTGCAGCATCTCGGAACCAATGCTTCTCTTCGACTGCACAGTGCTTCTTGCCTTGGATTCGCACAATGCCCCGCAACCAAGATTTAAGGTACTTTGGCTCAGTGGACCTAACTGGGTCCTTTTAGCCAGCCATTGCATCTTGAACTTTTGACTTTGACTTTTTACGTTGTCTCGGTCCAGCGCGACCAGATATCACAACTAGCACTTTTGGCTTCTAGGCAATATTTTACCTTAAAAACTTTGAAGTTCAATACCTCAATTCTACTTATTGGATTTTTGGCTTGGTTTATTTCTTACACCTTTTTTCAAAATCAGGTCTGGAATCATTTTTACTGTGTTTTCACTTCTTCTATGTTTGAAGTATTGTACCAATACTTTACACAGTTAAGCCTGACCGCTCTGTGCCAAGCTAAAAGAGGGTGAGCACAGGTTAATTTGCGGGTTTGCTTGTGCCTTACCCTGACTGGGATTGGGGTTGCTGCTTGACTTGGGCTCACATCCCAGTCAACCAACAACCAGTTACTACCTTAGGAGGTCCTACCACCAATATGGACCATAACATTACCAAACTTAGCATCAATAAATGAGTAAGCATAGATTTCTGATACCGAAATCCAAATATATGTACCTTGACGAAATACATATTTGGAAGGTGTAAAGATGTGGGTTTAAGAACAGTAAATCTATACTTCCTCTATATGCACTTACCTTTCAATAGTTTGTCCCTTAATATTCTGTCCATGATATTATTGTATTACAATATTCCTATCCGCAATATTCCGTAGTACAATCACAAAAGAAAACCTTAATAGTCTATAAGTATCAATATTTGTATGTAATTCAATGGTTCTCTTCTAATGAATTTCTGAAGCATAAAAATGAAGGTGCCCCTGCTGAGGTTCAATTTCTTGACCTGCCTATTCCGCAAAGGTCATATCTGTGGATAGTGGCGGGCTGGGATGACTTGAGCTTTAGAAACACTGGCAGAACCCCATTCAGAGAGCTATTGGGCTAGCAGCGGTGACTGGACCCAAACGTGGAGGCTGAGGCCTTTTACTTCTGATGTCCTGGGGCCCAAACTACTATGGATCCTGAGCAACTGGGTCAAGTACCCCTTCAGCACTTGGCTCTCAGTTGTAGTGCAGATTGAGCAGTCCAAGGCTTCTCACTGAGGAGGTAGTCACAGGATGGTGAACACGGGCTCACAACTTAAAATACATTCAGCAGCAGCAATAAATGATAGTCCAGCCAAATACTTGCATTTATGACAAAAGGAGTATTTATATATGAAAACAAATAAAAATTCTCAAACAATACACTCAGTCCCTTGATTTCAGCGCTCTAGTGTTTTATAGGTGGGTCCCTCAGTCCTAATCCCATCTCACTAGCAGTAGTGGTTATTCCTCATTCACTTTAGTCGATATGCAGATTAAGTCCCACTAGTAGTCCAAGTATCAGGACACCCACTCTGACTCTTTATTAAAATCAAAAGTGTTCAAGCACCAAGGCTCTATATGGCCAGCAAGTTCCCCTGGAGCTGTCTAGTATGTAAATCCGTCTCACCTGCACCAGGAGGATCAGAGTGACCGGAGTCTCCGAGCGCCCCCTTTGCAGGCACTGAAGCTGCAGCGCCCGTCTCCAGTAAGTTCTTCACATTCAGCCCGGGAGGAGCAGCAGTCGAGTGTCCTCAAGTTCCTCACACGAGGTCCTGTAAGGGTAGCATCCGGGGGTCCTTTGTACTTCTCCAATACTTGGCAAGTCTTGTGTGATCCTCCCAACAGATGTGGCTGGGGTTTGCGAAACTCTGGATGCTGGTCCTCAGTCATGGTTTGGCCCTGCTCGGGTCAAAATGGCCACCTACCCTTTACGATTATACTCCTAACCAGCCCACGCTCCTTACCCTGTCTCGGTGGCCTCTCTATCATACAGGGTCACTGACTCCACTTTGTACATGGGTTATGGCCCGATAGGAACAGCAGCAATCTTCATGAGGCCCCAGCTGGCATACAAGGTCACTGATTTAGCTCCGTGCATGGGTTACACTCTGATCGGAATTGCAGCACTCTTCAGGGAGGCCCCAACTGGCACACGTGGTCGACAACTTACAACCCGCACAAGGGCGATGACCTGATCAACACAACAATGGCCACGGCCCACTTCACAGCTTAATTAAGAGTCTAAGTCTTTGAAGTTTATTTTGGAGTCTGCTTTCTTTTGAAGTGCCCTCCCTGCCTTTCCTCCATATAGCAGTCAGTCACAGCAGGAGTGACTCCAAATCACACAGGTCATGGGAGTGACAAGGGGCTCATACCTGGGTGTCAGCCACAGTGATCAAGAGGTTACCCCAGAGACTTGCCCTTCTCTTTATGAATCTCTTATCAGTCCCATCCCCTTCCTGAGATGTGCCCACACCCCTTCCTAGAGACCTTTGTCTGAGTCAACAGGCACCCTTTAAAGTGTACTAATGAGTCTGGCTCTCCACTCCTTCTGGGGGTCTCATCCAGCTCACAGAAATGCAGCAATCTACAGATCTGTCTGGGGTGATTTCTCTACCCCCTCATGTTTCTTCAGTTAGCCCCGGAACCCAGCATCTTCCATGTATTGTACCATTCACAGGCACACATACACCCAGCACATGCATATAATACCCATGCCCTGTACAGCACGGTGTCCTTCATGTATTGTGCCACTCCCAGGTACACATTCACCCACAACATGTATATAAGACACACACACTGCACAGTGCTGCATCATCTTTGTATTGTGCCGTTTACAGGCACACATACACCCAGCACATGAAAAGCACGCATGCACTATCCAGCACTTCACATCAATCCAATCTAGGCCAAGGGTGAGTAACATACACAGAAGAACAACTTCAAATGAGCGATCCTGTAAGCCTCACTCCAGTGACAGAAGTAAAAAGTATTGTTCATTCCCACTGATCACTACTCAGTATGCTGCCACCACCATGCTTGTGCTGCTTAACTCCTGGTAAAGGCTGTAGACCTTCACCACTATGAGGGTAGCACTTTAAGCACCCCTCCTTGTCCAAAAGACCTCAATCCATGAGGTAAGACTAAGTCATGGCACACACACATGATTCATACTTGCCCATGACAGTAAAAATCAGCATTAGGGAACCAAACATTATTACAGGTGGGGTACGCAAGGCAAGGGTGCACGTCCATCACCATGCAAGGTTTTTTTTTATTCCCAACCAACATTTTTACATTTAGAAATGTTAATGAGGAGTGAAGTGCACTTTTTCAGTAAAGTGGCTCTAAACTTGCAGAGAACCAGCCGGAAGCATTTTATTGGTATCCGTCAGCCTCAGATGAATTGCCGGTAATCTCCTGCATGGGGACACTGACCCCACCGAGCTTTCTTACTAGCTGGTAATTGTTCATTGAGGATGAAGTTTGGGAAGAGGATACTCAAGCAGAAAAAAGACTGCACCAGATCAGACAGAATGGATAAACTGAATTGACACGTATTTGTGACGCCAGGACCAGCATCTCAGTTAGAAGCCCACACAATCTCAGCAACCCATACTCTGTCCCAGCAATGGCGTAGCTGGGGGTGGGGGGTCCGCCTCGGGCAGCACATCTTTGGGGGTGGCAGCACTTCACATGAGGAGAGCAATTTCAAAGAGCGCACTGTAAGTGGTTTTCTCTTCTATTTTTTTATTTTCTTTCATCGTCGTCTGTCGGCTCAACCCCTGCTTTTACCTGCACCGGCCCTCACTGGGCGGCAAACTCAGGGATCGCCCCGGGCGCACTGCAGTCACGTCGCTGCACCATTTTATTTGCTATTTTATCCCTTTCTTTCCGCCATGTTGTACATCATCACTAAAAGGTACTTGCAAAGCCATTAAGTCTCAAAGGCGTGATATATTGGTTTTGCAAATGCTTGTTTCTTTTTGCCACAGTGCCACTCCAGACAGGGACCAGCTATGGGCATATCAGACTCCGTCCTGCCGAAGAAGGAATTGTCCAGTAGCAACTGTCTGGTCCTTTCTTGAAGAATAAAGGAAACTCGGACCGATATTTTCCAAAGTTTGCGAAAGTGCGAACTTGAAATGTGGCTCCTTTTAAGGACGGTGAATGAGGCAGCTCCCTACGCACTTACATCCGCCGCTTTGCTAAGGCCTCAGCCCACCCGGCAGACAGAAGGCGAGAAAGAGGAGGCAGCAGGCAGCAGCGGAGTCAGGGCTGCAATGGGGGCTCAATTATTCATGTGCAGCTGTGGACTCCTGGGGGGGCCGAGCCGTGACGGCAGGGGGGTGCGGCCCCGCCTGCACACCACTCCCACGGGGAGACATCCATAAATCAGTAGAAAAGAAGCAAATTCAGATCACGATAAATGATTCATCCAGGCCGGTTGTGAGCGGGGGGACGAAGAGGAAGAGCAGCGCGATTAAAGGAGGGGGAGGGGAGGGGGCAAGTGAAGGGCCAAGAGAAACAAAAGAGACAGATGGGTAGAAAACACAAAACATGCAAAAATAATAAAGGGCTGGCTGCAGACTGTAAAAAAAGTTTGAGAGGCATAAATGGAAAGAAAATGAGCATGTATGAAAATGAACTGTGGTTAACACATTGGAGTGATTTAGGAACGCAAGACAAAACACATTCTAACAACCAGTGAAGAAAACAGGCCTCCCTCTGGCTCGCTCCCTCTTGCCCTCCATACAGTCCTCCCTCCTGCAGCGGCGATGGTCCACAGCGGTACGTTGCTGCTGCATACGCTGGATTTTTGCCTTATTGTCTCTGGAAGTTCATCAGGGTTCCAGTTTCACCCTGGCTGTCTCGGACCGCAGAGACAAGCGGAAGGTAGTTTCTCCTTTCACTAACTAAGCCCTAGATTGTGGCTGGTAAAGATGCTGGAGGACTTTTTCCTTAAACCTAATTGTGTGGTAAGAATACGATAAAGAAATCCTAGAGGCAGGCAGTATGAAAATGTGATGCTCTTCTAGATACTCAGACTTATGGATCCACCTTCTCACCATGAGGCATCATTTTTTTTCCGTGGTGGGGGGTTATTAACCGTTTGATTAATTAAAATCATTACAGTAACACAGTGGTTCCCAAACTTTTTTGACCTGTGGCTCCCTGGACGTATTGGCCACTGCCCGTGGCTCCCCACTGTTACTTTGTTCGAGGGTGGGAGGGTGTAAGCCTGGCCTCAGGATTACTTGCATTATTATCCCTGAAAATAATTGGGATAAAGCTGAAGAAGGTATTATAATCATATATGCAGGGTGTTTCATATTGCTAAGGCGGCAACTCTATTAAAATATTCCTAGTTACACTTTTTTGCCAATGCCTTTTTGAAAGTACCCTCTCAAACATTTGTATCCCACTTACAATGCTAGTTACCACCCCTGTGCATGTAGGCCCCATTACCAAAGTGCTTCTGTGCTTGAAGAATATTTGCATGCACTTCCATTTCTACCCATGTCATACATGCCAACACACCTGTCTCAGCAGGGTGACTCATGATTTTTTAAACCACATAGAGCTTTATTTTTGCTGTCTCCTCCCTATAATTGCCTCCAAATCAATGCAAATAAAATACATTCCTCAGATTTATTTATTTATTTTTTAAACGTCCCTCTTTCTTGCCATTATGCCGTATATGGTGTTTTACTTCCCTGTGCTCAAGGAGAGAGCAGGCCTGTCTGGAAATGAGTGTGTACTGAAAGAAATGTGTACTGGAAGTACCTATGATTCAAGTACAAATGTCAATAGTTAATAATACTTAGTATGTTTAATAGACAGGACAACTTTCATTGGTGTAAAATGCATTTGGAACAAAACGAAACTATTAACGAGTCTAAGATACTAAATCAGACATTTTCTGCTTACTTTGGGAGTGTTGGAATGTGGGGATCCAGTGAAATATGGAGGTCATCTCCCTCGACATGCCAGCAATTGAGCACTACGTTTACAGCTTTAGGCATGTCACTTACAAATCATTGACATCATGCGTTTAAGTCTAATTAGTTTAACTGAAGCCAACCTGCCCTTCAACATTAAATGCATTAAAGTGCTTGGTGCGCGGCTCCCATGGCTAGGTTTGACGGCTCCCCAGGGAGCCACGGCGCACAGTTTAGGAACCACTGCAGTAACACAAGTAAAAAGAAGAGAGGGAAAAAAACTAAAAAGAAAGGACACATTTTTGTTCGTTTTTAAGATCCTACTTATTTTCCTTGCGGACAAAACCATCCTCAATTGATATTGTAATATTTTCCATACCAAAATTATCCCACGATAAAACTAGTATATAAAAACAATTCAGCCGTGACCAGGAGGGTAAATTAAGATGCTTCAAACAAGTGGGGACTTCTAAAAGAAAATACGGTTTACTCTGTCTTAATTTGTTAACGCATTCCACTAGGCCAAGTGGGTAATTAAAAGTTCTTCAAGCAGTTAGGAGGGTTAGTAAGTGCGATTGTCCCTATCTAAGTATGTTAAAAGCATTCATAGAATGTTATATAAATGCTATATGTTCGTCTTATCCATCAGCTTTTATTAATATGCGATGACTGGTGACCCCCGAACGAAGGTACTAATCCTTCTTGCAGTTTCTAAGTGCATTAATAGGGCTTATTCATGTGCTTTGTCATGCCTCTTGGTGTACGTGTGTAAATTAAAGTGCTTAGTGCATGCTGTGTCTAAGCCTGTCCCCAAATTTGCTAGGCCCGAGACTGCTCATCAAGTGCCAGCCTGATTGTGTGCGTGAACTTTGCCATTCTTGCTAAGTTGGTTGCATCAGTTTCAGTGAAACACAGATCCGAGGCCTCTATGCAAGTTCTCAATCCCTTGGCCTAGTGACACCATATAAGGAGTTGATTCAAGATATCCGCTTGGGGCTGAAATACACACACTGTCAAGTCATACTAGTTTACCAAGGAATGAAGCATGCCAAAATAATCCCTTCCCTGACCGGCTTCCTGCCAAATTTTGAAACACTCCCTACTGAATGGCAATTTGACATCGATCTAGCTCCTGAAGACCGGATTATTACTGGGCCTCCACAGCCACTACTATGAAGAGTGACATCTTGAGGAACATGTGTGGCCCTCATGAATCCCTCCTGGTTTGGGAGCTGCCTGCTTCTAGATCACTACACCTGAAACTAAACAACAAGTTAAAGTGCTGCCCTTAACTCTGGCAACTTTCTTGACTGCTACCTGGGTTTTTTCCTAAGGACAGCAATACTCCCCAGCATAGATTTATGTCAAAACGATTATGTCTCTAACAGCAATCTTAAATCCCCTTGGTTGAGTAGGGGATGCACAATCAAGGCAAGCAGAACGGCTTTCAGGATGTGTTGCTTAAGCATTCCTGAGATGAATGAAGGTCTTCTGCTCCAGTCTCTTTAGGGACATTGGTGTGATCATAATGGCTAAGATGACAAAAACCTTTTTAAAGGAGAAAGCAGGAAGCACTTACATTTTTCATGTTAGGTCTGTGGACATGCAGCAGTGCCAGCTGTATGAGTATCCAGCAGAGTGTGAAAAGCTGTAATAGAAATTGGCGAGTAAATGGCACAGAGGATAGTTCCTCAGTTGTTCTGAAGGTCATGCTTAGAAAGTAAGTCCCCTTCTGATAAGCAGGTCGTTTTGTTGGAATTTCTGGATCAGTGGGATGGAGTTCCAGAGAGCAGATCCCTGAATCTGTAATGACCCCCTCCAAATCTTTTATATCTGGCTTGAAATTTTGAGAGCCAGGGTATGACTGGGACAGAAAATAGGCCGGTTGCCAAAATAAACATGACCTCATTAGGGAATCATATAGCTAAAAAAGTTTCCCTCTTTTGAAAATTGGGCAATTTGAATGTGTATACGTGTTTTGGAAGGTATGGAAGACTGCATGCATGTGCTTGGTGCTGGCAACGTTTGTGGTAATATTTGGGAAATCAGCAGGAAGCACTGGCCCAACAGGCCCTCATACAGTCAAAAAGCCGGCAGCGTTGGCCGTGGGTATTTGAGCAAAACATTGTGCCCCGCTACTTACAGTTTTACAAATTAAGCACTGGTGCTGCCTCTCCAAGTTCCACTGGTCTGCACAGGCAGGATGATTTGGATGGTGTCATGGGTTTGGGCTGTGGAGAGGAAGAGTAAAAAGAGGGTATGGCATCACCCCACCTCTGAGGCCCCTCCTGGGCCAGACATTTTACTGAAAATCATTTAGAAGGCCACTGTTTTCAAGCTGTGCTAAGATTTTGATTGGATCTGCAACTGTCCAAGGTCTTTGTGTTTGTGTTCGGATGTTGTAGGTGGGTGCATGATACTGGCTTGCTTGAGTGACTGCAGGATGAATCCTCAAATTAAGTAATTAAGAGCCTCGTAATGAGTGTAGATTAGGCTAGCAGGTTGACTGAAATTATCTTGGTTGGTAGTACATATCCAAGTAGGCGAATAGCTTTTTTACTTTTTACTCCTGAAAGAAGTACAGTATTAGTAATGTGTTTGTGTAGTTTAATGCCCTTGCATACCTAATGAAGGTTGTGATAGGCCAGTAAATCCTTAGTATAGACAGCTGTCTTGTTTAATTCATCACAGTATCATATTGCGCTAAACTAGATGAGACACACTCAGTCTACATAAGCCCATTCATTGCCAATACCATACCTCTTTCATGGATGTGTCTTGGTTCAAACAATGTTACCCTATACATTAATAGGCTACTAGAGTCCCTAGTCGACTGTAACAGGGACCCTCCTAAGATAGCTGGTAGCCCAGTTGCATCTCTAATGTTTTCAGACGACACACTATTAGTTTCTAGGACACCCATTGGGCTACAAAACTTACTGAATAGGTTTTCAGCAGCATGTGATGATCTTGGTCTTGAAATCCAGGTCAACAAGACAAAATGTATGGCGTTTAACCCCCATTAAAATATTTTAAGGGAAAAGGGAAGCTGGGAAACTCTATGTTAGAACAAGTCTATTAATCTGTTTATTTAAGAGTCAGATTTACTTATATAATGGCATGGTCCTCACATATTTCCAATTCCCAGCTCACCCTTCAGATTATTAGCTCTGGCCAGTTTAAAAAGCTGAAAGCAAGTACATATAAGCCTGTTACCCCTGCTATTGATATCTATCGGGCAAAGGGGGTATCTACCGCTTTATGCGGTGCTGAGATCTGGGGTTACCAGAACGTAGGGCCCATAGAGAAAACAGAAAATATCTTTTTGAGATCAATACTGGGCTAACTACGTAGTGTGCCCTTAACCCCTACTCATCTGGATCTCGATCTCCGTAACATAGCACACGTGGCAGCATTCAGACCTCTACCCTACTGGACACCTGTCCGGCACAATAATACACCACTCTCCATGAGAGATTAATTTCTCGAATTACTAGCACTGGACTGTAAAGGGAGTATTCCCTGGTTAAAACACGTTAAAACTTGGCTATTTAATCATGGCATGAGTGAGCTGTGGACCAATCCCCACTGTATTAAGAAAAATACTTAATGTTTCTTAAGAAGAGATATTGGCACTATATCTTGCCCAATGGTTGAACTTTAACACCGTGGGGTATCTAACTGGGAGGTTTTTGGATTTTAAAGATAACCCACACTGTGAGGAGTTCCTGAACCAGATTGAACCCTCGCAAGCGAACAACATTTTGCCACTTAACGGATTTTGCTGCAGATGGAATGTCCAAAACAACACACCTCTATGTCCATTCTGCCCAGATAGCCCCGAAAAAGAGGATTATTTTCTATTCCTTTGTCCAAATTATGCGGCGGATAGGAGATCTTTGTTAGTTCCAATTTTCCTCATCCTGCCTGTAAGTCAAATGAAGCCCACCATTAGGATTTTCAGAAGTGACACAACTGCATGGCTGATTTTCTCTCTATCAAGATATTTGTCACATGCATGGCGTCTTAGATGCAAGAGCATGTCATGGTGCAATAATTAAAAATGTACCTTTCTGAATTGGTGTTTTACCCTGAAGGAGTGGCCTGGAACCTGATTTACTAGTCAAATGTTAAATTCCCTGGTAACTCCTAGATGGTTTGTGTATTGCCATACGCTGTGCTTGGTTTATTATGTACATAATGTGTATTAATTAATCTTGACCCATGCACGGATTGGTTTTATTATGGAAGATATTAATGTGAGCAGGATTCTCCATTTTTAAAATGTTATTGATTTTTATACTGTTAATACGGCAATATTACGAATGCTGCTAATATTAAATAGTTTTATTGTGAACCGAATAAAGATGATTACTACTACCTCTTTCACTTAAACTATATTTAATATAGGTGTTATGGACTCAAAAATGTCCTGCAGCCAAACATGGATGAATTCAATGTGCAAATTAAGAATGGCAATACTTTTTGGCTCAATTTGTGATTCTTTTTCCTGTGCGCTCTTAATACAGACTGATCCAAAGCCTGGACAGAATCCTGTGGGTGAAACACAAGTTGGCTTTTTCTTCTTCTCATGGCTGTTACCCTGTACTTGGAATGTTTAAATCAGAAGAAAACAAATACGGCCATAGACTTTACATCCACCTATCAATCTGCTTGTGTACTCTAATATCTTTTATATTCTTGTTTAATAGCGGAAACCCTTGCTAGACACTACAGTAACACCCGTTGGTAGCAAGCTATCAGACGTTGTTCGAGCACCAGATGTTGATATGCTCATGAATGCTACAAACTGGTTGTAGGAGGCTTGCTTAGTATATGGTGCACATTTATTTAAGTGATGCACCTTCCACTAATCAAGGCAACCCTTATGGTGATTTTAGTGATCTTTGATAATGATAGAAATCTCTCAAAGTGGTAGCTGCGGAGAGCAGCATTTAGGCTTATCTTGAAGGAAGTTAAGCAGCTTGTTTTACCAGTTTAATCAAGTTGTGTAGGTTAAACAAAAATGAACCACACATAGTTTATATAAAAATACTTCTATTTATTACACAGCACTCACTAACACATTGGTATATCTTCTACCCGTAGATTTGAACACAATACACAAAAATACTTCGAATCCAATAAGGTAAGTAAGTAGCACAAAATACAGTGGTCTACAGGGGGAGACCAAACCATATATTAGGAAAGTGGAATGCGAACTGCGAAGGAGAACGAGACTTGGATAAGAAGAGGAGCACAAGTAACCACTCAAGGTAAGTACCTAGGAACCCCACGGAGGCTGTGTGTAGTGATAGTCAATGGAGAAGTCGCAGTTGCAGTTTTGCAGTTTTGCAGAAGAAGGTTCCTTCCCAGAGGACCCCAAATAATTCCCTAGGAGGACAGAAGGTTGTAGAGCCACCCCACCCATGGATGCCCTGGGAACCAGGTTACCTACACCAGGGAAGCCAGGTACATAGGGGTGAAGAGACAGAAACCTCTGTATACGACAACATAAGAAATGGAGAAACGTGCCTCTGGAGAAGAAGGTGAAGAAGTCTGATGGAATCCAAGGGTGGATTCTGGAAGTGAAGAACCTGCAAGCAAAGGGGACAGAGTCTATGCCAGTCATGTGTGACCAGGAGGCACAGAAGAGCAATGCCCACCGATGTCAGAAGGTTCAGAAGAGTTGATAGTGACCTTGTCGCTGCAGCTGTGAGGACCAGGCGATACTGAGAAAGACCAGGAGCATTGCATGAGCTGTCCTACATCAGATGTCAGTGACTAGGTGGCCATTGTCCGGTGGGAGCACCAACAAGCCTTGGTAGCCACAACTGGTAAGAAGTAGCAACGTTGGGACCAGCAAGGTCCAAGGAACTCACCAACAGCAGGAGAGTGAGAGCAGGCCTGGAGCAAGCACAGGAGATCACTAAAGCATGCGAAGACCCTCAGGAGGACCCACAGGCCAGAGGCACAGGAGTCACTAGAGGACCTCGAGCAGCACACCAAGAAGGAAAGCCCACGGTGCAGAGGATGGGGTGAGGACACTGTACTTAGCAAGAAGAGATGCTGGAGCTTCTTGGAGCCTGAAGATCTCTGGAGTGCAAAGTCAACAAGCCTTGGCTACAGCAAGTTGACACGTGCACAGAGGTACGTTCCAAGTGGTTCCAATGAGGGATGCTGGCCTTAAAACTACAGAGAGGACAGGTCAGGCCTTAAGGGGATTGCAGAACCATCACTTGTGTTGCTGAGCCTCAGGAAGTCCATAGGACGACAGGAGCAGCAGACTGGTCAGCTTTGTTGTGGTACCTGCAGATGCAAGGGAGTGACTCATTATCTGCAAGGGAGATTACTTTGGGTGTCCTTGAAGCTCACAGGTCTGTTGAAGTTCCTGGAAAAAGCACAGACACAGGCAATAAAGAAGATTTGCAGAACAATGAAACCAAGAGCAACAGGAGTCTTCCTTTGCGCAGTCTCAATTCCAGGCAAATTCTAGCAAATCCCAAGTGTCCAGATGGTCGAAGAGTGAGGTGGCTTCAGGCTTGAATCTTGCCCAATGATGAATCTAAAGAACCACCCACAGGTAAGCCCTTAAGTACCCTAGGGATAGGGTTGTAACGACTCACTGAGGGGTCCATCACCGAGGAGGGGCTGGACAGTGGGGAGGATACTTCAATGTACTTTGCCTAGTTTACACCAGAGTACGAGCCAAGGGCTCCCTGAACTGCCTCAAACTGGAGTATTCAAGGAGGGCACCAAATGTGCCCTTCAAAGTAGTCTGGTGGTGCTGACAAGCGCCCCCACCCCAGCCCAATGCACTAAGTCCTGTCTGGGAGGTGGTTACACCTCCCTTTGACAGGAAACCTATTGTTCTACCTTCTCCTGCTCGAGCTTGCTCAGCAGCAGGAGGGCAGAATCGTGTCTGTGGCTGGCATCAGCACTAACTTGTTGTCAGACCCTGGAAGGCTGTTACCGGGAGTACAAGGGGGTACCTGAAGGGAGCTTCCCAGTACATGGGATCATACTTCCAACACTGGAATCGGTGTTAGGGTATGATTCCAACATGTTTGCTACCAAACATGACTGGTTTCGGTGAAGCCACTATATAGTTAGTCATCTCATAATGACTATTGTCTACTATAAGTATTGAAATGGCTGACAGCATGTACACAGCCTGGAGAATCGACTCAGGGTTTGTAGAGGTGTCCTGCTCATGCAGGGGCACCATCATACTTATAAAAAAGCTTCCTGTCCTCAGGATTGAAGAGCCTGCCATAGGGATGACGTATAGATTTTAAGTGCAGTGATCTCAGATATAAGGGCACATATATCTGTTGTCAGAGGTGGAAGCACCACCTCACACAGGCCTGTAGTCACAGTTTAAGTGGACTCCAAAGGGTAGCACAATACATGCTGCAGCCCATGGGAGACCTCTGGTGTACCTATGCTCTGGGTACCTTAGTACCCTATATTCGAGACTTACAAGGGTACACCAGTAGCCAATTGTGGATGTACAAAAGTACTTACCATGGTCAATTTACGGAGCAAGCACAGTAACTCAGGTCCTGATTAGCAGGATCCCGGTCAGACTAGGTCAAAAACATACTGACACCAAGCAAATCCTACTTTCCTACACTGATGAATTGAATATGCCTTGCCTACTATGATACTTTTGAATGTGCAACAATCCTATCCATTGCTACCACTGTCAAAGAGTCTGAAGGATACATAAAAGACAGCCGGATGGAAAAAGTAATTTCAGCAATAGGTGTAGCTTCGGTAATTGGTCCTGGGCTCGAATGTCACATAGCGAAACCTTCCAAACACAGATTCGGAAAACTAGATATCGAAGAAAGTGCGGGGTGATGTGCCTCGTGTGGATTCCATGATATATTTTCTTATCTAAAATGCCCCACAAACCTTGCCTTAAATCACATATTTTTCTTGAGTTTTTGTGACATAACCTTCAGGAATCCAAAGAGATTCACAAAATTCCTACCAGCTAGTGTTCCCCTACTTGTTCCAATAAAAATGAGACCCCCTACATGTGTAGCTGGGCCTAGTATTTGTGACAGGAATTGACCAAACCTGGAGCAATGGGAGTACATTTTGTAGATTTCTGCATATCCCTGAAGTTTATGTAACAGAAGTGCAAGGAAAATGCATGATGGTTGAAGTTATGCAAAGTTTAAGGAAATCATTGTGAGTCCATTCGAGGCAAACCACCCTAGACTCCCTTCGATGCCTACTTATCAGAAATGTTTCATTTTTGGTAGATTTTCCCAGGTAGGGACTGACCCAAGCCTGAAAATTGTAGACATTCAGCATGCTAAGAGGGCCGTTTTTGTGATTTATATGTTAGGATTTATCCCCACTGTGCTGGCCCATATGTAACAACAAGACCCCAAAGATGGACATATCCTCCCACTTTCCATTGGGATGGGGTTGCTTTAGTCCCTAGGGAGCAGAAAGACTGTTGAGGCTTAGGAGTGTGGGGGAAACCTCATAACAGGATGGGGCAGACATCATCATTTACTTTATAAATCATATTCCTGGCACCCAGTAGGCTTTCTGCCCCACACATGGTAAATTGGGACAAATACTCTTTCTGACCCCTAGGGGGGCAGAAAGCCGGTTTGTCCCCTTTGGTTAGTGGATATGGCCCAATGAAGGGTAGAACGCCCACATCCCTTTCTTTTAACCAAATGTAAAATTCCTGCTCACGTTGTTATAAAAGGTACAGTGTTTTTTATTGCGGTCTACCAAAAAATCAGACGAAATTCAGCTGACTCACAGCCTTGTAAGTAATGGTAAGTACCACAGTCCAGTCACAGCAACGAAGTCAGTGGTGAGCCTAGCGAGTACACCAGAAAGATGGGAGTGTAACATCAACCTTGATGTTACACTCCCGTCTTTGATACTTACCCTTCCTTACCCGTTGTCCCTCCTGGGACTCAATTTCCCTGTTTCAGCCGGGACGGAATTACAACTGGCGGAGTGACACACCATTCCTGCCCTCTTTTGCCCATTAGCCCTGAAGAAGTCGTAGGGTACACTCCCTGACGAAACACGTGTTGGCTGGGCATTTGGTCACCGAATAAATCTGCCAAGAAAGAAAATACACGTCAACGTATCACTGTTTTATTGATTGCTTGTTCGATTGATTTATTTGTCCATTTACTTACAGTATTTTATACTGCTGACACTTCATACATGTGCACAGATTTTCTGTTTTCCTGTATTAGACTTCGGTCTGCTTAGGGGGTTTAGGGTTATCCCCCCATCTGTAGCACCATACTTATTCTACCTGAAACTGACGTTCACACGCAGAGGCGCCATCACGCACCGCACAACTTGAAACCCCAAGCGAGATTCTGCATGTTGCCAATGATGTCGGGGGAACCCTATAATCTCTGTGGCTAACAAACATGGGTCTGATCTACAATTGATGAGCACTGTCCCTTATATGGATACTCCCCTTGTTAATCCTCCTATATTTTGTCGTAACCTAAATGAACCCCCTGTGTTGAATCCCACCCTTGAGCAGAGGAATAGTCAAGATATGCTCTGAGTGCATAATGTAAATAATCCAAATTTAGATCCAGGTAGTAGTTACTATAATCAGTCACAGCCCGGAACCACTGCGAATGACCCAAGCAGGGATACTACGGACTATTTTAAGGGTACACTTTTGAGCCCAAATACCGATATCCTGAGCATACCCCTGGCCTCAAGTTCCTATGTGTTAGTCCTTGCCGGCGTCCCCAATCTTGTTGGGGGCCAGAGGGAGTCCTGGACAGACCTCCGTAATAAATCTGTAGATTGGCTATGCAAACATAAAGGTTTTCACCCTTCTCATATGAATGAAATCCTTATGGCCAGAAGAGTAGGGTGGGTTGTCCATTTGGATAAGAACATAAACGGCAAATGTATTGTTCTTAATTTACGCAGGCCCCAAATGGTTCATCGTCTACTAAGTATTTGTGAGCAACTATTTACACAAAGCACTGGTATTTGTGCGCTCCCTTTAGGTTATTTTTATAAACCACCATTTATACAGATTAGGGATGCTCACGCTTCGCCTTTGGTAACCAATAGGTTTCATGCACTTTCCAGTTTATTTAGATGCCCAGGACTGACAACCACCATTGATGGCCAACTCACAGGTCCATGCGGAGGATCCCCCAGGTATTACACCTACATTTTATAATGACAAGCCAGTTTCAACTAGGGCCAATGTGGGAACCTACCTGAGTATTTTAAGTTGGAATGTAGCAGGGCTACAGTCTAGGCTTGGCAACCAGGACTGGCTGCGACTAAGAAAGGAACAAGACGTAGTCATGTTCCAGGAGATCTGGGCCACTCATGATCTATATATTGAAGGGTTCCATTGTTTTAGCGTAGCAGCCTCTAGCCCCAAATCGGGCCGACCATCGGGGGATCTATTCATTGGGATTAACGTTGCTGCCGGAGGGAGCTTTAAGGTTTTACTAACTAATAGTCACATTTATCAAGTTGTGTTTTACAAAAGGAGAGTCTCTTTCTATTTGGTACATTTTTATAATAATGATTTTCAGTCCGTTACTAATAGGAACTTTATCGAGCTCTTTGATTTTATTTCTAATTTAGGTTGCCAGCAAAGCTCGGATGGGTCTATTGGGATTCTCTTGGGTGGAGACTTTAATGCGAAACTCACTGATATAGAGCATGATGTGGGGACATGTAATTTAGGTCCCCCCTTCCGTAGGGGTGCAGAGCTGGCCGTGTTCTTGAGCTCATATAACCTCTCCAATGTTATGGATTTGGTGGGCTCTATAAATGCCACCAACCACCAACTACCAACATTTAGGGGAAGGGGTTGTTCTTCAACCATAGATTTTATTTTTATTTCCCCTTCTCTTGAGGATCAACTAATGGCCGCAGAGGTCATTGCTATGAATCATGGGGACCATAACCCTATTAAAATAGTATTGAGATTGGCACCCCGGCCCGTGTTTTCTTCTGAATGCGGGGCCAAAAACCTTATGCCTTCAACTGACAACCTAAGGCTAATATGGAGGGGTGCTGATAGTGGCGAACTGTACACTAGTGAAGGACAATTTGCATCTTATTAATTCTTGCCTGTCATTACAAACCGCACATACAGAGGTAGTTCATGATTTTTCCAAACTCTGTTTGGCCACTAACACCCTCCTGTCGAAACCTGTTCCCCTGGTAGAAAACAGCCCAAGATGGTTCGACCGTGAGTGTTCGGAGGCCAATAGGAACCTGCGCAGGGCATTGTCATCTAACCCAAGGTGCGCCTTAGACGTGCAACTGGCAAGGCAGAAGTATAATACAGCGATCTTTAATCGGAAAGGAGCCCTCTTAAATGAACGCTGTGAATCCTTAACACAGGCTGCCACTATTAAAAAGGGCAATATCTTTTGGTCTGCTGTAAGGGACCTTTGATCCATGGGTCAGCTACTAACCCCTATTAGCTATACTATTTCTGTTGAGTCTTGGGAAAACCACTTTTCAAAAATCTATGCCACCCCGTCACCAGAGATAGATCAGTATGAATTTGGTCCACTGACCAACATACAGATAACTAAATTCGAAGTAGAAGAGGCTATCCACCAGAGCATTGGGAATAAAGCTCCAGGCCCTTACGGGCTACCAATTGATTTAATAAAATGGAAACCAGACTTTTGGGCCCACTTCTTTTGAATGTTTTAAATAATTTAATCCACGCCTCGTTACCCAATACGTGGGCCAAGAGTATTATAGTCCCAATTTTTAAAAAGGGAGACTGGTCTCAGCCCAGTAATTATAGGCTGATTTCATTGATTGACAATACTTTAAAAATATTGGGAAGAGTTTTATACAATAAGATTTTAGGCTGGTCAGAGGAAAATGGTATTTTAGAGCCCTGCCAGCTAGGCTTCCGTACGAAGGTTGGCACAAATGAACAATGTTTAAATCTCAATTTGGTAATTGGGAAATATACAATTTTGCAGAAGTTCCCAGTCTATTTGGCCTTTATAGATTTGTTCACGGCATTTGACCTTGTCAATAGGCCAAGGCTCTGGACTATCCTTCTGGCCTATGGGCTGGACGAGCCTTTGGTACATTTTTTAGTGTACCTCCATAAAGATCTCCAGGCACAGGTGAGGATTGGTATGGGTGGAGAGGTTTCGGGAGCCATTAAGGTAGGAAGTGGGGTCAGACAGGGTTGTGTCTTGGCCCCCCTCCTTTTTATTATTTACATCAACGGGCTGAATAAATCGCTAAAAACCTCGACCCATGATGTCCCCACAATCAATGGGAAAACTCTTCCTGTGTTATTATATGCAGATTATGCAGTTCTCATAGGCCGCACCCCGAATTCTCTGCGCATTTTAGTACAGACTTTTGTCAAGCACATGGACAGTTTGGACCTATGTGTTAATTTAAAAAAATCTTTTTTAATGTCCTGTGGCCCTGGGAAACGTCAGCTAAGTTCTATTGTTGTGGGTAGCCAGAAATTGACAAGCACCCGCACATTTCCCCATCTTGGGTTGGTCTTTGCTGCGAACGGCTCCTGGACTAAGCATCTCGCTCACTCCAGGAGCAAGTTCTCAAAGGCCATTAACTCAATCCTTAGCCTTCCCCGTCCAAAGACCACTGGCGCCATTTTAGCTATTCAAATTTTTTTAAATTACAATGTGTCCCAGTAGCCACATACGGGGCGGAGATTTGGGGTATTGCGAACAGTTCCTGTATTCAGCAGGAAGAAAATAGGTTTTGCAGGAAACTGTTGGGCATCCCAATTTCCACCCCACAATACATCTGTCACAAAGAACTCAATTTCAATTATATATCAGATTTTATACGTGCTCGACCAGCTCTTTTTTGGTTATCAGTTTGGAAGAATCAGCCTGCCTCCCTAACTAGAGAGATAATTACTGACTGTGTTAAGTGTGAGAAAGGGATGGATATCCCTTGGTTGACTGGAGTGCGCCTAAGCCTGCGCAGTGTTAACAAAGAATGTATCTTTTTAAATCCCAGTATGGTCGAAACTGTGCACAAAAAAGAGCTTAGAGATGCCCTCTACTCACTATATAATACAGAAAGGATTGGCATGGAATCTAGGAAACCTTCTGTTCTTAGTTATATGTCTATAGAACACTATTACCATCCTCTACCCATATATCTCACCTTACCCATGAGTCATTGGGAAAGGAGCCTCTTATTCCTTTTAAGAGCAGGAACTGTCAAATTTGCACTGTGTTTCCCTCTTGGTTACCACCCCAATCTTGATTTTGCACCATGTCCATGTGACGGGGTGAGTGGCCAATCAACTTTTCATTTTCTATTCTTCTGCAAATATTACATGAAGTATATAAAGTGGCTTTTATATCCATTTTTTAAAAAGAAGAGGCCTATTAGTCTGGACACTGCCTATTCGTGTATACTAACTCTGGTTGATGAGGAGCTGGTTTTTCGCATAAGCACATTTCTGAATAACGCCACTCGAGCACGTAAGACCATATCCAATCCTTGAGTTTTAATTATGTCTGAACAACTTTGGACTATTGCTGAATGAATTGATATTTTATACAATAGTAATCTATTTATTACCAATGAATTTCTCTTTAATTCGTCATTTTATTTGTTATAATGTCATGCTTTAGATCATTGTAATTTACTTTTTACCATGTATTTTCTAACTCTCCGCCTGTTATTCAATTTGCTATGATGCTGTGCTTTTATGGGTACTAATCTATCCGAATAAAGTTTATGAACTGAACTGAACTGAATTAGAAGTGCATGGTAATAGGACCTATGACATTATTTAAAAGGTTGGCATCAGCCATTTGAGAATGGGAATTTTGATTGGCAAACATGCAAAAAATATCTGCATAGGTGAAAGCCACTGGTGGAAAATGGGAATTAACCCATTTTTATTTTAATCAATACCATGAATGTGCATTATTAAAAACGGAACATTAATTTACATACAATAATGTAACACATTCAAAATTGCCTTATATGATTTGTGAAACACTGAAATGAAGAGAAAGTGTTTTTCTATGTCTATGGTAATTATGTCACACTCCATATTTTTTATAAATATGTGGTTTTAAAGGTGCCTCACGATCAGTGAACAAGGCTGCGAGTCAGCTGAAACACCTCTGAATTTTTTGAAGCACCCAATAAACACACTGCAACTTTGATAACAGTGCATGACTGTTGATTCCTGGCACAAGCGTTGACTTCCTTTCTGGATTTGAGAAAGGTGTAGTGAAAGAAGGTTTGCGGAGTGTGCTGACTCCTCTATCAACCGACACACCCTTTGATCTGGTGCACAACAGAAGCCGGCAAGGTGGAGAGAAGATATATACAGATAGATAGATATATAGATAGATACTTAGATATATGTAGAGATATAAATCATGTGCAGATACACAGAATACATTATGCTGTTTATTAACATTGGGGAGGGTCCTCGACTCACAAGAGGCTACGCCCAGCTTTTTCCTCAACACTAGTAAAAGCAATTGTGTCGAAAAATGTAAAGGATGTGTAAATGATGTGGGCTCCCAGCTAAAATTATTTTTCCCTTTGATGCATCTGATCTAAATTAACATCACTCGCTGTCCTAAAACGTCTGGCATCCCTGAAACCAGAGTCTGCTGTGCTAGCTCGAGCTAATCTGGAGGATGCAGAGGCCAGAAAGGCTACATTGCCTACAATCACAGCATCCACGTCTAAAAAAAAGAAAAAAGCAAACCTGCAAGTAAGTGTCCAAGATGCCCTCCAAAAATAAACAGGTGAAAACGTTTCCCATTGTAGAAGTGAAGCACAGCTTCAGAAAGTGAACAGCTACTCTGTGGGGAGAGCTGTCAGACATGCTATCAGATCGCAATGTGCCATCATGTTTGAATGTGCCTAAATTACTTGTAGTCTCTGCTGAACGGGAGAGTGAGGAGGGAGAATTAGGGAACACTCTGGAGAACCACTGCAGGCAGTCCCCAAGTGCTGCTAAAATCAGAAGAATAACACAAATTGAACTGGAATTTCACACACGTGCACACTCTGATGCCTTTCACCCAAACAAAACTTAACAGTTCATAAAGCTGTGCATATCACTCTTTTTGCCATATTGCCAACACCACAAAAATATAACCCTTTAATTTAAAAAATACTCAATCTTTACTACATGCGCAAAACATTACACACAAAGGTGCCGATCACGATCCGGTAAAAAATTTCCCCGTGCGACTCGTATCCGGTCTTTTTACCGTACGAATCGTACAAGTGCCGTACGAACTGGCAATCACGATTCGCATGGTAAAAAGTCCATACAAACCGCATTGGGAATCATTCCCCACACGTCCTCGGGTCGGAAAATGTGTCCGACACGTCCTCGGACGATTTACCGTACAAACGTGAAAAGTCAAGTCCGACCGAGGAATCACGATCCATCCCGTGCGTCCGAGGGTACAACCGTATGGAAAAAACACCGTCCGCACCGAACTCCTATAGCAACCATGGAGACATGTGCCCGCATACGCGCCCAACACTCCCCCCAGCCCCCGTACGTCCGACACGTACCCCCCGTGTATGTACACCCCCACCCGTCTAGGTACACCCCAGTACATTCGAGTCGTACCCCCACCCCTGTACGAGCCGTACCACCGTCTATGTACACCCCAGTACGTTCGAGTCGTACCCCCACCCCTGTACGTGTCATACCCCCGTGTACCTACACCCCAGTACGTTCGAGTCGTACCCCCACCCCTGTACGAGCCGTACCACCGTCTGTGTACACCCCAGTACGTTCGAGTCGTACCCCCACCCCTGTACGTGTCATACCCCCGTGTACCTACACCCCAGTACGTTCGAGTCGTACCCCCACCCCTGTACGTGTCGTACCATCGTGTACCTACACCCCAGGACGTTCGAGTCCTACCCCCACCCCTGTACGTGTCGTACCATCGTGTACCCCCACCCCTGTACGTGTCGTACCACCGTGTACCCACACCCCAGTACGTTCGAGTCCTACCCCCACCCCTGTACGTGTCGTACCATCGTGTACCCACACCCCAGTACGTTCGAGTCCTACCCCCACCCCTGTACGTGTCATACCCCCGTTTAAGTACACCCCAGTATGTTCGAGTCCTACCCCCACCCCTGTACGTGTCGTACCACCGTCTATGTACACCCCAGTACGTTCGAGTCCTACCCCCACCCCTGTACGTGTCGTACCACCGTCTATGTACACCCCAGTACGTTCCGGTCCTACCCCCAACACAACCTCCTAAGTACGGAGCGCACCCCAGGCCCCAACATCACAACCGCATGTACGAGTCGTACCAACCCACACACAAGGACAGCACCGTACAACCAAATGGCCCATGTACACACCGTACACACGCTCAAAACGCACGTACGCAACCAGGCCAAAACTAAACAACACAAGAATACACCATACGAATGGCACAAAGCCACTAAACATGGCCAACAAACACTACAAAAACACCTTCACTGACCTGCAACTGCCAAAGACAAACAGAGGCCCAAAACACCACCACTACTTATAACACACCCACCCAAACTTCAAACACTGCCACACCCACCCATGGACCAATAAAAAGGGCCCACACACACAAACCATGAGCCTTTGCAACAGACTCACTGCTGCCAGACACCACAGAACCATATTACAAGCTACACCACACCTTACACTTGCACACCTTCACACAACCACCTTCACAAACACCCCCTCATCACATTCACACACACACACCCACAACCATCCACACACCCCCCCAACATCCACACACCCCCCCACCATCCCCACCCACACCCCTCACCATGACCACTACCAAGAATCCAAAGTTCAGTAACCGAGAGTTGGAGGTTCTTGTTGATCAAATCCTCAGAGTCGAGCCACAGATCTTTGGAACATTAGTCAGAAACACCAGCCTGGCAGCAAAAACAGCCATGTGGCAGACCATCGTCGATGCTGTGAATGCTGTTGCGGACACCAGAAGGACCAGGCAGGAATGCCAGAACAGGTGGTACGATCTGCGGAGGAGGGTCCAAGCCAAGAGGCAGGAGGAACACGACCAGGCCAACGCCACCGGAGGAGGGCCCTCCCGCAGACCCGTACACTACCATCCCTGGGAGGAGAGGGTGATGGCCATACTGCCGGTGGAGGCAGTCGAAGGATTAGAAGGACTCCGAGACCCGGGTGAGTACACAAACAACGCACCTCACATGGGGGGAACGGCATCCACAACCAAAATCACTAACAGGCACGCAACCACCACAAGCCATCGCATGACTCAACCACACTCCATGAGCACGCACATGCCACTGCTGCCACCATGCCCCATGCACCCAGCTGGACAATGTCAAGTCACAGGCCACAGAAGACAACAACACATGACACGGTAACCCGGATGGCGGGAGGCTGGGCACCAAAAATCACATAGTGCGACTCCGAAGCAGACAACAATGCACTCTGCCCATATGGCCTAGGTCACAGCCAGACAAACAGTGTGTCCCAACACAGGAATGACTTGCCAGCAAATGGCGGACGCCTTGCATCAACACATGGGGGTGAAGGCACTGTTTTGCACATGACAGCAGCTAATGAACAGCCAACATTGTGAAAGAGTGGCAGCACACACCACCACAGCAGCAGCGCACAGACACACATCACACCCAATGGGTGCCTGGAGATCAGAAACAAACTCACATCAACAAGCCAAGGGCCACTCAAAGATCTGCTAACAGTGTGTGCCCAGGAAGCTGGGTTGAGGTGACAGAGGGTGACACACAGAGGGAGGGAGAGGGGGACAGAGAGAGAGGGAGAGGGGGACAGAGAGGGAGGGAGACACAGGGAGACGGACAGAGGGAGGAGGCTGACACACAGAGGGAGGGAGAGGGGGACAGAGAGGGAGGAAGAGGGGGACAGATAGGGAGGGAGACACAGGGAGACGGACAGAGGGAGGAGGCTGACACACAGAGGGAGGGAGAGGGGGACAGAGAGGGAGGGAGAGGGGGACAGAGAGGGAGGGAGAGGGGGACAGAGAGGGAGGGAGACACAGGGAGACGGACAGAGGGAGGAGGCTGACACACGGAGGGAGGGAGAGGGGGACAGAGAGGGAGCGAGACACAGGGAGAGCAAATCAGCCGTGTGGCGTGTGCGAATGTCTGCTCGTCAGCAGGTAGACTGCGTGCATGTAGACAAGGGTGGCCAGTCCCAGAACCCCCCCTCTTCACCATGGCAAAACACAGGGCCATGTCACAACCTGTTCACGAGCACAACGACAGCTACCTGGATCATATAAGTGTGTGGATCCACTCCATGTGCACATGTACAGTGCTACACGGAAGGCGCCAATGCATGGCTCGCAACACCTGCCCACTCCACTGCTGACTGCAGTCACACTTGACGCAGCAAGTGAGACTGTGCCACACATAGTTAAAGGGGCCAAAGTGGTGCCCAAGGGACACACCCATGCACAAGTGCACTGTGAGTGGAATGCAAGACAGATCCTAATTCCAAGAGGAAATGTGCCAACTTTGAAACTGATGAAACATGGATGTTGCATGGACCAAAATTAACATTGTCTCTCTCACACACAGGTCAACGTCGTGGTGCACCCCCCAACACAGGGGGGGAAGACTCACAGGACCTGGATCTGCAGGAGCCCGATCCCACCGGCAGCGACCACTCTCACCACTCTGTGGACGACCCCGACCGACCTGGCCCCTCTGGTGTCCAACCACCTGCAGCACCTGCGTCAGGTACAACTGTGCCAACCACCACCCCCACTCCTGCCACATCCCAGGAGACACCCAGGATCCCTGCCCCAACACCACAATGCAGCCAGGCTGGCCAGGAGGGACACGGTGTCCCGGGCACCCAGGAGGAGGCAGGCGACAACGCCAATGCCACCCCTCAGGGGTCCCGGAGACCCGATGTGCCCACAAGGGCAGGCCAGGCGCAAGTGGGCAGGGGTGGTGGGAGTGGAGGACGGCGGAGGCGCGAGCCTGACCAGTTGGCTGGGGATCCGGTATTTTCCCATGTCCGTAACATCCTGGACTCATACCGGCAGGACACCACGGGCATGGCCAAGGTTGTGTCCACCCTCAATGAGATCAAGGGGAGCCTCGATGAGATAAAGACCCAGCAGGCCCAGCAACATGCGGAGCTACATGCCTGTCTACTGGTACACCAACGGAGGATGGAGGACAGACAGGCTGAGCAAGTGACGGCATTCCAGGGGATTCACGCTACACTCCGTCGGATGGCCGACAACATGGCCGACCCTCCCTGTGCCAGAAGGTGGAGAACATCACCACCCACAGGGAGGGATCAGGAGGAGGAGGAGGAAACATCCGACGGAGCATCCCAGATGTCGTCACGGCCTGCTGCTGAGGTTCCCCGCAGGAGGGCGGGTCGTCCACGGAAAGGACCGTGAGGGTCGGCGCTACATCACCATCTCCCAGGACACCTGGCCTGGCACCTGGCCCACTGGAGCAACAGCATCACAGCATCAAGAGACATTCTCTGCCACATGGCCCTGCTGGTCACTGGCTGACCAATGTTGACAAAGACTGTGGCATGGACTCTGAGGATTTCCAATGGCAAGGACACCAACTCCCCTACTGAACTTTGGATTCCAAAATCCCGGAAAGACCCTCACTTTGTCCCCCCCCCCCCCCCAATAATAAATCACACTACGAAGAGTAGATGCCTGCTGGTAGCATTATTACTTAACATGTGTCTTGTAAAGTCAAAACATGCCTGAGTCATCTTTTGTCTTCAACCACCCACACCCTGGGGCCTGAGTCTGGCACAGGACACATGGGTCACAGTGTATTAGGCAAGACAGACATGGAGCACCATACACACCCGTGATGGGCCCAACCAGCTGAGGGGGTTACCGAACAACCGTGCTGACACACACATTGAGTACAGCAACAGTCATGCGCAGAGGTCAGGGATCCAGTCCAGTGTCCTGGGGGGCACCCAGGTATGTGTAGACAGGTGGCAGAACCATGTCCTGCAAGCTTGAGTCCGGTGGATGCAGAGAATGGGGGCCTGGCCAACGTTGGATGCATGGGGATGGCACATGTCACAATACCCACACAGTCATGGACATCATGCCCAATACACAGTCTCAGCCCACACACACAGCTTGCATCTTGCCACTCGACACATTGACACATAGCCACAATCAGGGAATACCATGCCAGACAAGCAGGATGCACCGTGGCAACACACTAGCATTGACTGAGAAGAGGCACCTTGGAGGCATAGGGACACCTTTATTAGTCATGTATTCGGGATTGCAGAGGCAACTCGAAGTACACATGAACACATCATGTGGAGTAACATGTGGGTCCAACACTGGCACCCCCCTTCAGCAGCACACATGCGTGTTCGCCATGGAACTGGCACACAAGCGTCGGCTAACAGCTAAATACCCACAGCTGCACACGGAGAGCCTGCCATACACCATAGATCCGCTGATGTCGAAGTCCCACACCATGTCAAGCCAAAGCTAACCGTATGTGTTCGAGGGCAGTGTCACACACATTGACGCCATCATCACAATCCCCTATCTCATCACTGATGACTGTCAACCAGGCAGACCATCTATTCAGGTGTACACAGCTGCATGTCGTGTCCCATGGGGATGCGACATGGCTGCAGAGGAACCAAACATCGACAGGGGCAGTGTGCATACATCGTGAACAACTGCCACACCCAATACACCCCAGATGCATCCCTTACCCCATGGAGACCTCCAAACGTGTCCGTGCCTGTAACGCTGAGTCAGCCCACAATGTCATGTCCATGAGGAATAGCAGTGCCACAACAATGCAACCAGCAGACGTCATGCGCAGGTACCTGGGGATGAGAGACACACAAGAAGTCAGCCACAAAAAGCACAGCCACTTGCATGTGCATTTACTCGACACATGTATGGATGACAACATGCTAGGTCACAATTATGACTGGGGAAGTACAACCATCACTGGCACCATCACTCCAGTGACACACCCACACACACCTCTGACTCACGTGCCATACATGCAGGTGGAGACACACATCACAACGCATGCCACACGGGGGCAAATGCGTGCACACTCAGACACTGGTACTCACCACTAAGCAAAGAAGTTGCGTATGAGCCGAGTCCGGATGTCCTCTTGCGGCTCCACATCCTCCACATCACTAGCCCCATTGCCAAGCCCTTCGTCCTCCACGGGTGGATGGTCCTCGTCATGTTGATCCAGGATGAGTGGCACAGCTCTTTCAACTGCCATGTTGTGCAGCATGCAGCAGACCATGAAGATCTTGCAGACCTTCGCCTGGGCATATGGGAGTGCGCCGCCGGTCTTGTGGAGGCACCTGAATCGGCTCTTCAGCATGCCAAACGTCCTCTCTATCACTCGCCTTGTCCGGCCATGGGCGGTGTTGTAGCGGAGCTGGGCCGGCGTGATGGGGTTGCGGAGAGGTGTGAGCAGCCAAGGCATGTTGGGATAGCCAGCGTCCCCTACATGGGAAGCACATGGTCATCGTTAGAAGTGGTGAAGCGGTCGTGCTGGTAGGCTATACAGAATACAGGACAGACAGACTGTACCCACCAACAACACATGCCCGTTCGTTGCGCAGCTGCATCATCATATCAGGCATTCCGCTACGCCTCATGATGTAGGCATCGGGTGCTGATCCTGGAAAACGAGCACAGACATGTGAAATCACCATGTTGGACTGACACACCACAAGGGCATTGATGGAGTGGTAGTTCTTCCGATTGCGGTACGCCACCTCCCGTGCGTGTGGTGGTACCAAAGCTACATGTGTACCATCTATGGACCCAATGACATGGGGCATCCCTCCCAGGGCATAGAATCCACGCTTGACCTCAGTCATCTGTTCAGGGGTTGGGAACTTGATGAAGTCATCCAGGTGAATCAACATGGCCTCTAAGAAATCATGCAGCACACCGCTGAACGTGCTCTGGGACATGCCACCAACATGAGCTATGGTATTTTGAAAGGTACCCGTGGCAAGAAAATGTAGGGCAGCCATTACCTTCAGCTGGGGTGTCAGTGCCGTGGGATACCTGTGCTGCGGTTGCAGGTGTGGTGCCAGTCTCGCCGTCAACTCCAGAATCAACGGTTGGGTGAAGCGGTAGAGCCGGATGCTGTCACTCTCCTGCATGGCAGCCAAGTCTGGAATTCTTCGGGCAAGAGGCGGCGCTCTGCAGTAATTTGGAAGTGACAAGGAAGAGTGAGTGCACTACGACAACAACTCATGTGTACTGAGCACATGTTAATCTGTCAATACACACATGCTACATAGGGAGTCAGGTATGTGCTACATGGCCAGGACACGTATGGATGCAAGGTGACACTCCTTCCAAGACCCAGCTACACACGGAGATTGAGAACCTCCCCATGCCACGCCATGGGAATAGCTGTGTCCCAGTGCAAGTGAACAGCCAGACGCAACACAGGAGTGACATACGCCCACACATCAGCAGCAGTAGGATGCCGATTGCAGAGACTGGTAGCGGAACACTGGAGCCACAGGTCACATGACATTACACTATGACAGCCCACACACCTTGCCATGAAGGTGCACATGTCATGACTCACCACACATACCTTGTGAGGATGCTGACATGTCCTTGTCACGCTACTCCGTGTCCCATGCATACATGTGCACCTCACATCCGATACCACATGTGGCATGGTGTGCGGAACAGTGTGCAATGACAATCTACACACAGACACATGTTGGTTGCTGCAACGGCTGCAGCTTTTGAGGGTGCTCCAACATCAACCTGATGGGAAGCCCCCACACATACATGACATAGTCACATTGTGCACTGTGGGTAGTGACAAGTCAGGTGTCATAACCCCTGTACCGGGCATCAGGGGACACTTCCATGTGTTGGTGTCCGTGCCATGCCAGTGACGCTCACCCACAAGTGCGCAGTACGACATGCACACATGTCAAAGGAGTCAAGGGCATGCCTGGCACACATCGCACCATCACACAGTACATCTGTACACATCTCATCATACATCTGGTGCCTTCTCGACTCAGGAGTAATGTTCCACATCACAGGCCGTCATACCTGTGCCCCACACATGTAGTGATGCACAGACGATGCCTCTATGTCAATTAATGGACAAGTATGTCCATCCATGGACAAGTATGTCCGCCCTATCCCTACCTGTGTGCCGCCTGGCACCACTGTGATGTGTGAAAACCGCTGTACTGCTGCCAAGAGGGCCTGTGTACGTTCCCATATCACTATGGGAGTGCTGCCGTATGTGTACCCATCGTGATGGCGAGCGTACAGGCATGTGTATGGCCCGTACCACTACGAGTACGCATACGCGAGGCCACCCATAGTGGTACGGGCCGTACACACGCCTGTACGCTCCCTATCACTATGGGTGTCCTCACGTATGCGTACTCGTAGTGATAGGGAGCGTACAGGCGTGTGTATGGCCCGTACCACTATGGGTGGCCTCGCGTATGCGTACTCGTAGTGGTACGGGCCGTACACACGCCTGTACGCTCCCTATCAGTATGGGTGGCCTCGCGTATGCGTACTCGTAGTGGTACGGGCCGTACACACGCCTGTACGCTCCCTATCACTACAAGTACGCATACGTGAGGACACCCATAGTGATAGGGAGCGTACAGGCGTGTGTACGGCCCGTACCACTATGGGTGGCCTCGCGTATGCGTACTCGTAGTGGTACGGGCCGTACACACGCCTGTACGCTCCCTATCAGTATGGGTGGCCTCGCGTATGCATACTCGTAGTGGTACGGGCCGTACACACGCCTGTACGCTCCCTATCAGTATGGCTGGCCTCGCGTATGCGTACTCGTAGTGGTACGGGCCGTACACACGCCTGTACGCTCCCTATCACTACGAGTACGCATACGTGAGGACACCCATAGTGATAGGGAGCGTACAGGCGTGTGTACGGCCCGTACCACTATGGGTGTCCTCGCGTATGCGTACTCGTAGTGATAGGGAGCGTACAGGCGTGTGTACGGCCCGTACCACTACGAGTACGCATACGCGAGGCCACCCATAGTGATAGTGAACGTAGTCACGCGTGTACGGGCCGTTGCAATGCATTTGGGGTGCCCTAGGGCCCCGGAACGCACCGTACCTGTGTGTGAAGCTCCAAATTACATAGGGGACACATGAGGGACAAGTATTAAGGCCTACATGCATGCTGGTTGTCATGGAGACCAAGTTCAAAATTCGAATTTCTTCTGGAAGGTGAACAGCAGAAGTCAGTTGGAATTAAAATACTTTGTTGCAATGTGTTTGTGGAGCTGACATCATGCAGGAGAATGAAACCGATAGAGTACACACAGACTGCTAGGTTTGAAGGGATTGGTGGAAACATAGGATGCAAATGTGAGTGACCAATCACTCTGTACTCCTGTGCATGAGACAGGGCAGAAAGGCACATATAAGGCAGCCAGGTCCCATGAGGGAGTACTTGCCTGCACATCTTTGAATTCGTCGACCCAGCTGCTGCTACTGATTCCCTGGAACCATGTCAAGGGCTGTGGAGAGGTCACAGCCATTCACCCTGGAGGAGAACATGGCATTGCTGGATGTGATCCTCCCACAGTACCCCATGCTGTATGGGCGACCAGGGTATCAGGTGAGTGCATAGGCCACTGGCACAGACTGTCCCTATGTTGTGACTGTGACTTCTGGCATTGTGTCCTGGTGTGACACACATGCCATGTACTGTTGGGGGGGTCCCAGGGGGGGGGATGCCTGATGTCTCCCAGCAGTGCCCTGAGACAGGAGGGGTGTGTGCCTATCACTAACAGCAGTGCCCTGAGACAGGAGGGGTGGGTGTGGAGTCCTCACAGCAGTGCCCTGAGACAGGAGGGGTGTGTGCCTATCACTAACAGCAGTGCCCTGAGACAGGAGGGGTGGGTGTGGAGTCCTCACAGCAGTGCCCTGAGACAGGAGGGGTGTGTGCCTATCACTAACAGCAGTGCCCTGAGACAGGAGGGGTGGGTGTGATGCACAGTGTGAGCCTTGATCATTGATTGTGACATTGCCATCATTCCACCTGTGTACCCACTATGGCACGTACTGCTTTTTCCCTCACCAGAGGATCATGTCCCTATGACAAAGGTGCAATGCGTTGGCTGCATGACATGCCTTGTTGTTACCAGCAAATTTGTTCTCATATGTCTCTCTGTGACATGTGGCTGGTGTATTGATGTGGTGTCACTTGTTCTTCCTCACAGGTAGGCGCCACTGCCAAGGAGCAGATCTGGCTGACCGCCGTCAGTGCCGTGAGGGGTGTGGATGGTCGGAGGCGGAGCCTGTCCCAGGTGAGGAAACGCTGGCAGGATATCCGGTGCTGGACGCGGAGGATTGCACGGGTCCTGCTGGGGGACTCACCTGAGAGCCACAAGAACCGCGGCCGCTGCCATCTGAGCCACCTCCACAGGCGTGTGCTGCCGGTGGTCTTTCCAGACTTGGAGAGGCGCTTACAGGCGAAGCAGCAGCCGGAAGGGGGTAGGTACATGTGTGTTTGTTGTGTGTCACCGGCATTTGTAAGGGCACAGTAGCATGAATTCACTGCCAGGGTTTAAAGGTGCTGTGCAGATCCAGTTTGCCCCAGTATAGCGCTGCGCCCCTGCCACCCTTCCCCTCCTTGCAATGTGTTCCCTGGTCTGTGTGTAGTCACTCCTTCACAAGGTAATGTAGGCTGGCGCTTTGTCCACGAGAAATATGCCTGTAGCATCATGTGTGGGGGTGGTGTGTAACAGGTTTTGGGACCTTGGCTGTGCCCTGTCAAGTTCACTGCATGTGGGTTCCATGTCAGTTGGCACTGATGCTGACTCCAGACATGGGAGTTGGTCTCTCATGTGTCATGCCTTACAGCGCGCATGTCCTATGTAGTGGCCTGTGACATGATGTGCATGAGTGTGCGATACGCATAGTGCAGGGATGGTGGCGTGTGTTGCAGTCATTACCATTCAGGAGCATGGAGTTGCGTGGCCACTACTGTCCCCTGGGGCACCTTTTCATCAGTGTTGTATGTGTCATCATAAACGTGGACACTCTCAGGGCCCGATTCACAGAACAAACTTAAGACTAAATCCTAAACTTAGTACCATTCTGGTATTCACAGAATGCACTTAGTACTTCTGGTATTCACAGAATGAACTTACTACTTTTGCTATTCACAGAATGAACTTAGTACTTTTGCTATTCACAGAATGGATTTACGACTCCTAAACTTACGTCCGCACTCGGGCCGGAAATTCCGGCCCGGAGGCGGAGCTTCCGGCCCAGAGGCGGGGCTTCCGGGCCGGAGGCGGAGCTTCCGGCCCGGAGGTGGGGATTCCGGCTGATTTAGCTATGGCTGAAATCTCCACCTCCGGGCCGGAAGCTCCGCCTCCGGCCCGGATGCTCCGCCTCCGAGCCGGAATTTCCGGCCCGAGTGCGGACGTAAGTTTAGGAGTCGTAAATCCATTCTGTGAATAGCAAAAGTACTAAGTTCATTCTGTGAATAGCAAAAGTAGTAAGTTCATTCTGTGAATACCAGAAGTACTAGGTGCATTCTGTGAATACCAGAATGGTACTAAGTTTAGGATTTAGTCTTAAGTTTGTTCTGTGAATCGGGTCCTCAGTGTCTACAGCGTAGGTTGTGCTCTGTGCCATTGTCCCCTGGCACCATGTATATAGACGTGCTATTTTGTACAGGTGTCCACTGTGCAGCCTGACCTGAATGTCCTTCTTCATACTCACAGTTGCTAGTGCCTGTGTGTCTTGTTATACTCATCTGAGGATGGGCACTGGTACCTCATTATTTGTACAGGCGCACCTTGGCTGTTTGGCGTCCAATCTTGCATTTTGCCTGCCCCTGTGTTTATCACCCAGACTATGAGATGTTGGTGCCACCTGTGTCTCAGCTATTTGCCTCGTGTAGGGGGTGTTTGGGGCGGGCAAAGCCTATATGTCAAATCCAGATTTCTACTTGCTGGGTCTGGGCAGTGTGTGATGTTTGTCTGGACACACACGCAAGGTGCAGTGACCGAGTCATGTTGGGCATGTTTTCAGCATTACCTATGCAGCATGTGTCTCAAGTTCATGGATATGGTCCCTGGTCATCGGTATTTTCGCCAACGCTGTGTGGTGCAGATGCAGTGCTGGATTGTCCCCAGGGCCTGGGTGCTATGTCAGACTCCGTTTCCTGTCTTTAGCTATTGTCTCATGCTCTCCATGGTATTTCAGTGGCATGGTGGCTCAACCAACTGTGTGTTTCATGCCCTACATCGGTACCTTGTTTAGTAGATGTTAGGGTTCTTCCTTTTCAGGCTATGCAATGTTACCTATGTAGATTGGACTCATGTGACAGATGTGTACAGGTGTCTGATTAATTTCTGTCTCTCCACCCTGCCCACAGCATCGTCGGGGGACACAGAGGGAGACATGGACACAGACAAGGCGGAGGGACCGAGCACCAGTGCCAGCCGTGACATCGGGGCTGGCACATCGAGTGGGACAGAGGCGGAGGATAGTGCGGCCGAGGACCTGTCGACTGGCACGTCAGAATACGAAGCTGACAGGTCCGAGGACGATGTCTCCGAGTGGGCGGTGGCTGCACCAGCAGCTGACAGCGGAACAACACCTCGCACCGCCCCCTCAGTTCCCATCAGCCGCCTCCCACTTGCTCGTGTCCCTTCCCAGCGTGCCCGGTCACCGCATGTCTCCTTCATGCCAGGCACTGCACCCCCTGCCCCTGTCTCCACTGCTGCCGCCAATGCTGAGTCTGTGGACATCCAGCGGCAACTGCAGGTTGGTCAGGCTGCGATCCTTAATGTCCTCCATGCCCACGGCCAAACCCTCACCAACATCGAGGCATACTTGGAGGGCATTCATTCATCGCAGGCTGACCAACGCAACTTGCTGAGGTCCATAGACTCCACACTGACTGCAGCAGTGGGTCTCCTGCAGCGCGACCTCCCCCCACCTACCCCTGCCCCATCCACACTTCCCACTCCCATGCCTGTCCCACGTACACCCAGACGTCGGCATGCACCCACATCAACAGACACAGGCACCACACCAACAGGGAAGGTCCACCACACTCCTCCTGACACGCACACACAGGGTGAGGTAGGCACACCCACTGGGTCGGGGGGCAAACGTGTGACACGCAGCCATAGTGGGAGTCCGCATTCCACCCAGTCCACTCCCTCCAAATCCCCTCCCCTCAGCTCTCCTGGCCACATCTCCCCCAAGGACTCCTTCATGGCCGCTCTGTCCCTGAGCCCCACAGTGACACCACCACGCAAGCGGTCAAGGAAGTCCTCGGTCAGGGTGGTTGATTCTCCCCCCCTGTCTACACCCTCCCCCGGTGGCGCTGCAACCCATCCCTCTGACCCCCCCCCCCTCCTTGGGGCCTGTGGATCCTTCGGGTGCAGGGGAATCCCTGGAGGACTTTGCAAAGGTGTGTAGTGCCATCCTGGCCTCCGCCTTTGGCCCTGCCCCACCCCCTGTGGTGGAGTCCTCCATCCCTGCACCCACAACGCCTCCCCTTTGCCCTGATGTCCCTGCGGTGCCTGTTGCTTCCCCCCCCCCATGATGCCCTCACCCCTGTGGAAGACGATGGCATGTAACTGTGCAGGCAAGGTAGGGGACACGCATCCCACTGTGTCCCCCATCCAGCTGAGACTCATTGACTGCCCTATGGGCTTTGTGAATATTGAACTGCCTGCGATCCACGGACATTGTGCTCATGCTGAATAAAGCTTAATTTTTTTTTCATAATAACACTACTGCTATACTGGTATTGGTGTTGGTGGGGCTGCTACATGGTTTTGGGTGGTGATTATGTGTTGGGTGTGTGGGATATGTAGTAGTGTGCTGCTCATTGGGGGGACCCTGGGATCTGTGTGCCATCACAAGGTGTTAGCTAACTTTCTATGTTCATGTAAGCAGTTACTGCATGGTGCAATTGTCCCAGGGTGTATTCCTTCCTCTGTGTACCCTGATATCTTCCCTGCAGGGTGTTCCCAATGTTTAGCGCAGAGCTGTGTCTACATGAGCTGTGTGTGTGACGGAGCCCTTCTACTTTGGCCATGCATGCAGGGCCATGTCTCCACCTGCAACATTCGTGGCATCCTTGGTGATCACTGTACTTGTGTGTGGAGTCTGTTGACATGAGTTCATGGGGACATGTTCCCTTGTAGGCAGTATGCATGTGGGTACTTCCAGCCTCACACACATGTGTTACACCCCTCCTGTCTCAGGGCACTGCTGGGAGCACTCTGTACCCACCCCTCCTGTCTCAGGGCACTGCTGTGAGGACTCCACACCCACCCCTCCTGTCTCAGGGCACTGCTGGGAGTGATAGGCACACACCCCTTCTGTCTCAGGGCACTGCTGGTAGTGATAGGCACACACCCCTCCTGTCTCAGGGCACTGCTGGGAGGACTCCACACCCACCCCTCCTGTCTCAGGGCACTGCTGGGAGGACTCTGCACACACACCTCCTATTTCTGGATATGTACGCTTGGAACATACACGGTGGGGGTACACTCCATGCATTCGAGGTGAGGGTACGAGTCTACTTACACTGGTGTGGTGGGGGTACGGTCCGTACGTCCGCGGGTGAGGGTATGAGTCGTACTTACACTGGTGGGGTGGGGGTAGGCTCCATGCATACGGGGGTGGGGGTATGAGTCGTACTTACACTGGTGGGGGTGGGGGTACGGTCCGTACGTCCGCAGGTGCGGGTACAAGTCGTACTTACACTGGTGGGGTGGGGGTAGGCTTCATGCATACGCGGGTGAGGGTACGAGTCGTACTTACACTGGTGTGGTAGGGGTGCGGTCCGTACGTCCGCGGGTGAGGGTACGAGTCATACTTACACTGGTGTGGTGGGGGTACGGTCCGTACGTCCGCGGGTGAGGGTACGAGTCGTACTTACACTGTTGGGGTGGGGGTACGCTCCATGCATACGCGGGTGAGGGTACGAGTCGTACTTACACTGGCGTGGTGGGGGTGCGGTCCGTACGTCCACGGGTGAGGGTACGAGTCGTACTTACACTGGTGGGGGTGGGGGTACGGTCCGTATGTCCGCGGGTGAGGGTACGAGTCGTACTTACACTGGTGTGGTGGGGGTACGGTCCGTACGTCCGCGGGTGAGGGTACGAGTCGTACTTACACTGTTGGGGTGGGGGTACGCTCCATGCATACGCGGGTGAGGGTACGAGTCGTACTTACACTGGTGTGGTGGGGGTGCGGTCCGTACGTCCGCGGGTGAGGGTACGAGTCGTACTTACACTGGTGGGGTGGGTGTACGCTCCATACGTACGCGGGTGGGGGTAGGGTCCGTACATATCCGTCCCCACGCTATGTGATGCTTGTGCGGGCCGTACCCAGGCCTTTGCCACGTGGATACGATCCGTCCCGCCATTGTTGGGGTGACGTGGGTGTGGGTGTGGTACGTCTCGTACCCACGCTCTTCAGGCGTGGGTACGGGACGTACCGGTCTGGTTGTGTTGCCGGTTCGCGTGGTGACGGACTTCCGTTGTGGCGGTCGCTGGCTTAGCTGGACACGCCCCCACCCCCTCGTAGTGACCAGGGCATGGGTGTCAGGTATGTCCTGGGCATGTGTGGTGCGTGACTTTGGTGGGGGTTTTGTGGCCTGCCCTGGTCCTGCCACCCCCACCCCACCCCACTTTCCCCCCTCCCTTAGTTATTCTGACCTTCTGCGGCATCTGCGTCGTAACCTGTAGAGGAGGTGGACTGCTATGAGGGCCGGGATGACACGTAGGTTCGGGTCCATGTCTGTCCGTCGCGTACGGGTCCTCCTTGTTTGCGTCGTCCTGTGTGTCCGTCGCGTACTGGTCCTCCTTGATCGCGTCGTCCTGTGTGTCCGTCGCGTACTGGTACTCCTTGATCGCGTCGTCCTGTCGCGTACTGGTCCTCCTTGTTCGCGTCGTCCTGTCTGTCCGTCGCGTACTGGTGGTCCTTGTTCGCATCGTCCTGATTTCCCGGCAGTTTTTGGCAGCCGGAAAATATTCACCGTGCGGGATGACGTCGGTGCGAATCGTGATTCCTGGTTCGTGAATGGCAGGCTGCGAGCGTCCCGACGTCAGGTCGGCGCTTTCCCGGATCGCATTGGTAGGTTTATTTTGTTCGGTCGGGCTTTTTTACGAATCGTACGGAAATGGTGTTCCGTGCGAATCGTAATTCCTTGTTTGTAAATTTTGACGACCGGGTACGCGTCGGACGGAGAATATGCTCCGTCTGACGGTTCGTACCCGGTTTTTACCGGATCGTGATCGGCACCAAAGTCTGCTTATGACTTACAAAAAAAAAAAACACTTGGACATATTTACAAGCCCCATTCGCCAATGGAGCGTCTCTTTTTTTGACCCTCTGGTGGCGTAGTGCCATTTCCCATATTTACATGGTGGCACTAAGCCACTTAACGTGGCTTAAAGCCACCTTGTAAATATGCCCTTTTCTGCCTCAGTCCTTTGCGGCAAAGGGGCATGCACTCGGTGTTGCAGTGGATGTTCCATCGCAACACCCATTGCTTTTTGATGCTACCCCAGATTTACAAGGCTGAGGCACCACCAAAAACGAATGCCAGGGAATACCTGGTCTTATAATGGCAATACGGGGAAAAATAATTAATTGTTCCTAATTTTTTGCTCTTTCTATGTGTGCTGCATTTTGCAGTACACATAGAAAGAGCAAATCACCAATATTGATTGTTTATTTACTGGAAGGTGCCCCTTCCTGCAGATAAACAATCACCCCTGCAGCGCAGCACCTTGGCGACATGGTGGAAAGGTGCCTGTGCTGGTGCTAGGCATTTTTGTTTTGCAACAGCACTGTGGAAACAAGGGTGCACCGTATTCTTGTGAGTACAGCACATCCCTGCATTAAAAAAAATGTGGGAGCTTAGCTTAGCCAATTTGGCGCACATCAGAGCGCTCCGACAACTGTTTGTAAATATGCCCCATTGTTTCTTAGGAAACGCAAATCAGCACTGAACATAAATATATCAGCACAGCCTTTCTATTAACTGCTAAGACTGTTGTTGCCCCAGCCCCTCAGACATTCTTGAAATTATCCTCATTCATGTCCCCTCTTACCAGCCAAACTAATTTCAGTCAGGTGCTGAGGTGCATCCCAAACGTTTCTTACTTGCAGAGAATATACAAGGAATACACAGTTTAGCATTTTCAAGGATTATTGAACCAACGTGATTCTTGTATGAAATATATGTGCTGAGATATTCAATAGACAGAAGCATATGAAAGTGATTAAAAGTATAAGGACAGTGAACAGAATACAAATGTGCAACCATCTTTCTAAAACCATGTATATATGCAAGCATATAAAACAAAAATTAAAATCTGGTGTACTCCTACAAAGCAGTCCCTAACGTGTGTGTTCAGCCAAGATTCCCCTTACTGGATGATCCAACCTCTGCTATCTAAAGGGAAAGAATGCAAATTCCCATCGCGGTCTCGAGCTGGACACCCCTCGCAGAGATATCAGCAAGTTGCTGGACTGAAGCTTCAGCATGTAGAGACCTCTGAAATGAGAGCAAAGTACTCCTCTGCCAACACCTAGAAATTGATGTTTATTTATTACAAAAGGCATCCTTGCCTTGGGCCAAGATCATGATAAGACTGCCATCGTTTGTTTGTTGTAGATAGCTATGTAACCATATGTATGAAAACGAAAGGGCACATTTGCACAACGTATATATAGACCTTGTGCATAGTGTCAAGGTAGCATTATTGTGTTCTTGCAAAGTAGGTTCTGAGCCAAGTATAGTTTCAAAGACACTAAACCATATTGTCATGTTTGCAAAATATGTGGCAAAAGTCATTGTTTGAAAGTGAAGGCAACATTTGGAAGAAACCTGTGTACATGTAAAAATTGAAGTGTTTTCCTCCACTCCTAACAAGAACCACATGACACCCACTCCTAGGACTTGAGTTGACTACAAAAGCTATCTAGACTAGCGAATCCTATTGCTAAAAAATGCAGCAGCTTACACAAAAGGAAATTTGATAACAATATTCCATAAAATCAATCTAAAAACCAGTTTAAAAGGCAATCATGCAATTCAGAAGCACCAAGAAAGCCAATTAAAAAAACTATAAAAGCATAAAAAGGTTCATTTAAAAACCAATTTAGGATGTTAACAACAGGCCAAATAAAAGTTCCACCAAACTGAATAGCCGAATGTTCATTAGTTCTGAGTGGTAGACAAAACATTTCTGTTCCCAGCATTTGCGGACAATGATCCTAAAGGCCTACTTAAGAGGAAGTTTATGGAGCAAATATGTTTCTATTCAACCCCCAAAGCAGCCACTGCGGAAGCAAGAACAGTCAGTTGGTGTTCCACCAAACCAGAGCCAAGATCCAATCCATCCAGGGCAGAAGCATCTCAGGAGGGCTTGTAAAATGCAGCCAGGAGTAATGGAATACGCAGCGGACAACTATACATATGAACTTTTGGGGGTCCATCAGAACGCGTATGTCCGAGAGCCAATTGCGATCCCAGGCATAAATCCATGGCAACCTTGAAAGAACACAGCAGACAGTGGAACACAGGGTGCAGGCAGTGAAGCCACACAGGCCGAAATGATAAGAACCAATGCTCATTCAGTTCTCCAAGCAACGGAGCGCCAAAGCAATGCACCATGTGCTAACAACACATTAGCACATGAGGTAGTTCCAGCTCCATTTGATCTCGAAAACAGACAACCATTGCAGGGCGAAAATATTAAAATTACTGCACCGCAATCAGGAACAGCAGAAGACCTTCAAATTTGCTTACAAGGACAGAGTGAATAAAAGATGGAATGACTCCGAAAACTGTCTGGATGGTGCTAACCAACCCAGAGCCTATACTTTTGAAAAAATGCACTATTCACTTTGTACTAGACATGAAAGATATGATGTACCAGCTCTCCAAAATATCATGGGAAGTTAGTGCGAAGTAGTACCTGTATCTCTGAAGAGGACCTTGCCACATGAAGATCAAACTTCACCTTAGCAGAAGTGAAGGCCACATATTTATGAAACAGTAAGGATTTCAGTTTGATAAGGGCATCAAGATGCACAGTGGTAAGATTAATTGAAGGCCAAAGCGTCCCCTCCCTAACTGCAAGGACAGGTGGAAACAATACTTGTGATCACGGAAGAAACCGTTACCAGATAAGCAAACTCCTTTTTTCATATCGCAGCCGCCTTGACTGTTCAACATCAGGTAACTCCCATTAGAGAGTAATCTGAAAGTCGGACGTATTATGGCCGCCGGGGAACCTCTCAAGTAACATGATGAGTTCGCTACAAAAGCATTACAGGCCTCGTGCAATTAAATATCCTTGCACACTAAGAATCTGCTTAAAGTGTTCTTGCAGTCTGATCTTGAGTGTTCTTGCAGTCTGATCTTCTGAGAAATACTTCAGTGTCCTTATTCCGACATCTAAATAAAAAAGGAAGTTTCCAAGACTAGTGTACAAACCCTTTCCTGATGCTTCATATTTGCTCACTTGGTGATGTTGTAGACATAGAAAATGGAATGTCGAAATTGGTAATGTAATATACCTATAATATACCTATGGATTATCCAATCCGTGGATACAATTTCAATAACGGTGAAACTTAACTTCTCTGGCTTCTCTATGTGTGACATAGTGTATTCTGCATCCTTACATGCCATAAGCACCTGTTGTTCTGTCAATTGGTACGGAAATAACAGGATTGTGTTGTTGATGTGTCGCCATGACACGTGGCCAGAACGTAGTGTTTGTAACGTCCAGCTCAATAGCATAATAGACCTAAGCTGTGACTGCTCATGTTGCAATGCAGATATGTTTTGTTGAACAATGTCTATTGCTGACAATACTCTGTTTCCCAAAGAGAGTAATCCAGAGGATAAGGTGGTCATGCCATTGTCACCCACAGCAAGAGCTTGTTCTAAATTAGCTCTGTCAATTTCTCGCAATCTTTCTGCAGCATCCTGTTCAGAGACCTTCCATATTTCGTTGTATATGGCAGACAAGAAGCACTTTTGAAGTGATTTCCGGGGACCTAATAGAAAGTCCCTGAGATCCAGATCATCAGACAAAAGGGACAAGTGTTTTTTTTTCATTTGAGACCGTGTTGAGATTCTAAGCCAATCAAGTCGCAACTTCCATACACTATAAATTGTCACCACACCGAGAGTTCAGACTGCACATATCGTATATCAGGCTTAGTTGTTTTAAAAACCCTCAGCGTTGCAGAGGAAGCGTGCCTGACATCCGTTCGTGTCTAGTGGGCAAACTAACCATGCCTTCAAATTGGGGTCAGATGTGCCATTACGCAGCATGGTATCTAATGTACCCTCTCTGTAGAATGTGAACTGCTGCCAGCTTTCAAAACGTGCAAATGTGGGAATTTGTGTTGTGTTCAAATCTTATATCTTTGCAAGTCAAAGACATGTTGTCTGTCGCACGCTTTTGTTCAGAAAAATGATTTGTAGAAGCATGCTCTAAACAAAACCTAATTTCTCTGAACCTGTCAGTCTCTTATCCCCCAAATAGACTTTACAGCTATAGTATCTTTCCAAAAGTCAATACCTTGTACAGACAGCTGTGAAATAAAAGAAGCAAAATATATTAACTTGGTGTCAATTAGCATGTTTTACTTTGCAGGTGATAGAGCAAGCCTATAAAAATATGATGCTGGGTCTGATCTGTCAAAACTAGAAAAATAAGCAAACCTCTGCGCAAATGTTTTTGAGCTACCCAGTGGTGGTGTAAGGCAATGTTCCCATTGTGTGTAATTGAAAACAGCATGAGGAATACCAGCTTTATGCAGGAAATGATGACCGTAATGTTGGAAGCAAAACATTTCATCAAAGTTTGATGTTCTTTCATACAATTTATCAGAAGAAAACACAGTTGGATGTTCTAGATATTTTAGCATTTTATGCACTGTATTTAATGTCCCAATCGTCAGAAACAGTACTAGGGGTAGTAACATCATTTAAAGACATTTTTAACAAATATGGAATTTGTAAATGTTTAGTGGGGCATACACACCATATCATACCCTATCTTAAACAATTTCATTGGAAACTGGAACAGCTGTAATGATCACTAGGGAAAGTTCTCTTCATTCATGGTGGGATGACAAATGAGGTTTAAGAACCAAATTCACCAGTTATTGGAGGAAATGCCCATTCAGAAGCAGGAAAAAGACTGCCACAAAACCAGTCCAAAAGACCTGGAAACCTTACCCAATTGTTATCCAAAGATGTAACCACGGAAAAACAAAATATGTCCTTTTCAGCCAAAGATAGCGAACACACACTTTCAGATTGAAAGAAAGAGGCAGTGGTAGTGGTGGATCAGTTGAATCTGATGAGAAGTCATCAAAGTCGATGAAGTACCCAGAGGTCGTTCAATCTATTTTTGAAAGCTCAGCAGGTTCTGTAGAACTGGGAGATGACTTGATCGTAGTACATTGACATAGACTGTGTTCTTGTCAGGTTTCCTAATTGAGATCTGTGTTTCTGTACTAGTTGACTGTACAGTTACCGTAGTTGTAACAGGTAGAAGACAACTTTGTTGCTGTTGATTGTTGTCTCTCGTTGGAGAAGGAATGCTTTTTCAGTTATAAAAGCTTCCATCTGAACTGCCTGTACGGCAGCAAGAGGAGGGAGGTAGCTACATAGGAGATCACTTTGAGAATCGGCCTCATAGTATGGTTTGATCAGATCAATGGAGACAAATCTTTTTTCTTTTCAACCGGCAGGGGGCAGAAGAAGTATGGTTCTGGAACCTTCAACAGCCAGGACAAGTATAGCCGCTCTGTAGAATGGCCCAAAATCTTTCTTGTCCACAATTATTTCCGTGACCAGATCCCCAAGCTTTGGGATCCAGCCATGTCTCACCGAGCCTACCTTCACTTCTCCAGTGGTAGTGAGTTTTACTTAGATGTTGCTTTGTTCTTCCCGGAATTCATTCAATTTCTTTAAAACAGCCAAAGGTTTATTGATCTCAAATGGTGTTTCTGCCCCCACTGTGTTGTCATTGCTGAGGTCAGGGACCGACATATTTACCCCAAACAGCATTTCAGAGGGAGTCCGACCACCCAGGGATTTTCTCGGCATGTTATTGAGTGCCCTCTGGACACATTTGGTAATGGACCCAATTGCAACCTAAGTCTAGTACCCTAGTTGTTAAAGACTGTTTTAAGACACAGTTTTCCTCTTCACAACCGCATTTTCTCAGGATGGTATAGAGAAGAGAAATGAAGGGTCACATCCAATCTTTCCATGGCCTCTTTTTAAGCCCTAGAGCTAAACGTCAGACACTGGTCGGAACGTAATGTGCAAACTGCATATGCCCAGATAAAGACTTGAAGATCCTTTAAAACAGTTTGGGCATCAACTGACAGCTGTGGTCATACCCACAGGATTCAAGAGAGCAGGAATCCACTACTGCCAAGATGTACTTGTAAGCCCCATCAGATGACAGAGGGCCGCAATGGTCCAGATAAACACAAGCCAATGGCTTGTTGGAAATCAGTATTGGTGTGTGATGGACACACTACGGCGGAACCCTTCTTCCACTGGCAGATTCAACATTTAAGGACAAAGTCCTTGGTCTGTTTGTAAAAACCTGGTCACCAATAGCACTGCTGCAATAATGAAATTGTTGCAGCCACCCACTCATGTGCAGAGACCAGACCCTCGTGTGCAACTAGTACTAACCCCAGTTTGTGATCAGTGTTTGGTATTACTCTATCCCCCACTCCATGAATGTGAGCATGTGGTAGGTTTTGTGCATCTAACTTGTAGGAGTACTTAAGTAGACTGCCTTTCGGTAGGTGGGTGTAATTGCGTGCAGTGTTGACAGCCACCATGATGTCTCTGTCTATCCTCATGCTAGAACGAGTAAGTGCAGCAACTGCAGCCGTGCAAACTGTTGCTTTTGCCGCTTCATGAGCCATGGAATTCCCTGCAATGAGAACACCAACACATTGATGACTCAATGTGTGTTTCACATGAGCCTATGACAAGCAATCTTTCAACTTTGCCACCTTTTCCCAAAGCAACTAGTGATTTATTGTGCAACCCTTTGAATCTCTGAATCCATTCTGGCTCCAATAGTGTAGGTATTCATTATAGGACTGGACACAGTAGTATGAATCACACACTATAAGTGTGGGGAATCCATGATCTGTATTTTCTAGTGCCAGAATTAGAGCCTTTAGTTCTGACAGCTGAGCTGTGCAGTCACCAAGTGGGGAGACCACATTATTGCACATGCTGCTTGCGAGTTTCACTTGCTTGCCACCTGCCAGAGCCCTCAAGGAACGGGGAGAAAAACTGGACCACACTTCCCAGGTTCCCGTGCGGCACGCCGGCCGCCAACGGAGGTTACACGTGCCAGGAGGTGCTTAAGATCGGTACAGGTCTCCTGCGGCACGGGAGACCACATTAAAGCACTTGCTGCTAGTGAGTTTCGTGCCACTTGCTTGCCACCTGCCAGAGCCCACAAGGATCAGGGAGAAAAACGGGACCACACTTCCCAGGTTCCAGTGCGGTGCGCACGTTGCCAACAAAGGTTACACGCGCCAGGAGGCGCTTAAGATCGGGACAGGTATCCTGCGGCGCGAGACGCACACAGGCATGCCCAGGCCAAGGGTGGGCCCATCTGTGCCCATCCGCGGCAGGACGAGGCTGGGCTGGGCCATCCCCCTTGGTTCCATAACAGCTGCGGAATACAGATACCGGTAAGGAGACACAATACTTTGTTTTGCACCTACCACGGATTTTCACCTCTGTGGGAGTTTTGGCAAAAGAAAACTACCGCCCTCTGCAGGGAAGCCTCACACTAATAATGCACCTATTACTAAGTATTTGAAAACTGCAGTGGGGCTGCTTGACAGTGAGATTGTACACGTAGAGCAGCAACTTGCAGCTACCAAAATGGCACTAGATGCTGCATTGAAAGGATCTGTATTGGAGGGTGTGCGTGCTTCTACCATACTTGTGAGTAGCGGGAGAGATAAGGATTCAGAGGCAGAGTCATCTATTACCAATGTATCCAATAAGGTTATCGCTTCAAACTTGGCCAATCCCTGCATTTCAACAACTGCATTGGAGATCTCAGTATTGTCTGATAATACAGATTTGCTCTCCCCACCGGCTAAAAAATCGAAACAATTGCCTCAACAGAATAATGGCCTCAAGGAAAACCTGACAGTGAAGGCAAAACCAAAGCCAAAGGCAAAAAAAGGAGGAAAAAATGCTGGAGTGACAAAGGGGGATAGTAATTCAACAAATAATGCACAAAGTCCACAAAAACTTTTAAAACGTTATTTAAAAAGTTACATGGTAAATTGGATAGCATTGAGAAACGACGGATGTCAGAAATAAAGCTAGTCCAAAAGGATGTGACCTTTTTAACATACCTGGTTTCAGAAATATTTTCTCCCCAAAAATTGAATAAGACTATTACTACCAAAAACCCAGCAACAAGGCCAAAGGAAGACCTAGAAACCCCTACCCCCGCTGGCGAACTCAAGCAAAGAATTACTATTTTCGTACAACCTCCAAGGGATAGTCTAAATTTACGAACCTCCGAAGCACCAAGGCCAACTAAGGATGACAAAGTCCCTCCCTTAAGACCAGTAAAATCTAACTAGGCGGACACATTGAATAGGACCATGCATATTGGCAATAATATGGAAGAGCCATTACATCTTCCCCCCAGGCGACTCCATAATTTATTGTCCTAAAAAATGTTCCTAGATTAGCAGACAATAGTCATTGAATGAGCAAGCGGAACATTGGATCGCTGTAAAAACCAACTTTAGCATCAACTTGCTATAACAAAATATTATAATGTTAAGGAGAGTAAACTGGGTGGGAAGGTCTAGAAAAATATGTCAGGGAGACTGCTTTGTAATGAACTTTCGCAGCAGGGAGTTGGTAGGGAATTTGATGAAAGCATTTTCAAATAATACCACATTGATGAATTTTAACCAGAATGATCACATAACTGATGTCCCATTAGGATTTTTCTATAAGCCTAGTCCCAGTAAAGTAAATACATTTTATAGGTATAATCCAATCCCAATCGCTTCCACTCACTATATGTATGAACCACTGAGAAGATGTAGTGAGATTGATTGACAGAGGGAGGACGTGGGTGAATCATTAGATAGAAGCCTGGAGTGTATTTTAACTTGCAATAAGTCAGATGATGATCCCTGTGTAATAACCCCTAGGGAGGCCCTATGTGAATCAATGATTAACAATTTGGATAATATTTTTGCTTGTAAATCGACAGAAGTTGAAACATGTACACAAACCAAAGAATCTTTACATATCATGTTCTGGAACGAGGCAGGGATCAAAACTAAGATCAATAACGAAGTTTGGCTAAAAACGATTGAGGGGTGTGTATTAGTTCTGTTTCAGGAAACATGGTATATTGAGCCCTTTTTTTATTAATGGTTTTCAATCTATGTGTACTAATGTTAGCCCCTCCAGAATGGGGAGAGCAAAAGGAGGTTTAGCGGCTCTAATTGCCATAGCCTCACCTTTAATTTTAAGGAAAGACAATATTACGTCACAGTATTATCAGCTTCTGTATATTTATTCGTATGAGAAGCATACTATAGTCGCAATACATTTTTATAATAATATTTTTGGTGGCACAAGAACCAGGATTATTAAGTCATTAGAAGAAGATCTGGATCTTTATTTAAAGGCAGTGGGAGGGGAGTATATACTTATCTGGGCCGGTGATTTTAATTGTGATAAATGTGAAATTGTAGCTGGTGACATTATGATCGCTTTGGCGACTGAATCCCCCATTTTCCACATGACATTTCTGGGGAGGCAATTAACAGTACTATCCAGAAATATAATCTAGCAGTCATGGAACCAGAATAACTCCGATGGAGAGATTGCTATCCATGCATAGGTAGGGGCTAGGTCATCCTCAAATATTGATCATTTTATTGTGTCAACTAACTGCAAGGGTCTGGTGGAAAAACTCTTTATCTGTGCAAATCTGCTTAGCGACCACCATCCATTAATTATGTCCCTGATGCTTAGCCTAACTAGACAAGATAGGGGTAAGGCAGCAGATATAAATATAAAGATTCAGGGTAATAAAATGGTCAGGCATGAATCCAACAACCTTTACGGATAACCTTAAAGAGAAAAGACAAAATGTCATTAACATTTGCTTGGATAGTTCCTCTATAGACTCGGCAATTATAAGTGGTAACATCACGACCGAAATAGCAGGTGACCTAACATCTAAAAAATGTCTGTGACCATAATCCCAGATGGTTTAACCGGGACTGTTCAAGGCTAAACAGGGAATTAAAAACAGCCCGGAAACAAAATTAAGGGATAGTGCTAGAATTAGCTCCCTGAGGAAAGGTTATGAAAATATTCTGAATCAAAGGAAAATTGAAATCTGTGAAGAGGCCTGGGAAAGATTAGTTCAGGCTGCAGAGACACGAGATACAGCCCTGTTCTGGAAGACAATTGAACACCCATTTTTTAACGAGAACACTGCGGTGAAAACTGATATCGTTGTACCCCCAAAAGACTGGATAGCTCATTTTTAACGTATTTTTAATCCAAATGCTATTAAAGCCATCAAACGCAATAATGGTAAAATTATACTGGTAGAACCTGTAAATTCACCCCCAATAGGACCAGATGAAATTAAAACTACCCTACAAAAAAGTGCCAATGGGAAGGCATCTGGGCCGGATGGGGTACCCATTGGCCTTTTAAAACATAACATTGATTTTTGGACCCCCATCTTATTAAAGGCTTTTAATGCTACTTTAGGAGGGGTGCTGCCCGCATCCTGGGTAGAAAGCATTATTGTACCCATTTTTAAACAAGCATTGGCATAGCCAATAGGTTTCGCCTTTGGGACCTTTTAAGTGTTTAACCATGCAACAGTTGATGTTGTTGCACCAAGGAGATTGTGCTGCATAACTAAATACTTATAAGGTCCCAAAAGCGAGACCTATTGGCTATGCCAATGCTTGTTGAGGTGGGCATCTGAGTTCTGATTAACTGACAACTACTTCAGGAGGTGCAGTAAGAGATCCCCTGGCTGCTATCTGTTTCAGTGTACTCCCTTTAACCTCCTTAGACAAACTTCCAGCCCCCATTCCCACAAGACTGGCTGGCTCCTTCCAAATATATAAGCTCCTCCTACTACCTGCATTGAAGACCATGCACAGAGTTGGTCTAGTGTGTCTTACCACATACAAAAAAAGATGATGGGGGAATACTTGCAAATAGTCCAAACCACTGCAATCGCTCGAGGTAGCATTCCAACCAATTGCTTTTAACTCACTGTGCCACTCAAGACAGAGGCCCGCCTTATGCAAATCAGCATTCACCCCGCTCCTCATAGGAAAAGTCCATTCTGAACTGCCAGGTGAGGACTGCTCCAGAAGGGAACACAAGCAACCCCAGACCAGTTTGGGCCTTGTCAGTGAGATACAACTTGTATCCTCTGCACAGCGAGCAAGGGGACCACGTCTGGGCAGTCCCTTGGTCACTTAGGATGTGCTCATACGCTCTCTCGTGGCAGGGTACACTCAGTGAAGCATAGAAACAACTTATTGTGCTAAAGCCGTCATTGTGCCTTGTCGTCCAGATATCTAGTTTTCAGCATCCTAAACCCCCAGATTGGACAACCCCCAGATTGAATTTATCTCCAGAGTTTCTCCTTTTTTCTCCTTCAAGTTTCTATAAAACCACACATTCACGATGGCTGACAACCTCAGAACCCTTCTTTCGTAAAATGCACCAAACCGACTATTCCCTTTGTGTTATGTTCAAGCAAGCTTTGCACTGTGGGTGTGTTTTGATTTTACTGTGCACGTGCCCTTCACCATCACTTTTACTTGTATTCTCCTACACTGATACAGATTCCTTGTATTTTTAGTTACCCTTCACAGTACCTCTGATGACAGTGTTTTGGCTTGCCCTACCAATAAATAGCCTTACAAGTTGTCAATTCTAAAGGAAGAGATGCGATTTTGGTTTAGACCAATGAGGTAGGCAACAAGTTACTGTAGGCAGGTACCTTTGGGCACCACCACAAGAGGGCAGCAGATTACTACAAATGGCCATCTTCCTGTTCATAGTGGAGGAAGAGGAAGAACCCCCCAAATGACAAACTGCCATTTTGCATGAAGCACTGAAAGTACTGGCACAGGAGTTGAACCATTGTGTCCCAGGATGGCATTGCAGGGTGGGGTTAGTTATGATCAGAGCAGCTGGAATCATCCGATTTTGCAGCTGTGGTGTTTTATCTACAAATATTGATTTGCTGCATTTGCTATATAATCTTTCATCTGCATAATCTGCCGATTTCAATAAAAAAAACATTTGTTTCTAGCAAAAGTTACTAAAAATGCGGCATGTGTTGCCCTTTGCAAAGGACAACTGCTCACCTTTCTTTTACTTATTTCTGTATTTGTATTTCAAAGTGGTACTGATGGGGTGAAACCTTTACATGGATAGTGTAAACACATCTACCAATTCAAACATAATAAGGTAATCGACAAAATATGTCACGTAATGCCACACAATTTGCATTTTCACGCTGCATAATTTACCCAGCTGTTCCGCACAATTTAGTCCTCCCTGCCGCATAATTCCAGTGGCCCTGATTATGATTATTATTACACAAGCTGCTGCAGGCATGACTTCCCAGCAGAACATTCTAGCGCTTCAACATATATACACTCAAAGCACTATCGCCTGGTTCCATCCTCTCTGTTTGTTGCAGGTGTACTATTTCCGGGTGTCCATTTGCTGTTAATTCTGGTAAACTATTGATCGGAAGAGTCAAGGAGAGTTGCAGGGGTTGAGAGAGCTTTGCTTCCTACAACAACGAAAATAAGGGGCTTTCTTGTGTGCACAAAGATGAGATAAATTAAAGAATGACAAAAGTCACTTTAAAACGCCTGGGCGACACACTGCACTATCACTGGTCTAAAGGTCAAGTTGAAGCAGGCACCCACATACCTCTGCGGTGAGGGGGCACCTTCCCGGATGCTTGCCTGCCAGACCCTGTTGCCTAAGAGTCCATTGCAGATTACAATGATTCGGGGTTTTATCAGGGTGTCCAACCCTGGTCCAGCAGGGACCGATGTACAAAAGATTTCCGTGGTACAACAGACTATGCAAATAAATTCCAGTCATTGTATGTAATATTAGCATATGTGGATCGACTGAAATCTCGGCTTGGCCTTTCTTAACATATGTTGGACGCTCCTAAAACAAGACAGTGGCTGACATATGAAATGAGAAATGGCTCACGGAGAACATCAAAGCGGCCGTGAAAGGGAAAGTGATCGCGATCAAGCGCGGCGCGTGTCCGCGCACATGCACTCAAGCTCTAGGCCGGCCATGATAGCATTTTTTTAAGCCCTCACTAAAAGTCTCGCCAGACCAGCAATTGCGCTGGGTCAGACGAGACCTAAAACCGTTGTTTGCAATTCCTACCTCCCACGGCTTTCTTCTTGCAGACTCTCAGCCAGTTGTCTGGACTTTCAGTGCCTGCACAATTTCACTCCTGTGATTTACAGTGCAGGGTCTGATCGGACCCTGTCACTCACAGCGTGATACTGAGCTTGCTATGAGCCGCTGCTGCTCGGCACAGGGATATGGTGGCGCTTTGGCTGGGAGTAGTGTTCAGACAGCCTCATCCTCAGCAGCACAAGTACCACTGAGCCTACCAGTCATGAGTACCGGTAGGCTCCATGGCAATGAAAAATTGCCGGTACTCAGGAGGTTAAAAATATAAAGTGCCGGTACTCAGTACCAGTGAGTACTGGCCCATTTAGAGCACTGGTGTTCACCGTGTGGTATCAGCTCTTTTACACAAGGACGGTGTGATGAGAGCCGACATCGTCTGGCACACGTGGCAACGTGCAAGTTGTAAAGTCTGCTGTATAGATTGAAAAAACTGTTTTCAACATGCACTTGGAACTACGACACAACCTGCTTTAACCCACTGCACTAACTTACTGAAACACCACTGCGCGCGCTCTTCTTTCGACGCGTTTTTACTTCGAGTCTAATTCTGAAGTTGAGACGAGTGCATGAAATATCACAAAACAAAGCTTTCGTTTGCCTATTTTTAATAAATATGTATTGGCTTGGCGATTTATATTTAAACATAATCTACCCCCTTTCCTGCTCAGATAGGCAAGCAGAGAAACAAGCCACAGGGCCACCCCTATTTAGCCAATGCGCCAGTAGTTACTAGCCTTTAATTGACTGAAGTGAAGAGTACTCACCAGACCTGCGTCAGGCTCAGACTCGAAGAGCTTGAAATAAGCCACATCGGGCTCTCGGTTGTGGATTTTGAGAGCCTTGGCTACGATTAAAGCATCTCGGCTACTTGCAGGAATGTTCTGGAGGGATGCCGAGGTGGCTACCGAAGTCCCGCCAAGGACCAGTGTGAGTATGAGGCACAGCTCCATGCTGGTGACTGCAGCGAGATACGCAGCTGGACTGGATATGCTCCTCCGCTGTTCAGAGAGCTCCTTATATTGGCAGCTGTTTCAGCTCCCCTCGGAATGTCCCCTGGAGGCCTCACGTCAAAGACCACGTGCCGTACAGAAAACTGAGAGTTAATGTGTTTTAAATACTTCAAAATTAAGACACAGGCAGGAAAGAACAAGTCAAGCAAAGTGCCCTACGGGCAAAGCACAGGTTTCTTTTTTTTGTAATATAAAATCAGAAATTCCTTGCGAAGTAGGTTGGATGTTTTGGAAAAAAGCATTACGTAGTGTTGGCACAGTTTCACGCAGCATTCTGTTAGCCGCAGCTGTGTTTTGCGAGACCTACAGTCTATTTTCTGGTTTACCCGGGGTGAAGAAACAAATCTGTTGTGCAGAACACTTTCCTCCTCAGAGTGGACGATGATGCCTCTCGCATCTTTTCCTGCTGAGTGTAGCTATCTTTTAGGTTTGTTACAGTGGAACCCTCCATGTCATTATAATGTGTATTCACTGATTCATTTTTGCGTAGTTGCAGAAAGTGGTCACCGGCACTCATTTTTTGAGGATTGGGACTTATTTTCTATCTTCAAACTGTGACCTAGAGGAATAGAGAGAAAGGCAACAAGCATTGGCCACGCGTGCGAGAACAAGCATCGCGGCACCGGCGCATTACTTTGAACATTAAAAGTAAAGTGCGGGTGCCGCGATTGTAGCAAAAGTAAAGAAATAGATGAAAGTAAAAGTCATCACGGTTCTAATGACCCGTGAAAGACTGCTGGCGGCTGGCTGCGCGCGTGCTTGCTCGCGTGAACGCAAGCGCTAGGCCAGCCAGCAGCACTTTGAAAACTCATCTACAAAATGTCTCTCCGAGCAGCGCATGCGCGCTGACTCAGCGAGACCTAAAAAGGGGATAGAGGGAAGGCTAATTGCTACTGTCCCATATCCCTTCTTGACTCAACCTCCAAACTGATGGGAAGAATCATTCTGGGGAGGTTAGAAAAATGGGCCAATGAGAACAACATTCTAACAGAGGCCCAGTATGGCTTCAGAAGGGGTATTGGAATGGTGGAGCAATGTGTAAATTTGGAGTTATTGATAGGGAAATATACCCTAGCCGAGGAAGGGATTTTACATCTTTGCTTCGTAGCTCTCACCAGCGCATTCAATCTCGTTAATCATGCCAAATGATGGCAAACAATGAAGGAGTTAGGAGCCCGTTGATATTATAATATATATATCCCAGATTTACACTTGTTTAACCTCAAGAGTACGGTTTGGTGCAATGGGAGAATGTAGTCCGGATTTTAGGGTCCTGCGGAGAATTCGACAAGGATGTGTTTTAGCGCCCCTCCTTTCTTCTTTATATATAATTAACATGGATTCCTTTTTACAAAAACAAATGGTTGATGCCCCAAAAATTGGAGCACGTCCCGCCCCAGTACTCTTATATGTGGACGACGCTGTCCTGTTATCAAGGACAGCGAACGCACTACAATGCCTGATAGAAAGATTTGCACTGTATATGTCAGAAAAAGATCTTCAGCTAAACCATATTAAAACATTTGTTATGACATGCGGGAGCAATAGTTTAAAAATAGACAACATCATGTGGGAGGAGCCGTTATAAATAGAGTCTTAACCGTTTCATATTTGGGATTGCTTTTTAATAGAAGAGGTTCCTGGATAACACACATAGAAGCCTGTAACCTGACATTTTTAAGAATAATGGAGGGTATTTTTAGATTCTCTGCCAAAATAGGAAATAAACCTATAAGCGAAATTCTTTCCCTGTATAGGAGTAAGTGTGTTACAGGCGTCTGCTATAGGGCAAGCATATGGGGGAGAGCAAACATCGCCTCCCTGCAAATTCAAGAAAATACATTTTTAAAAAGAGTATTGGCGGTCCCAAGTTCCACTGATAATGATATAGTACATAAGGAACTGTCTGTACCATACTTAAGTGATTTTATTTATACATGGGGACTTCCTTTTTGGCGAGGGATTTGGGTGAAAGATGAAACCAAATTTACCAAGGATCTAATTATGGATTGCTTGGCCTTCGACCATAGTAGGAAAATTCCCTGGCTAGAGCGTATCCACACTCTTTTAACAAGCTGGAAGGTAGATTTTGACAGAAAGAACCCTGCGCTCATTCTGGATTATAGTAAAAGTGACCTAGAGCTTAGATACACTACTGCTAAGGAATGTGAAAGATTGGCTGATGTTAGATGCAAACAAAGTGTTATTACCTATTGTGAATGCCCTTTTGTGATGGGCACACAAACATATCTAACTCTGATAAGAAGCATTCAATATAGATTTTACCTAAAAAGACTTAGGTTTGGTACACTACACTATATAATAAGATTTCCCAGAATGGAAAAGTGGTCTCAAAATCTTTCTAACTGTCCGTGTGATGGAAAGTCCCCCCAGTCAACGCTGCATTTTATACTTTTTTGTAGTTTTTACCGGGATATCCGGAAATCAGTTTTGAAACCACTCTTTTTTATCAAATATGCTTTTGTATTATAAACATGCTTTTAACTTCATATGTAGTCTGGATAACGTAAAAACTATGCATTCTGTTATTTGTTTTATACAAAGGGCAATTAGAAGAAGAAGGAATTACTCACATCTGGATGCATTAATATACGAAAAATTTGATGACTGCACTTAGTCATGTTAATTATCCCTCATCCAGATATTAGCTAATACTTTGCACTTTATGTATCTTCACGATGTAGGCTATTGCATTTTATTTTCTATGTTAACATACTTTATGTGATGTTTACCCTCTATCCTGAAATATGCTAATACATTGTACTTTATGAATTTTTATGACGCAGGTCAATTTGCACCTAAAAGCTCCAAAAAAATGTATATTTTATTATGACTTATGGAGTGACCATGAAATTTTGGTGTTCTCTTTTCCCTTTTATTCTTTTCTTTTTATAATTTGTTTGGATTTAACAATGTTTTACTTGCATAATGTTATATTTTAAGAAGAACTGACAAATGTATTTCTTGATTAGTATGCTTTTATGGTTGTACATCCTGCATCGAATAAAGCTGTTTTGACTTGACTTGACTGCGTGTAGGTTTTATCAGAATCAGATTCTCCAAAGTGCATGCGCCCTTTCACAATTGCACCTGCCGCTGAGTATCGTTGCTTAGTCCATATGGCAGAATGGGCAGAACCAACAGTATATATGATGTAATCATAGTGATCTAGAAGCATTATTTCAATAGCCAGAGGATATTCTTGTTTGTACTGCAGAAAGGCTTGTGTTTGTAGTGTAGAAACAAATCTGTAGTCTACATCTGTTGTGGCGAGTGAGTTAGCCCATAGTATCCATCGTGGAAGTAATGCTTTAGCGTTTGGAACACTTGCTCTGGTTACCATCTCTAACGTTGTCATGACAATTATGCATTTACCATGAGCCAGGGCTCACTCTCTCACCACAACAGTCTGTCAGAATTTTTTCAGTAGGTGCAAAACGCATTTCAGCATTAGTGTATAAATGCAATTTATATGCAATTGGCACAATGTCACCTTCATTGAACGTTACGTTAGTGTATCCTGATGCCCCAGCAATGACATAGATCACCAGGTTTGTTGGGTTTACACGTGTGTGTAAGTGTTTGGAAGCTATTGTCATCACCCTGCTTCCCCCTGTCCCTGCACACTGTGAGCAATCACGCTTGTCTACTTAAGAGTAAACTCGACAAACAACCATGACCCTGCTTCCCACTTGTTCCTGCGCACTTGCACACTCATGCTTGATCCAGAGTAATAGTGCTGGCAACATACATTGTAAAATATCCCCCTGTGTATTTTAAATGTCTCACTATAATGTGTGCTGCTTCTCTGAACAAACCCTGGGGGCAGTGGTAGGAGCATATTATCCTGTACATCGATGTATGTTTTACTACAAAAAAAAAATGCCAAACAATAAGTAGGAACATAGAGTGTCATTTCTGTCACATTGGATTCACAAATTTGCATGAGTCCACACTACTGGAAACATGCACACATGGCCAAACTAAGTGCGACATATTGTCACCATACCTCCATGTGCAGTAGCTTGGGCGCCATGTTATAAAAAACACTTGAACCAGTCGCACACACTTGGGCTCGTCGACACATCCTTACCAGAGTGCCTCCTGATCCCAATAGTAATATCCTCAGCTGAGCATCCCTGTTTCCTCCTTGACTCCCACTGACCTTCAGCTTCCTGTTGCTAGTGTCCTGGTCTCCTTCGTCAGCACGTCCTGCACTGCTGCATCACGAACCTGGAAGACAAAAGAAAATCAGAAAAGGGTAATTTACCAGGTATTCTTGGCGCCTCATCTTGAGGTTGCCGCTTTTGAACCTCCTGACAGTATTGATGTAGTCTTAGAGTTTTATTTTTAATGCAGAATATTTTAACAATTCAAGTTTGTTTCATTTTGAACATTATTTGAGAACACTGCCATTAAATAGATACTTGCAGAGACTTTTGCAACAACATAAGGAGCGGATATTGAAAGCAAGAAAAAACTGAAAAGTGAAAGGAAATTTGCATGAAATTTTACAAGGACATAATTGCCTATGTATTCTTCATTTACTTTGCTATTGTGAATCTCCTGACACTCTCATCCTTGTGTAATTCAGTGGGAATAAGGTGGGTGTTGTTTCTGAAGGCACAGATTTCAGCATTTGCAGTGAGTGAAGAATCATAGTATTAATGTACATCTTTTTTTACAGCTATTATAACAATCATTTTGACTCTCCTAAACAAAGAGGTAATCACGGTTCATTACTAGTGTTACAAAGAACACTGCTTGATATGTGTGTCCCTTAAATGTATGTACATTACATGTCACCTCACTCCGACTTCCAGAGAGTGCTAATCATCTCCTATCTCTACTAGTTTTTAGATTCCACCGACATTAGAGGGCCAGTCAGAGGACCATCCAGACAAAACTAGTGTGTTCTTGATCGAATCCTTGTCTATACGCAGATCCAGAGACCTGGCTTATCTTTTTTTGTCTCTTTACCATTCCCCCTTCCCTTTAAGAGCTTCCGATGGTGCTGTGTTACAATAGTCACTGCTACTGTGGTTAGTACTTACAGCGGATCGGGTCCTATCTAAGGGTGGGCGTAGTTCGCGAAGTAGCACTTCGCGAAGCTACGCAAAGTGAAGTTCGCACTACGCGAGCTACGCGTAGCACTTCGCGAACTGCGAAGTAACATGTTCGCACTGTGCAAGATGTTGTTTTCAATGATTGCACAGTGCGGACAAGCAACCGGCACTGTGCAATCATTGAAAATGGCATCTTGCACAGTGCGAGCTGTAGTTTTCTGCTGCTCGAGTAGATTTTTCCTCGAGCTGCATCTTTCTCAACGCGAACTGGTAGTTTCTCATCGCGAGCGGTCGCGAGCATACGCGACCCCTCGCAATGAGAAACCTGACCTTCTCGCGTTGTGAATCTCGCCGGGAGGTTTATTTTCCATGCTCGCGATCGCGAACAAGGAAAAAGTCTCGCCAGGATGTCATTTTGCTTGCTCGCGGTCGCCAACTTGACGTTGAGGACCGCGAGCAAGCAAAAAATGACCGCAGCACTACGCAACACTACGCTACGCGTGTTCGCACTGTGCTACGTGCAGTTCGCGTAGTGCGAAGTAGCGCGAACTTCGCAAACTACGCGAGCGTAGCGTAGTGCTTCGCCCAGGCCTAGTCCTATCATCGCCCAAAGGGAACAGATCACGTGTTCAGGTGAGTGAAGCATGACAGCAATCATGTCAGGTTGTACGGAACATAAGATATTTGTGTGTTCCTGCTTCCAATGTGTGCTTGAAAAGTCTGGTCGAACCAAGTCGGAGAACAGTTTAACCCTTTCTGTGGATCTGGAATGCATGTTCTACCAAAATTTAGGAATCCCAATATGGATTGTGATCTTTTCAATGTTGTTGGAGGTTGAAGCAGCGCAAATTTCTCGAAGAAGTGTGTTGCAATGCTTTTGCCTTCACCTGACAGCTCATATCCCAGAAAAAGGACATTGAGGTGGGCAATTTTTGATTTTTTTTTATTGAATTTGTAGCCCATATGAGCAAATCCCAAAATTATGCAATCCACTCTTGTCAAGTGTTCCATGAGGTCATCATCTGTCAGATATATGTCATTGACAAAGGACAATGCCTGTTCATCAACATTTTCTAGTAAATCTGTTACTCTGGCCGAAAACAGCCCGGTACTAAGTATTTTTATACCCTTGTGGCAATCGGCAGAACTGCTTTATAGAACCTAGCACACTGATGCAGTCAAATATCTGCTTCCCAGCACTATATTTTGGCAGAAATATCCATTCAAGATATCAAGTGTTGTTTTGTATTTCTTCAGCTCGGTGTTATTCATTAGTGCAGCACTGTGTGCATTTTGTACTGCAAATATGTGAGTAGCTGTGTTTAAATGTCTGTAGTATAATACTAGACAATATGAAAGGTCTAGTTTCATTATGGGAAACAAAGGATTATTCATAGATGAGGTAGAACTTTCTATTACACCTTGATGTTCAAGATGTTCTAGAATTTCCCTCACTTGTTTTTTAGCTTTATGTTTAATTGGGCATTGTCTTTGATGTTGTGGGGTGTCCTCAATGGGATCTCATGATATGGGGAACCATCATCCCACCCCACATGGTTGCATTTTAATACAGGAGCTAGTACTAGCGCCCACTCCTTGGTGCATGAATGTTTAACTGATTCTGGAACAAGGTCGGAAAAAGCAGGTAAAATTACTGTTTACTTGTTTGGGCAATCCATTACAAAATCCGGTGGCCAATCCTTTTCAGCCAAGAGGATATCATATCTGTGAGTCAAGTCCTCCCAATAGAGAAGATTTATGAACCTTGGCACTTCCCCCTCCAATTTCAGTTTTTACCCTGGTATCAGGTGTTTCCACAGTGACATACTCATTCAGCACTACTCACACCACACAATCCCTCAGGTTCTGTCAAACTATTGTGATTTCTTCCACGCTGTCCAGTATCGTCACTGCCCATTACTTGCTCAGAAACAGAGTCCTCAATATCAGGGACATACCTGACCTTAAGTCCGTCTACCTTCTACTATGTAAATTGAGATTTTGAAGTTTTATGTTTGTTTTCCTGTTTAATGATGTAGTCAGATGAACATTGTCCTTCTTTGGTATCAAGTGCTTCTGATCTGTGCTCTGACCGCCCCCCTCTGATAAATTCTGAAAGGAATGAGAGGAACTGTATCAGTATCCTGATACCTGCCAGGGTATCTGATATTATCACTGTTTTGCAGACTATAACATTTGCAGTAGCTTCCTGTTGAGGAGACCCACCTGTGATTTAATTTTGACTTTATTTTTCTATTATCCCACTTCTTCTTTGTTGAAGAGTTGGGTGATTGCTTAGAGTTATCCTTCTCTGAATTACTTTAATTGTGGCTTACCAAGTCTGGCTCCCAAGTTATCTCCACCTAGCTTGGCATAGGTTTCTTTGATAAGTTTTGGTAATTCGCACTCCTGCTGTACAGGTGCCAAATCCTTTAGGCGTTGACGTATGGCCAACGATGCTGCTTTCCCCTTTATGTTACTCAACATAATGGTGGTGTCTGCGGCAAAATTGCCCATCAGGTTCTCCCCCAAGTCCAGGGCAGCACATCATGCAAAACAGCCAGTGAAGCAAGTGAAGGGGTACCATGCGTTCTGGTATATACTGCAGCAAAGACTGTACCCCAAGTTGTGCACTCTTCCACAGGGCTAGTTTTGTGACTTGTCTTGGTTACCATGCATCCTCCCCAGAGTTCCAAGTCCCTGCTGCTCAGCCATTGAGTGAGGTCATTGGATGGTTGGAACGTTAAGAGTGTTTGTGATTAGATGAGTGGACACTTGGATTGAGAAGGGCTGAGCAGCAGTATGCTTCTCCTGGTGGGGCACTACCTGATTTACCTGTAACCTAGTCTGTACCTAATAAACCTACATCTTTTATAACCTATAAGACTACATCTTTGATTGCAACACTGGTGAGGAGTGGAAAAGAAGCAATGCATGAGGAACAAGAAATTAAAGAAATTAAGAAGAAACTAGAGTATTACAAAGAAAAGGAGTTTAAAGCCTGTAAGGAAGAATTGAGCCTGGTAGCCCCACCAGTGTCTATGTACATCAGACAGCCTGCAGTCCAGGGCAATTGAGCAGGCCAGCGTACTATGGACAGCAGATCTAGAGGGTGGCTGCTGAGTTGAAAGGACCTTGTTATCAACAATATTGAAGTTAAAATGTTCAAGAAGAGTTTATGGTTTGGCTAGTCATGCTAGAGGGGAGTGAACAGGCAGCATTGCTGTACAAAGAATGCGGCAAGTTGTGATGTGAGCGAACTAACAGCATGAACCCTTTGTGGAGATCACTAAGGAAGGGTTTCCACTGCAGAAGGAGTATGGTGGATGTCAGCTATGTTGTAAAACTGGTGAATTTTACATATGTTCAGACGCTGGCTCAAGCTGTGAGTGAATATTGTTATCATTTAAAATTGCCGCTCAGCTTTATTGAAACCAGACAAGATTACAGTGGCTCCGTTATGGTGGTGAGACTGTTGAATTTTCTCTGGGATTTTGTCCAGTGGTGAGTGACGTTCACATTTTGAGGAAAAATGATTATCACACCACAACTACCTCAGTTTGCGGCAGTGGTGGCCCAAGCATTTGAAGCTGACGAGGGAGGTTACCACATGCGTGGGGAACATACCAGAGCTGTTTTGAAGGCACTGAACTGCAACTGCTGACTCTCTTGTGCTGACTGTCTTGTGGCAACTGGGGAGGAATTGAACTATTTCTGTTGCTCTTATTGTTAGTATTCAGGGTTGGATGTCGGGTGAGATGACGCTCATTGGAGTGGGGGTTCTTGACATGTTACCTCTGTATATGTTTTTAATGCCAGGCTTAATTCTCTTCCCAGTCATGTTGGGTATGCGGAAGAGGGAGTGTGTGTACGGTGACATGATGGTCCTAAAGTGTGACCATGTTGTGACGTGTTTGTCCTGGGTGTGACCGTTTTGGTTGAGTGAAATTGATGTGATCTGTGGTTCTTACCATCCTTCGTAAGGGGTTAAGGGTGTAGGGGAAGTGTTTAGCCCAAGGTTGCACCCTTCCTAAGAGGTTAAATTTGTAGGGGCTTGTGTTTAACACAAGGTTCCACCTCTCCTAAGGGGTTACGGGTGTAGGGGCATGTGTTTAGCCCGAGGTTGTACAAGTGTATGTTTTCTGTGCCCTGTTTACTACGCAGGAGGAGGAGAGTGTGTTGAGTTACCTTGTTGTGAAGTGTGAAAACCAGGAACTTTGACTGTGCTGGAATTTTTGTTGTATCATTATTAAGCATGCCAGTTTATTCCTTAGTAGTTCTCTTAATTTGCTGTTGTGTTCTGATGTTTGCCTAGCATAATTACCTGCTAAGAGTATTTTGTTTATGGAGATCTGGATGTAGTACACGAGTTTGTTTTTGCTTGTGTTTCATGGTGTGGGTGAAACTTTCAATCCTGTTTGGTGAATATGTCTTATACTGTATGAGGTGTACATATTGCATAAAGTATTACACAGTGAAGTTCCCTGTGCTCACGTGCAAGACATACAACGTAGGGGTTATTGGTGAAGAAGGACAGCGAGGAGGAGGCAGGAGAGCAGGAGAGCGGGCATGTCGAGGAAGAGGCAGCCACAGGCAGGTAAGTGCCTTTTAATTACTTTTAATTATTTTGGGAGAGTGGAGGGGCCGGCCAACTACGCTCGGCCAAGGAGTCGTAGTTTTGAAGGAACTCCCCATTCGCAACGGAACGCAGAGTAGGCAAAACTACGTAAACTCCGCGAGTGGAGTGTAGTTACCTGCCTGGGTTTAGAGGAAAGAAAATGCAGATTGCCCCCCATTTACCATGCTTAGTTATCCTTCCACTTTCTCACCTTGCAGCGACTCCTGGCTCCTGACAATTCTGAGCAGTCCTCTTCTCCTTTGTTCTTGTGACCCCCCCTCGGGTACTATCATTTTATGGACACTGTGATGGGGAGGAGAGCAATCTTCACAGTCAAAGCTAATTAGAGAAGACCTGTTCAAGTTTGTCACAATTTTTCTGTTTTCTATTTTTAAATACAAAGGAAAAATAGTTTTCTGTCTGTATCTATGTGTAAAAATCAGTTTAAACTGAAAACCGGGAGCCTTATTCATAAGTTCCTTTTTGTGGCTTCATGAGGCTTTAGTCTACGGTCACCTGCAGAAAAAAAGTCTCTAGAATCACCCCTCTCTTGTCTAGGCTTTAGTCGATAAGTTTCCTCATCAGCTACTGGTCGTTTCAATATAACCTTTGGGACCTCTGGGTAAGCTATAGTGAACGCTGGGGTAGCAGTCTGATTTGACACATGTATCTACCAAACTAACAGCACCACCAGATAGTGACTCAAATATTCGGGTGGCCAGTTACTAGCCTAGGTGGCCTTCTCTTCTCTTCTCTAAGTTTATAAAAAAGGTTTCAGGTTTCTTCCCCAAGCATGAAGTTTTCGATGGAAATGGTGGAGCCTAGGAGACCCTGTCCACAGTTTTGCAATAAAACTGTCATCAATTGAACTTGATTGTCTGATACTTGTTGTGCCTGATTCCTTTGGTTCATAATAATTTGCTGTCATTTGGAACACTCTTGGTCAGCACACCTTATATATCTTTCCAAGACCCGTTCTAGTTTTTGCTGCTCCTCCACTAGCTGGTGTACTGCAGTGTCTACCTTTCCAGTCATTTTTCTAGCCTTTAAGACTTCAGGACCCCACTTATGATATCAAATCTGTTTTGGGTTCTACTGAGCAAAACACACAACTGGGCATTAAGTGTTACTGACCTTGTGTTGTTATTACTTTATCAGCTTACTTCCACAGGATTTTAGGTTATATGAGTCCTGACAGGGATTTATTTATTGTTCCAGTCTATTGCACAGGTGGTTGTCTTATCATTAAGGTTCTTTTCTTTTCTGGCTTTTAGGGTCACTTTGCTGAACTGAACTTTCGCAGCTTCTCCCCCTTGGAGGGAAAAAGAACAAGCATTGAAATAGCCAATAGGTCTCGCTTTTGGGACCTTAGAAGTGTTTAGCCATGCAACACTTGATGTTGTTTAATCAAGGATATTGTGCTGGATAACTAAACACTTATAATGTCCTAAAGGCGAGACCTATCGGCTATGCATTGGGGGGCCATATAAGTGTTTAGGTAGAGCTATTGACTTTGCCAATGTTTCTAAGCTGTGCAGTAGAGAAGTGTGGCTGCTGTGCAGCATGCTGAGAAGTTGTAAATAAAAAGTGTAAGAAGCACCGAGTGATGCTGTGGTGTCGTTGAGTGATGCTGTGCTGGCCCTGAGTCATGCTGTGGTGGCGTTCGGTGATGCTGTGCTGGCCTTGAGTGATGCTGTGGTGGTCCTGTGTGATGCTGTGGTGATGCTGACTGATGCTGTGGTGATGCTGATTGATGCTGTGGCACTGCAGAGTAATGCTGTGGTAGCATGTAGTGATGCTGTGGTGGCATTGAGTGATGCTGTGCTGGCCCTGAGTGATGCTGTGGTGGTCCTGAGTGATGCTGTTGTGTTGCTGCCTGATGCTGTGGTGATGCTGATTGATGCTGTCGCACTGCAGAGTGATGCTGTGGTAGCATTTAGTGATGGTGTGGTGGTACTGAGTGATGCTGCGGTGTTGTTCTTGAGTGATACTGTGGTGGTGCTGAGTGATGCTGTGGTGGCCCTGAGTGATGCTGTGGTGGTGCTGTGCTGAATGAAGCTTTGGTGGTGCTGACTGACGCTGTGGTGGCGTTGAGTGATCCTGTGCTGGCCCTGAGTGATGCTTTGGTGGCCCTGAGTGATGCTGTGGTGGTGCTGACTGATGCTGTGTTAATGCTGATTGATGCTGTGGCGCTTTAGTTTGATGCTGTGGTGTTACTGAGTGATGCTGTGGTGTTCCTTCGTGATGCTGAGTGATGTTGTGGTGAAGGTGAGTGATGCTGTGGTGTCCCTGAGTGATGCTGTGGTGGTGCAGAGTAATGATGTGGTGGTGCTGACTGATGCTGTTGTGGTGCTGAGCGATGTTGTGCTGGCCCTGAGTGATGCTGTTGTGGTGCTGAGTGATGCTGTGGTGGTGCTGAATGATGCTATGGTGTCGCTGAGTGATATGGTTGGGTCCCTGGGTGATTCTGTGGTGTTTCTGAGTGATGCTGTGGTGGTGCTGAGTGATCCTGTGGTGTTGTTGAGTGATGCAGTGTTGGCCCTGAGTGATAATGTGGTGTCGCTGAGTGATGCTGTTGTGGTGCTGAGAGATGCTGTGGTCGTGCTGAGTGTTGCTGTGGTGGCGTAGAGCGATGCTGTGGTGGCGCTGACTGATGCTATTGTGGCCTAGAGCGATATTGTTGTGGGCTTGAGTGACGAGTGTTGCTGTAGTTGCGCTGATTGATGTTGTGTTACCCCTGAGTGATGCTGTGGTGGTGCTGAGTGATGCTGTTGTGGTGCTGAGTGATGCTGTTGTGGTGCTGAGTGATGCTGTGGTGGTGCTGAGTGATGCTGTGGTAGTGCATAGTGATGCTGTGGTGGTATTGAGTAATGCTGTGGTGTTCCTGAGTGATAATGTGGTGGTGCTGAGTGATGCTGTGGTTACGTTGAGTGATGCTGTGGTAGCGCATAGTGATGCTGTGGTGGTACTGAGTGATGCTGTGGTGGTGCTGATTGATTTTGTGGTGCCCCTGAGTGATACTTTGGTGGTGCTGAGTGATGCTGTGGTGGCGTTGAGTGATGCTGTGGTGGTCCTGAGTGATGCTGTGGCGGAGCTGAGTGAAGCTGTGGTGGTGCAGAGTAATGCTGTGGTAGCATTTAGTGATGCTGTTGTGGCCTTAAGGGATGCTGTGGTGGTGCAGAGTGATGATGTGGTGGTGCTGACTGATGCTGTAGTGGTGCTGAGTGATGCTGTGGTGATCCTGAGTGATGCTGTGGCGGAGCTGAGTGAAGCTTTGGTGGCGCTGACTGATGCTGTGGTGGCATTGAGTGTGATGCTGTGGTGGTACTGAGTAATGCTGTGGGGTTCCTGAGTGATACTGTGGTGGGGCTGAGTGATGTTGTGGTGAAGGTGAGTGATGCTGTGGTTTCCCTGAGTGATGCTGTGGTGGTGCAGAGTAATGATGTGGTGGTGCTGACTGATGCTGTGGTGGTGCTGAGTGATGCTGTACTGGACCTGTGTGATGTTGTGGTGGTGCTGACTGATGCTGTGGTACCGCTGAGTTATATGGTTGGGTCCCTGAGTGATGCTGTGGTTTTGTTGAGTGATGCTGTGGTGGTGCTGAGTGATCCTGTGGTGTTGTTTAGTGATGCAGTGTTGGCTCTGAGTGATAATGTGGTGTCGCTGAGCGATGCTGTGGTGGTGCTGAGTGATGCTGTGGTGATGCTGAGTGTTGCTGTGGAGGTGCAGAGGGATGCTGTGGTGGTGCTGACTGATGCTGTTGTGGCCTTGAGCGATATTGTTGTGGGCTTGAGTGACGCTGTGGTGGTGCTGAGTGTTGCTGTAGTTGTGCTGATTGATGTTGTGGTGGTGCTGATTGATGTTGTGGTGCCCCTGAGTGATGCTGTGGTGGTGCTGAGTGATGCTGTGGCGGTGCTGACTGATGCTGTGGTGATGTTGAGTGATGTTGTGGTGGTGATGAGTGATGCTGTTATGGCGCTGAGTGATGCTGTGGTAGCGCATAGTGATGCTGTGGCCGTGCTGAGTGATGCTGTTGTGGCGTTGAGTGATGCTGTATCAGCGCTTAGTGATGCTGTTGTGGTACTGAGTGATGCTGTGGTGTTCCTGAGTGATGTTGTGGTGGTGCTGAGTGATGCACTTGAGTGATGCTGTGGTGTTGTTGAGTGATGCTGTGGTGGTGCTCAGTGATGCTGTGGTAGTGCATAGTGATGCTATGGTGGTACTGAGTGATGCTGTGGTGTTCCTGAGTGATGTGTGGTGATGATGAGTGATGCTGTGGTGAAGGTGAGTGAAGCTGTGGTAGCCCTGAGTGATGATGTTGTGGTGCTGAGTGATGCTGTGGTGGACCTGAGTGATGCTGTGGTGGTGCCGTGGTGGTGGTGGTGTATATTAACCATAAGCCTTTTTGGGAAGCATTGAGGGGCTGGTGAGAAAGCAGGTCTGGCAGTAAAAGGGCTTTGTTACAGAGACCAGGCTGGCCAAGCTATGTAATTGAATCAATACACTGATGAGTTGATGAAACAAGGTTAGAAATACCCAACTGCCCCCTTCGTGGGAATAATAAAATCATTTTGTAAAACGCAGACCTGTGATGCTTTCAAATCAAATGTATGGTTAGACTGCTTATACTTGAACAACGTTCTTGGTTCTAAACAAAACGGACTATTCATGCACTGAGCCGCAGCAGTAATGAAACCAGCATCTAGAAATTTAAGACTAATTTTGATACAATAAAATGCTGCTACAATTGCAATAGCATCATGAGGTATAGCTTTTGGTCTGCACTGGTGGGCTCCAGAGGCGCTGTCTGATGCGACTTGTTTGCCTCCTTTTAAGAGAGCACTCTAGCAGGGCGAAAGGGAGACAGCAGTGGCCGCCGACGAAGACGAGTCCGGGAAGGTCACATTTATTTACTTGTTGGAGCACAGGAGACACGAGCATGTAACAATATGACACCCACAGTCATTTGTAACTTGTCACTTTATGGAGTGGGCAGCAGTGTTGGCAAGACTTGGCCCTTCCGGACAGCGGCTGGCTCTGCAGCACGGGGGCGAGTGGGTTTAAGTTTAGTGCACATGAGGGGGGTGGGAGATGCACAGAGAGGCAGAGCGAGGTGCGCGCGCTTGGGAGGGCGAGAGGAAAGCCAGATGGCGCCTCTGCTCATGCCTGTGTGTGTAACCGCACGCTCTATGCCATCCAAAAAGCTGTGGTCGGCTTTTGAAATCCCACTCCCTAAATGTCTCGCCAGAGCAGCGCATACGCTGGCTCAGGCGTGACCTAAAAATGGCAGGTAAGTTTGTGCCTTCTTCCTTTGCTTTCGCTGTCTCTTCTTTCTTTTTGCCCCTTCTGGTTCTGTTAAGCTCTGATCTCGTTGTAGCATTCCTCTTGCTCACAAGGTTATCCTCTCATTTCTCTTGAAGCTTATTCTTCACCCCGTCTCATTTCTAGTTTTCTTCAGGAAATTCAAGTGAACTTTCTCCTTTTCTCTGCCACTATTCGCCCCGGCCCTATTCTCTCTCTTTTAGCTTTCCCTTGCTTAGGGTATAACATTTTTTAATTACTCATGCTACCAAAAAATATTAAGGTGCCACCCTTTCTAAGGGCAAAACCGCTCTTGAGTTGCTTGTGTCTGGTTCTGGGAGTACCTGGCCTGGCAGTTTGGCTGGACTGTTCCTATTGGAGCAGAATCAAAACAGATTGCATTTGACTGGGTCCAAACTGAGGTGGCATAGTGTGTGAAATAAAAATGGACTGGAATGCCGCCTGAGTTATTATCAGTGGCTCAGAAATTTTCAAGCATTCTATCTATCACTTTTGTGTATACTTCACTGTAACACTCTTTCTACCAGCCCTCTTTATTGTGATCCATTAGCCATTTGGAATATTGAGAATATACCTAATCTAGGACTGGCTGAAGTTGTGAATAATGACATGAGGCATAACATGCCTCTGTTGTGTATCAGTATGTGCTACAATTGTACATCAGCCTGTGCGCCCTTAAAACTCAGCCAGCCCACACTGTGCAGAGCACTAGGCTGTCAGTTAAATATCATGCAGGGAGCACCGCATGGGCAACACTTTATGGCTTCCTCCAGAGCTTCTCAATGCACATCACCCAGAGATACCACAATGAGCATCACTTAGTGCTCCACTGCAGTGCATTGTCCTGAGACCCCTGCAGCAGTGTGGTGGTCTGTGTGTGTTGTTGATCATGCTTGTTTGTGCGTGAATGGGGTGCCTGTTGAATTTTATTAAAATAGATGTATTTGGATATGTTGGTCTGTGTCGGCATGTGCATTCTCTACACATTCTCGTGCGCACCCATCAATTGTGCCTATGACTGCATGCACTCTACAAAAGGTAAAACGACTGCCTTTATCATTTGTTGGTTCAATAGGACTAAACAACAGCTCGGTATGTGCCTCCTCAAGCAATAAACAGTCGCATTACATGCGTTCTCGTTGAGTGCGTTGTTAGGCATTTATTTTTTCTGCAGTGCACAGATCCATTAAAACTAGGTGGTACTTGGAGCATCAAATAATGTATAGGTCATGTGTGGTGAGTTGTGAGAAAAGCATAACATTGGTGACTGCTGCGTTTTTCTAGGAAAAAGGATGATATTTCTACATAAATGTTTCTTTAATAATAATTGGAAATGTGAAACACTTCATCCCTTTGATTTGGCAACAAGTTTACCAAATGGTAATTTATATGAATATTCTATTTCTTCAGTTGTCTCTTCCCTAGATTATTAGCAGATTCTGGCAAAAAGAAACGAAAATGAACTAAACTGATCAGTATTCTTTTCTCCGAACTATGGGGCTATCGTAGGTCCATTAATGACAGAAGCAGTTGGAAGTGGGCGGCGCGAGGGACAGCTGGGAGGAAAGGCGCGAGGCGCAGACCCTGCTGTGTCAGATGCGTCTGCAGCTGCTCCCCTTCCCTCCCTCCTGCCAGAGCCGACGAGCCATAAGGTTGATAATTCTAGCAGAAACCTCTTCCGCACACAGCTCCCCTGCAAGGCGAGCGTGACATGCTTGTGGTGTCACCAATAACTGCCGGAACGGCGTCATGAGCACGTCCGTACGCTCGCACGCAGGGACCAAAGCAGGTTTCAGAAATTAATTTGTTCCTGCTTTATCCCATGTGTTTATACAACAACAGAAAGGTGAGGATGAAGTTAAAAAAAAAGCGTGCGTAAAGTCTACCGTCTCTCTAACTGCCTTTTGAATGAATTTGCTGTGTGCAATTAATGTAAATGCATTCAACTAGGCTGTAAAAATTCGGGCCAAAGGGTAAAAATTTAGAGCAAAAATTCACGGCAAAAGGTCAATTTTTACAAACACATATGATGAGGTCGTGCAAGTCTAAAGTAGTCATAATATGTCTATCCTATTTAATATGTATAAATACATACTGGTACTGATAAAACCTTTACAAGTAGCAGAGCTTGCTTCCTTCGTAAGATATTCAAATGGCTACCCCAAAGCTCAAGACGAACCATCACCCAGGCCCTCATCTCCAGACGACTGGACAATAGCAGGGTGGGGGGAAAGAGAGGGGGATGAATAACAATAAAACAACAAAAACAAATGAAAAATAACTTACCTGCCACATCGCCACATCATGACTCTCCTGCTCCTCACGGGCACAGGTTCCCAGAATCCCCTGAGGCCAATCCTGACGCTGCTTTCATGCTGCATAAGAGCAGCATCATGATTGGCCTGAGAGTCCTCGATTTGCGCTTTCAGAGAGACTGGGAGCCTGTGCCTGCTGTCTCTAACCCGGCAACGCAGCTCGGGTTGGAGACAGCTTCAGTGCGCATGTTGATGTGGGTTTGGCCGTCCTGAGATGGTCGGCCAAACCCACATGCTTACTGACGACAGTGCCTACCACTCCCCCTCCGTGACTGCCCCCGCGATGGTCCCACCCCCAACATACGCCCAGGAGAGAAAACTAAAATAACAATAAACCTGGTATATTATCATTTTAGGTTTCATTTTTTGCTGCTGCTGGTGGGGGGTGGGAGGTGGGGGAAACATTGCTCCACCGCCACAGGAGGAGCTGCTGCATCAGGACTATGGCAATGCTCTAAACGCAGGGATCGTAGCTCCCCTCCTTTGATGACGACAGACCATACAGAAAGCCACGGCCAGACTTGTCTTGGATATCCCCAGACAAACCCACATCACCCCCCACCTCAGGGAACTCTACTGGTTCCCTGTACAGAAAACATGTCTGGTTAAGCCCATCCCTGGGGCCAAAACCAATAGAAAAGGGGAGGGGCTGTGTGGCTCTCTTCCCTTAGCCTTATTAGGACTCAGGGACCCCATCCTCCAAACTAGGAGTGTTTATTAAGGGGAGGGCGCATACAGCCACCTTCCCTGAGTCTTCTTGGTCCCTGGGACCACATCCCCTGAAGCACCTCCATTCACATTTACATTTTACACACCACCCTTCCTCTCTACCTTATGTTTGTTTCTGTTATCATTTGAACCTTCAAACAACTTTGTATGATTTAGAGAGAAAGATCCAAGAACTAGAGTCCCAGCTCCAGACCGGGTCGGGTGATGCCCGGGTTCATAAATTAACTCTGATGCAGCAGGAATATAGGGATCTAGTAACTGTTGCAGCATACGCCGCCACAGAGACTACATACATTATTTATATGATGTGCGGAACAATCGCTGGAAGCTCTTGGCCTGGCTAGATTAGAGGGACTTGTCCCAGAATTGAGTTTTAGAAATTAGGAATGGGGCAGATGACCCCACAAGAGGAAGCCACAACATTGCGAAATAATTTACCACTTACTACACTCTGCTATTTTTGCTGGATGTAGCAACAATGACTGCAAATGTAGCAGAGCTCCTTATGGATATCCGACTGCCACGATTGTCCTGAGACAATAGATTACTTAGAGGCCGAGATTGAGCCAACCAAATTTGAGCAGCGATTCAAGAACTACATACTGGAAAGGCAATGGGTCCCAACGGTCTCCCTATCGAATAGTTGAAGGTTATGGCCTCCCGGTTCACCCCACAGTTATTGGCTATGTATAAGGAAAGCAACCGAATAAAAGACTGGCTACGATAGTAGTGATACCCAAAGAGGGGAGGCCCCCAAAATAATTGCTTCTGATAGATCTATTTCATTACCAAATTCAGAGGTCAAGATTATAGTAAAAGCGTTGGCCGCATGTTTGTGAAAAGTGACCACTCCCTGGCCCATTCTAATCAATCAGGCATTATGCCCAATCAAAGTGTGAGGCTTAATCTTAGGTGCTTAAATGGTGTACTTGGGTGCAAAGAAACCCTACAGGAGGATGTAGAGGTGTTTGCTATTGCCCTCAATTTTGCTAAACTCTCTCTCTCTCATCTACATTTCAGGCAAACCTCTGATTCTTGTTTTTCTGTGCTCTCATACAGACAATTTTGTAAGCAATTCATGGAATATATTTAGCACAGTTCCCAGTCAAATCAAGAAATGTCTTATGTTGGTTTTTAACCATTGTTCTGGGAGCTGCCTCAATTGCTTTGACTAAACTCTTCTTTTGGGTAAGCCTTTATTTACTAATACAGTGTCATAAATAATCTACAGACTCTACATGAAGCTTACATGTCTCCTTAGTTATTGCCAAATTGTTAAAAGAGTGCTGAAACAGGTCATTGTGCTCCTTCTTGGTCTTTCCAAAAATGTAAGTCTCACACTGAAAATGTTCAGCATTATGCAAACCCTTGAAAACCCTGTGTATAACACGTTGAAATACAGCAGAGGCAGACAATAATCCAAATGGCATGATTCTATAATGTATGCTCCTTCTGGTACAATAAAGGGTGTAAGTGGCATGGAGTCTGCATGCAACACTACTAATTTGTTGAAGGCTTTGAGTAAAACCACCACAGGTGACAATCATTTGGTTGGTTTTATTTTCCTAACACAATCTCTCTAATTCTTTTAGTAGTGCCTTCCTCACTGAAACAAGCACATTGCGTACCTTGTGAACTTTGGAAGTAATATTTTCTTTGAGTATTATTCTATGTACAAATCCTTTTAATAAACTCAGAATTGATGGAAATACATTTGAACATATTGTGCTCCATGATCTGCAGTTCAATCATCATTTACATCTGAAATCAAATTGCAATGTTCTAATGCCAGATCCAAGTGATTGGGTTCTCTAGTGACAACATGAGTTCTCATTGCTGTGGCCAACCTTATAAACAGGAACCTTCTATGGCTATACACTTTGGATACAATCATCTTTCCTTTGAATTGTACCGTAGAATGAAAATGACCTACAACATTGACAGGGTTACTGCTGTAACTCAAAAAACGAATAACTGGATCCTCCAACTGAACGTTTGTAAACTTAGATAGCATGTCATTCCCAATCAACTCTGTAGCTGCCCCCCGAATCATCTACTGTGGATATATCCAGTCCACCCATTTTAATCACACAAAACTATGTGTCTTTTTTATGTAACCTTCTGCACAGATTTCTAAAATACATGCTCTGAAAACACATATTCCTCCTTAGTTCCCAATCAGTCCCCTACCACTGCCACTCTTTCATTGCTTATTTCATCTACCCTTATTTTTGCACATCCTGCCATAGTGGCCAATAGCTCTAGAGATTGTACAATTCTTACTGATTGCAGGGGCCAGAATGCCACATCTGAAACAAATGTTATCTCTCCTGCTTTAACCATCACTGCTAATTTTGTTGCACGATTATCTAGGGTGTTTCTCCCCACAGTCTACACCTCGCCGATTGCTAATCTGCATTTTCATCATTTGAATGCTTCCACACTCATTGCCCTTATGTGAGAGTTTCTTCATCCCTAAAGGCATATCCTCAAATTAGTGTTCCATGTCATAATTTGGCCATGTCTGTTCTGTGCACTAGCTGATCATGAGTCATTTGGCCCTTAAACATCTGATAATTTCATTTGGCCACTAACACCCGAAGTTCATTCACACATGAAATAACTGGCTCTTTAGGTAACTATCCTCTACGTTGTCTTGCACCAACCTCATTTATCTTCTTTCTAAAGTTCATCTCCAATCGTCTCAAATCTGTCTCATATGGATCTGGTTGTTTTCCATCCTCTTCCAATACTAGGGGCTGTAAATGTAGTATTCTTCTCCCTTTTGCTCTCCAAAAATGTTTTAACATAGCCAGCTTACATTTTTCAGTGTATATGTCTCCTCCTTCGGCCTCCACATAAGCCTCAAATCCTTCACTTCATCGCGGCCACCGTGGCTGTTCTACATACTGCAAAATGGTGTTGGTGCTCCCTCCATGTTCCTAGAACTGCTATCAATTCCCTCCATGTGAGTAGACCTTCTATCAGCTCTCGAAGGGTCACTTTAATCACATCAATGTTTATGTATGAATATTTCAAAACGTACTTATACATATGGTGTGCAAGTCACCAAACACACACACAGCAATGTTACAACTTGCATTTAAAATCCATGCACAGTGTTCTCCTAGCACCTCAGCAATTAGGCACTCCAAGATGGGGCTCATATGCGAATGGCCTCCCCCAAACATGGCCGCCACACACATGACCTGTGTCAATGTTCTGACGTCACTCCGTTCCTGCGAGTGACTGTGAGGTCTGGAAACCGAGGTGTGTGTACCCCCACATGCATCTACCTCAAAAAAATTCACAAGCAGGAGCTCCACTGTACCCACAGTCCTGACTAACGGTACTCTGACGACCAATCATTAACCAATGACGAGGTTACTTTCAGAAGGCGGCGTGAGCTGCGCGCTTGACCTGGCCCTCGCCACTGATACATCCAAGAAGTCATGCATGCAAGGTGTGTTGAAAGAGTTCTTTCTTGCAGCACAGAGACCAAGCTGAAAACTTCAGAGGGGACCCACAGTAACTGACTGCCAATGGAAGACTGAGCTTGAACTGATATATTCCAAGCCAGCATTACACTCAGTGCTGGTTGACCATCATGGTCCATGCCCTTGCCTCACACCACTATCACACGGAAAATAAAAATAAAAAAACATGCACACAACACAAACCAACACTGTACCCCAAGTATTAAGGCTGCAACATCGTTGGCTAGATTTAAAAAGCCATAACCAGAATGTTTTATTCTTAACATGACATGAGTCTAACGGGAAACGATTAGGTGATAATTACCTAAATTAATTTGCATTAGATAAGCTGCTTTTAATGTAATCGCATTTAATGTAAATCACTAACCAGATCGATATCGCGAGGCCCTTAAGGGCGGTGATTTGGTGTTAATAACGTAACCATGACGGCATCATTAATAATCCGACTGTAGAAGATTACTTCTATGTCCCCTGACCAGCTACAACATGTTCACCTCACAGCAGCTGGGGCACAGCGGGAAAGCGGCACAACAGCAAGACCTCGGGATTTTTAACTCAGCGCCGCTCTGCTCGCTGGAAATGTTTAGCACATTTCATATTAACCACGAAAAATACAGGCCTGTCTCAAACACACGCTGGAACTCTGATTCGATGCATAATCCGGATCATAAGTATAGGCTCATACTACTGGTGGATAAGGCGAAATTTAAGAATAAATCATTAGAAAATGGGAAAGGGGGGGCTGTGTAGCAAAGAAGGTGGAGTAAGTGGGGCCTCCCAAAATGGCTTCAAGTAGGTGGGCGCCTGACACCACATGTGCAAGTTTGATGACAGGGGCATTCAAATTCTCTATGGAAGAGGCTTAAGGGTCTTGTGATGACATATTGAAATACTAATTGGGGTCGGATACCTCTTAATACAAAGACTAGAAGGCAAAAAATGTATGGGCCCGATTCACAGAATTAACTTAAGACAAAATCCTAAACTTACTACTTTGTGGTATTCACAGAATGCACTTACTACTTTTGGTATTCACAGAATGCACTTACTACTTTTGGTATTCACAGAATGGATTTACTACTACTAACTTTACGTCTGCACTCGGGCCGGAAATTCCGGCCCGGAGGCGGAGCTTCCGTCCCAGAGGCGGAGCTTCCGGGCCGGAGGTGGAGATTTCGGCCATGGCTAAATCTTCGCCACCGGCCGGAATCCCCACCTCTGGGCCGGAAGCCCCGCCTCCGGGCCGGAAGCTCCGCCTCCAGTAAGTGCATTCTGTGAATACCAAAAGTAGTAAGTTTAGGATTTTGTCTTAAGTTAATTCTGTGAATCGGGCCCATCATATATATATATATTCACACTTCTTATGCAGAGGCCTGGAGGGACACGCTCATTTAAACACACCGCTGCACACGTGGGCACCCTCAGAGATCCAGTTGGACCAGAGCTACTTCCAGCCCTTGAGGATCGCTGGTCATAATTGATCAAGTACCAATTTATTAGTGAAGAACCCTTTCAGCTTTTCACCCAAGCCTACAGACACTCATGGCCTTGCATCTGTGAGCATTTTTAATGAGTATCTCAAGAGGGTACAAACCGGCCATTTAAGGACCAGTGCCAGATCGATAAACTACGCCATGGATATCAATGATAATGGTCATGAGAGTCCATGCCAAAAATCTGGAAATGCAGAAATGGAGATTCAAGCTGCACAAGTACGACAAAACAAGTTGCATAGCCCAGAGAGGTCCCATCCCGTGTCCATTTCAGGGCCTGCTGTCATTAAAGGAGGAGAGGGACCCCCATGGACCAGCTTACCATAATTTGAATGTGTAAGTCAGATGTTATGGTTCCCCCTTTGCTTGACTTATGCTGGGAAGTGCTACCTGCATGCAGGAAACGGGAGAGGGTTCTGTCAAGAGCGATGTAGCTCTTTCCCAATCCCTGGAGTTTCTATTGGTAGGGTCCAGCGTGTTCTCCCGCAGTAAGGCTGTACTCTGAGAAACACTGATCAAGTGCAAAGATGCAGGTCAGTCAGCCATTACACTCAAAGTTTAATCACAGCATCTAGAAAACAGGTTACCTTACAACAAATTTTCACAGGTGCAGATACCAACCTAAATGCAAAAGGAAATAAAAATTAGATCCACTACAAGAAGATAAAAGGAATATTAAAGTTTGACAAACAGGTAAGGATATAGGACAAGGGATGGACTTCTCATAACAGGTGGGGTAAATGGGCCTTGGGAAAAAGTTGCTAAACCTGACCTGAGTGGTCAAAGGGTCTTAGAATCCTGACATTGGTATGGGAATGAGAGCTGTACCTTAACTATGTCCAGTTCCTGGTGAAGGAAATTATTAGAATGGAACAAGAGAAAAATGATAACTCATCGATTGCATACAATTCCTACAACCCAAAAGGCAAAAAGGGCTCTCTTGAAATTTAGTCTGTCTACTGCGAAAGAAGCCCTGTGTGACAACAAAGCTGGCCGTCAGCAAAGGCCGTCATTGACAAATCAGATGTGTGTGAGCTTCAACCATAGCATCCATGGGCCATAATATACAGAGTGAAGTCAGACTCCACAACACTTTGATGAAACTAAACTCCTCAGATGAAGTACCAAGGATGGAAAAATGCTGATGCACCGTTGGCCTATGCCACAAACATAGTCAAATACAAGAACTCACTCAGCAAACTCCTAATGAAATCTGAAACTAAGTTCACTGAGTCCTTAGTAGATACAGAACGTAGAAACCAACACCTGAAGATCATCCAACTTAACCTGCAAGCCAACAATCACTCAGAATACATAGCAACTGCAGTAGTTGAGTTGAAAGTATTCTCATGGAAGTTCTGAGGAACCAAACAAAAAGTACATATTTAAAAATGATCCTAGATTGACCTATGCTCTTTGATATGATTCACAAGCTTATGTCTACCAACGTCACCTTAGTCGTGGCACCGTAAGAGTGAGGATCTGAATTAGACCAGATACATCTGCACACTATCAGCCACCAAATCCACCCTGACAGTGCATAAATGGATCACACAGACATCAGAACGATGTGTGAAGGATATGATGTAGGGCAAGGTGACAGTCTGGTTCTAGACAGGGCAGTGGAAAACACACCCCTCAACTTGCCAGCCATCTTAAGACAGAAATCCTTCCATCACTATTGGACCACAAACTAAACTGAAGTTAGGATCATACTCAAGTCTGGACCAATATATATGCAGCTTTCTGCCACTGTTATCTGCGTTTTTCTGTGCACAGGTGCAGCTGTACATTCATTTAATATGAGTATTCTCTGCCATACACTGCATTCACACAATCTCCATCCATTCACTAATACCTTAAAAGATGATGTGGATTATCTCTCTACCTTTCACTTCACTACACACCATAGGTATAGCAACTATGGTCATCACGCATGATATTAAACCACTTCCCACATAAACCACACCTGAAAGCCATACTCTTTGATCCAAGCACATTCTTGGAGGAGTGTGCTACTCATCTGAAGATGCACTTAATCAGGAGTATGAAGAACTGCATAAAAACAACTACAATTCAGTGCAATTCAATAGATTAATGCCACGCCATAACCCCCTCCCAAAGCCTGCTCAGTTGGCTGTCTGGTTACATTAAGCGGCCTCCACTCCCACCCTAGCCCTTGAAGATCCAGCCCCATACATTTAAAAGGTGAGGTGGGTGGATGAATCTAGGATTCATGCTACCGTTGCAGACACCCAACGTAAGCAATGGCACGTGCCTCAAGAATGGCTACACCCAAGAGCCACTGGTAAAAGAGAAACAGAAAACAAAACTGCCGACACGTGTTTCACCCGATGGCCGATTCGTCGAGTGCCTTCTCAAGGCGAAAATTCACCAATGTTATCCTATAATTTCCTGTCAGTTGTATCAGCAACGCAGTGTCTGCGGTCCCGGAAAAGCCCACTTGGGGAAACACGTGTCGGCGTTTGTTCTTTTGTTTTACTTTCCTTGTTTGATATCAATCTTGGAAAGAAGCAATCAAAAATGGCAAACCTTGCCGACTAAGAACTACACTACATGACTCTTGGAAATCATTATTCCATAAATTACATCTGATTAAGGGACACAGACCTCTAACCACAACTCGAACCATACATTTAAATGACAGCAAACCTCAACTGTTGCTCTCAAGATAGCTGTCCGTGGTACCATGTGACCCGCTGCTCATCTAAGAGACGAGGTAGGTGAGTTTTCAATTTGTCTCACTGACCACAATGTATGTGCTTGGGCTCCGACAAATAATAGTTTCTCCCTTGGTCAGCTCACCATCACCATCACATAGCAGCTTAGAGACCTGTCAATGAGGCATACATGGCAACAGACCCAACAAGCAATTGCAAAGTCTGTAGGTCTTGACTTTTAGACTTATTGACTTTGTCAATGGTGTTTGCCTATACAGTATATATTAGGAAACACAAAATGATTTTGCTGCACAGCATTGGAAAAAAAAGAGGGTGTGATGATGAGCCACTGCTGCCACCCCTTTCATTTTGTATGCACGTTCATGGTATACCATGGATAAGAGAGTCTACAGAAGGACTCAGGTGTCATTATTTTTTTTATTTGACCGATCTAAGATAGCACACAAAACAAAACGTTAGTTCACAAAAAAAAAGTGTGAAAAAACTTTTGATGTGACTGAGCACCCGACAGTGGTGCGGCACAATTTTGTACAGCTTTGGTCTCTAGTGTAGTCATCAAACACATTGTGACACTGGTCGTATGGGCCATTCTATTAGCTGAAAGTGTATTCAGGGAGCTAACATCAGAACATCAATTTCAAAATACAGTGAAATTAATTTGGCTCCGCAAAAACTCCCCACTCTCCACTGCTGGGCATTCATGGCTGGGTGAGCACCAACATGTATCAAAAACTACATTAAGGGACATCATCTGATCATTTTTGGCAGATGTTCTTTTACTGTCCGCCTGTGAATGAGACCACAAGTCAAATTCAAGCGTTGGGCTTGCAAATAAAATCGCCTGCTGTACAAGTATTGTGCTACTGTTTAGCAGATAATGGCCGAATTTGTGTGCAGACTAGCAAAACAGATGGAGTTAACTCATCAGCTGAAGTGTCCACCTCTCGGCCAGACTGGTAACATCACTGCTGCTCATTGTTTGTTAATTAAATCAAATTTCAGGTGTGGTGTTTTTAACCACCCTGCCTTGTGGTGAATATCCCAATAATCTCCTGCCCTTAAGTCATCTTTATTCAATCAGTCTCTCTTCCCCATAAAGCCTTCTTGTTTTTCTTTGCCTCCTATAACTCAAATTCCAATAGCTGAGGAATCACGTCATAACGTGGAGTTTGCATCCTGCTCGGAATCCTGCCCTGTGTTTATTGGCTGTCTCATTGGTAATGGAAGTGACAGGAAATCGAATGCCTGAATTGTGGCACTAACGACTGGGAGTGCCAACATGAAATAAACCATTTCTCGGCCTATGTAAAACATCTCCAGCCGCTCCTAGCAGGGGTGCTCGGCATGCAATGGTGATAGCCGTCCAGTGCATAGCATTTAAATACTTCCACTGAGCCCATGTTATGCGGTGGGCGTCCCTCCATTTGCTCTGCCCCATATCCACACTACGGGGCAGATTTATGAGACCCTTGCGCCTCATTTACGCCGCCGTTGCGTCACTTTTGTGACGCAGCAGCGGCGCAAATCCTGCGCCATGCTGCGGGGTATTTACAACATGACGCATCTGGGAGATGCGTCACGTTGTAAAGCCCTGCGCCAGCAGTAGGCGTACCTGTGCTGGGGGGGGCGTTCCGTCGCAGGAACGCCTCCTAAAAGTGGCTGAGTGAAATCTACAAGATTTCACTCAGTCACTTTTGAGCCCATGCTGCGTCAAAACCCTGCGCCTGCTTGAAGCAGGCGTAAGGATTGACGCAGCATTGTGAAGATAGGTCCCCCCAAAGCATTGCTGGAGCTGCGTCGCACTTGCGACGCAACTCCAGCAATGCGCCACTTTTACGGCACAGATGCGTCACGCATCTGTGCCGTTTTTGCCCCATGGTGCGCCGCATTGTAAATGCGGCGCATCCATGGTGGCGGAGCTGTGGCGCACAATAACTGGCGCATCCCTGCTGATATGCAGGGATGCGCCAGTTATTATAAATCTGCCCCTTCACCTCTCTGGTTATAGCCTGCGGCTATTTCTGGCACTGACCACACAGTCAGGAGTCTTGAAAGGTAGTGTCGATTTTAAAAGTCTAGTAATAGTGATTAGAGACAGTGTTCTATCACTTACACACCATATAACTGCTTTCTCCAATACAGCCAGCCACCATTTATGTTTGCTACAGGGGGTTCTGTTGTTGCTCCATGCTTCTCAGAAGATTACCCTTCTCCTACCTGTATTACATTGGGTTTTTTATAATTGCTTGTATTCCCACTTCCCAGCATATCTCTCTGAAATCTCTAGAGTTCAAAACAATACAGCTCACCTGTTATTTGATTTTAAATAATGCAATCACACTGACCCTGAAACCCTCACTTTGTTTCCATTAAAAGGTGGAGCAACCGTTAAACCACTAAGGACCATATTTACAATGAATTAACGCAGCGCGGTGCCGCAAGCATTTGGCTGCTCTGCATTACTTCCGAAGCACAGGGATGCATCATATTTACAACAATATGACGTATACCTGAACTCTCCACTGCGATGGCGCAAAACTGACTGCCATGACCCAATGCAGGCACCCTTGTAGCATGGTGCCTGCATTGCAGGGATGATTATTTTTGTGCAGGAAGGGATACCTTGCAGAATGCCGCACACATACAAAGAGGAAAAAATGAGGAGAAATAAAAGTGTTTCTCCTCGTTGCACCTCCTTACGCTTCCCCTGGAGAGGCATAGGATTCTGACGCATTCCCAGGTTTACAAAATGATGTAAATCTGGAAATGCGGCAGAATCCATGGGAGCTGTGTGGAAACACCCACAGCAACACCCATGAAATGCCTCTTTCATACAAAGTGCTGCCTTACAAGGGGACAAATTTACAAGGACACGAAAAAAGTCAACCAGGGTGGCATTAGGTGCCCTTGTAAATATGAAGCATGAGTGTGGGCCACCGGTGCATCACAAAAAGTGACACACCGACGGCGCAAAGGGCTTGTAAATATGCCCCTTAGGGGCTTATTTACAAACCTTTGCGCCGCCAGTGCATCACTTTTTTGACGCACTGGCAGTGCAGTGTGCTGGCCCATATTTACAAGGCTACGCAAAGCCACCCTGCATGGTTTTTTTGGCCTTGAGAATATGACCCTGTCTCATGCATCTCTTTGCGTTAATGGAGCATGCCATGGGTGTTCTATTTCTCCTTGTATTTTCCTCATTGTATGCGTGCTGCATTGTGCAGCATGCATAAAAAGAGAATGATGCCTTTAATGATTGTTTTTGTGCAGAAAGGTGTCCCTTCCTGCACAAAAATAATCATCCCTCCAACACTGGCACCCTTGCACCATGGTGCAAGGGTGCCTGAGTTGGCGCATGGCAGGTATTTGTGCGACAACGCAGCGGAAAGCTTTACAAATGATGCAGCTCGGCGCAGCAAAATGGCTTGCAGCACTGCACAGCATCCTTTTGTTGTCAATATGGCTCCTAAGGTCTTATTCAAAGGTACCTATTGTGAGGCCCAGAACCTCCATCCCCAGCATTACTTAAATAAGAGGTACTGGTAATCACAAAGGGTAGGGTCAACAGGGATTACAAGTGAGATGCCAAGGGTCCCCCTAAAAATGAGTAATTACCGGGGCAATTGGTATTTATGGGTCCAATTGCACTAGTAAATCCCAATTTCTCGCCAGAGTTTCCCCTGGAGATTGTGGTAGATTTCAGCAGTGTTAATTCCCAGGGGCCAAACAGTGGGCCCATGGACTTACATCGAGCCTTGTCATTCTTATGGGATCAGTACGTCTTGTTACCGGACAGTAATGTCCTTGTTTATGTACACAAGGTGCTCCACAGCCATTCACCAGATAATCTTTCAAAATATGTTTCTGATTTGCCAACCAGAAGACAAGAGTACTCCAAACACTGCCCATTGGCGACCCAAACAATCGGATAACATGGGGATAAAGTGATAGAACTTTCATGTACAGGGCTAGCCTCTGTACAATTTCCTACCATTACCATTGAACCGATAAATCAATTACTTTTAATATTTGCATAATTAAATCTCCATCAAGACAGCTCTCTCCAGTTGGATTCCTAATACCTGCCAAGTCAAAGCCCCAAGAATGTCTTTCCTCACCCAAGGTCCTAGGACCTAGTTTGGAACTATTTTCTTCAGAGCTTTGCCATCATTTTGGAACACATTGGCCAGAAGTTAAATTCAGGCACTCTTCATCGCTGTCATATTTGAATTGTTCTCCACCACCTCGTTCTTACAAATGTACTATTACAACTCACCATTCTTTTTCATATGGGTCCAAAGCACCCTGAGGCCCGTTGCAGGGTGGGTAGAAGAGCTTTACATAAAACCTAAATAAATTAAAATAAATTGTATCAAAGAAAATAGGCAAAATGAGGCTGTCATTTGTACATGAGCCTGTCATTCAAAATATTGTGCTTGTCTTACCTCGTATTCGCATGCAGTTTCTATGCATGTCTAGACTCACAGAGCAGCCTGCGTCATCAGGCCCTGAAGAAGGCCTGCTGAATCCACTCCACACCCCCCACTCCCCACCCCTCACCAGTGGCTAGGGTGCAGGCTGTTCAAGGCAAACATCCAGATTTGCAGTTTACTATCCAAAATGGTGGGCTTGCTCCACCCACCACCTCCTAGCACCCCTCCCACCTCCCAGGACCTACTTAATGGCAGCCGCAGTGCAGATGTACAGTGGGTCCATGCAGTGGGTGAGCTGGTGGTGCGCCGAAGGTGTGCCAAAGGCAACCTCATCTGCACCCATCTTTGTTCGTCCTCCATGTTTGAACGATGCCTAGCACCACAAACCCTGGCCCTCACACCACCCACAGCTACAACTCAGCTGCCCTCCAGCTTTTTACACAGGAGTCAACAGCTGCTGCCGCACCGCCCCACAATCCAGAGTAGGCCCCTTTACATTCACCCACTGCCACTTCACTTGCCACAACATGCTCTCCTCCAACTCTCTCATCCCCACCCAGACCAAATAATCCACCACACCCACAACCCACCACAAGTTTGCATGCACCCTCCTCAACACTCCCTCTTTCTGCATATATGCCACCGGGGTCTGGGCCATCATCCACTGGGAATCCATCAGATGCACCGCCTCCACAGAACAACATCATCCCATCAATAGAACGCCTTAACTTCAGAATTCAAATGGATGAGAAAACTTCCATCAGAGGCATCCTCGCCTACTGTTTACTGGGACTTTGAACCACTTTCTGCATATTTCATCACTGACTTCATCACCCACCTTGCCATAGGCTCCAAGAACTATATTCTCCTGGGAGACTTCAATTCCTACCTTGACAACAAAACTGACTCGAACTCTCTCAATCTCATTGACAGCCTGAACAACCTCCACCTCACCCAACTCATCCACGAGCCCACACACATTGCAGGACATACGTTCACCCATATTTACCTCCAGCGAACATGTCAAATACAGCCACACCACCTAACTCACAAGGACTGGCCACTCCATCATCCACTTCAATATCACCACCCAAAGGTACCCTCCTCGCGGCGCTGCTCAATACCCCTCATTGCCAGTGGAACATGACTTCAGAGACTGAATAGACCAATGTCGTCAACCTGCCCAAACACCACAATAACGTGAGCCAGGACATCAGGAGTTTCAACAACTGGATTATGAAGTGCACCAACAGCACCACCCCATCAAAAACACAAAACATAGAAGATCCACCAAGCATGCCAACTGGTACACCAAAGACCTCAGGACAGCCAAGGGCCACTGAAAGCAGTTTGAGAGGAGATGGCGCAACAGCAAAGACATAGCTGACAGTACCTCCTACAAAACAGCACTCAAATTATACCACCGCCAACTACGTGAGACAAAGAAGAAAGCCCTGGTGTTGTTCATTGAAACTAGCTCCAATTACAGCACAGATCTCTTCTGCATCTTTAAAGAATTCACCAAATCCTCAGCCGCAACGAGCAACATCACTCCCTTTCAGGACCTCTGTGAACTTCTTTCTCGATAAGATTGCCAGAATCTACAAAAACTTCAATCCCGAATCCAAGCCAGAGGACTTCTTCAACTATCATAACTCCACACCCACGATGGACCCAAGGCTGACTGCTTGGAATCACCTCACCAGCCAGGACACCACCACCATCATGAAATCTAATCACTCAGGGGCCTCCTCCGACCATTGCCCCACACAACATCTTCAACCTAGGGACATCCAGGATTGGCCACAAACTTATCACCCTACTCAACAGCTCACTGGATACAGACACCTTCACTGAAGACTGGAAGCATGCTGAAGTCCATCCCCTGTTGAAAAAACCCTAAGCAGACCCCAAATAACTTACCAACTATAGACTCATCTCCCTACTCCTTTTTACGGCCTAAGTCATTGAAAAAGCAATCAACCAACAACTCACCATTCACTTGGAGTATAATCACTTCTTGGATGACTCCCAATCCGGCATCAACAGCAACCACTGCACTGAAACAGCCCTGATCACTGCCACCAACGGCATCTGGCCCCTCCTCAACCAAGGGGAGACACCTGTCCTCATCCTCCTTGATCTCTCAGCGGCGTTCAACACCGTCTCCCACCACATGCTCATCCCCCGACTACACAACATAGGCATCCAAGGAACCGCCCTTGAATGGATCGCCATCTTTCTCACCAAAAGAACTCAATGAGTCCACCTCCCACCTTACACCTCTGAATCCAAACCGATTGTCTGCGGAGTCCCTCAAGGCTCTTCACTCTGCTCCACACCCTTCAACATCTACATGACACCCCTGGCTGACATAGTCAGATCCCACAGACTCAGCATCATCTCCTATGCCGATGACACACAACTCATCCTCTCCTGCTTCAAAAACTCCACCTCCACTAGAACAAACTTCCATAAATGCATGGCCAGGTGTCTGATGAACAACTGCCTTGAACTCAATATGGAAAGATGGTAGTCTTGATATTTGGCAACAAAGAATCCCCCTGGGACGCCTCCTTGTCCCTGACCCTGCACCCACCCCAACCCGGACCAAGCAGGCCAGGAATCTCGGTACAATTCCGGACAACAAACGTACAATGAAATCTCAAGTCAATGCCATATTATCCTCCTGCTTCTACATCCTGCGCTTGCTATACAAACTCTTCTAGTGGTTCCCCAAAACACATAACGTACCATCACCCAGGCCTTCATCACCAGTCAACTGGACCGTGTAAATGCTCTCTATGCTGGAATCGAGGCCCTCCTCATCCAAAGACTTCAGAGCATCCAAAACGCTGCAGCAAGACCCATTCTTGATCTCCCTCATCACACCCACATCTGCCCCCACCTCAGAGAGCTCCACTGGCTCCCTGTACAGAAGAGATGCCATTTCAAGATCCTCATCCATGCATTCGAGGCCCTGCATGGCTCTGGGCCTGCTACATCAACCACCGCCTGAGCTTCCACAAACTTGCCATACACTTCTGCTGTGCCTCCCTGTTGCTGGTGCACAGCGCCCGCATACGCCAAAGCAGGACAGAAGGACACTTTTTCTGCTACTTCGAAGCTAGGACCTGGAACATCCTTCCCCTGCACCTCAGGACCTCCCCCACTCTACAGGAATTCTGAAGGAAAGTGAAGGCCTGGCTATTCGACTGAGACTCGGGGCCCTGCCATGGGTGAGAAGTCGCACTCTACACATCTGTTAATTGATTGATTGAAAGGCTGCATTTACTTGTAAAATATTTCACTGGGATGTATTTACTTGTAAAATAGTTCATTGGGGTAACGTATTCATTTTGTGTCATTATCCGGATTAGAGCTTTAGAACTGAAGTCACCGCTAAGTAATATTTTTTTTCGAAATAATATTTGATCCGGGCCCAAACAGGACCTGCTAGGATTACCACATTTATTGTCAGGAGGTCAGTCAGATTTTAATTCGTCTTTTCATATTATTTGCGACCCACTGCTGTTTTTTGTTGTGCTTTCTTTTGCTTCCACTCCATCCCCCCGCCCCCCACCCTCGATCACATTAAGAAATCGTTCAAACTCTGTCAATTAGAGGAAAATTGAACTCTGTAGATCCTGCAATTTCTTTTAACAATATCAACCATGAAAGTACAGAGTTTGCTCTTTCAAAAGACTTTATCCGCAGGGACCCAAGACTAGAAACTCTTGGGGAAAAAACTTTAATATTCATACAAGAAATTTGCATTTAAAATTATAATCATCTTTAAATAGTCTTTAACATTCACCCACGTCCTGGATCCGGGGGATTTTGAGCTCCACAGAGAGCAATCTACGCCTTTGCTTTGTAGTGCCGCCTGATCCAGATGAAGAAGAAACCCGCTGAAGGTGAAGGAGTGAATGAGAATCTTTCTGCAGTGCACAGTACAGAGTGACCCGCTGGTGCCAGGACTTTAAATACCCAAGAAAAGAAAGAACAATGCTCCTGACCCACTCGCACCTTCCTATATTTAATATCGTACCATAGACGCAAAAGTTCAAAAGTTGCGCGGATCGGCCTTGACTTACACCTTTTCATTAAACTCACTAAGATCAGAAACACAATTTGTTGCATCGAGTTTCTCAACATGCACCCATTTTGTCATTAAATCGTACCAATGCATTATGGGCTTAGGATGGCCACGGATGGCAATTTACAAAGTTCAATTTAAGAAACACATTGTGGTAATAACATTGATTATAATGCCATTATATTCAAATTTAGCAGAATAAAAAGGATGAATTGGTGGAACACAACGCATGGTCAGATTCACAAACCAATGTAAACCAACATGCAAATATTTTGGCTCCCACATGGGTATATTTTTGTGTCTTTTCAGAATTCACAAAACGTTTCCAATCTATGCCCACGGGAAAACTGCACCGGTTGCAGTTTTCAGTGTTTCACCCTGGAAATGTCTGATGAATTGCTTTTCTCACGTAGGCGGCGGCATATCAGCAATGAGTAATTGTATAGAAGGTACAATTATGCATCATGCAATCCTAGCACCTTTGTGCTCTGTCAATTTTTTAGATATTTTTTCTCTCCCTGTGGAAAAAAGTTTCCACCGTGAAGAAAGCACTTCCCCTTCCACACTCAAATTTGGGGGTGTTCCATTCTATTCTCTACGTCTAAAGTGATTTATTGCTTCCCTTAAATGGATTAAAGTTGTAGCCATTTCCAGAGATGGGAATGTGTCAGTAAAGGAGTTTCTATATATCTGCAAACTCACATGTTTGCGGGTTTTCATAAATTTTGTGCCTTGGAATGCCCACTCAGGACTCTTCCATGGGACTTACTTCTATATAATATTGTATTGCATTTTATTACATATATATGTATTGCTTATGTGGGCTGCTAAAGTGCTTGTCTACATAGGAAGCAAGCTATACTGTGTAGGGTGTGTGCTTGAAAGAGTGTTGTTACTGTGTGGGAAGTATTTCAATGTCATGCGTGATGGCCACCAAAGTGCAGTTGTCGTGGTATGGGATGATGTGCTTAGTAATGTACTGGATGAGGAAGTGTGAGAAAGAGGCGCACAGTTATGGCTTTCAGTAAGATAGCAGCTTGGAACATCTCTGCAAGTCCCATTATAATAAAACTTTGTGGTCACAGTTCACTTAGCTGGTTTCTGACTGAGGATGTCCATTTTACTAGGATGTCCATTCTGAGATATTTTGTTTAAAGTGTATGGTCCCGAGTAGGCATAGGTTGGACAAAGGATATTTGAGAAATCTGCTTGGATGGTATTATCATCCTATATATGATGGTAATTGTGAGATGTCAAGAAGTGGTCATTGTATGTAGTTTGTTGGGACCTGCAGTGGTGGACTAAATTAAAGTCCTCCAGTGGCAGGTCTCTTCAGTTATTTAATGCCTGTTTAGTTGGTGATGGTTAGTTTACTGTTGTGGACTGGTACAGTACTGGGCGATAGACATGACCCATAGCAGTTTTGTCTTATGTGAGTGTGTCAAGAACTACAAAGAAATTACCATGCAGTCTTTATGAGTTCCACACCTGACCATTGGGTGTTATGGTATTAGTATTAGTGTAGCCCCTGACGGTTATATATTTGATTGTATTGTAATTGCAATTATATAGTGATTAATATCCCTGATTAAGTGTTTAAGCACTTTACTCCAGGCAGCATGCTTCTCTAGATTCCAAGGTAAGTGTGTTTTTTCCCCAGTTCTTATTGTTTATTTTTGGAATTTATCTTGTGCTCTCAAGGAAACTATTCCATGCATTTGCTCCAGGTTGTGTGTAGAAGATTTACATTCATGGAGGCTAGGTGTGATCTTTTATGAGGGAGTGTGTCTAGTTAGCAGTATTAATAGGTGAACTACAGGAGATTGGGAATTGTTAGGTTGTACGCATTTCCCTTGTGAAGGAGAGATTGGGATCTTTGAGATGAGGCGTGAGAAATTTGCAGAAAGACAATAATTGGGGTGAAGACGAACAGGCATATGACTTAGAGTTAGCTGTGGTCAGAGAGAGGACGCATGCAGACGATGGAAAATATGAGACATTCATTTGAAAGAAAAAAGGAAAGCAACAATCCGAAGTTTTAGGCTGAGGTTAATTTTCATGGGAATAAAGATGAAGCTTTCCTTGAGATTTCATGCTGTCTTAAGGTGCAAAACTGTAGAGAAAAACAACATTATTTGTATGTGAGATTGTGCTATATTAGGTATTTTTGATAAGCACTTGAAGGAGGTTCATATTCTATGACCTGAAATGCTACCACTGGACCACTGCTTTAGGAAGAACAGCTCATCAGCTCAATGACTGAAAGAGTAAAGTAATGATTGGATGCCTGTAAAGGACAATATCAAGAGGTTTAGGCTGTACTCAAAGGCATCCATAACTTCATCATTATAGCAACTTGACATTATACAGATTAATGTGTCAATCAATCAGTCATGGGTTTGTTAAGTGCGACTACTCATCAGTAAGGGTCTCAAGGTGCTGGGGGTGGGGGGTGGGGTGGTAGGCGCAGGGTCCTGTCCATCAAGGAGTCGGTCTATCAAAGAGCCATGTTTCTGAGGTCCCTCGTGAAGTTGCGGAGTGAGTTCTTCTGTCTGAGGGAGAGCGGGAGGGCGTTCCAGTCTCTGGTAGTGAGGAAGGAAAAAGAGCGGCCTCCCGATCTGGACTTCCTGGTGCAAGGGAACACGGCGTAGGAGAGCTGGGCTGATTGTAGGGTCCTTTGGGGTGAAATGTGAGTCGGCTATTCAGGTATACTGGTCAGGTGTTGTGGAGGGCTTTGTGTGCGTGGGTGAGAATCTTGAAGGTGATTCTTGCCTCGATGGAGAGCCAGTGGAGTGTGCGCAGGTGCTGGGTAATGTTGTAGCATTGTGGCAGGTTGAGGACTAGTCTGGCGGTGGCGTTCTGGATGTTTTGAAGTTTGCGGGTGAGGTTTTTGTTGATTACGTTGTAGAGTGCGTTGCCGTAGTCGAGTCTGCTGTTGACGAAGGCGTGTGTGACGGTCTTTCTGTGTTCGAGGGGGATCCACTTGAAGGTCTTGCATAGGAGGCAGAGGGTGTGGAAGCAGGAGGATGCCACGGAGTTCGGAGTCCAGGAGGATTCCGAGGTTGCGTGCGTGATCCGTGGGGGTGGGTGGACTTCCGAGGGTGGGGGGCCACCAGGTGTTGTTCCAGGCTTCGGGGTGTGGGCCCATGATGAGTACTTCCGTTTTGTGTGAGTATACAGGTACATAACACAAATGTTGACAAGGAGAACCTGCATAATGCTAAAGTGGCGGTCTTCTGGTGAGTTTGGCTCACTGTATTAATTTTAAAAGTGAAGTGGGATCAATTTTGGATTCTTATGGTTGTGGCATGGCACAAGATGAGGTTGAGGATAGCTTCCCATACAGTTAAACTGTATTGTTTGCATTCCCGTTGCTGCACGATGGAGACCCACACAATAAACAGAAAAAGCTGTAGGTAGGGCTACTTTTAGCAATTCTATGGACCTTGTTAGAAATACGGTGCTCATTAGTTCTGTCTTTGCTCTACTATTTGATATATGGTTTAGATGAAGGGTCGGATAATAGTGTCCGTTATTCAAGGTGAGGAAGGTTCTAAGCCATCCCTGCCGTTTGTCTGTACTGTAATTGATGCTTTAGAAAGGTTAAAGACAGTCAGGTGCAATAATCTCACACTTCATTACCCTCATGCTGTAGCCAATCCTTTCTGTAGCCAGTCCCTGTGCTACCTGCTGAGGAATGCATCACTTTGAACAAATGCAGGGAGCCTGGAAAGGACACTTGAAAATAACCAACTAAACTGGTTTTGCAGCACAAGACAGACAATGATGGTTGGAAATGTAGTATATTTCCTAACATTGCAAAAGAGATTAAAATTGTAATGACAACACTCCTTTCCTCCAGTTTAATAAATGGAACCAGATGCAAACATTTATTTATAAGAGAGTTTGCACTGTGCCCTCGTGCCCTTTTTTACAACTGCCACCAGATTTTTTCACAGTAGGGTTGTAGTCAGGTCTCTAAATGTTTTAATATTTGCACCTCTTAATTTCCGTTGAGCCTTTTCCACAAAGGACAGAACTGCAACTTGAATGCTTCAGTTTATAAATAAAGACAGACACCACAGACTCAGCATGGTAGGGCATAAGGTCTGAGGTCAGCAACCAGCCAAGTAACCAACCTCCCAAGCATGCCTGTGTCAACACTCTGCAGCTAGCAATGACCATGAATATGCACCCAAAGACTTAGAATAAAACAGAACATATCATATTGCATGCTTCTGAGCCAATACCAAGTCAACGTCAGCCATGAAATCTTGAAACTCCAGACTGCCCCATCCCACTTCTGTCCCATTTCTCCTGCATTGCTCGAAGCACAGAAGCACTATTACAGGCTGACAAAAAAAGATTGCATATGTTGAACGCTATGGTGCCATACAGTAGGCATTGCTACAAGAATGGAGATAACACCACATACATGAATGAACAATCATTAATAATCTCCAATCAGGACTCTTCCATCCCCCCCACAATTTTCAGGTACTTCGCAATTTTATGCATCAACAAAAAACAACTCTTTCAAACACATATCCACAATGGGACCTTTGTAGGCCTGGGCAAAATTTGAATTACGGTGTAATAATTGGTGTGATTTCAGATAACAAAATCTAGGCAAAGTTACAGAAATTACGCCATTAATCCACATTGCGTAATTTCGGGGAGAAATTTTAACACAAGATGTACTGTTTGAGTAATTTGTTAACGTGAGGAGCATTTCAGGTAGATTTTATACATGAGTGGATCATTTAGCTAATTTTTTAATGTGAAACTACAAATCTGAACACAAACAGCAGTGATTTGAACACGATTGGCAGATCCTTTGTTGTGGGTGGTCAACAAACATTCCAGGTAGATTTTTTTACTTGGGCGGACTGTTCGGGAAATTTTAAAACTAAAAACTGCAAATCCGAATGTGAGCAGCAGTGTTTTGAATGTGAGCAATCAGAATTCAAATTGAAATTACAACTGAGTTACATTTTTACCCAAATTGACTGTTCATGTAATTTTTTTCAGTGCGTGATGCAGTTTGCATAATTCTGCGTAATTTCTCTAAATTTTTCTGAAATTTCTCAGAATTACACCACCCAACATTATGCAAGTTACACCAAGACCAGACATAATTACGAAAAACGACATGAACAGAATTCACTTAATAAAACCCCCTACTTTAAGACAGAGGGATCAGTGCCATCACACCAGGTGCTAAGATCAAGGGGGCACCCTATGCACGACAGGCTGAGGCAAGAAAAGAGTAGAATGGAAAGACCTTAATGTGTACTGCATTTTCCCGGGTTAATTACAAGGTCATGATAACTCTGATAGTTAATGCACTGAATGGAATGATGTGTAGTTTGTCTAGTCACAGTTTTGATTCAGGATAAAGTAGCAGAGATGGTTAAGGGTTCCACTGCAAAGCACAAACACAACGTGTGCCATGCAGATCACATATTAGTATTTTATTTAGATAGCTCAGCGGGTTGCTACTTTTGTCACAGAGAATCTTTGATTACTTGGAGTTTATAACTTACCATGCTTCTCATATTGAACATTGAGCTGTAAACTGGCATCAAAACGCTGCATGCAAAGTGAAAGGCATAGGTTTAGAACCTTACTGTTTTTTTCCCCACAATCTTTTGTTATTCTAAGGTTGCTAAAAGTGGTTCCTTTTAGAAATAATTCAATTACAAAACTATGACACTCCTAATCACTGTGTTACATTTCATATCCTGAAGTTATGAGGTGGATTTACAAACACCTCACACCAGGTTTGCATCACCTGATGGAAGGTGTTATTTTGGAGCTTACTTTCCAGCATAAATCCTGAATTGCATTGGACAGTAGCCTTAAAGTAACAGAAAGTAGCAATATGTTCTACTTTACATCAATGAAGCACCCACTGGGTGGTAAATGGACAATCCCATGCACCCACCAATGGGTTTTTATGTTTATCCCTATCTAATATCTTTGGTAGAAAGGAATTTGCATTAAAAAAGTATTCCTCCTCGAGGCAGTTGTTAAGTTGGAAAAATGTTTATTTTCTCCATACCTATCCAACTTTTCATGCGTACTGCACTGTACAGCACACATACAAAGTGATAACATATAAAACTTTGTCAAAGATAATGTTTGGTGCTGGAAGGCTACTCATTCTGTATAAAAACTTTGCTTGACATCACACACACAACCTTGCACTATGTGCAATAGTGCAAGACAGCCTAAAATAAGCCAACACTAGAAAAAGCCAGAGCACCATATCTTAGTAGATATGATTCTGCTGTGCTCTGTCATTTTCATGTGAGTCAGCAGGGCAACTTTGATTACTGCACAGAGTAAAACATTTGTTAATCTGCCTGTTAGACCTATCAACCTCAGGGTTTTCTTCACCCAAACGTTTTGCCTTACTTGCCATTTTAATTTTATCCTGCTTTGTTGGCTTTAGGACTTTGTGCACTTTACCACTGCTAACCAGTGCTAAAGTGCGTGTGCTCATGCCTCAAAACATGGAAAAATTTGCTTTCACACAATTGCCACATTTAATTTACTTGTAAGTCCCTAGTACAGTTGCACCACGTGTATCCAGGGCCTGTAAATTAAATGCTACTAGTGGGCCTGCAGCATTGATTCTGCCACCCACTTAAGTAGCCTTCTTAAACAAGTCTCAGCTTGTGTTGCAGCTTGTATGTGTGTGCAGTGTAAGCTACAATATAGATCTGGCAAAATGGACCTTTTATTACATATAAGTCATCCCTAAGTTTGGTCTTAAACAGCCCATTGGGCATGGTATGGTGTATTTTAAAAAGTTGGACATGTACTTTTAACTTTAACATGCCCTGATAGTGAACACCCTTCCATTTGTTTTTCACTACTGCCTCTCCCATACGATAACATTCTGTTAACATATTTAATTGATTAAGTGATAACTTTCAATTAGGACCAGGGAGGAATGTCGAGTTTGGTGTCCTAAGAATTGTCATTTAACTTACACCATCTTTAATGACTGAGAGATGCTGGTATCATCAAGATGGCAAACAAGTGGCCAAAAACTTTTCTACCTGAGCCGTATACCTCCACCTGTTTTCATCAGACCTGAAGAAGGTGTGTTTGAGTACCTCAGGGTTCTAACTTAAGCCCTCCCTTTTTAATATCTACCTTACTCTTTTAAGCAAGTTAGTGGAGAATTGGGGTTTTGACCTAATATCCTAAGTTGAGGATACTCAGTTGATGCTCTCCTTTCAACAAATGGACAATGAGTTTGTGGAAACCGCCAAAACTGCTTGGCGGCCACTGAGAATTGGATGAAGCAGAATTATCTGAAGTTAATCTCAGACAAATCTGAATTCATGTTCTTTGGATACTCACGTTCCCCAGCAGATGCATCTTTGTGGCCAGTTGACATAGATACTCTCCTGCACAGAAAAAAACAGATAGGAACCTTGGTGCTATTTTTGATAATCAGCTATCAATCAAGCCTCAAGTGAGGAACCAGCCACCTGTTTCTTTGTCTTAAAATCTTTAAAAAAGACGCTTGCATTTTTGCCTTATCTATCTACGCTAGATTATGCTAATTCACTGTACCTTGCACTGTCCAAAGGACTCCTCAATAAATTACAACTAGTCCAAAATGCAGAAGCACGCCTCATTTAGAGATGTCCAAAAAGACAATCCTTTATGCAGAATTTGAAAGCCTTACATTGACTTTCCAATAAACAGAGGATAATGTTCAAACCCTTACCATCATCTACAGGGTGTTTGACTCTCTCCCCACAGAGGTTATTTAAACACTAAGGGGCATATTGATAACGAAATGGCACAGCGCAGCACTGCAAGCACTTTAGCTGCGCCATGCTGCGTAATTTCAAAAACGCAGGGATGCGCCATATTTACAGGAATACAACGCACCCCTGTGTTTTCCCTTGCGCAGGCGCTAGAAAAGTTGCCTAGCAACAGCGCAGGTACCCTCACACCATGGTGCAGGGGTGCTTGCATTGCAGGGATGATTGTGCTTGTGCAGGATGGGACACCTTATGCGACAAAAACAATCATAAATGGTATTTTTCTCCTTCTATGTGTGCTGCAGAATGCAGAAAAGTCTCTCCAAACTAAAAAACATGGAAAAGATATTTATAAAACCGTGCGACAAAGGTGGTGGGATTGTCATCCAGGATAAGACTTCTTATGACAATGAGATCTTGCGACAAGTTAGTAACACCACTCATTCTGACTCACAACCCGCTCTCTGAAATCAAGAATGTCATTCAGACCATCAACAGAGAAGTGAAGGAACTAGGCTTCATCAGTCATAATGAGTTCCTATATCTCAATAACAAAAACTCTTCGGACGCCGGTACTATACATTCTACCTAAGATTCACAAAAACCAAGAAATTCCTCCAGGGAGATCCATCCTCTCAAGCTGTGGATCTATCCTTGAACCACTAGGAAGGTACATTGACTTTTTTATTCGTGACTTGGTACAATACACCATAGCCTACGTCAAAGACACTACACATTTTATCAACCTGGTTGAACAAGAGCTATTTGACCTCACACATGAGCTCTTGGTCACCCTTGATATAGAATCACTTTACACCAACATGATGCAGGACAAAGCCACCACAGTCATTAAAACCCACATGAACAACTTCCCTAGCCCACACCAAGTTCCCACTGAGTTTATCATCTCACTCCTGGAGGTAGCCCTGACAAAAAATGAGGTATTCAAGATATTATGATATGATTAGCGCAGTATATCTAATGATAGTTTTGGTGTATTAAACGGTTCGAAATCCCCGATTATGTTTAGTACGACAAAAAGGGCCGAGAAACCGAACCGCCTCCATCTTGGATTACGGCTCTCTCTCTCACTTGGGAGTCACATGGTCTTTTCCGCACACCCTCTGCTTTCCCCTTTCCTTGCATTTAATTAGGAGACAGGCTGAGTTGCTGAGAAGCAAGGTCACATCTGCTAAAAGGGAGTATCAGGCAAATTCCTCCAGACCTGGGATGTGAAGGGAGTCACCCTTTCGACCTTCTCTGTAAAGATAGTAACCCTTTGTATGTGTAGCCGAAACTAGAAATAGGCATGAGCTCATTAGGGGCTCCAGGACTAACTGGTACTTTTCCACATATAAGGTTTTGTATGCTGTACTGATAATGTATAAAAGTGTGTTACTGTCAAGGAGCCAGCAGTCTTCCTCGGCGCACCTGATGGGTGAGGATCGACGAGGCTCCTCTATATAGAGTTCTGTGGTGGCTAATAAACGTTTGAACCTTCCACGTTGCCAACTGCTCCTTCTTGCGAAATATTGCGGGCCAATGGTAAGTGTGGCCCTTGGAATAATTATTTGGACACAACAGTTGGCGACCACGAAGGGACCCCGTGAAAGGGTCTTCCCCCCCAGTATTCGGGTGGTGGGATTGGGGGCGTCCTGACCGGTTGGCGGAAGAGGAGCTTGAGGATTTTCTCCCACCCTGCACGACTTTTCGGTACGTCCCCTGCTGCTAGTTACCCTTCACCGGGGTCCTACGGGCTTAACCCAGAAACTTGATTGATTTGGTCAGGAGGAGTTGGCAGCGGAGAACGAACATTCGTATCTGGGTGCACCCGGTGAGTATTGATTTGATTTTGACGCACGCGTTGTAAACGGTGCATTATTGGTAAAGGCACGCGTTGAAGACGGTGTGCTATTTGATTGATTTGAGAGCATTCGTTGAGAACGATGCATTTTTGATTTTGAACACGGATTGCATTTGTTTGAAGCTCGCGCTGGACAGCGGTGCATTGATTTGAAGGCACGCACCGGAGGGTGGTGTCTTGCTTGATCGGGTTAGCATTACCGTGGTTTGACTCGAAGTACGTACAGGTTGTATTTGATTTGAGTAAAAACGGCGCGCCGAAGGATTATAAAACAGATTGTGCGTGGAAGGACCCGCGACCTAGACTGGGTAGTCACAGGGCATACTCCTGACGGGGCAAGTCCTCGTTGGGGGCTGGTCTTAGTGGTGAGCCAGGAGGGTGGCCGGAATCCCGCGTGCAGTTTGGTGTTTGGACTGTGAACCAGAGTCGACGGGCTTGGTTCTCTGATACTGATTGTATGTGGTGTATGATTCGTGTTGATTGTTGTTTGTGTATACATGTCTGAAAACTAACAAAAATGTCTTGTTTTAGTAAATTGAATTGTTTTGGCTGCTGCTGTCGAACAAGTGACTCCAGACTAGCTGAGAGCCAACCTGCCCCGCCGGAGGGCAGTCCTAGCCATTTTATGTATGTCAAACATGGGATCTCTCCGTTGTTGTTTTGCACTCTGTGGCATAAGTATACCAAGGGCAATGAGGAGTTACGCTGGCCCAAAACGGGTTCATTTGATGAGAAGAAAATTGCGTTCCTACAGGAACAGCTGTTTTCTAGGCGAAGTAGGCAGGCCATGTTTGACGCTCTAATTGCATGGCAGAAGGAGGCCAAACAACGGCGAATGAGGGAAGAGAAAGTAGCCAGAGCCAAGGCAGGACAGAATGTTACTCAGAAAGCTATGGCCTATGACCGAGACAGAGTAGAAAAGGGATTGGATTGCATGAATCGCGAATTTCGACTAAAGGTTGATAAGAGCTATGTGACCCGCCCGAATGCAGAAGATGAAATAGAGGATTTATTGGACACCAGGCCACCACCCCCTTATGTGCCGCAGAGGATATATCCGGAGGTATCAGGGGCCTCGGCCCCGGCTCCAAATATGTCCCTGTGGGCCTCGGCTTCGGCTCCCCCGGCCACTACTACCCCTCCCTCCCTGCCGAACCTCTCCCGGTTACCGACATCTGTGTCTGAGGTTATGGCCATGCTGCCTAATTTATTGACAGCAGCTGCAGCCGGGACCCCTCAGCTGTCGCCGGGGTCAATGCCTTCCCCTTCTGTTCTGCCCTCCTCCTCCGCCAGTACCACGCCAGTAACAGCTGTGACTACTCCGATACGTCCGGCCAGTCTAACTGAGGGTAGGAAGTTGTTCACTCGTTCGGCCTTGGGAACGGAAGAAAGGGAAACTATTGCTACACAAGCATCCCAGTGGATGCGACATCCCATTTATACGCTTGCCGATATTTGGAGTACTAAGAGAGACTATGAACCGGTGATGCAACAGCATGCTCTGGAGCATGTGGCCAACCGTCTTATTTCTGTGTGGGAACAGGTACACCAGGAAGGGAAGGCTCCGGCTATATTATATGATATTCTTGATCAGGTCCATAAATCTCAATTGACGCCGGAGGAGGTGTACGGGAAGGTGCAGACTTTGGTCTCTTATAGAACTCGTTTGCAGTCTGCCACTCCCGCCGGATTCTCCCAGTTCCCTATGCGAGAAGTGCACCCTATCTTCCATCCAGAAGTTGCCGCAGTGGTGGATGCCCACGGTGTCGTTACCCGCCCGGGAATAGACGCCCGGTTCCAGGAACAATGGGTCTATACCCCCTGGAAACGGAGTGAGGTACTATCCCTAAAAAGCCAGTTGCCAGATCCTAGAAAAAACCCCACCGCATATTACAAGGAACTGACCGAGGCCGCCTCGTCAGCAGTAATGACGTTGGCAGATATTGAATTATTCTTTGCCTTATTAGTACCGGTGGACATTTGGTGCCAGGTACATGACCAGGACCATGTTACGGAATTTGGTGGGACATGGGATCAACTGAGAACCTGGGATAAAGATCGTAAACCAGGGAACAAGCCCCGACCTGAGATACTGATTTTGACTGAGAGAATAATAACTTATATGCATTCGTTGATCCCACCCAGGAAAGTAGATTGGGACAAGCTGACGGCCTGTAAGCAAAAGAAGGACGAGAGTGTCTCTGATTTTTTCACAAGGTTTGAGGGAGTGTTCATTGACTTCAGCGGACAGGACTTGGCAACGGAGGGGGGTGTACGTTTATTTGTTAATAGATTTGTAACCAATTTGCTACCTGAGGTATCGGCCCGGTTACAGGCAGCTGAGAGTACCTGGACGACCACCACACCCTCCACGATACTAAGCATGGCTCAGTATTATGAGCATCGGGAGAATGAGAGCAAGGATAGGACAGAAAGAAAATCGAAAGAGTTGAAAACACGAGTGTTACTGCAGCAAGTGGAGAGGGGTAGAGGAAGAGGACGAGGGTTGCAGAATTTCGCTCCAAGAGGGGCGGGACCGACGCAAACAGCTGGGCGAACAGACCTGGGCATAAATCAATGTGCTTTTTGCAAAGAGGAGGGGCATTGGAAAGCACAGTGTCCGTTGCTGTATGAACAGAATACTGCTTCAAGGGGTCGTGGACGGGGAAGGATGAGTGGGCATCGAGGTGGATACACGAGACAAGAACAGGCAGCCCGAGGTGAGAACAGTCAGAATTATTTCGACCAAAGCCAGGGTAAACAGTACTACAATGATGGACGTGTAACGGACGAAGACACCGGGTATACTCAAGCATAGGACAGCCAAGGGCAGAGTAAGGGGCATGTGTCAATCCCGATAGATCAAGCTGGACCTTATGTCCATGCACGATTGTTGGATGCATCAGGTAAGTTTTTGGTTGACACAGGGGCTATGAACAGTTCTGTTTCACGTGCCCTGGTCCCGGGGGCCGCTCTGTCTGGCCAGACTAATGTGTCCGTGGGGTTCTCTGGAACTCCGGTGGTGAGCCCCATTTCTAAGCCACTTTCCCTTACTCTGGGACCGGTTACGATAGAATCGCCTTTCCTCCTCACCTCCCAGTGTGGGGAAAATCTCCTGGGTATGGATATATTAAAAAGATTGCATGCCCGCATCTATTGCTCCCCCGATGGAGTTTACCTGACCATTCGGAATACCTCTATCCCCTCCATTCAATGTTTTTCAAAAACGGACTCACTACCTCCTGAGCTTGCACAACTCCCGAGGGATCTTTGGGCCCTGGGGGACACTGACGTAGGATTCCTACAAATTCCCCCGGTGTCCATCACCCTGAAACAGAATGCCAAATTGCCGAGGATCCCACAGTACAAAATAGCCCCCGCAGGAGAACGCGCTTTACTGGCCATTATTTCTGATTTGATTAGAACCGGGGTGGTGGAGGAAACGACTTCCAATATCTGCAACAGTCCCATTATTCCGATTCTTAAACGAGCCCCCGTACCCCAGTCTCCTGATTATGCTGATACCTACCGATTTGTGATTGATTTGCGAGAGATTAACAAGATTGTGGTACCCCAATATCCGGTGGTACCAGACATTAATTCCATTTTGACCATGATTCCTCCCACTGCGACATTTTTCTCGGTGATTGATTTGAAGAATGCCTTCTTTAGTATTCCCATACATCCGGATAGCAGACATTTGTTCGGTTTCTCATTGGGGGGCCGCAGCTTTAGATTCTGTCGCGCCCCCCAGGGGTATACCGAAAGCCCTAGTATCTACAGCCAAGCCCTAAAAAGAGTATTGGATTCTTTACAATTGCCGCCAGGTAATGTCCTATTGCAGTATGTTGACGACCTCCTTGTGGCCTCTGATACAGAACATGGTTGCCGCAATGCCACGGTTACCTTGCTACAGCATTTGGCCACTCATGGTAACAAGGTGTCACTCTCTAAATTTCAATATTGTCGACCGGAGGTGACCTACCTCGGTCATCTCCTGTCGAAGGAGGGAAGACGGTTGACTTCTGAGCGCATCACAACCATAACTAACATGCCTGTTCCTCGCACGCAACGTGATGTCCGCGCTTTGCTTGGTATAACCTCCTACTGTCGCTAATGGATTGCTAACTATTCTCTCTTGACTAAACCTTTCTTGTATCTAACTACGAAGGATGTGCATGAGCCTTTACCTTGGACCGATGAATGCCAGACTGCCTTTTCCGCTCTGAAAACTGCTCTTTGCTCTGCTCCTGTGCTTGGCACCCCTGACTACCGGAAACCTTTTGTGCTCTACGTGCATGAGGTGGACGGTTGTTCTCTTTCAGTGTTGACACAAGACTTTGGTGGTAAGCAAAGGCCTTGTGCATATTTCTCGGCGGTTTTGGACAATGTCGCCAGAGCACTTCCCAGTTGTCTGAGGGCTGCAGCGGCAGTGGCTGTAGCGATCAGACAATCGGAAGGGCTAGTCCTGAATACGGATCTGACAGTGATGGTGCCTCATGCTGTGGACGTATTATTAAACAGGACACAGACGCAGCACTTAACTAGTGCGCGTCTTACAGGGTACGAATTGACCCTGTTTGCACCTCATATAACGATCAAACGATGTGTTAACTTGAACCCTGCCACGTGTTGCCCCTCCCTTCGGGGGATGGTGGACAAGACATACATGATTGTATTTTTTGAACTGAAGAAGAAACCAAGGGCCGGATAGATCTAACTGACACCCCACTATCTGATGCCCAAGGAGAATTGTATGTTGATGGGTCTTGTTTTAGATTACCGGATGGTACGACAGCTGCGGCTTATGCGATCACTACCCTGCAAACGGTAGTCGAGGCAGCAAAGATACCATACCGGTCGGCCCAGGCGGCCGAATTGGTTGCATTGTTCAGGGCCTGCGAGTTGGGGAAAGGTTTGAGGCTAAATGTCTACACCGATAGCCAGTAAGCGTTCGGTGTAGCACATAGCTTCGGGAGGTTATGGGCGGAAAGAGGATTCTTGACATCTCATGGCGAAAAGATAAAGAATGGACCATTAGTTGACCGATTACTGGCTGCATTAACATGCCTAAAACCCTGGCCATAGTCAAATGCAGTGCACACAAGGTTATAGTTGATGATGTAGGGAGGGGAAATTTCTTTGCGGATAGAATCGCCAAAGAAACAGCCCAGTCTGACACCACTTCCATGTTTGTAGTGAAAAGAATGATAGAATCAGGGGTTTTTAACAACACCATAGACAGTGTGAAAGAGCTACAAAAGGAGGTGACCCCGGAAGAACTGACATACTGGCAAGAACAGGTGGGGAGGCTTGATGAGAATGGATGTTGGACTGACTTATCAGAGAGGTGTAGATGGTTACTGCCAAACGCATTTGTAAATGCAGTAGTAACTATGGCGCACGGACCTTCACATGTAGGGGTTCAGGGCATCTGTGCCACATTGGATCCTGTCTGGTATAATGTTAATATCCATAAGACAGCTAGGAACCTGGTTCAGCATTGCATGATTTGTCTCCAGCATAATCCTGGGGTTAGCATTCCCGTCTTGGTTGGTAATTTTGCGCCGCCCACCCTGCCTTTTGAAGTACTTCAAATGGATTACATACAGCTAGAGCGAGTTAACAATCTGAAATACGTGCTGGTGGTGATTTGTACTTTTAGTAAATGGGTGGAGGCGTATCCCACAAAGGAAAATACTGCCCTGGCAACCGCGAAAGCTCTGGTAAAAGAGTTTTTCCCTCGATATGGGTTGCCACGGGTGATTTGGAGTGACAACGGGACACATGTTAATGCTAACTTAGTTAAGTATGTATGCAAGGGTCTGTCCATTCAGCAGAATTTTCACGCAGCCCGACATCCTCAGTCAGCGGGTCTGGTTGAGAAATATAATGGGATTCTGAAATTGAAACTGGCTAAACTTCAGGACACGACGGGATTAAAATGGCCTGATCTCCTGCCCCTGGCCCTGTTGTCTGTAAGAACTACTCCCATTCCCGGAGCGGTATCTCCCCTTATGAAGTAATTTTTGGCAGACCTGCTAATGTGTGGGGAGTACCCCGGCCCAAATCCTTCAGGGACATCGACCATCCTATGTTGACTGATTATTTGTATGCTTTGACTAAAGATCTCCATTCCATTCATCAACAGATATCTGCCGTACTGCAGCCCCTGCCGGAGGGACCTGGACACAGCGTGGAACCTGGACAGTGGGTCTTGGTTCGAAACTACCAACGAAAATCGAGTTTGGATCCGCGCTGGTCCCGACCGTACCAGGTGCTCCTGGCAACGCGAACGGCGGTGAAAGTCGAGGGGAAGCAGCGCTGGATTCATATCTCCCATCTTAAGCGAGTGCCTCTCCCATTGCCAAGGGAGCAGCTTGACCAGGAGGAAGGCCTGCCAACTCAGGGCGAACCCAGCACTAGAGAACGACTTTCCCTGGACACCCGCAGAGAGGTTGAGGGGAGAGTGCTGTGAGCTTGGAAGACCCTTTTTGCGGCCACTCAATTGCTCAAAGCGAGGCATCTGGTCGGGAGCCCAGCTCCTCGTCTGACCCCACTGTGCCCGTTTTGTTTGTAAATCCTGAAACCCCTGGTCGGGATCGATATCACCTGCGGCCCCGGAAATAGGGAATCCCAGGTCTAGCCTTGGCGAGTGAAGTTGGAGGCCTCGGCAAAGACCTGAGGATTGGTAGAACACTGGACTGAACTCGTTGAGAGCATGGAACTTTCAGTAAAGCTCTGTTCAGAACGAAGGTAGAGACATTGGTCGGTTGGTGGGGGCCCAGGTGGAGTTTCCTTTCAACAAGGGTTGCGTCAAGTGCGACCCCCAACGCGAGAAGTTTTTATCTTTTCCCTTTTGGTTTTTCTGAACAATAGGAGTCTGCCTGTGAGGCTCTATACGGACACAGGAAAGAAGCACCCTCCGGCAGGTCGGACTGCTCGTAGCCCTTTTCCCGAGATTATAATTGGACTTTTAGTGAGAAAATGTACCCTTTTGCTCGTTTTGTCCCTGAAGAAGGGCGCCCCATAGTACCCCGTACCATTCCCCCCCATTTGCCAATGTTCTCCTCATGGAGCTTGCGTGTTAAAATTGTTTTCATTTCTATATTGATTGTATCATTTGTACTATGCTTAGGTTTGTTTATATATCTAGAGTTTCGCCATCCTGTGCACACCTTGATAGTGTCTACCCCTGCTCCTAAGGAACATCATTTCCAGACTTTTGCCCCCCATAAGGAGAGACACCGACAGACATATGTACATAATGCCTTCATTGAGATGCTACACCAGACACATAGTTCCACAAATGTTACTAATTGTTGGGTCTGTGGTCTTCACCTGTCAGTGATGCATAAGCAAGATTTGTTCATATCAATGCCCTTGTCTTATTTAGGTAGTTGCGAAGCCTGGTTCAAAATGTTATCCATGCTATATGAACACTACACTATAGATGAACGTCGATTCTCAGAGAAGGATTATGCCTTGATTTTAGCCTATATAGAGACACACCAAGGTTTTACTCCTAATGCTGAGGGGACGGATGGTACCCTTGATCCTACCGCCTGTATTAACGTATATACTGATCATGAGAATGATACCTGGTTGAGGGATGAAGTGTTGGATTTCATGACTTTTAACTTTACTGAGTATTTCAAGTATTTCCAGGAACGAAATGTCTCAGATGAGAAGATCATTCCGGTCCCGGTATTAAATACGTCCTCCTCCTTCTGCGTGCTGGGTACTGGACATTTATCCGTAGGATATAGTAGATGTAATTACACTTATAAACTACAGACTTTCAGTAGTCCCCCAACACTCACCCCTCCCAATGTTTATTTCGTGTGCGGTGAAAATGCATACACTTGGCTACCCAGAGGATGGGCAGGTCGATGTTACTTATCTTTTCTTTACCCACCGGTCTACATAGCTCCTTCTGATTATCATAAGTCTCATTCCTTAAATCGGCGGAGCCTAAAGGCCGAAGCCGCCAGTAATGATGCCACTGACCAGACTGATACTCCAGCCCAACACTTCGTTGACATCATAAAAGGGGCGTTGCCCATATGGGGACCCATCCTCAATAGTAAAGAAGTCCGGAGGCTATCTAGAGTGGTAGAAGGGGTGGTTAATACTACTGCAGGAATATTAACTAATATCACTGTGGAGCTCCAGGCGACCCGGCTTGTGACCCTCCAAAATCGTCTTGTTTTAGATGTTATCCTAGCTGATCGCGGAGGAGCTTGTAGAGTCATCGGCAGCTCCTGTTGTGTATATATACCTGACTCCGCCCCTTCTGTCCATTTAGCCATTCAGAAACTGCATCGGCTAGCTTCAGAAATTCACACCGAGACTGGTACTTGGTCTTTGTCCGGGTGGTTTTGGGATTTGGTGACCACCTGGGGATGGAAGTTATTTATGATTCTTTTAGGAATAGTGGGGTTCATTTTCACCTGCTGTCTTTGTCTACAGTGCGGGCCTGCTTGCTGTGCATACTGTGCCGCTCAAGTTCGCGGATCCATCCCTAGGCCCGAGCCCGTCCAAACCAGAATAGATACTCAGCGGGCTCAGAAGGAGACGCATGACTTAATGCAGATCGATGAGGGTATTTTGGAAGACTGACCCCGTTATTAGCTATGCTGCGCTAAAAGGGCCGTTCTGAGGTATTCAAGATATTATGATATGATTAGCGCAGTATATCTAATGATAGTTTTGGTGTATTAAACGGTTCGAAATCCCCGATTATGTTTAGTACGACAAAAAGGGCCGAGAAACCGAACCGCCTCCATCTTGGATTACGGCTCTCTCTCTCACTTGGGAGTCACATGGTCTTTTCCGCACACCCTCTGCTTTCCCCTTTCCTTGCATTTAATTAGGAGACAGGCTGAGTTGCTGAGAAGCAAGGTCACATCTGCTAAAAGGGAGTATCAGGCAAATTCCTCCAGACCTGGGATGTGAAGGGAGTCACCCTTTCGACCTTCTCTGTAAAGATAGTAACCCTTTGTATGTGTAGCCGAAACTAGAAATAGGCATGAGCTCATTAGGGGCTCCAGGACTAACTGGTACTTTTCCACATATAAGGTTTTGTATGCTGTACTGATAATGTATAAAAGTGTGTTACTGTCAAGGAGCCAGCAGTCTTCCTCGGCGCACCTGATGGGTGAGGATCGACGAGGCTCCTCTATATAGAGTTCTGTGGTGGCTAATAAACGTTTGAACCTTCCACGTTGCCAACTGCTCCTTCTTGCGAAATATTGCGGGCCAATGGTAAGTGTGGCCCTTGGAATAATTATTTGGACACAACAAAAACGACTTCATTTTTAATGATAAGCATTATAGGCAATGTAAGGGAACTTCCATGTGAGCAGTTTTTGCTCCAAACTTTGCCATCCTTTTTGCTGACGACATAGAAAAATCATTTTTCCTCAACCCGGTCAATCCCCACCAGCTCAAAATCAGAAGTTGTCATCGTTACATCGACTATTTTTTCATGATATGGCAAGGCAATGAGCAGAATTACACGACTTTTGCGCATGGCTTAACAACTGCCAACCCGACCTTAAATTTACTTACAGCTCAAACAATGCACAGATAGACTACCTGGACGTTAAAGTAAAACCTGCTGAGGGAGGGTTTACACAACACTGTACAGGAAGCCCATCGAACGCAATATGATACTCCACTACAAGAGTGCCCACCCATGAGCACTCAGGGACAGCCTTCCCTATGGTCAATTTTTGAGGATACACACAAAAATTGCAAACTCAAAGAAGATTTCCTTAGGGAAGCCGAGGCCTTGTGTAACAAACTAGCCAATAGAGGCTACCCCAGATCTTTGATGAAACGATCCATGAAGCGGGCTTCGTACTCACATGGGGAAATCCTACTTGAGCCCAAACCCAAGATAATCATGCCACGCATTGCTTGCGTAACTACATTCTTCCCAGCAAGCAACAAAATAACAAAATTGATCAAAAAGCACTGGCCCATTCTCACCTCTATTTACATCACCAATGAAGTACCTCTCTTTTCCTTTAAACGTGGGCGCAACATCAAGGACCACTTAGTACGAGCACACAAAATCTCGCGCAATGACAACACCGTGCAATCATGTTTAGGTCTCCCACCACTAAAAATACTAAGGTCTTTGAGTATGGTACGGTGACGCACAAACTTAATTTTTTTCTCAAACTGTAACTCAGTAAATGTAATCTACTGTATTTGCTGTCCTTGTGACCTAATCTATGTTGGACAGACCACTCAAAAAGTGAAAGCTAGAATAAGCCAACATAAGAGCAGAATACGCTGCCAAATCATCACTGCACCACTAGTCGAGCACTTTTTGGAGAAAGGACATTCTGAATCAGACCTCCGTTGGCAAGTCATCAACATCGTATGCCCACACAGCAGAGTCGGAGATCCACAAGCAATCAACAGACTGGAATGTAAATGGATCTTCAATGGCAGATCTATTGAAAATGGACTTAACACACTTGAGGAGTGGAACATGATTTTGTAATCACCAATTTCCCCCTCGTCTGTATATATGATGACCTGTATATAGTATGTACATAGTTATTTTATCCCTTTTACCATTTTATCACTGCACACACTGTCCGCCTTCATCTGCTGTCACTCAATGGTACAGTAATCTCTGGAAGGCCTAATGATTGTCCTTGCCTTCAGCTGTTCTTCTTTACTAATCGTCTACACCACTTTTTTCCGTCCTCGCGCCTTCTTCAACATGGCCGCCACTATCTGGCCACGTTCTCCACGTACGCTCCAGCTTTCAAAAGTGCCTATACTCACCCTCTCCGACATGGCCGTCTACCCTCTACCTTTTGGCCACGTTCCCTGTGCACATGCGCGAACTTCCATGCGCGCTCTAGTTGCCACTCTAGTGCCTCAACTTATCCTGTGCACTCCCTGACTTTACTCCAACTCAAGAAGACACGGAGGCTTGTCCCGGCTTCTCATGAGACCCTACTAACGTGGACCCTTTAGTAAGTGCCTCCTTTTCGCTGGGGTTCATTCGGTCCCCCTCACAAGCTCATTGTGCTAATTATACCCCTCTTGGTTCCTCAGATGTATTGATCACACCCACGCCTGCCGGGGTGTTCTCGCCCTATGTACACGGGATTTTGGAAATAGCTCACCGCTCCCTCCAGTTTTTCTGCGGTCCCCTGTGGCCTCCGGACTTGCAATAAGTTTTGCTCCCTTCTCCGCGCTGACCCGCGTCCCCTTACCCCTCACCGCCACCTAATTCCCTCATGTATTCTTTCAGGACTACACGCAGCCTTGCTGCCATCGGCACTCAGGACTCCGGCTCTCCTCTGCCGTTCTCACCCTCCTTCCTGGCCCCCTGTGGCCTCCGGACCCGACATCAAGGTCCTTTGTAGTAAGTCCCGGATTCCTTCAGCACACAACGCGGCTTCCCTTCTGGTTCCCACCGCCCCAACCTCCCTTCCTTTCTTTCTAGTATCCACACGGGCCCGCGCACACCCGTGATATCCTGGGTGTCCAACTCCTTGGTTCCCGTTCCCTGGACGAGCTCCCCACCATTCCCCGCTTCTATTATCTAGCCCCCTGTGGCCCCGTGGCCTGCACTGCATCTGGCAAGTATGTCCTACAAGTACCTCTGCTCCCGCACTTGCCTGCGTGCATCTTAGCTGCCGCTCTCACCCTTTCTTGTACCAGCCGTACTCCCTGCTCATCCAGGGCTCTGTGTTCACCATTAGTGCACCCGCGGCTACTGCTTTCACCCAATTGTGCGCCGTGCTGGTTTTACTCCTCCAGTGCTCCCGCTGACCCTTAGCAGGCGTCAGGCAGCCATTCCTTAGGACGCTTTTGGCATTAACTCCCACCACATTCGTCTCCTTAGCTCCAAGCGCGTTTGTCTCACTTTGTTTTGGCGCACAGTCAATTCCCAAATATGTGGCTTCTTCAAGCTTGCTCCCAGAATTATGTGGCTCTGTCCTTAGATTTACTTTCAAGGTCAGCTACTTATGAGCTGTTACGCCTCCCTCTAACTGTTCTATCTCCTTGGCGTAACGGCGTTTCCCGTGGTGGCAGCACTCTACGGCTACTCCCGGCTTAGCCTTCATCATCTGTGACATTTACTGCTCTTTGAGCCCAATTCTCTGGCTATCTTTCAATTCTCATTCAACAATTGGTTTTGTATACAATGTAAATGATCACTACTTGAGACCTATGGTTGATATCATGTCTTCTCCTCTTCATAGATTCTACTTGCTCACGCTCTTTCGTCCTGATAATGATCTCGCATTTATGAGATCGAAACGCCGTCGACCTTTTACAACCAAAAATTCCTTCATTGCATTAATTTAATTTGGGGTTTTGTTTATTGTTGTCAATGCGATGTAATTTGATTGTCACTAGCACCCCTCACTTCACGCACCTTCACTATATTCTTGTGTGAGCACCAGAACTATCATGTGAATAGCAAAAAAATTGATACTCCATTTATGCTGTTAATAAATGTCATGTCAACCTTGCGTCCCTGCATATATTGAATAACTAGTCCCCCGTGGACTTATTTCTTGCTTACCTGACTAATGCTCATTTAAATAATAGTAGCCTAGGCTACCCCAGGACCCTAGTGGTCTCTAGTGTACCATTGTTCCTTTCTATAATATATTCTTTAAGAAAGCTGCAGGGAAAAGCACCTTTGTGACTTCTGTCAGCCAGTGCAACTCACTGGGAAGCCCTCATAAGCAAAATCAGATTCCATATTTTAAGTTCCACTTGCTGAAGCACCCATAATGCTTTCCCTATAGAGGGTTCATCACAGCAATCCGCCCTTAAGTTCACCTATGCGTGCCGCTTTACTTCTCACAATGGCACTCAGATATGAGATGCAACAAAGTCTAACCGAGCAAAACTTCCTGACTACTTCTCTACCCAAGCATGCCTGCTTAGGACCATGAGTTGTAAACAAAAAATCAGAATGGACAACCCAGTGCAGTAACCATATAAATAGATTATTATCATATGAAATACCACAAAAAGACCTGCACAGTTGCTCAAAGCTGCGTGCATATCGAAAAACCATGAAGTGCACGATTTTCTCAACCTAATATAAACATATTTTTACTTGTACTTAAGTGGTTTTCTATTTACTTATTTACTTTTGAGCAACTTCTCCCGAAGTTTGGTCCTGAATTGTGACGTTTTTGTCCTGAATTTTTGTCCTGAATTTTGACCTTTTGTCCTGAATTTTCACACTTACCATCCTGAATTTGCACCTATGCCAGTTGGTCACCCTGGTTCAAACCAAACCATGAGACTGCATTTTCAAGAAAGCCTAATGCTGTGCCAAGTCAATATTTTTTGTTTTACAGACTCCTAAAATAGAAGATTTTTGGAGAAAAAAATAATCCCTGAAGCACAGGGATTTTTCTCCGTCTGCGGGGTCTATACATTTTTTTCCCTTCCTAGGTCCGCCGTGCATCTTGTATCTGGATTGGAAACAATAACATTAGAAGTTCCGATCATAATACGGTGAAATGTGATTGAGGCTCCATGACAGTTAATCTGAGGCTGCCCTGACCCTTAATAAGGCAGAGGAACCACATGTTTAGTGGGGCGAGATACACTTTCAAGTTGCAGTGGTTCTCCCATACCTCCAAACCGTAACTGACCCCCCATTTTTTAATAGGACAGGATATTGAGGGCCTCATTTATGAAAAGTGTTCCATCGCTGGGGAAAAACAGAGATGCAACACTTTTCATAGCGCCAACCTTGGAAGGCCATGGATGCGCCGTATTTACACTACGCTGCTACATGTCACAAAGGTTGCACAGATACATCAGGAATCCTGACGTATATGGTACCGCGGTAACAACACATTGCTGGAATGTGTTGGTAAACAGACGCAACTCCAACAATGTTTCATTAAACATGGGGCGAGTCCCATGTGAAAGGTCCTTATGCCTCGCTTGAAGCAGGCATGAGGATTTGACGCAGTGAAGTCGTAAAAATGGCGCAGTGAAATCTCATAGATTTCACTGCGCCACTTCTATGAGCCTTTATTACGGGGGAACAACCACCCTGCATACATTATACCAGATGCAGATATAATGTAGCGCCGGTGTTTAGAAAATGACTCATCTGCCTAGATGCATCACTTTGTAAATAGGGTGTAGTGTGGCGCATTGATAATGCCAGCGCAGCATCACAAAAAAGTGACACAATGACTGCATAAGCGCTTCATAAATAAGTGCCTGAGTTTGGTTGAAGAGAGGAAGTGGGACATGGACTGAGTCAAGCCAGAGAGTTGATTGGACAGTACACTGAACCTGACCATGGTCTAGGATGCAGTTGGAGGCCATAGTTTGGGTTTGTAAAGTTGTAGGTGGAGAGGTTTAGACTAAGGGTGGAGAGTCAGGAGTTAGCAAAAAATCTTTCAGATAATCGTTTTTTTGCACGTTACTAAGTTGCCAAAAAACAAACACCTTTTCTAAAATTGAAGCCATAACTGCAAGCACTTCCATCATATTTAGACACATGCTTTTAATAGCAGAGCAAACTGTGTGCTTCTCAGAAGCACTGTAAAGGTGGCTGATGGACAGAATTTCTCTTAAACGTCTCTACATGCCTGTTCCTCGTCTGTCTTTGTGTAAGAGTCGTAAAGATTTGAAATAAACACTATACAAAGTTACCTTGCAGCACATGACAAGAGCCTGTTTTAAAAAGCACTTCATTGTCCGCATTTACTTTCCCTAACCAATCTAAAAAACTCATTTTAGATTTACCCAGTTTAATCATGTTCCATTTATTGACTTCATAAGGACTGACGGTAAGGTTGGACTCCCTGGGATTCACACTCATTGACCTGGGACTGCTGCATATGTAAGCTGCAAGTGTTTAACTCCCTTAGTCTTTTTGTCAGTTTAAGACTTAAAAAGGACAACAAATCAGGCATCACAATTAGACTCAGGGGCTTATCAAGGGTCAGGAGGGAATGGGAGGAGTGCTTTGAGCTGTGCAGGCTCTCAAGCTCAATGAAGTGGGCTATGAAGGCAGATGGAATGCAGGAAGTGAGGGGGTTGCCCAGTGGTGCTGGATCAATTTTCAGAGTGGGGGTACTGCCATCAATGTTACATCAGTGAAGTAATAGGGAGTGTGAAATATCCAAGCATCACACAAAAACACGTGTAGCAAATGAGCCATGTCCATTCAGCAGGAGAGTGGTAAGGATGCGGTATGTGGCCAGTGGTGAGATTTGGGGCACACTTCTGCAAATATATTACTAAAGCATGGTGTGGTAGGACACTGTCATTTACAGCCAACACACTCTCCATTGAAATGGCTTCTAAATGTGCACAGGCATGCAGTTTTACTGATACAACTATATAGCATACAAACCATTACAGGGAATATTTAACTTTTCCACATCACCAAGTAAAGTGTGGGGATGTGTTTTGATCCTACTAAAATGTACTTCAATGTTGCTTTCTTAACTGTTGATTTAGTTTGAAATAATTGTGTAGTTCATCTACAGGTATGTACGTTTTGCTGTCTTAGAAAAGGCTTGACATCCTGCAGCCTTTTCTTTTACACTCCTTGTACCCAGCAAGATTGTCACATAGTTCAGTAGAGACAGAAAAGTAAAAAAACAACCTCCTGGGTAAAATAATAAGCAGCAATTTGTCAGTAGACACAGCGTGACATTTGACCCCTGTCTTTGAACACACACCAACGTGTGACAAGATGAAAACATTATTTAAAGGCATCTTTATTACTCATTCACCTCTGAACTCTAAAATCATTTTTTACCTATGTGTTTGACCTGTTTCCATGTGGTGAGTGTTCCTGTTAAGGTGTGTCAGCAGTTCAAATAATATAGGCGTGGATGTGAAAAGGGGGTTTTGTGTGCAGTAAGGCCCTTTTAGCTATCTGTTTACGAAATGCCCCTTGTGGGCCATACCAAAAGCTGAAAGGGGGTTTTAAGACTGCCTGTTGCTTATCATTGGTTAGATTTATTGTCACTCTCATTTGCTTGCGTCTCATTTGATGGTTTTCCTTCCTCTTTTTGTGTTTGAACCTCCACTCAAGCACAGCATCTTTACCATGCTTTTGATTTTAGATGACTTCCATGCTTCCACTGCTCACATTCAGGAAACAACTTTTTTCTTTTTCTTTAAGCATTCCATCCATGAGAGTGCATGTGTTTTCTTGTTCTCTCTCATGTGTGTATTGTTCCACTCTTCAAATACTCGACCATGCACACTGCATGCTGCCCCACCCTTTCCCTACTTGTTCTTTCCATCATGTGCTGCTTCTTAGTTTCAATACCCAACCCATTTCACTCAGTGCTGCTCCCCCACCCACTCTTCCCTTGCTCCCACACCCCTGGAGATCCTTTGAATAAATGCTTCTTTATTACCTTTGTCGCAGGCCCTGGCAGCTGCTATTTGCTTTGGAACCACTCCAACTACTATGTATTTATTTTATTTTATATATATATAGTGCACACTAACTTGGATAAGTAAATAAAAAAATAAGTATGCCTCCTGCGATCAGCATATAAAAAAAATTAACTCAATGAAATGGGTGGTGCGGCATGGTGCGCAAACATCTTCATACATGCGGTTTTATGTGGAATGATGCTGCCTCCAGCAGCATCATGATACATATGTGTTCAAGAGCATTTGAGGCACTGCGCCTATTTCCGTTTTTTGTTTTTTTTGTTTTTTGTTTTGGCTTTTTTAGCTGTTGCTGCACAGCATCAGCAGATAACAATAATAAAGCCAATATGCCAACAAGGCCAGACCTGTTGGTGTCCCCAATACTTGTTTAGAGTAAGTGTGGGATATGATTAGGTACGGTTGACGTTTCTTATCCCCAGGCATGATCTTTGTGACTGAGAGGTAGATTTAAAAGAACTGGCGCATCTCTGCATATTAGCAGAGATGCGTCAGCTAAATTGCGTGATGGAAAAAAAGGTTTGCGCACCATAAATGCGTCGCATTTACAATGCGGCGCACCGTGGCGCAAGGATAGACAGATGTGTGAAGCATCTTTTGGCGGAAAGGCAGCTCATTGCTGGAGTCGTGTCGTAAGCACAATGCAACTCCAGCAATGGTCAGGAATGCCTGTTCCCATCATGCTGCGTCACTCCTCATGCCTGCTTCAAGCAGGTGCAAGGTTTTGACGCAGTCGTGTCGTAAAAGTTACTCAGTGAAATATTGTAGATTTCACTGCGTCACTTTTACAAGGCTTCCTTGCAACAGAACGCCCACCCTGCATACATTATTCGTGACGTAGGTATAATGTAGCTCAGGGCTTTACAACATGACGTGTCTCCCTAGATGCATCACGTTGTAAATATGTTGCATCGTGGTGCATTGTTTACGACAACGCTGCGTCACAGAAGTGATACAACGGCGGTGGCGTAAAGTTGTCGTAAGGGGCTTGTAAATCTGCCCTGAAATGTCGTAGGTTACACCATTATGCTATGTTGCATGATTGAGCTTTTATTCAGCCACTTTGGGGCCTATTTACAAACCCCTTGCACCGCCAGCGCGTCACTTCTAAAATAGGAAAAAGAGACGTACCGGTGGCGCAAGGGACTTGTAAACAAGCTCCAAAATTATACCGGAGCGCAGGAACAAAGTGAACAAACTGAACGGAAACATGTGATTTTACTCTATTTGTTTTGCATAAAATATGTCCTTGTGTCCGAAATTGACACAGGATGGATTTTGTCCTAAAAAACATATAGCATAAAATGCAAAACTGTGTGTAAAACTTTGACCGTTCCACATAATTTTTACAAAGGACATTACTCTAATTTTGTCCTGGCTTGGGTATGTTCATACTGCCTTAAAGACTAGGGTGAGGCATTTTACCCTATGCTTTGTAGGTAGCAGGCTTGTTTGATGTCAACACATGCAAGGTCTTGTGTGCATGGAGAGGATGAACAGCGTTAGTGTGGCAAAGTTTATTGCTTTGTCCAGTCAGAAGAAGGAGCTATAAACGGACGGGATGCACTTTTTAAGGACCTAGGGTACTCGTTAGGAGACCCGAGTCTATCGCTACAACGCCCCACCTGCTGCCAACCACCCATTAACCATCTGTTGCTTTTCACGAGTCACCCGGAAGGGATGCCAGGATTCAGTTATATTCGACGGCATCTTGGAAATCTGCCTGGCAGGGGGCTGCCAGGCGGTGGCATTCCACGTCCTTCTAATGAGCTCAAAATCAGCATAATCCAAGAGTTTCGTCCGAGAGCATAAGTTGGAGACGAGCCTGAAATTGTCTAGGTGTGAGCTGTCCACATCAGTTTTTATTTTTGTTATTACTCAAGACAAAGGCCCTTTCAGACAAGAAGGTTATCGATAGCCAATGTATTATTTAGCAAACACTACTGAAAGCAACGTTGCTTCTTGTATTTTCAAAGAAATGAATTCATTGTTGCATTCTAGGCCTGCTCCCCTTACTGCATTCTTGGGATTTATATTGCCTCCTGTTCTTTTAAAAAGTCCAAGTAGCCACAGGGCTATGATTTCCTGCAGCTGGGAGTCACCATGCATCCTCGAGCTGATGAGTCACAGCTGGGTGTCATGGCATCCCCAGTGTAAGATTTAGCCTAACATGAATCCAGCCATTACTCGGTTTCTCATTACAAGTGACGTGGTATTTGAAAGGACATATCTTCCTGCAAAAAGCACGTGGGGACATGCCAGGAAAATGAACTAGAATTTGCGGCATACTTAAACTGTTAAAAGCATAAATTGGTGCAGTAACACAAATTTCGTTATGTTGCTCTCCATTTCAGATGTGTAAACTCAAAATGGCCTGGTGATGACGCAGTACTGTCTCCTGGATTCTCTAATACCGTGTGCAGAATTACAGTGCCTTATTACTGGGCCATTTGTAATGTGGCCCTTTAAGCTCCATCTGTGCATACCTGATTACCCAAGTTTACTTAAGATGGCTCAAACCCTCCTGTGGACCTTTTGATGTCTGCCCTTGACACATATCATGTCTCCAAGGCAACAATGGCTGCATCACCAGTAGGAAGTCCACCATTATGTGACATGCTGCTGGACCCAACAAAAACCCCTATCATAGCTCCAGGACTCTCTCCTCATCTCGCCAAATTAACTCTCCAAGTGATCCTTTATTGATCAGGCAGCTGGCGGATGCGCTTTGAAAAACAGCGGGTCATCTTTGCTTTTGATGAATTTGTGTCCTATTGCTATTCTTCTGTCTGACGTCACGTGAAAGCCACCTAGGTAAACTATTCTATATAAGCTACTACTGTCTTCCGATGCCTTTTCTCAATATTTCTGTTCTGTAGCCTTACTTGGTTGTGAGTACAATCTATAAAGATCTTGCTCTCTTTGCAAAAAATGATCCAAAGTAGTTTTCTAGTTCCACCAAACTATGCAAAATGGTACAGAACTGTTGCCCACCTCTCAGTGACCCTTACCTGTTGCTAGATGCCTCTGAGTAGGCCATCCTGACGCAGGAAATGGCACATAACAGGCTGCACCCTCCCACCATCACCAGTAGGTGTCAGCCTGGGAGGCTGTGGGGAGGTGGGCCATGCATTGGCATTGCGGCTGGTTGGGCAGTGGTGGAGATGGGAGGCAGGGCTGGACCAGCAGGAAACTGCGCTCAGTACAGGCAGACACCAGGGAAGCTGCTTGCCGACACTACTCGCCATGTTGCCCGAAGCAGCCACTCACTGGAATAAGAAATGTTTGCTGTTGCTGTCTCATATTTTAGTAAAATATCAGGAGTATTGAGCTTTCTGAAGTTTCCCTTTATTTTATTTAAAAAAAGGTAATGCATCCTCACAACTTCACACTCACCCTATATTAAGTCTGGCAAAATGGAATAAAGCATTACTGTGGACTTTCTAAACCACATGGGGGCATATTTATAAAATAGTGGGGCAGGGCAGCACAGCAAGTCACCTTGCTGCACAGCACTGTATCACTGGGAAAGGGCAGGAATGCACCTGACATTGCCCCTGAGCTGGCACCTACTGGGCTGCCTAGCGCAAAAGCAGACACCCTTGCACCATGGTGCGAGGGTGTCTGCGTTGCATGCAGGATATTTTTTGTGAAGGAATCGACACCTTCCTGCACAAAAACAATCCTCAGAGCCATATTCTTCTATCTATGTGTGCATGCAGCACACGTAGAAAGATGAAGTAACAAGGAGAAATAAAGATATTTCTTCTTGCTATGCCTCTACTGGAGGCTGGTGTCTCTTTTTGGTGCATTCCCAAGTTTACATGGTCTTTGCAGCACACGTAGAAAGATGAAGTAACAAGGAGAAATAAAGCTATTTCTTCTTGCTATGCCTCTACTGTAGACTGGTGTCTCTTTTTGGTGCATTCCCAAGTTTACATGGTCTTGTAAATCTGTGAATGCATCAAAAACATGGGGCTTGTGAGAGAACACCCATGCAATGCTCATGGAATGCCTTTCCATGGCAGAGTAATGCAGCACAGTGATTTGTGCTGTTACACCGTATTTTGCAGCCACTCAAAGCCAAGCAAAGTGGCTTAGAAAATCTGACATAAGGGTTTCGTCGCCCTTGTACCACGTTGTGTGGTACAAGAGCGACGCAAACCCGGTCACAAATATGGCCCTAGGTTTATCAGAGATGTCATTCTGTGGTAAGGAAGAACTATGTAAGCCAAAAGGAAAACTCTACGGCTCTGGAAACTGGTCTAGAATCTATTTTTCTGTAGTACAGGGTGAGAAGCACTGGTCCATGAGATCCAGATCCATATTTTCAAGGTCTCAAAGCAATTTTACATACAGTTAATATCCTATGATCTCAAAAAGTGGGGTAAGCTCACATTTTTGGGAGAAATTTATGATTAGCAACATTTTCAGACTGAATCTGTGCATTGATGACCCAATTCCAAAAACTGTTTGCGAGTGTAACTTTGATGTATATGCACAATGGCTGGGATTCTGGCTGTGAAAAATTCATAAATTATTCAATCATATGATGGAACAACACATGCATTCATCACGCATGCTTTTAGAACGCGTACAATACCACGCATGACCCACTACCACGCACGACCCACTACCACGCACCCCATTACCATGCATACCATTACAACGAGCATGCATCAGGACACATTGAAAGTGACATTACAACACATACACTAACCACGCATACCACTTCCACGCAAAGTTTTATAACAAAATTGTGGTATGTGCGATACTGCTTATAACACTGAAAGCTGCACCCAGGAAACAATTGGGCAGCTCAGCAGCTCCGTTTTGGGGATGGCTGCCACAGCGGCAGTTCAGGTCGCAAACATGCACTCTCACCCTCATACTTCCCTCTCATGCAGTTCCTGGTGTGCTTCGCTATTACAGCCGCTGGCAATAATTCTGGGCCGTGGCCACGCCTGTGAGACCGTTAGTTGCAGGTTAGTTTCACCAGCTGTAGTGCCCACGCAAGCGCAGCCTAATTTCCAAGGCTGCGCTACTCACAGGAGCTGCAAGATGACCACGCCACCCTCTCCTCACTGCAGCTACTGGATAATAGGTTTTTGTTGTACTGCGTTGTTCTCCAAGGCCATGGGGATCATCAGCTGCAACACGGGCGATTCCTGCTGTCTACCCTTTATGTTCATCCTGTTTCCGCATATTTGGACGGTGTTATAGGCCATCCAAGGAAACCTTGAACCAACGCTCACACCAAGGACACCAGACACGTCTTGCTGTTGGCCATACACTCAGAATTGGCATTTTAACAAACTTATTCTGCCCTTTCAAATGCTTTCTGTAGTTACATGTGTGCAAAATTGGATCATTGTTGGGGTCTCACTCTAGAAGCCATTGCCTGGGGCGCCAAACCAGCAGTGTAGGTGGTGACCAAAGCCATTTTAGTAGCTTCTCACCATCAGTCTTGTGAGTCAATTTATCCACCCCCCCCCCCCAGAGATGATCAGTCAGGGGGTCCTCTTTCACATCAGGGGTCCAGCCGGAGTGTAGGACTCCATGAAGTCCACAGTCAGGTTTAATGTCCGAGGGGCCTCTGATCGTTGCAGGCTTGGCCATGCCTCCAGAACACTAACATTACCCCTAACCCCTAAACTCAAACACTAACCCATAAAAATTAATTTAAAGTACTTAAGCCACGAAGCTATTACCACACATATGCTTTTATCATTCATGCCTTTACAACATTTGTTATAAAGGTGCACTCGTGGTAAAAGCATGTGTGGTAAAGGCATGCATGATAAAGGCATATCCGTGGTAAAGGCTTTGTGGTAACGGTCTTGCATGGTTATGACCGCATTGTAATGGCTGTTTTCCCGCCCCTTTATGCAAGGAAATATATTTCCAACCACAATGCATCTACCCACTGCAGCTGCCGGAGATGTTTAGGGATCGAAGCCGAGACCCAGTCAACGAGGGTCATTGGAACACTAGGGGTCAAATCCACCAGTGACCGGGACCAGCAGGCGTCAAAAACAACAGGTAGGGGCCGAGACGTGATAGACCTGCTGGCATCTACCGTAACTGGAAGTTTGGCCTCCGCACCCCCATTCTTCACTCCAGGTGCTTAGGAGGAGAGAGTATCATAGGAGTCTAGACCCTAAATTGCACCAGAACCAGGGGAACCGCATGGATGAGGCTCAAGGGGAAACCTCAAATAAGTTTATTCTTAATGGAGGTCATATGGAAGAGAGACAAATCTGGAGTTTGATGGGAGTATGAGACCCTGACCCTCTCCTCTAGCCTGCACTTCTGCACCCCTGTGTTGACTTCCATGCTACAACACACCTTGACATATTCTGATGTCTTTAAAGTAAACCACACCAAGAGGTGAATGGACACTTCCAGGCTCCTATCAGATATTCTGGCTTTTGGAGGAGAAATGAACCACGAGTTCTACTCTTTGGAGGTTGTTCATGTTTCTGCAGACCAGTAGGTTGTGGGTTTTTGATGGTAGGTTTAGGTGGAGTGGAAGGGGAAGATAAGAGGTAGGTTCTACTGTGTTAACTGCAGGCCAGTATGTTGTGTGTGAGGTGCATTAGAACAGGCAAATTGTTTCTGCGGGTCAAAAGGTTATTGGTTTTAGGGTAACAGGTGGGTCTTATGGAGTTTTCAATAGGACAGGGGTTTTTTTTGGGGGATGCGAAGTTGATTTGGGGCATTGGTATAACAGGTTCTGGGTGTTGGATCTAAGCAAAAATATGTTTTTAGATCTCAAAAAGCACACATTGCCATAGTAGTCCTTGTCACGGAAGGGTACTACTTTATGTGCAGATTTGCTCCTTGTGAATGGGTAGAATGTCTTCCCTCACAGTGAAGCTTTCAATTGGCAAAAGTGGTCGGGTGAAAAATGTGAAGGACACAAAAGCCGAGTACATGAAGAGCGATGGCTGAAAACACCTGTAAATAAGTATAATATATGTAATTTTGCTGGGATCATAGGTTCTTGGCTAACACCTTATCTAAAAACAAGACTCAAAGTATCCCAGTTCACAGTAACCCCCACCTCTTAAAGGGCAGGCTGAAGTACTCAAGGCTGATATAGAGAAGCTGAGGACCTCAGCTGAGGACTGGTAGGTCGGAGGTGTGGGGTAACAAGTGCTGCAGTGTTTTCTTCAGACGGGGAGTGTTGGGGTGGTAGGAATTGTGGTTTTCCTCAGTTTGGAAGGTTGAAGGTGTTAACATATAGGTGTTGTGTTGCTTTCTTTGGACTGATACGTTGAACTTGGGGTTGTGAGTGCTACTGTGTTTCCTTCTGACTGGTATGTTGGGGGAGGACTGGTAACAGGTAGGTGCTGTAGTGTCTTTCTCATGCTAGTAGTTTGTGGGTGTTAGGGTAGCAGGTGCTACAGTGTTTTCTTCAGGTCTAGTAGATTTGCGGTCTTTGGGATACCAATGTGCCTAACAATGTTTTTTTGCATGTCAGTAGGTTGTGGGTATTGGGGTAGCATGTAGGTGCTGCTGTGTTTTCTTTCGTCTATTAGGCTGGGTGAGAGGAGATCTTGATTTGATACAAATATTATTTGGGATAATTGTACCCATTTCAAGTACACTCGTACCAGTTGTCAATGATATTTTAATTGGTTTCAAAGACCTCAAGCTGTACCTGACAGTTGTGAGCTGCTCATCCATACCTGGTTACCACTTTGTATTCTGGGGCTTGGAGTTCAAGATTTTAAAGATCCGAACAAAACTTATCCCAATTCAAACCCTGAAGGCAGGCTGAAATACTCAAAAAAAAAAAAGAAAAATGTTATTCAAAATAAGCAGCATTAGCATATCTCATAACTCATATTAATATTTCATATAAATTACGCATGATATATAAATAGATGATTATTAAGCAGCATCGCAGTATCTCCTGCTTCATACTTCATATTAATATTTCATATAACTTGCTCATGAGATTTGAAAAGATAATTATTAAGCAGCGTCACAATATCTCATAATTCATAATTCATATTCATTTCTCATATACATTATTCATGATATATAAATAACTATTACAACATTATATAAAAAAAAACTCATAATGCCGTGGTCATATTTGTATGTGAAACTATCCCCGTCTAAACTGAAGTATTCAAAAATAGTAAATGGCCTAACTGTTCCTACCCCTGTTCCCAGCTTGACCAGATTTTGCTCAAATGCTTAATAGCACCCACTGTTTTTGTATATAGGTGGCCATAGTTATAAACCTTCCACATCTTATTACACCATTGACTCATGGTAGGTACTTTTATTGATTTCCAGTTAGAGTTAAAGTTAAGTTAGAGTTAAAGATTTAGCAACCATGAAGCTATAAAACAAAGCTGATTCAATTCCGTAGAGAGATTATGAATAGGGCTCCCGGTTTTATGGTATTTATTTTTTAACATTCCCGTCTGTATTTATCCATATTTAATTTTTGGCCATTTTATCTGTATTTATCCATATTTATTTTGTGTTTTTCGTATAAATGTAGTTGTAAAACTGTACATTTCCATATTTATTTAACTGATAGACGCGCACTCATACTTTGATGTCTGTCATGTTTTAGCTATTTAAGTTGCCACATATTACATAACAGTACATCCACTGGCAGATATTAAACTTATACCACAAATGTATGTTGACAAATGCAGTTATTTAAAGAAATTTCATCCCGTTTTTTAATTTCCCATGCTGTACTTCTGCTCAGCTGTTGGGCTAAATTATTGAAAGACAGCATGAAAAGTCACTGAAAAGAAGCACATTTTCTGTATTTATCAATTTTTTAAAATAAATGCAGCCAGAAAACACATTGTTTTCTGTCTGTATTTACCTGTAAAAATCAGTAAAAACGGAAAACAGGGAGCCCTAATTATGAATAACTAAAGGGGTGCCAAAAAGAGCTCCCAACGGAATCGCTCTGCTAGTCACCGTACTCATTTCCTTAAAGATACTGGCGAAGAACCCACTCAGTTTAGGACAAGTGAATACCATATGCAGCTAGTCCCCTGGCTGAGATCTACATCTAAAACAAGAAGCATCTACAGTGTGGTACATTCTTTAAAAATGTTACTGGTATATAGTTGAGCATCCATTTACAAAAAAAAGCTTGAACGCTTATAGTTAGCGTCTTGGATGGCTTTCCTGCTAAACTGATCATAATAATCCCAATGTGCTGTTGTAATATTATAGCCTGTTGCATTGCTTATTCTGCTAATGTGATTTGACATCAACCTAGGTTCGTAATATTGAAGCAGAATTCTGTACCAGTTGCCAGTTCCTTTGAGCCGTATAATAAAAAAGGCTTGATTTATGTTTTTCAACTACTTCATTCACCTCGACCGGATTGCTTGAGCATAAGTGCTTAATCTGAGTATAGCTGAAACAAAGGGATGGACTAACTGATATAATTTCATGATTAAGTGTTTGCCATGTTATAAAACTGTTATTTCGGAAAAAGTCCCCTAATCTGCGGAATCCTATATTCGCCCGGCGTACTAGTGTAGAGCGCCCTAAACTCAAACCCAAACCGGCACAACTATCTAGTTTCATTTGAAGGTGAAAATATGGATCCTTATCTTCTCACCATATATAAACAAAGCTTTCCACTACAATTTTAGGCGTTTTATAGCGTGTACACTTCGGTAGTCTGGGGATTGCTAAAAAAGGAACCAAATCTATTTTAGCAATTTTTAACATATTATCCAGTTAATAATTCTCTCCTACCTATATGTTATTCAACGTGAAATTCAGCCAGTTAAAAAGGGCAGCATGATAGTAAGTTCTGAAACAAGGAAGAGCTAAGCCTCCCTCTTCTTGAGTCAAAGATAGTACCGAAAGCTTGCCCTGGGTCATTTCGATTTCCGAATAAAAGAGCGAATCTCGCCTTCCAAATAGGCCTGGGCCAAAATTCCGTTCCGTTCGCGGAAATTGCGATAATTTGGCATTTTCGCGTTCCGCGGAAAGCGCGAAAATGTCAAAATTTCCGCATTCCGCAGCTTAGCGATAATTTGTTTCTTGCTCGCGCTGTAAAATAATACATTCTCGCGTGCGCGCGATCGCCTTATCTGAATCCCCGCGTTCGCCGACAAGTTTTCCCGATCCGGTCGCGTTCTCCACGAGATGTTGGATTGTTGGTAGCCATTTGCGCTGTCTCGTGACAGTTCGCACCCGCAGTAACGTCATGCGTCGCGCGATCACGTCTTTCTTCTCGCGATCATGCATCGCGAGACAACTTGCAACAAGATGGCCGCGCCCGCGAGCAACCGCATAGGTAAGTTGGCGAGCCGCGACCACGCAGAAAATACCGCGAACGGGCGGGAAAAAAACTTCCGCATCTTCGCGATATTTCCGCGTGTTTGCAGAGATTTTTAACATTTTCGCGATAATTTGCGAAAGTGAATTTCGCAAATTCCGCCCACCCCTACTTCCAAAGACTCAAAAAGCCTTAGCAAACTTAATCAGCACATTTGAAAAGACAAATAAAAGAAGAGGGCGTGCATTTATTTTTATTAGAGATATACGCCCAATAACAGTGAAAGGAAGTTTATCCCAGTGTTTCAGTAATGTGCAAGCTTTGGCTAATGAAGGTACATAGTTTAAAGTATATAAGCCAAAAAGGGTGCCTGCATAATTGTAGGTATTATCTCAGAGGAGCTATTAAAAATTAAGGCTTCAGATTTTGTTTGATTCATTTTATAGCCCCAAATTGCCGTAAATTCAGAGATCTTGTTGAAAGCTCATTGAACATTATCCTTGTCTGCCTCTAAATATAAAATGATTTCATTAGCATATAGCTTAAGGTTTGGTGCACCGCTAGCAGGTGGTTTAATAGCTTGATCTTGAGGAAGAGCGCAGGCCGGTGGCTCTATGAACAGAGCAAACAAGATAGGTGAAATAGGGAACCCCTGGTGAGTGCCGCAATTGATATTTATGTCTCCCGCTGGTGAATTAATATTGACTATAGTAGCCTTAGCCTCTGAATAGAATGTTTGTAGCAAACCCAAAAAGCTTACTGGAAATGTAAATTTGCAAATAATTGCAAAAAGGACTTACCATTCAACTAAGTGAGATTTTCAATGGTCCGGTTTAACATGGAATTAAACCGCACCTGCTCCAAGAAAATAACAAGAAGAATAGGAGATGGCCATGTGTCACAGGTAACTCACTGCTCCCTGGACTTTAATTTAACCTCCAAGTGCATGATGGGATTCACAGTACTAGTTCACATCTATGAGGTCTCATTGGCTGTGGTCCATTCCAATGAGTTGTAAAAAGAAAGCCCAGAACTGTGACTTGTATGTCTCTATCTTTACCATCCATGCCCCCACCTTTTCTCTGCTCCCTCTCCCCATAGAGATCATGGAGTCTTCGCGTATGCAATGTGGTACTTTTATACCACAGGTATGACACCTGATTCTTTGTAGACTCTCGGCCTGATTTAGATCTTGGCGGCGGGAAATACTGCACTAGAAACGTGACAGATATCCTGTCCACCGTATTACGATTTAATTGTATCCTATGGAGATCGTAATACTGTGGACGGGATATCTGTCACATTTGTGAGGGAGTATTCCATCCGCTGAGGTCTAAACCAGGCCCTCTGTCTGATCCATGCTCTGCTTCTTATTCCAGTGCTTGTAGTTGTTTATTTTTAGGTCTTGACCATTAGACAGCACACACGCTGTCTGTTGCAAGGCATATTGTTATCTTACAGTGGACTTAGGAGCCCATCCATTGCTTACCATTGATTGGCTTCAATGTCACTCTTAGTTGTTGACTCTTATTTGTTAGTGTGCGGCTTTTATTCCAATTTTTGTGTTTGTCAGTACCCTGGAGCATGAACAAATTTCTGTGTCCTTGCACTGCTCTTTTTTCCAGGCACTACTTTTTTCTTTTTGTTTGAGCATTCTATTAGAGCGGATGCATTTCCCAGCTGTCTCCCTAGTATGCTTCTCTTTCCCTCTCTTGACCATGTGGTTCTTTCCCCCTGCATAAGGCGCACCCACTCGTTGCACCCCTGCTTTCTCACCCATGTGTGATTCTCCACCCTTCCAGTTCCACTTTGCACTGTCTTTCTTGCCTGTTTGCTTTTCTCCTCCACCTTCTGTACTCCTCTTTACTCACCTTCTCTCCTGTTAACCCCTGTGCACTCAGTGTTTCTTCCCCCCTGCACCCTCTGTGTTGCTTCCCTCCATTCACACCCAATGTGTTGCTTCAGGCCCTCTTGTTGCTAAAGACCCCACTTGCCCTGTGTTGCTTCCACGCTACTCCTAGTTCATGTTGTGTCCCCCATCCTCTGTAACCCATGTTGCTTCCACCTCTCCAACCCATGTTGCTACCCCACCCTCTCAACCATTTTGCTTTCCCACTTCCGCTTTAAAAAAAAGCACTTTTGCACATTTTTTCTTTATTTCTTTTTTTATTTGATGATCCACATTGGATAAGGGAAGGAAAAGGAAAAAGAAAGCAGTCACACCATTTTGCAGGTGTGCATATATGTGGTGCACATGTCTACAGAGTGATACAATAGATTTGTTTTTCTTATTTAGCCATGCTGTACAGCAAGGCTAGAAGGTAGTTGCAAATTGAACAGGTGCCACAGTGAGACCTATTGGCCTTGCCAGTGATTGTTATTCTAGCCATATAATTGTTAAGCTGTATTGTGTGGATCTGTTACATACAAAATCGCATCTTGCAAAACAGTTCTCAATGCCTATATTAGCAAGAATTGCATCGCAAAAGAAATACAAATTGAAAAACTTCAGATCAACTTGTAAATTTACAGAAAGATTTTCTGGAGGAGTCACAGTTTGCACTAAGATAACTTTTGTTGTTTTCTTTATTCTGGGCACCTTCGGAGTGGCCTCTGTGAGTACACAAATGGCAATATATGGAAAGTGTTCTCATACAAGTTAGGTTTTGCAATTGCATGTACTTTTAAAATTCTTTTAGATTGTTTTCTGCTTTGGCATGAGCAGCAATGTATTAATGAGCTTGTGAGGGCACAAGTAAGAATAGACGTTTGGCTGTTTGAATGTGTATATTAACCCTTTAACTGCTGAGGCTCCTCCCCCCCCAGTGCTGTGCCCTTTATGGCTATTTGGGGTACTTTGCGCTTGGGGCTCCATAACTTTATTTCCACATAAGGTATCCACGCCAAATTCAAGACCTTTTTTCCAACAACCTGGGGACTCTAAAAGTATCCACGGTTTGTGGATTCCTCTGGAGGGCACAGAGAAAATATACAAAATATAGCTAACGTTTGAATTTTTGGGGAAAAAATAGGACAAAAATGTGCTCTGGATAAAAGTGTTTTTCCCCCCAAAATATGGCATCAACAAATGGTTTACTGTGCCAAACTCACTATCTTCCCAAATTTTCTACTGCAGTTTTGCCATATTTCCAAGAGGTAGCCCATTTTTCCTTTATTTTTGCCCTCAACCTACTTTCAGTTTGAAACCCAAGGGAGATCCAGAAAAACTATAGATTTTTGAAAAGTAGACAAAATTCCAAATTCAGCAAGGTGTCATATGTGTACAACCCCCAAGATTTCCCCAAAGAAACTAATTGTTGAAATATAGAAATAAATGAGTAGGAAAAAACTGCAATTTTTGACAATGTTTTCATCTGTAACTTTGTCACGATTTACAAAAACAATATACCATTAAATTTGCTAGACCCTTCTGGTTACTAGGATATATATGGTTTGTAGGTTCTTCAGGAACCTAAGGTGCCCAGAGCCAACAACTGAGCTGCCCCGTACACTGGTTTTTAATTGTTTACCGAGTATATACCAATTCATATGGTGAAATATGTAAAGTTAAAAATGGGTATCAAGGAAACCTATGTGTTTCTGAAATGATCGCAAGAAATGGAGTTTAAAAGAAGAGTTTATTTATACATCTCTGAATTTGTGGGTACCCGTACTAGCATATGTTTTAAATTGTATGTCTCCAAATTTCTTCTCTCTTACACACTGGCTTACATTTGGAAGACACAATTGCAGCAAAATCCAATTGGTAATAACAAATGTTGTACTATTTTATGCCCCCACATGTTTGCCAATCAAAATGATTCCTCAGTTGTGTGTGTAGGCCTAGTGTCACAACAGGAAACTGCCCAAAACACAACATGGACGCATCACATTTTTCCACTGAATACTGACCCTTTTTTGCAAAGTGAAAAGCTGTGGATTTTAGGCCAAAGCTCAGCCGGCAGCTAGGGACACCTAGCAAACTTGCACATTTTTGAAAACAAAAGACCTGGGAGAATCCAGGGTCGGGTGACTTGCATGGCTCTCACCAGGTTTTTTTTTAACCCAAAATATGTAGCATATCTAAAACTTTGACTAAAATAACACATTTCTGGGATGGAAAGTTCTGGAATCTGTGAGATGCAACAAACTTCTTTCCACTCAGTATTCCCCCAAGTCTCCCAATAAAAATGGTACCTCACTTATGTGGGTAGGCTCAGTGCCTGTGACAGGAAACGGGCCAAAACACAACAATGATATATCACATTTTCCGCTCAAATTTAACCCTTTCTTTGCAAAGTGCATAGATGTGGATTTTGGGCCCTAGCTCAGCCGGAACCTAGGGAAACCTAGAAAACATGCACATTTTTTAAAACTAGACACCAGCGAAATCCAGGGTGGTGTGACTTGCATGGCTCTCTCCGGGTTTTTGTCTACCCAAAATCCCTTGTGAACCCCAGACCTTGATTATAAAACATTTTTCCTTACATTTCTGTAATGGAAAGTTCTGGAATCTGTAAGAAGTCACATATTTCCCACCACTGTGATTTCCTACTTGTCCCCAATAAGAACAGCTCCTCACTTGTTTAGGTGAGCCACGAGACCACGACACAAAAAACCCTAGCTGCAGTTTTTTAGGGCTGTGCTGTGGAGTCACCCATGGAAACCTACAAGGGACATCCATTTTTCAAAACTAAACTACCAAGGAATTCCAGGGTAGTGTGCCTTTTGTGGATTTCACGAGACTTTCAATGCCTTGCAAACCTCAAACTATGCCTGAAATCACACATTTTCCTTATAGTTCTGTGATGGAAGCTTCTGGAATCCACACAAATCCACAAAATCCTACCACCCAGCGCTACGCCGCTGGTGCTGATAAAAACGCTGTGCCACATGTTTGGCTTTGACTAGTACCCACGAGAGGAACAGACCAAGCCAAGGCCAATGGGAGTCCCCCTGCAAGGGCTCTCTTTGGGCATAAAAACTATCTCTCTCTTAGTGGGATGGGGGCATGGCCATGGTGGGCAGCCCATCCCTATATGTAAAAAACAAAACTGGTGTCTAGTGAGCTTTCTGCCCCCGTGTGGGCAGGTTGGGGGTAATTACTTCCATCTGCCCTTCAGGGATCAGAAAGACTGTCACTATGGTATTTGGGGAGTGTGGGGATTGACATGCTCACAGTGGGCACCCCCACCCCTACATTTATTTTATGAATAGACCCTGGTGACTAGTGGGCTTTCTGCCCCAGGGAGGCAGATCAGTGGTAATTACTGCCATTTGCCCTCCCCCGGGGGCAGAAAGACTGTCTCTCTTGTTGGGGTGGGGTATGCCCATGATGGGCATCCTCACTCCTATTTAAAAACAAATCCCTTGTGACTAGTGGACCCTGGGGGGCAGATTGGTGGTAATCAACACATCTTTCCTCTGGGGTGGGGCAGGAAGACTGTCTCCATAGGTTTTGGGGGGGGTGGGGACATGGCCATGCCCATAGTGGACAGCCCGACACCTATATTTATTTTAAAAATAGACCCTGGGTGTCTAGAGGGCTTTCTGTTTCCCCGGGGCGGGGGGGGGGCAGATCAGAGTAATTACCCCCATCAGCCCCCCTAGGGGGTGGGGCTGAAAGACTCTTCTCATATGGGGCTGATGGAAGCATAAGCCCTTGCCCAAGGGGATCCTCCCCAAGTGGATGGATCTCTGATTTGGGATAGCTCTCCTATGGTGATCCCCAAGCAGGGATCAACTGGGAAGAGGGGGAAACAGCCATTACAGAGTGGCTGTTACCAGGCATAGCCTTTACGACATGTTATTTTACAACTCATATGCCTGTACCACGCATTCCTTTGCAATGAATAACATATTAAAGGTATGAACATTAAGGGCATATGCCTGGTACAGGTGGTAAGGACATATATGCATTGTAAAGGCAATCGGTGACGTTTGAGGAGACAAAGAGGCCCGGCTTCTGCATTAGAGGGAAAAAAAATGCAACTTGCGCATCTGCCTCGAAGAACTGGCTTGTACCCACGGGGGTAAGGGGGATTGCACAGGAGTGCGTGAGGTGGGGGTTTTTAGGCATGGTGCCATGGTGGGCCAGTTTTACGGCTGGATCCCAGTTGTTTTTTTAAGGGCTGGTCCCCGGGGGGGATTGTGCCAGAAGTCTAGTGTTAGGGCTCGGGGGTTGGGGCTGGTTTTGGTTTAAAGGGCTGGGGGCCAGGGGGATTGTGCTAGGATCCGGGTTTAGGGCTCAGGGCTGGGATCTAGAGAGTTTGTTTAGGATTTTCTGGGAAAACCTTTACCATGCTTATGCCTTTATCATTCTTGCTTTTACAATGAAATTCATTGAAAAGACATGCGTGGTAAAAACATAATTATTGTTAAATTATGTGTGGGAAAGGTTATGCATGGTAATGCCATTTGCGTTATAACAGCCTTGTTGTAACGGCATGCGTTGCAACAGAATGCGTTGTTCCGTCATACATCCCTGGGAAGAGATATCATTGTAAAGGGGAGTTTTTCCCCTTTTCAGCAATATCCCTCCAACTCCAATCAGTGCTCGAGAGGCTTAGACATGCGCATGAGCACTGATGGAGTGAATCAGCTCATTTTACTCTCACTTTAGTGTAATGGCGTCAGCAAGCCCTGCACACTGATTGTCATTGCTATAAAGAAAACATTCTAAAAAACAAATTAAAGGAATCTCTCTCGTTCTTTGCAACAGAGGGGCCTTATTTATGTCCCCAGTGTCGGCCAATGGCCGACAGATGCACTGGGGAGTTAGAGGTTAATTAAACCGACATGAGGATTGGGTTGGTGTTAGGAAAGATGTCTTTTAAGGACGCCATTTACCAATTAGCCCCTGTAGCCAAACATAAGCCAGAAAATCCAATTCTCAAACTTTATATTTTACATATACATGACAAAGAGGTAAATGTACATTTGTATTATGTATGTAGTGCCAAAAAGCTCCAAAATTATCAGGCCCACCAGTACATCCATTATTCTATTTAGGCATATTTGCTTAATTTACCCAGAGTGCAATATATTGACCACACGTTGACAAGACAGCTGTGCTGCTTCCATTTACAAAAGCTAATGATTAGTAATTAATAAGAGAATGAAATGTTCTTATATATGGTATGTAAGTTGTGGGTGCAATATTTACTAGCACCCTAATGTCCAAATACTAGTTTTATTGTATGATATGCAGCATATATTGTGTACGTAAATTAAAAAGGTGGACAAACAATGCAATGTGCAGCAGCATACATCTGGCTGTACCCTCATGCATGAAATAATCTTTGAGTTTTATGGGTTTTTTTTCAGTTCAACAATGTTTGTATATTTAAATACAGTAAGAAATAACTGACAATAGAATACTAAGTACATAATATCTGAATTAGCATGAAATATTGTCATCGAAATATAATGCAAATAAAACTTGAATAAAAAACTGTTGTATAAAAATCTAGTAACGCTTGTAATCAGAGGGAGTAATAAACAGTATTAACAACTAATAAGGTCAATATTGATAGTAAATAAATAAACAAGGTAAGCAGGCAAAATCATATGAGCATATGAGTACTTAAGGGGGTTTCCAGATGTCTTTCGTGACCCATGACACTTGAGCAGCATTAGTAAGGTAGGTAATTAATGGTTGAACTGAATGTGATATCCCCAACATGTGGGGGACGTCCCCAATCTGCACTCTGGTTTGTGATTAAAACATTTAAAAAGTAATCAGTGTAGTTCCCAAAACTTTCCTTTAATTTAGTTGTGATGTCTTTCTCATTTCAGTTTAAAGTATCCAGCTTTTCAATTTGACAATACTTCTAAACACAAATATGCCCAATGCATTTCGGACTGTGCCCTTCGTCAGAGGCTAGGTCCTCGTCGGTATACCAAATAAACATCCATCCCGTATTATTATCCTAATGTTGTGTGAAAATAGGCGTTTCGGGTTGTCAGTAATCAATGGCTGTCAGATGATGCCAGATGTTCTCCCTTTTAACAGCTAATTGCAAAGGGGTATGTGTCCAGTTTGTGGGTATGGCAATCTAAATTGCACTGGATATCAATTAATTTAGAAAGAGAATACGTGTGCAAGAAAAATGTATAACAACCACCCAAAATTATGTTGCTAAAGGAGAATGGAACTGAGTGGCCAGTGATATGCTTAGCTGCTTGCCACATCTGTTTCCAAAATAGATCCAATTTTAGGACAATCAAAAGATATGTATAAATGACGTAGGAGATTAATTAAAAAAAACAACTCGTATTGAGATGTAACATGTTCAAGTGCACTTACTCATTTTGGTATTCACAGAAGGCTCTTACTCATCAATGAGTAAGTGCCTTCTGTGAATACCAAAATGAGTAAGTGCCTTCTGTGAATACCAAAATGAGTAAATGGTAATAAGTTTAGGATTTTGTCTTAAGTTAGTTCTGTGAATCGGGCCCCTGAATCATTTCCTACACTGGCTCAGTAATAATTGCCAAGGACTTACTTTCACCCTCACACACAGTAGAACCTCCATCCTTTTCCTTGATCTCACCATTCACCATTTCAATGGTGAATTAATCACTATTCTATACAGAAAGCCCACCTAATGAAACAACTTGCTCAAGTATGAAAGCAATCATCCACATGCCTTACGTGACTCTCTCCCTTACTCGCAATTCTTGCGGACCAGGCGTAACTGTTTCCTCAAAGAAGACTACTTCCACAAAGCTTCTGTCCTTTCCACAAGCTCCTCGCTCGTGGATACCCATGAAGACTCGTACGCACTGCACTCTAAAAGGCCTGGTATTGTCCCAGGGATATTCTCTTATTCCCCAAACCCAAGACCAACCAAAATCGCATGGTATGTGTAGGAAGGTGGAATCTGACTATATGGTTGCCCCCAACTTTTTGCCTGGTATTTGGATGGTTTTTGACTAGTCTGGCTGGGATACTGCTATCCAGGACCCCAGCCTATCTGCTTCTTCCCTAAAACTGATGTGAGTACCCTAGGTACCTTCCAATTGGATACTGAGGACACCCTATCAGCCCCTTGTAGATGGTACCCTAGGTACCCAGGGCATGGGTCCCTCAGAGGCCTACCAGGGGCTGCAGCACTTATTGTGCCACCCCTGGGACAGCCATACCAAATGACACCACCAGACCACTACTGTAGTCTGGGTAAGGTGGTGCTTGCACTCCTTACAGGGATATAGGTATCCTGTATCCCACTTAATACAACACATATATCCTCATAGGTCACCCTTAAAGCAGGCCTTGCTAATCCTACAAGGCAGGGTGCTGAGATATGTGCGAGGGGGGACCCCTACCTGAGTAGGGCCCCTCTGCAACCTTTGTAAAACCATTGCTGGGTTGTTTGTAGTGTAGCCATACCATATACTCTTAACCGCATTAGAAGTATATCGCGATAGCGTGATAACTTGAGAATGGCTACACAGAACCATATCGTGTTTGGTGTCAAACATGTAGGAATCATACCCCCAATCCAGCCATGGGACTGAGGGCATGATTCCTCCCTGCTAGAGGGGCGATATGGGAAAAGCGGCAGAATTTAGACACCAATTTAAAAGTGCACACATAGTACAAAATGGATGCTACCCGCCACCCACACGACTCTGGCTGCCTGTTGCTGGGCAGAACTCCAGCCACGGCAGCTGGGCAATAGGGATCCTGTTACAGGCGGTGTTCCCACCTCCCCAGACAGACTATGTGGATTGGAACTGGGCACCATAAGATGCCTTTCAGAGTTGCATGTAGCCTTCCCCAGTGCCTACATTCTGCATACACCGCCTGGAACCAGTTCAGGGGCATCCTGTCCCCTGCCCTGGTGGGAAACACACAAAGGGGAGAGGGTGTAGCCACCCTTTTCCCGCCTGACCTCTCATTGGTGGGCTCTGATCTGGACACTCCCCTAATCTTTGGATAAAGGTGAATACTGGGTCCCCAGAACCTCAGATTATTCTTGAACTTCACAGACTTGAACTTCAACTCGCTGCCGCACAGCTAACGGAAGAGATCTCCCTTGGGGTAAAGCAGTTACCCCCCTGCTTGGCAGGCACCTGAAACACTGCAAGTGACCCGGTTGGAACCTTGCTGCTCCTACGGACATCAACAACTCTTTCCTACCTTGAGGTGGGTTTCCAGGCATCCCAGAGGCCAGTGAGTGTGCACAGCAAAGCTCAGCCCCGTGGACCCTGTGGGTGCCGAGATCCCCAATACCCCAGGACACCGGCCACCTCTTGCACAGCACCCGACCCCGACAAGTGTGGAAGTTGTGTATGACCCATTATTGAGCCAACCTCTCAGCATCCTCTGTGCTAAAGATCGACACCCTAGCCTGCTCCGGCGATCCGTGGGCGCATCTTTACGCACACCAAATTGCTGCCTCCTGCAGTCCCTTGTCTCTCAACTTGTGGGCCCTAGCGGAGGTCAATCTTCAATTCCAAGAGTTCCCCTGGTTGCTCCAGGCCTGTTCTTCAGTCTCCTTGCTGGAGACCTTGCTCAGATCTCGTGGGTCTGCACCAGTAGCAGTTTTGTGTTTCTTGCGTGGGTTGCAGTTGCCAAGGCTTAGTGGATCCAATCTGGACACTAACACCGCAGCAACCCTCATCCTTTATGGGATAGTCACCTTCCAGAAGCTGGCCTTCCTTGACACCTCCTGGACTCCGTGGCTGATGATCCAAGCTACACCTCTTCTATCTGGAAGCACCCGACATTGAAGGGCTCCTTCCCTTGAGCCCCCTGGTCACTGTGCCGTGACCCAGATTCTGTCCCCTCTGCTTTCAGGTCCTTCTCTACAAGATCTACATTTTCATTCTTCACGACAACGACGACGCTTCTTGCTAGTAGCAGTTCTTCACGTTTTGCCATTGAAAATCAGCCCGCGACCCGACATCGAAAACGACCTATGCACCCGGCTTCCCCGGGGCAGGTAACAGTGGTACCTCGGAACTCTCGTGGGTGTGGGCCCTTCAAAAGCTTAACTCTAAAGTATTGAACTTGAACTCCTGCTAGAAGTGTTTTTAATCTTGTAAAATTCAACCGCGACATTCTCCATAGGCTTTAATAGAGATCCCGACAGTAGCTTTAGCCACTGCACGCGTCTCCCATGGGTCCCCTTCCTCACTACCTTGGGTGGATTCACAAGGGGCCAGCCACCCTAAATGCCCTAGGCATTGTCTGTAGAATTGTCATGGTTCTTATACCATTTTTTTGATATATGGTTTGGTCCCCCCCGGGGCCCTGTGATTCCAGTGCTATTTATTGTAACTATCAATGCTTGTTTGAATTGTATCTTCACCTCTAGCCTCATAAAGAGACTAGTGGGGTTATTCCTAGAATAAATACATATATTTTATATATATACCTGTGTAGACTACTCTTTCATTTGGTTATTCAAGAGGTTATCTATGGTAAAACAATAAGCTTAACACTCCTTCAGGACTTAACCTGAAGGCTGCTCTCCACAGCTACCACTAGGATAGCTTTCTTTAAAGGTTGTCTTTAACCTATCACCATAAGAGTCGAATTGGACTGGTACAAGGTGTCACCTATAACTAGAGGACAGCATATGCCAGGCCAACTTCTCACAGTATGCATAGCCACCTTTTCCCCAGTCTCAAATACCATTCGCAAATGCGTTTTGAAACATTGGACTATATTCAATGCCGGCAACATGAGAATCGAACGTCCACTTTTCTCATTTTGAAAAAGTCGGAATATAAAAGACCACCTTGTCAGAGCTACTCTCCCCTACCCTAGACCTGCATCCACACTGAACGAACTGTGGGGGCTTGACCGCCTTATAGGGCATGCTAAATGTGGCAATTGTAGTGTATGTGATCTCACTATTGAAGGCAAAGAATTCACATTTAACATTGTTAAGATAAAGTCAAAAAGTTTCACCAACTGTAATTCTTGTAATGTATCTATTTAATTCAATGCACTTGTCACAAAATCTACATTGGCCAAACTACCCAAAAAGTGCGACTCCGGATTTGCCAACATCGCAGCAGGATCCGCTGCAAAACACCCAATGCCCCTCTCGTTGAACACTTCTGTAATTTGGGCCACAGTGAAGATGATATCAAATGGACTATAATCAGTGTGGTCAAGCCCCCACTAATATGCGGAGATGTTGGCAATCTGCTCAACAAGGAAGAACTCAAATGGATTTTGTGCACTTAAAGTATAAAAAATTGACTAAATAGAAATGAAGATTGGACAACCCTATTGTAATATCTGACTGGTTACCATTTTTCAAACCTTTGATCCATTCCTTGCCGTTACTTGTTCATTTTTAATATGTCGGCGCATACTTGCATGGTTAATAACCGCTGAACTCCATGCTGTTCGTTTCTCTACTTATCATTTCCATTATTTTTTCTATGTCTTATCTTAGCTCTTCATGTCACTCATTCTGCTATTGCTATCCCTTTATTTCTCTGTGAATCGCATGCGCTTGCAGTCACATCGCAAGTTGTTTAGTCACTTATTGAGCGTCTCTACTATCCAGCCCACCAGTCAAGTCTGGCCGCTTGTCCCCACACCTAATATGGCCGCCATAATTTCCTTCTCTAGTGCACTATTACCGCGCGCGTCCTCTTGCGGTATTTAAATCGCTTGGCGCGCACTTGGCCCACGTCTGCCCATTGAGCCACTGTGCACCGTGCAGACATCGCTTGATCGTTTCTGGACCCCGCACGCATCAGCACCGCTTGCAACTGCCGATTCTAGGTAAGCCCACTACTGCCTGCTGGCCTTCCTCCCCAGTTGCCACCACGGCGCTCACAAGTAATGCCATCTCCTTTCTCCCTATCCAGTAATTTAATCCTTCCACCAATTACCCGGGAAGCCACTGCACTTCAATTTTCACCAGCCTTCCTACAGGTAAGAGCCGCTCCACTCTTGTTCCCGTTGCCCCGACCCCACTCCGCATTCATTACCATTCTCTACCCGTAGGCTTTCACCATCAGCCTGGCCATCACTTATGCCACTGCTGCCTACAACTTCCCACCATGTAGTCCCATGAAGTCTGCCATCTGATTAATGCCGGATGCAGAGGTAACTTGATGCTACACCCGCGTTGATGCTTACTTTAAGAGCCTCAACCAGACTGGGTCATCCATACTAAACCCCTCCCTTACTTTCAGGCCATCGTGCTCTCCTCCATGGTGTTGATCTCGTGCTAGTACATACCCCCCTGCCACACCAACTGTGGTAAGTTTCTCATCCTTTCCGACCTGGCTGTTAGGCGTCCATACCACCCTTTGGGACAGGGCGTAATAACCACTTTTTGGCCTCCTTTGCGACCTTCAAGTGTCTATTATTCTAGTGCCACCCACCACGATCACTTCCTTCACTGGTTATGCTACAATATTTATGCACTCTTCACTGCGCTATCTGTACTTTGCATCAAAGGGAGGCTTCCCTATGTATTACCGCATTCTCAATTCATGTTTCTTTCTTCTTTCTTCCTCTAATTTCCCCCCCCTGAATTTGTGTAAAGTTGTATAGGCTGTATGTCCTTCAGGCATTTATCTGTTTTGGTCCTGATGATGATCCCATTATCCTTTTAAAAGGGATCGAAACGTCGTCATCTTGTTTGACACCGTGCACACAAATTTATTTATATGTAATGTGTAACGGTTGTGTTTACTATCGCGCTTGTTTAACCCTTCACATTTACAAACAAGCCCTGTGCCTTGCCTGATTGTTTGTTTCTTTTGTTCACCTACATGTTTTTGGATACAGGGCTGTGTCCCACTTTATCTGTGTTTCGCTTGATCCTCATAATTGTTGTTGATTAAATCTTACTGTCCGGCTGGACAGTAGCAATATAGAGCTGATTTAATTATATTTTCATTTTGTTTTCTCATCTTACCTTCATCAAGGACCACTGTTTTAAAAAATAAATGCGATGTCATTTCAACCTTATGTCCCTGCATATATTGCGTAACTAGTCCCGTGGACTTATTTATTGCTTACCTGACTTATTCTCATTTAAATAATAGTAGCCTAGGCTACCCCAGGACCCTAGTGGCCTCTAGTGTACCATTGTTCCTTTCTATAATCTAGGTTACCCCTGGTCCGAATACTGGGGTCCTCTTGTTCTTGAGAATATAGCTTTCTTAAAGAAGGCACTGTCGATACACTATTACATCATTTATTTTTTACGCCTTGCTCATTTCTACAAACACAATATACATCTCAAGCACTGCTCATCGCACTATGTGGCTCTCCCTAAAACCTTACACCTAAAATAAAACATGCAAACATTTACAATTACTACTGTAACATTCATGTAACAGTTGAGTGTCATTCAAAATGTCATATGCATGATGTATAGATCCCACACATAAGCACACAGCTAATACAGAATAGTAACACATAGGCAAGGGAGTGGCCAGAAAATTAAAATAACTCCCACTTTGAACTAAAGCTCTTATGGCACCAAGAAAGCAAAGTAAGTTATCACAACCCTCCCCAGAAGAGCTCTCTTGTCCAAGTATCTAGCCATTCATCATTCCCTCAAACCCCTGATATCCACCATTTTAAATTTGCATTCTGTCATCTATTAATTCTTTCATCCATCATTCAGTCTTTCATAATTAATTATGTCCTTCCATCTGTGTGCCCATCCATATCCAAACCTTTTCAAACATTTGCAAGTCTTTCCATCATCTATCCTTCCTTCCACCCTTTCACTCATCCATCCATCATCCATCCATCCACTCTTTCACCCAATCCATCCTTTCACTCATCCAACCATCCATCTATTCACTCATCAATCCAACCATTTACCCTTTCACCTAATCCATCCTTTCACATATCCATCCACTCTTCCACCCATCCATCCATCCCTTCACTCATCTATCCAACCATTTACCCTTTCACCTATCCAGCCATGCTTTCACTTAGTCATTCATCCACCCAGTCACTCATCCATCCACTCATTCACCCTTTCACTCATCCATCCACCCATTATTTCTTCCAGCTCTCCACCCTACTTTCACTCATGTATGCATTTTTCACTCATCCATCTTTAAATACTTCTTTTCACTCATCCATGCACCCATTCGCCCATCCATTCTGCCAATCATTTATCCATGCTTTCACTCATCCATCCATCCATCCTCCCCTTCTGTCTCCATTCCCCTTTCACATAGCCATCCATCCTTCCATCCACCCTTCACTCATCCACCCACCCATCCATTTAGTCATCCACTCATAATTCCATCAATTGGCCCTATCACTCATCCATCATTTTACTCATCCATCCATCCTTTCTCTCATCCTTCCACCCTTTTACTCATCTATCCATCCTTTATCCATCTACCCTCCCTTTCACTTATCAATTCATCAATCCATCCATTATTTCTCTCATCCATTCACCCATTCACTCACCCATCATCCACCCTTTCACTCAGCCATTCATCCTTTCACTGATCCATCCACCCTTTTACCCATGCATCTACCCTTCCACCCACACATCCATCTATTTTTCATCATTCATCCTTCCACTCACTCATCCATCCCATCTCTCATTATCCATCCATTCACCCTTTCACTCATCCATTCATCCTTTCACTAATCCATCCAGCCATTTATCCATTCCTTCACATACTCACCCACCCACCTTTTCACATTAATTATGAGCTGAGCCTTTGTCTACTGAGTTGCAGACAGAAAAGGCCCATCAAGAACTTCACCCCTAAAGCAAGGGGTGGGGTGGGGGAGGGTTCACTATGCCCCTGCACATAAGCAATCTGAAAACTTGGAAGTCATGAGTCATGCATGATGCACAGTGCCAGGACGAGAGGTGACTTTGACATAGGGTTGTTTCCAAGGCTTTAAGTGGGGTTAAAAAACTAGGGGTCTCTCCAAGGAGCTTATCTGATGTAATTAAGGGCGTGGCTTAAAACACCTAAGCTAAAAATATGTGCTGAGCATGATGTGCTGGTATTTTGCGGTTTCTATCATTGCATCCAGCATCATTATACCTACAACAAGCCATGACTATTGGCTTTGTCAGTGGGTGTTAATTGCATAAAATAAATAAAAAAGCAGCAACAATGGCTTCGTTGTATATAATATTTAAAATGCTTCAGCTCTGAAATGATGAGACTGTCAAAGAACTATAACCTCTTCTTTTTAACTTCTTTCGCCAGCTTCTTTTCATGAACTGGCACAAAGCAGCATGGGCGTTTTTGTACGATTATTTTTGTACATTTTTTCCATCTAACAGAATGCCCTGTCCTAGACCTAGGCAGGAGGAGTCCACCACATGCTTTACTAGTCTAGATTGGCCCATTGTCCTTCTGTATGTGACAATCAGCGGCAGACAGAATAACAATGGGGGGGGGGCTGCTCTTGTGCTCCGAGGAGGAGTGGCAGGCTGCCCCATTAGGGAGCTGATTCTTCTCCCAAGGGGACAAGTCTGCTCCCTGCAAGGCCCAAAATTACAGACAAAAGGCGTCCATAAATGGGGGCTTAACGGACAACAGGACGTGAGGTCCAAAATACGGACAATCCGTGAAATTCACGGACGTTTGGTCACCCTAGTTTGAACTATGTGTGATATGAGAGTGCCACTAGAGATGAGGAGTATTCCATGGCTGACCGAGGGTATTGTTCACCTGTGAACACCTCTGACTGAGGGGATTGTTAGCTCACTTACCAAAAAATGAAAATCTGCACATGGAAATATCAAGTCCCATTGACATATTTTAGTAATGTCAGGGACTCTGTTGCACCGTCATAGATGTTGTCAAGTCGTAAGATTCTCTTTATTTTTTCTTAATTGAGAAAATACCATTCCCTGATTTTTAGTAAATGCATGTCAGTAATTGAAAGGCCATCTTTCTCCGACTGTGCCTGCGCAACACCACCCTCATTTATACACACACACACACACACACACACACAGCTGAGCTGGCAGCGCGCGCGCCCCTCTCCTATCCTGTCTTTATGTGCACAGCAGGGAAAGGTCAGAGCCATTTCTCATCTGGATGAAGCATTAGTCATTGTTTCTAATATAAAATAATTTCGTGGAAAGAGACTCATCGCCAGCAAGCAGGGCATGCATAAACTAGCAAACATCTCTCTGTTATGCCATGGACCTTTATCTAGGGCCAAAACGTCACAGGATTAATTAAGTACTAGGGGCTGAATGGTATTGTTGTTGAGCCAGAAATGTTATAATTTTGTATGATGTTTCTTTAAATACAGTACATTTCTAAAAAAAAAAAATATTAAAAAAAACTGGGAGTCACCAGCCCCTCCTTTATTGAATGAATGGTTAAAATCAATTAAATCCACGTGTGCCTGCTTATAAAAATTGTAAGGTTCGGACAACGCGTGGAAACCTCATTGGAAAGAATAATTGGTGCCGCATTGAGTCCTATGATTACCCCTACAAGGACATAGCCTTGTTTCCTCTCAGAATCATATGAATTCGAAGGTGCGGGTAAAATATTGAAAATATAATTTCAGATGCCAAGTTAATCAAAACAACATCCGCGAGGATGTATGCAGTATGTACTTTGTCTAAAGAGCGGTCAACATCTGAAGGTGATATTAGGACTTACAAAAAAAGTTGAATTAAGCAGGCGCGCCAGTACAGGTAAGAGCGGGTGGGGGGAAGGCGAAAGATGACCGGATAGGGAAAATAAAGAAGGTTGTGGACTACACCAGAATTGATACCATACACAGCGGGCTTTATGGATGTAATAAAATCTGATAACTTTCACAAAATTAGCTGGCTACAGGAAGTCAGAGAAGTTTTATTAGATATTGGCATGAAGGTGCTCTGGGAGGACCCAACTAAGGCTTGCTTTCCCTCAAAAAAGATCATAGAAGGAAAGTATTGGGAGATGGTTACTTATAACACTCTGAGAAATAATGATTCAGCCTCCTTGACAGGAATCTTTTTGGAATATTCTGAGCCTCAAATCATATTGGGACATCATAACCAAACCACTGGATAGGAAATTGTATTTTCAGTTGAGGGCAGGTTCGTTGCCCCTAAGATCTTTCACTTCTAGGCGGTCTAACTCAAGTGGTAATAAGTGTTCTGCATGTGCGGCCTACAAAGAATCAGGCGCACATATGCTTTTTGCCTGTCCTGCCTATGTAGCCCCTCGCCGGGTTTGGCTGAGTCCTATATGTAAACTGCTAGGTACTAGAAGGAGTGCGGAAGCTGAAAGGATTATACGTACTAGTACTTCATCTACTATCTCAATAGCAGTTGCAAAATATCTTGGGTGGATGTTGGCAATAAGGCTGAAATCAATACCTATGTGAAATGCTTCTGAAAACTGTGATTAGTCAGTATATTGAACCAGTATTGTAAATATCTCTCACAACCCAAATTCATCCAGCTTTTGTTTAGATGTTTTATCATTTGTAAATATGGAGTTTTTTATGATAAGGTTTTGCTCTATTGAAAGTTTATATGCAACCTATATTTAACTAATTTTCCCCAAACAGGATTGCTTTATAATCTATGAACGACATTTTTATGTATATTTATTGAATATTTTTTGTAATGCCCTTTGTGACTATATGTCGAATAAAGCTTGTATGGATTAGAATGGATTCGAAAATAAAATAAAAAATAAATAAATTTTATTCATTTTTTAAAATTTTATTTCCCCCATCCCGACGTATGTTGACTTCCCCCTCGCCCCTCCCCCACCATGTCCTTTATTTTTGGGCAGTATTTGAAAGAATTATGAGAAGGTGACGGTAGTTTGTACAGTCGCAAACCGTGCAGTTGCTGGCATGGTTCTGTTAACTTGTTTTGTAATCTTTTTAAGAACAAAAATAATGGCATAAATGTCCAGTTTATTGTAAACGTTTTAAATAACTAACCAATAAATGTATTCATTCATTCATTCATTCAGTTTTTAGGGTCTTTGGACTGAAGCCACAAGAAGAACGAATTAGCCCCTGGGTTGGCACCGCCTGGGCTCCCATGCAGGTAAGCCACTACACCTGCCCGGGGAAATCAGGAATCCTAGCTTCTCTGATTCACCGTTTGATATCAAAGTTCAAAGGGCAAGAGCTAGATCCTGGAGAAGGTGGGTGGGGATAAATGAAACACAGTATACCATACTGCAGCGCTGTAAATTGCAGATTAATGAAAGTTAAAAATAGGCTAAGTCTAGGTACTTGAGGCACACTCATCAACTCTACTTGTTCCCCCCCAAGAAAAGTTTGAAATAAATGGAATCAAATAGTGAATTTCACAGCACGATTTTTTCAAAAATTTACATCAAAAGCCAAAGGCTCTGAAAGGGCACTAATTAAGCATTCAACTACGTATATGGTGTACCAAGCCAGGATGCTATTCCAAGGTTGACCCCATTTTCTTGAAATTGTGCAGTGGTTGTTCCCAATATGTACATTCAGTATGTCAAGACCGAGATTTTGTAATGGGCACCCATACGAAACAAGTGTCCCTTATGACAAGAATGATGTACAATATTCCAGTTTCAGACTTTTGCCATTGATGCAATCAATTTGGCATTGGCGAGCCATTTATGTCAAACATTCTCTTTAGAATATCAGGGGCAGTACTTTGTCATGGTTGCCTGCTCTTCATCCCATATAGTTTGGTTGTCCTCTCAAATGCCCCAAATAATATTCTGTAGGCCAGCACCAACATTTTTCCTTGAATGTCCCATATGTTAAGAATTACCAGTATTTTAACACAGGTGATCCTTATTCCAACATTTATCTCAACTATGTTAGCACAACCATTTTGCCATTGGTATCCCATATGCCAAGAATTACCTGTAATTGGCCAATGCCAGCCTTCTGATACGGGGTACCCCCTATGTCAAGAATTACCTTGAATATGACAGGTGACCCATGGGCCACTTGTGACCCATATGCCAATAAATAGCTTCTATTAGAAATGGGGGTCTCTAGTTGGCAGAGTTAGGTACCTTTGTCCAAATAGGGACCCTTGCTTCTAGTCAGGGTAAGGGGTATACACTCCTAAAATAACCCCTGCTCACCCCCTTGGTAGCTTGGCACGAGCAGACAGGCTTATCTCTGAGACAGTGTGTAAAGCATTTGTGAACACATACAGTGAAAAAACTACAAATGGACACCACACCAGTTTAGAAAAATAAGTAATATTTATCTAAACCAAAACAAGACCAAAACGACAAAAATCCACAATACAGTAATCAAAATATGACCTTCAAAATGTAGAAACAGTTCTGTCCATAGCAAACTATGGATGCAACATTTTCAACACAAAGTACCTTGGATGCGTCACAGTCACAAACAAAAACAGCCACAGGGAAGGTGATGCGTCGGTTCGTTATGCCTAGGGAAGGTGATGCATTGGCTCCTTACTTCAGGGGAGGTGATGCGTCAGTTCCTTTCTGCCACGCAGGGGAGGTGATGCGTCAGTTCCTCACTGAAGGGGAGGTGATGCCTTGGTTTCTTACTGTGTGAGGAGTTGATGCGTCGGTTTCTTACTGCAGCCCTGTGTTCTTGTAGACTTGGCGCCCCAGTGCGATGTGTTGCACACCGGAGGTGAGGCGTCGCTTTGCGAGCCTTCGCGTCGTCCGGCGTTGGTGCTGGGGGCTGCGCGACAAGGCTTGGCGTCTCCCGGCGGGAATCGGCACGGCTTCGCGTCGTCCTGCGCCGCTTCCAAGAGCCTTTGCGTGGTTTTGCAATGCTTCGCACCAGTTCTTGCAGAGATCAGCTGCAAAACCCACTTCTGAGGCCTTTTGACTGCAGGAGGCACCTCAGGCAAGGGTAGAACTTACAGATGGCAGAGTCCAGCAGCACCAGCAGAGTTGCAGGAAGTCTTTTGTGTCCCTGAGACTACAGAACAGAAGGCAAGCTCAATTTCAAGCCCTTGGAAATCTTTTCCTCAAGCAGGTGACAAACCAAACTGCAAAGTCATTTTCTCCTTTCCTTGGCAGCAAATAGCCACTGCAGGTCAATCCCAGAGAGCAAACAGCACAGGGGCAGTACTCCTCCTCAGCTTCTCTGGCTCTTCACCTTGGCAAAGGTTCCTCTTGATTTCCAGAAGTGATCTAAAAGTCTGGGGTCAGGGCCCCTCTTTTTATACACAAAAATCCTTTGTTCTCTGAAGGCAGACAGTGCCTGTACCCAGCCAAAACCAGTGCTCTCCTCACTGGTGCAGCTTCCTGGCAGGAGGTGGAGACAGCATTGTTGAAGGCAGACTAGGCCCATTCAGGTGAAAGGAAATCTCCTCCCCTGTTGTGTGTCGATTTAGATACCGTATATAGGTTTCCTGATTTCTGTCCATAAATAGGCACAATTTGTATTACCCATATTTAGGCATAGAAATCCTACCCTTATTTAGGCATTATCCATGCAAACCAAATACAGGCATGGCCACCTACATCCGTTCATCTACGTCACAACGAGTTCTTGGAAAACCAGACTCTTAAGCCTTTAGGACTTCCCCTTGCTTGGATATTGATTTCTCCAAGAACTCATTTATTATGCATGAACATCTATTCCTTAGGGGTTTATTCATGACGTTCTTCTGCCCGACTTGTACGTCAATACTGGCATTCCTAAACACCTTCAAGGTATAAATATACCTTCACTTACCATGGCAAACCATGGTTCGGTTACCTACTTGCACGACGCAGCTCGCCACGGCAAATTCGGAAGGAAGTCAAGTCCCCGCCTGATGCACTGACCAGACGCTGTCATCGTCCTCGCAGAGAATCCAGCTCCAGTGTTTTTGACTCCCCTTGTGGGGTGTTAGAGATCAAGACTCGGAAAGAGATTCCAGCCTCGCTCATTCTAAAGGTATGGAGCGGACTAGAACCTAGAGGGACTTTTGGCAAATCTTGGCAACTATAGCTAAACTAGACTATAGACAAACAGCACCTACTTCTTACCTCGTACTACACTTAGGTTAGGTACACTGGGGTAGAACTAGCTAGAAGCATCAGATGAGTATTAACATTTTAGCCCGTGTTATTTATGCATGTATTTTTATGAATATCTGTCAGAGCTACAAACCATGCTATTGCAGTATTATTTTATCTTACTGCTAACGCTGTACATATTATACTTCGCATTTTGTCTTACCATTGTAGCAGTTCATATCTCTTGCACGAGAAATAAAACTGTTCAATAAACTTATTTTATTGAAACGCCCGTCTATCTATTTCTGTGTAACTCTGTAGAAACTAAGCATGCATGATTGACTGAGTGAAACTGTTATCTATTGTTTCCACGATTCTGAGATTGTTCCGAATCTAAGGGAAACAAAGTTGTCATGTTCATGCGGTTGTCAGAAACTAATCCCTTCTTGATTATTCGAAAAGTTTTCTAGTGACCTCTGAGTTAGCTGGCACACACAAGTAATTAAGTTTAATGTACTCGATAGAGACATACTGACCTCAGTCCTATTTCAAAAATATAGTGTATATTATTCCAATGCGCAGAGCCTATCAGGGATATAGGAACTACACTACACCCCTACACTATATGCAGCCGAGGTTTATTCAGCCCGACCCTGACTCATCAGGCTCTCTGGAGCCACTGCCCCTCTCCAGCCCCTGTCATCCAAAAGCCAGACATGCAATACACAAACCTAGCAGAGGCACAATAGATGGTTAGGCAAGAAAATACCTCCTTTCTAAAGGTGGTATTTTCAAACACAGTATATAAATTTCACTTTCACTAAAAGATGCATTTTAACATTCTGAGTTCAGGCATACTAAACTTTATTTCCCACCTTGTTCCCAGGGGTAGTTATGTTTATAAAATGTTATAAACAAACTCCCCATTCTGTCCTAGGGGAGCAGGTAGGCTTGCAATAGTGAAAAACAAAATTGGCAGCATTTCACTTTCAGGACATGCCACACACACCAGGGTATGTCCTACATTTCACATACAATACATCCTGCCCACAGGGGTACCTTGGGCCTACCTTAGGGGTGACTAACATGCAGCAAGGGGAAGGTTTAGGGACTGGCAAGTTTGTGCACTTGCCAAGTTGACATGGCAGCCCCAGATAGCACACAGACTCTGCAAAGACAGGCCAGAGTTACATTTTCACAGGCTGCTTCTGTGGGTGGCACAACCAGTGGTGCAAGTCCACTAGCAGCATTTGATTTACCGGCCCCAGGCACGCACAGTGCACTGTACAAGAGACTGACTAGAAAATCAAATATGCCAATCATGGAAACACTGATTCATAACAACAATTTACAGGGAAAGCATATGAACTTTAGCACTGATCAGCAGTGGTAAAGCACCCAGAGTCACAAAAACACCAACAACAGGCCAGAATAAATACAGGAGGAAGGCAAAAAGTCCTGGGATGACCCTGCAAAAAGGGCGAAGTCCAACATATTTCATTTGGCAGCACCAGAGCTTTTACATCACTACATCAGATGCCAAGAATTACACTTAACATTCCTGTGCCAGCATTTTTGCATGGGTGTACCCTATACTAAATATTACCTCCAATATACAAGCATTTTGTAATGGGTACCACAGATGCCAAGAATACCTCCAGTATGGAAGGGCTAGAGGAAGACATGCAAGCATAACACACGCACTCTTACTCATGCTCATTCACATTCATTCACTCATTCTTGCTCACTATCATTCATTCTCACTCACTGATGCTCACTCTCGTCTTCTATATTCTCAGCCATTCTGATTCACCCATTCTCGCTAATTTTTCACACACTTTCGCTTACTTCCCTATCACTCACACTCATTCAATTTCACTCAAAGATTCACAACTCATGTTTATTTACATTCACTAACTCCCTCACTCCCTTACAATCGTTCGCACTCTGACAGTCACTCGCACTCACTCACTTGTGCACTCTCACTCACTCCTCATCCCACTTTCACCCAGATCACATGTATTCATACTCACTCTGACTCACTCACTCACATTCACTTCCACCTATTCTCACTCATGTTTATTCACAAACTCTCACTCATGTTCACTTACATTTGCTCACTCACGTTCATTTTCACTCACATTCACTTCCTTACACCCTCTAGCCCTCCCTCAAGGACACCCATTTATTCATACTCATTCTCACTGTCACTCTAACTCCCACTTACTCCCACTCACTCTCAGTCTCATGGTCCCTCTCTGACTTATTCTAACTCAGTTCCCTGTCACTCACTCACTCTCTCTCACACACCCACACAAACACACACATACTCACACATACACACTTTAACTTTTCTCTCACACTCACACACATTCTCTCACACATTCATGCACATACACAGCATTTAACAGGTTTTTGAATTTAGCTGACTTCATCTGCCTATGCCGGTATGCTACAGTTCATCAGCTGCTGGTGCATGGACCCTTGGGCAGGCACAAAGCTCCTCTCTGCCTCAGGTACTGAAGCAGGAAACTGAAAGTTTGCTACTCTGCAATGAATACATTATTCACTGAGTAGACTTCAGTGTTCAGCTTCTTCTCCTCACCCTCTCACATCTAGCCTCAGAAATGGGGTGAGGTGAGTGAGGCAAATGATAACATTTACGCCTAAAGCACCCAGGGCGATATTTATGTGTGACACTGCAACAAATCACAAATGTGAAGGACCTGATGCGTGGCAGACACTGAGGTCAGAGCTGTGATTCTGCCAGCCTTGGACCAGCTCTCTGTGGCTGGTGCAGGAGCCTCTCAACACCTTTGCCAGTCATTAGACAAACAAGACTTCCTGTCTTGTAGCCAAGCACGGCATTGTAGTAATTTTACCAATAGTAAATAATATGCTCCTTTTATCCATTGGTCTAATAAAAATGAGGTAGAACACAAGGAGGGTGGAGTCGCTACACCCACAAGGGCAAGTTGTCACTGCTAATTGCCCATGAGTTTGTCAGTAAGCTTGGCTGAATCACCTCTGACTTTCATAGATGGGCTTTCCATTCCAGAAAGGCTGCATGACCTCTCTAACATTGCCACAGAGTATGGAGAATCAAATGGCATTAACAGTCCTGCAGGATGCAGAATGCCACCATATGGGTACAAATGTGACCTATATACTTCATGTTGGTGTCAATACATGTTTTGGGGGTCAAGTAGTCTTATAGAGACAGAAAATAACTCCTAAGAGCAACGCATCAACCATTTACCAAAATGATGGCTATAATAGAGGTAAAAGAGACATATATAGAAAAGAAACAAGAAATTATGTTTTTTAATCCTTGTATGTATACACTAAACAATGTTTATGATCTGAATATGAAAAAAAATAATGCTTATCCCTCCTGTTTTAGGCACATTTTCATAGTTCACTTTATTTGTTTCGGCAATTGCTAATGGCACATTTGAAGAAAGCTGAACATTTGAGAAGAGCATATCGACAGGGACATCTTTTTGTAGCACAGGTTTTGCATGAATATGTACGTGTAAGTTCTATGGGTAGAGGCTTTAGAAATTTAGTAGGATTTAGCATCCCAACAATATTTTCCCAACCAAATTCACACAGATCTTTCTCCACATATGCATGTTCCAAAACATTTACACATCTTCTGATCAAGTAGATTGCTGTTTTAATATGTCCATGCATAGAATATGACACTGGTGGAAGGTCACTTAGCGGGACTGATCTCTTGAAGTCACTGATCACCAAATGTGTGACAGTCAGAACTCATTTTCCACCCATACACAAAGTATTTCTCTGCGTCTTTATAGTCACATTCTTCTTCCGTCCCATCAAATCCTTTTAGAAACTTCACAGGTTCAGCAGTTAAAGCTCCAATCTTGGTTTCAATGTTGCTCATAGTGTCATCACCCGTAAGAATATGTGCCTTGATAAGAACACTGGGCATCTAAGGGTCTGGTTTCTTGCACAGAATATGAAGCAAGATTAAGTGTCTTTTCTCACCTGTTCCATAACTAGGCCTGGGTGGAGCTTGCTTAGTTCTGCTACTCGGAACTCCGTGAAGTGGCGAAAAAACTCCGCTGCACTACGCAGAGTTCCGCGGGCAGGCAGCGCTGCTCGACACGCCAGTTCACGACATGTTTTAAATCATGCAGATTTGAATTTACCACGGTATAAATTCAACAGAAACTCATACTGTAGTTTGAACACGAGATGGCACTCTCCAACTGGATACATTTAATTTAATTCCAAAAGACAACGTCTAGGCCCCGTGGGACACATCCAAATGGTGCCCACAGATTGTGATGCCTCCTCATGCCATGTCACCACCTTGGGTCGCTTTGGGCAGTTCCAGGTACACTTTAAATACTGGCTATCCTGCACAGTGCCTCTACCACTAGACTTCATGGGAGCAAGCAGGGAAATGGGTGACCTTTCTTCAGGAAGGAATTAAGTGCCTTGAGCATGCTCTATTTAGAGGTGCACTTTATGCTTCAAAAATAAAGCTGAGTTGCGGCATGTCGTGGCCCAGCAAGTCTTGCTTTATTTTTAACCACAGTAACATTTGAAATATGTTTGCATGCTGCTTTCTCATCTCCCTCTCCTGCTTCTGCGCTCCAGACTTCTTCGCTACCCACAAAACAACAAAAACAAGAGCAGAACTGCAGAAGTCCGGGTGCACATCTCTGCCCTAGTAGAGGTACCACTTGCACAGTAGAGGCCTGCGTGCACAGTTGACATTCGTTACTGCCCTGTGTCAACGGTGGTAAAGATGGCCTGGCTCTGCGGCTGGCCCCATGCTTGTGTGTTCCGGGGGTGGGAGGGAAACACAACTGAGTTTATCTCTGTATCACTCCCTAAAGGATTGGTGCTGTGGGACTGCTCCTCCTCCAGGGTTCCCTCTTTCTTTCCCTGCTAAGGGTTTGAGGGTGCGGAGCCATTGGAAATGTGAAAGCTGAGGTACAGCATATGATGAAGAAAAGTGAAACATGGGGTACAGAAGTACACTTTAAGACGTCACACCACACTTTGAGGATAGACAAAAAAGTTAACACCTTTACTCCTCGAGCAGCCGGTTTAACTAGCACTGTGAAAAACAACACACAGGTCTGAGGCTGTAATTGTGGCAAGCACTCTCTATATGAATTATCCCCTACCATATAAAGGAGCTGGAGCGGATGTGTATTATCTACATCCATTACAAATAACACTGTGCAGTCTGGGTGGACTTTCATATGACTTGAGCGCAGTCTTCAATCATATTTCATTGGTCTTTTCTTCAGTTACTCATTCCAGACCTGCTATCACCTGAAGCTGCGTAGTAAAAATATACCCTGCTTATCTCCCCTGTCATACTTCTACACTGCACTAATATAAGTTCTTCAGAATGTTTCTGTGGTTTATCTGTCATGAAGTAGCCCCACCATTACATTAGGAGAAATGAAATTGTCATCAGAGTGATCGCTCCACCAGCTTTAGGAAAAATGGGAAAAAAGTAATGTCTGTGAGAGGCATAGAACCAGCAGAACTGCCTTGCATACAGCACACGGAATATTTGACATTATTATAATGTTTCTATTGCTGTGGCCATTAGGTAAGAGTGATGATGATGACTTTGACATGCAGCAATAAAATACATTAAGAGGCCTTTTCTGTTGAACAAGTCACTGCTGAAAAATGTCATTTATATTATTTGACACGTGAAGTAAACATGTAAAAAGGTAACCTATTTGAATGGAAATAAGAATGTCTGGGATGGAGTTGTTTAGTACCCAGGTCCCTTGTCCCGGTAGCATGACACTCCATTTCCGCCCCATGCCTCATACCCACTTGCTCCCCCCTCCTTTTTCTCCTATGTCTGCCTGTGTGTAGGTCATGGCGCTTAACAGTCTCTTTTAACTGTTGCAAACATTCTCTGCTGCCACTTTCCTTACTTACAGGCCGGTGCGCTTGTTCCACATGAAGAATGCTCCTGGGTTAGCTGCTCAGTGCCAACAGCAGCTCATGAGTCGGGAATTCTCCTCAGAGCCTGCAAGGCTATTCAAAGGCCCAGAACAAAGTACAGCAACACCGTAGTAACCGCCCAACTCAGTGAACAAGAACACCACTCTATATGGGTTGACGCATGCCTCTGTGTACAAATAAAACAAGCTGGCTTATATGTCAGAAGAACCCTAAAACAAACCCATCCCACATACATACGACAGTCACAAAGCATATTGCATATCAAAGTCCAAGCTATGCGTTTGGCAGGCAGAGTACAAATGGTGGGTGCTGGTAAACTCCGCTATGTGGTTGTCAGCGGAGTGTTTGCAAAGCTCCACAAATTACGCCAGTGAAGCGAAGTTTGCCGCCCACCCCTATCCATAATGTATCCATAACTCTGACTATTCTTGATGTATGAACATTGCAACAAATCAAAGTCGCACAATAATTACATCTGTTTTATTTGACAATACAATGGCCCGATTGGAACTATTTCCACGAGCCCATTCAACATGTGGCACAACATCAAGGTCAGCTTCTTCCTATTTACCGTTAAGTTCTTGAATAATATGTCCTATACCTTTTGAATATATCTCTGCAGGCACCAACTACTCATTGACAATACATTCCACTTGCAATAATTGGAAATTCAGTGTTCACTGAAGCATCAGCAATGTTTGGCAAGTTAACATCTCCAAGTTTATCTTGTTTGATGTTGATGACCAGAATTTATCAAGTTGCAAAGGTATAGGTGTTGAATTGTTGATGCAGGCAAGGTCAATTGTTTCACTTGCAGACATTCATCTGATTATCTCACATTCTTTGACAGAGAGTTCAAGATAACTGTCAAAGACAATGTGCCATTCTTGCAAGGTGCCCACTGACTTTGATATCTGTAGAACCGTCTGAACGTCCTCAACAAAGTTTTGCACTGATGAAATCTTGACCATCCACAATCGTGACATATAGTCAATGAGGACACCTTTTCAAATTGGAATTCTTCAGGTGAAAGTTTTTTTCAAGCTCTTGTACGAGATTGTGCTTTACTGGTTTGGTTGCAGCATCTCCATCAAAGAATGTGCTGTTGAAAGAAGATCATGCTACAGAATGTCAATGATAAATTTACTCCTTTCTTTTTCTACATCTGTCTCTCTATGTGCTTGTGGAAGTTGTTTTTTTGTAACCTGTTTTGTAGAGGCTGGTTGGATGAAACTCTTCTTATGGCAATTAAAGCGTGGAAGCTTTGCTTTAGTGATTATGTCAAACAGCTTTTTCTCTTTTATTACAAATCTCTCCTGCTTCAGTTCTGCGTATAGTTTCGATCCTTCTCCCAAGACGTCTAGTAGACGTGTATTTATATCGTTATCCACATTTTATTTGGTCACAAAGTTGTGTAGTGCACAGGCTCAGTCTTTTCAAAGGGGTTTCCTTGCTGCTACATGAAATGAAGAAGGCTGTCAACATTTTTATTAAAACATTCCCCTCTCTTTCCCACAAGTTCATGGTGAGGAAAAGTTTCACGATGGTCCATTAATTTTAAATTTGTCATCTCTCTGAAAACATTGCAAATAGAAAGGACTTCATTGTAAACTAGCTGCCATTGAGCAACATATTCACTTTTATGTGTCTGACCAACAATTCCTTTGGAGCTTTTCTGTGATCACCAGATCGTCTGTTCCAGTTTCATATCTGGAGCCACAGCAGTGAATCTTCGCTCTCTGTCATTCACCACAAAATGTCTCTGGATGAATTTTCTATAGAGGTATGGTTTTTCCACCTCTAGCTTCTTCCCTCTTTCCAAATACCAGGACCCATATCTCAGGTTGTTTATGCAATCAAATTTGCAAACCCAGTAATCAGTGACTCCACAGTCTTCACATGCATCTCCCAATCATCCTCCCGATCGGCATGTACCAAGTTTTTCACTACAACTATCATGTGTAAAACATTTCCCCAGTACTTGCAAAGCTCAGATTTCTCTTCACTTTCTTTAAAAAACTCTACGATCTTGGTTTTCAGGTTTTCTGATTTTGAACTGAGTGTATTGAACATTTCCTGGCTTTCCGTTAAGTCTTTTGAATTAAGTGCATGCTGTGGCTTGTTCACATCATAGATAAGATATGCAAAAACCTAATTTATCTTTCTTGTTCCAGAAAGTATTCCAACACAACGTTTCTATAGCCTCAGATATGATGAACATACCTTGTAACAAATAAACATAATGAGTTTCGCTCAATACTGACTGGACAGTTTTGCTTCCAAATATTTCAGCCTCAATAAGTGCATCATCTATGCCACATCCACTGATATAACTTCCTGTACACAGCAATGCAACTTTTGCCATGTGGAAAATGCCCATCATTGGATAAAGATTATATAAGTCTACTGCATTGGTCATAAAAATGTCAGCTACAATACGGAAAACACATTCATCACAGAAATGTGGCAGCATAGGCTGGTCTTGAAACTGAGCATGCACATTTTGGAAATGCTGTAGGGCGGTGTATACTGTTGCGTAGTTTGTGAATGGAGATGGTATTACTGGTAAAAACCCAACCTTCTTCAGTGGGACAGTATTCTGGGAGATCAGAACATGAATTCCAGCCCACAGAGGAACTGGCTTTTCTTCATCCTTCAATCCGAGCAATTTGATAAATTAGGTTAAATAAGCTTTGCGGACCGCAGCATCAGGTTGAAGATGTTCCATGTCCTTGAAACTATCTGGTAGACTGGGATATGTTGATGGCTTGTAGTGATTTTGCACAAGTTGGCAAGGCAGTTGGGTTACAAGCTTGCAGCTTTGTTTGTTTATGCCTACAGCTGACACAGCTTGTTTTCCACCGGCTACTTCATTTGTACGGTCTTAAAAAAGCAACAGTTTCATGTGTGCTGGATGTTCAAAGAAGAGCTGTCTTCCAAATCAAAATTATCAAGAGCAGCAATTGTAAATCCTTTCCTGGTAAAGTGACTTGGAAGTGGTATGCTGTTGGATTCACAAGACTTTACAGCATGAGCTGCTAACAAGTTCTATTACTGTCATTATATCTTGTTGATACACCAATCCTGTTCATTGAAGTAATTAACACTCTACCTTTGCATTTGCCATTGATTGCGTGGGCAGTCATTATATGTAGTGGAGTTTTCTTTTTGCTGCGATGTAATAAAAAAACATGATTTCAAAAAGACAGTACATTTGCACAGCATAGGCCTTTGGCCCTTGTTCTGGCTAAACCACAGATAACAAATTGAAGATCCTCTGCTTTCTCATCGGTTGTTGGAGGTGGACGAGGGGTAGCCATCGTTCTTCTAAGTGGATGGCCATTAGGTTTGGTTGTTATCACTTTCTCAGAAGACTCAGATTCTTTTGTGATTTACTCATTTCTGCTATTTGTTGATAAGAATGTAGCATTTTACAACGCGTGCTTTTACCACGCGGTAGGTAACCACGCGGTTGTTACAACGTCCGCGTTGTTACCACGTGTGGCATTACTTCGCAAGTCGTTTAAATGACTTGCGCTAGGTGGCGCGCTGGACTTAGGAATAATATAAATTACTATTCCTACTCCAGTTAGCGCAACAACAGGGAAGGTGTTGGATTTAAAATCCAACACATTCCCTGGTGTTGTTACCTACCTGCGTCGTATTGACAGCGTTGTAAATGCTGTTTACCGTTGATAATTTGTTTCCATGCTTTTTTCCATTATATCCGACTTGTAGCACTTGTTGCAATGAGAAAATATTTTATCCTCTTCACCCACCAGTTTCAATCTTTCGTGAACTTCCCCTTGCTGTATTTCTGCAGCATCTTAAACTTTCTTCTGTCCAGCCACAGTTGATGTTAGCTTTTCTTTCAGATTACTTTAGCTTATGACACATTTGTTGAAGTAGACCTCAGATTTTGTAGTAAGCAACACTCTGTCAGGAAGTAAAGGTCCTCTGCTACCACCTGCTCTGATCATATTTACAAATTTGAATCAATGGAAAACCTGAAACAAAAACGATGTTCAAATTAATTACCAATATGATGGCTAAAACTCATCATTATAGAGCCACCATTTCGAAAAAGGTGGAAGGGTTGCTCTGAGGAGTTATTTTCTGTCTCTATAAGACTACTTGACCCCCTTGAAACCTATGTTTTAGACACCAAATGAAGTATATAGGTTTCATGATTCTGAAATATTACATCATCAGTGCAACACATTTGTCATTTTAAAAATATGTTATACAGATAAATTTGGCCCGGATTAGCAATGTCTACCCAAGCTAAATTACTTCTCTAATGATACAAAAACACAAATCAAAAATGAAAATCTCTGGACAACAGTTTTTTTTACTGAGGTATATCATGGGGCCAGCACTACAGTATCTTCTTGTCCAGTGCAGTGGAGATCCAGTTGTAGAACATGTGCATGTGTAGAGGTTGCATATATATTGTTTTTTTCTTAGATGGAGTTGAGTGTTATGAGGTCAATCCTTTCCATTGTCCATTCCATTGTACATTTGTTTTTGGTGGTTGCTTCTGTCTATGAAGTGTTGCTATTAATGGGTAAGTTGATCCTGAGAATTATGGTAGTGTGGTTGCTTAAGATTAGCAGGACTTTGTCTGACATTGTGGCCCTTACACACACAAAACAGAAACCGCAGACTTCAACAGTTCAACATTACCTCTCTTATACAGAAAAGTGCAGAATGAAGAGAAGCAGTGCATGATTGTCTCACGCATAGGACACACACACATACCCATAAAGCAGGTAGAGAACAGCAGCAATGCAAGCAAGCTTTCCTTGCACACATAAAAGGACAGCACAAACAGCAGCAAAGCAAAATACCTTGACAGACAAAAGATTTGCCATAGAAGGATTAGCAATGCATGTGTTAGAGTGACAGCATTAACTGCATCACCACAACCTTCTCAACCATACAAATACACTCACACCACCCCCCCACACACATACACACTTCACACACCACATCTGGGCAAACTTCCCTTATAAATACACAGATAGGAAGTGGAAGTAGCATTGGCAGCTTCCTTCACACACACAACAAATACAGTAGAAAGCAACAAGTACAGTAACAACGGTTGAAGCCTAATTTAATTATTGAACGAGGAACAAGTGGGTTAGTCCATAAAATGCAGAATGGGTCACATTTGTACCCATATGGTGGCATTCTGCATCCTGCAGGACTGTTAATGCCATTTGATTCTCCATACTCTGTGGCAATGAAATATTACATTATCACTGCAACACATCCACCATTTTTAAAAATGTCATCCAGAAAAATTTGGCCTGGATCAGCAATGTCTACCCAAGCTAAATTACTTCTCTGATGATCCGAAAAAAGAAACCAAAAATGATAATCTCTAGACAACAATTTTGTTTACAGAGGTATATCACGGGGCTGGGATTACTGATAAAATAGTTACATATGTGATTATTCCCATGAAGAATACCACATAGGGCCTGGCCATCCAGTTGGACAGCTTCCCTGACTGGAGTGGCCGTAAAGCTATGGGTACTAGTGGACACCCAGATTCCAATCAAACCTCAAATAGCAGCAGTAATAAAAAATTCATGCTCAATCCTGAGAATGCTGAGTAAGTTTCTCAGGCTACTCCTCTGGGATGTGTTTGTACAGGCATTGATCCTGTCCAGATCAGTCTATGCGAATGTCCAGTACATAGAAACTCCAGACCATATGACTCATAGACTACAAAACATCCAAAATATGGCCTTCTATTTGTTTTTCTGTCTCTCCAAACATAATTCCCCACTCAATACAGCAAACAATTTCACTGGCTACCAGTGAAGAAAAACATTGTTTTTAAGGCACTTATAGCTCACTGCGCTTTCTACAAAACCGTTCCCTTCTACCTCCAAAATAGACTATTCGGCTACTGCCCACAAGGAGCCCTTTGCACTCAATCAGCACATCTGCTAGCCAACCCTGCCACAAAAAAGGAAAAGATGAGGCAGATCTGCCTGCCTAGTCCTGGCGTCTACGTACTAGAATGATCTTACTCTCCCCCTCAAATGCATTGCTGACATAAAAACATTCTGCAAACAACTAAAACCCCACATTTTCAAGAACTAGATGTCATCCTCTATACTGGCCATACTGCCTAGCACTGGGACGCTCTCACAGTAGCCGCACGCTTTACAATCTCACAATTCATCAATTCATTCATTCACATGGATTAATTACAATATCAAAAGAATTAAACCATCAAAAGAATGAAAGTTCGACATACTACAATACAAGTGGAGGAAATTAACGCATGAAAAAGAAAAAATCAGATTATGACAGTCTAATAAAGCCTACAAACAAGCCATCAGAGCCACAAAAAGACAACTGTAGGCCACACACATTAGTAGAAGCTGACTGCCCATCTCAGGAACTCTAAATGATTGTGCAGAATTCTGCATTAGAGACTAGAGTGCCAAAATATCAGGAATACTAGGATTATGAAATGTGTGTTACAAAGTCTTAATTGAACTGACATAAAAATTTGAAATTATATAACATGTCCTTAAAGAGAATGCAGCCAATCCTTCCTTACAAATGACTCAATCACCACAAAGATGGGCAACACCAATCATCTGCCACATAATACTTTCAACACCCTCTTAGAAAATGGATTCCAAGGCATTATCATTTCAAGTAGAGCACAAGGATCACTTTCAGATCCAACACCTCTTAAAATCTTAAATATACTTCACACAACCTGCACAGGGGAGGGTAGCTAGAACCTTGTCCAAAGAGTCCCTGGAACTAGGATGTTTCCCACCAGAGTTGAAAACCTCCTACATTAGACCACTTATCAAGAAGAAGAACTTTAACCCAACAAACTATAGGCTTTATATCTAAAAGGCCCATTTCCAGATCACATATTTGAAAAATAAATTGTTTTTACCAAAGGTTTCCAAGTTTTCTGAGGTAAATGACTTGATGTCACACACACAATTTGGATTCAGACCAGGTAGAGACACACAGCCAGAACTCTTGCCTCTCATTACTACATACCTGTAAAGCACTCCATCATCGGGAAGATGCAAAAATATTCGGAAATGGATTTCCTCATACCTAAAAGAAAAGATTTATGTACCAACCAGTATTTACATTAACCATTCACACCCAACATTGTGACATCCTACAGGGGTCCATCATATCTCTTTTCCCATTCAACCTCAACCTAACTATTACCAGACCTAATTTCATAATTAAGTCTTACCTGTTCCAACTCAACTATGCACAAATTGTTCTAAACATGAATGTTCCAGATGACCTCCGCAAGTCAAAACCTGTGCTTTAAATGCATTGATTATGAGTAGCCACCTATAGCTCAATACCACTAAGATAGACATCACAAATGGTGGACAACTACATAAACACTCTAACGCCACATAGCCCATGGAACTCAATTAATCAAGAGAGGTAAGAAACCTAGGCGGTAACCATGGATTCAGACTTATCCTTGGTAGCACATGTCAACAAGGTATTAAAGAGCACCTTCTACACAATGAAACCACTGCAATGCATTTTCCCATACTCTGGATAGCAACAAAATCTACGATCTATATTCACACTCATTGTTAGAAGTCATCCGTTTACCCTGTTCACCCCCATTTTTTGCTGAATTATACTGGTGGCGACTGACTCTGACTGTACCCTAGGCTCTGCAAGCCAGGCCCAGTGCCAGTGCTATGTTTAAAAAGGTCAATGTAATAGAGTACACTACACATTGGCACTGACAGACCCTTTAAGTCCCTAGTAGATAATAGAGCCAGGGGGTGCAATATACCTATAAATACCTACTATATAATAGGGCATGGAAGTTTAGAGGCCTTGCAGATTTCCTGCACTTGCATGTGTACATGGGTAAGTGCCTGCTGTCTTTTTAAAGGCAGCTTGGCTTTGCAGACTGTCTTTAATAGTAAATTGGGTGTATTAGACACACCCAAGGTCTCCCATAGGTGTGCCAGGGGTGCGGGCCATGAACTATAGGTAGGGACATTAAAAAATATGTTTTATATGCCCTGTTGAGGAAAGAAAACTGCCCGTTTCATTTCCTCCCATTGTAGATACCTAGCTCCATAGACTAACATTACATTATTTTATTTAGGTATAACTATTGCTAGGAAAGGAGCATACATATAATTAAAGGATTTGAAGGATTAGTATTGATAAAGTGAACAATTTGCCACTATTGAATTTATCATAACTAGCACAGAAGAAAAGGTATAGACCTATCTCCACTGTACGCCAAAATTCAGCCTTCTAGTACTCTTTGCTGATTGGTCAGCCTTAACAGGCTTATCCAGGCTGCTTTGATTAGGTGATAAGCAGAGGTTATCTGATGGAGAGAGCTCTAAAGCTGAGAAGGATAGGCCACATAAAGAAGGAGCTGAGTAAGTTGAACTTAGCTCAAAGAGAGAGAAGATCAGATGGCAGACATAGGACACACTGTGGGCTGGATTAGCCAGCTTTTACTCCTCTGGAGAGAAATCATACATTTTGGATTTTGGAAGTGCAGTGCTTTGTGGAACAAGAAGATGCCACACTTTGGAGGAAGTTGTCATGCTTTTGGGTGGCATCCGCAAAAACAACAGATGATGGACAGAATGCAGAACAATGTCATACATTCACCCCAGTACAGAGATCTGGGCCTAAATCCATAGTTTTTTTGCTCACCATGCCATTCCAGTTTGAACCCAGCCATATGCAAATCAGTCTTGACCCTGTGCCTCATGGGAACCGACCAGCCCGAACTGCCAAGCCAGGTTCTCTCTGGACTGGAACCAAGCATCCTAGGACCGGTTTCGGGGTTTCACCCCTCTTCAGCCAGAATAGCTTGATTCCAGTGGCATGGAGAGCACGGGACTCACATCTGGCATACCCGCCCCACTCGGGGTGACAAATGCAAAAACAACAGTTGATGGACAGAATGCAGAACAATGTCATACATTCACCCCAGTACAGAGATCTGGGCCTAAATCCATCGTTTTTTTGCTCACCATGCCATTCCAGTTTGAACCCAGCCATATGCATCCATTGGACAGAGGTGCCCACCTGCTTGTTGCCCCAGAACACAAAACAAATACGTGAGAGCTGCATAGAATCTCAGATCTGCTGCCTAAAAGTACTAGGAGAAGAACAACTGCCCTGCTGGAATCTGGATCTGTACCCAAAGACCTGCACTCTCAATGGCTATGCCTGCTGCAGAATCTGAAAATACAGCCCTGGGGACTGTGTCTTGCTTCAGGAAGGATTAGGGAATGGACTCCCTGCAATCTACAGGTCAACAGAGCCCACCTGCATCATCCCCACCAAGAGTTCTCGTCCTGGAATGCGTCAAGTGGACTTTTAACCCCTTGAATGCCCATGACGAGCTGGACTCGTCATGGCACACAGTTCTCGTGTGCCCATGACGAGTCCAGCTCGTCCTGAGGCATTTCCTGGGGAATCCCTCTGGTGCGGGCACCAGAGGGATTCCCTTTAATCAAAAATAGCCTCGGGAGCTGGGGAAGAGCTTCCCCAGCTCCTGAGCCCCCCCCTGCTTTCCGGGCTGACACGGGCAAGGGTCCAAAACATAGTGAGGCGCACTACGTTTAGGACCCTTGCCTGTTGAGGCGCACTACGTTTTGGACCCTTGCCTGTCACGGGCACTTGGGCCTTCCACACGAGTGAGGCAAAGTTTTTATCGGGAGACCCGGGGGAACGCTGGGTGGTAGGAAATTTGTGTCAGCTCGGTGATGCCACAACTTTCCCACACAAAAATGTGTGAAAAGGGTGATTTTTTCAGCTAAATTTGAGGTTTGCAGGGCATTCTGAGTAAGGAAACGTTGGGGGATCCATGCAAGCCATACCTCCCTGGAATCCCCGGGGTGTCTAGTTTTCAGAAATGTGTGGGTTTGGTAGGTTTCTGCCGAGCACCGGGACCAAAAACCCAAGTGACCCCCCATGCAAAACCAGGTCGTTTTGAGATAGGCAATTTTCATGTCGCCTCACTACGTTGTGGGTCCTTGCCTGTCATGGGTACTTGGGTCTCCCACACGAGTGAGGCACCATTTTTATCAGGAGACCTGGGGAAAAGCTGGGTGGTAGGAAATTTGTGTCAGCCCGGTGATGCCACATCTTTCCCACACAAAAATGTGTGAAAAATGTGATTTTTCCAGCAAAATCTGAGGTTTACAGGGCATTCTGGGTAAGGAAACGTTGGGGGATCCACGCAAGCCATACCTCCCTGGACTCCGCCGGGTGTCTAGTTTTCAGAAATGTGTGGGTTTGGTAGGTTTCCCTAGGTGGCCGCCGAGCACCGGGCCAAAAACCCACGTGACCACCCTTGCAAAACCAGGTCGTTTTGAGATAGGCAATTTGCATGTCGCCTCACTACGTTGTGGGCCCTTGCCTGTCGCGGGTACTTGGGCCTCCTACACCAGTGAGGCACCGTTTTTATCGGGAGACCCGGGGGAACGCTGGGTGGTAGGAAATTTGTGTCATCTCAGTGATGCTGCTGGAGCAGAGTTTTCAGTTTGAAAATTCTGGGGCTTTTGAAGCTCTGGCATGTCTATTCGTTGTACTAAGTATTAATAATTAATAATTAATTATTTGTCTTGTGCAAGTGTGTTTATATTAATCAATCCGTTTGTCCTAACAAGAGAAGAGAGAGTTACACGTGAGTGTGCATAAATGTGCTGACTAAAATTAACGTGCATGTTTTCATGTTTAAACGTTGCTATGTGCTGTTTATTTTTGAGCACAAAACGCTTTTGAATTAATGCTTTTCTATGTTGCAAGTGCTAGATAAATGCATACACATAAGGGTATTAGTGGGGTTAACACTGTTTAATCACTATGCTGTAGTAACGTTGTTTTTGTCTCTTTTAATTAAGATGGTCTATTAAGGCCTATGTTGGCCTGAGAGAGAAGGCTGAATAAGTGAGCCTGACTGTGATTATGATTTGAAAACTGAGACGAGGGAGACCCCTGCTGGAAATGGTCCTGAAGTTAACTGACCATGGTCCTTGTCGAAAAACTTTCCATGAGGACAGCAGCAGTTTTTGGGAGTTCTCCAAGAAAAGTGAAAGTGTCCTTGGCCGCCTTGGGAAACAAAGGAGCCTTAGAGAGAAGCTCTGAACTGTGGCTCGATGGCCGAGGAGAAGCAGGATAACTGTGTTACATGTTTTATTTTCTTGGTTCCTGTTCCGTAGTTTTCGCTATGTGTATTTTTCCTGAGCGGAGGTTCGCAAATGTTGCAATGTTACATCCTTTCCTTCTCGCTCTGCTCAGCAAGTCCGGCGGACATTATGATTTTTTCTATGTCCCCAATGTATCTTTCTATTGTTCAGAATATTATAAGATGTTAGTCTAGAGAGGGTCTTTTTGCCACTTGCCATTTTGCCTTTGCTGCGTATTGAACCTGCGTTGCTGAGGATTGATGCTGACGGGACTTCGTCTTGAGAGACATTTACCGAGAGACTTGTCCTGACCCGTTCTGACATTTAGCTAGAATAGGTAACTATGAGAAATGATTTACTCTGATTGATTTCCTTGACTAATTTTAGATAAAGCAATATAATTTTAAACATGGTGTTGGATATTCTTTCTTGTCAATTATTGGGTTTGCATTATTGATTATTGTTGTATATATTGTATAGGTTATGCTTAGGGACAGTCACAAAAACCAGGTCTTATCGACCTCGATATAGATGCAGGGTGTTCAGGAGTGTTTTCCTTCCACAGGTTTATTGCTGGTAGAGTATTTGAGCGTATGTTAGTGAAATGGGCCCTAGCGTATGATGTATGCATGTGCGTGTAACTGTGAGATTACTTTATCCGTGGTAGTGGGAATATTATACACACCCTGATCTCTATCAATTTCCTGGTAGCAGAGGATGGTTTTTGATGATTGTCTTGATTAGATAAGATTGTTTTTATTGATTATTGATTATTGGTTCATGTTGGTATATGTACTAATACTATATGTTGGAGTCGTAATGTTGAGTTATATGTAGTGCTTCTGGAACTTGGAAGCTGCTGTAGCAGTTCCGTAGTAGGGCAGAGGGAAGTAAATGCTGCTCTCGGGAAAGACGGAATTGTAAGGAATAACGTGTGACAATTGAAGTTGCGCGTCACATTGTCTGGGTTCGGAATCAGTGACATCGTCGTATGTTACTATTAGATATTTCTGGTATATAAGGAGTGTGAATGATAGTGAAGGTTATCTGTGAAACTCTGGTTTTAAGTCCCAGGGATCCGTAAGGATTTCCGTTAAAGCTTATCGCGGGAGGAGTAATAGGTATTCTCTGAGCTTGTTTGAAGAACTGGGCAAAGAAAGCTTGCTTAGTTAATGTGTGTTATAATTCTGTAGTGGAGCAGATTGTCTGTTCTCGGGAAGCAGGATTCTGTGTGTATGTACTATATTTTCTTTTATGAATGTGCGTGAATGTTTGTACATTTAGTTGATTGTAAGACTCTTTGGACAAGTCCTAGAGGAAACAGTTAATGAATGTATGTTAGTAGGACAGAGTAGAAGAAGTGCTACTGTGTCAATGAAAGGTTTCTTATGAAATAGACTCTCTTTTACTATTCTGTGGTTAGCGAAGCAGACAAAGGAGATGTTTTTATGTTGTAACTAATAGATTTTGTAGAAATTTTGACACGAAGTCTACTGAAAAGATTTTTGTAAAGGAGGGGTAGACGAGTGACAGAAGACAAGAGACAAACTGCAGCGACTGTTGACGTCAGAAAGACCGCGCTCTGATTGGGTGGCAGATCAGAATAGTGCTCGCGCTAGGATTGGTGCGTTAGTGTGAGCCGCGCAAGGATTGGAAGAGCTATTTAGTGTGAGTCGCGCTGCAATTGGTTGAAAATTCGTATTGTATATTTATAATACGGAAAGAGTAGAGAGTTCTTTGTAAACGCTAAAATGTATTACCAAGAAGAGAAGAAGAAAAAAACATTTTTTGGTAAAGTTAAAAAGTGGTTTAGCAAGGATAAAGATGTTAAAACAAGAGAGGGCGAGTTGTTACCTCCACCGAAAACACCTGCATCCTTCATGGCTGCAAGACATGGGTTTCATACTTGTATATGGTTGGAGAATTGGGTTAGGTATACTAAAGAAGATGGTGTTCTAGCATTTCCAGAACATGGTTCATTTAATCTGGCCGTGTTGAGAAATTTACGGGAAAAGATGTTATGTCTTGACCCGAAGCCGAGACCTACACAGTTCGAGGCTTTAGTGGAATGGGAAGACGAAGTACATGAGAGAGAGAAACAAAGATCAGGAGGGTACTATAGGTACATGTTTGGGAGGAGACATGATCGTGAGACTCATCATGATCGAATGAAAAGGTGGCGAGATGTTAGTATGTCAGAGGGATTATATCCGATGAGAACAGTTGAAGGAGGAGCAGAAAGGGTTCCTGAGTCAGAAATAAGAAAATATGGAGTTAATGAGTATGAGGATGAGGTCTTGAATGACATGATTTACAAAAGACCACCTCCATATAGATCAGAACCGGACAAGAGTACACCAGTTGTTTCTCCGATAAGAGATACAGTTTGTGTTAATGAGACGGAAAATGAGACACCTGAGGTGAGAAGTGATCATTACCTTGATAAGAATGCCAGACAATTAGCCAGAACTACAACAGAGTTGACTGAGAAGATTAGGGAGTTAACGAAGAATCTAGAAGCTGTTACGGTGCCTGTAACAATAGGTCCAGTTATGCCTGTGTTTGACAAACAGAGAGCAGGTGAGAATGGACTGGTGATTCCATATGTTGGGAATAATCTGACAAATTCAGTTGGTCCTTCAGGAGATTCGGGCAAAAGAGCAGAAAGAAATGACCTGAGACAATCAAGACATGACACATGTAGTGAAATATTGGATGCTAGTGAAGCTGGTTGTTCAGGGATGCCAATTTTAGAACCGCAAAAGAGAGTGGTTCCAGTGAAAAAAACTGCTGAAATAACAGTTGATGATTTGAATGATTGGATGAAGGTTCCACAGAAAAAGGATAAAGATTCACAAGTAATTGAAGTAGCTAAGTTACGTGTAGAACTAGAAGAGCTTGTTACAGGAACAGTTTCAACAGAGATTCTGAAGAGTCATCATGATGGTGAACTAATGTTTATGTGCAAGAGTGTTACCTGGAGAGCAAGGAATACACATGACAGGCTAAGAGCAATAGCAAATGAACAGGGAGTTGACATTGATAAAGTGAAAGCTTTACAGAGAACTTACAGGATGGATTTTACTGAGAAAGACATTGAAAATTTGAATGCTACTGGTAGAACAGGACAGATTAAGGAGATGGTAGCATTATTGCGTAGATGGGGTGATGTTGAAAAGTGGAAGGATAGGTGGTACAAGAAAAGAGATGAGACTGAAGATAGAACGACTTATTCAGCATTTCCAGTGAGAGAAAAGGAGAAACCAGTGGATAATTATCCTATGAGAGAAATACCTGGAGGAGGATATGTACATGTTCCATGGACCAGACAGGATATTTTATCATTTACGAATGATTTTCCTCGATTGAGAGAAAAGCCCGTCGAGTGGTATAGGCAGGTAGATAGGTTTGTGAAATTGTCAAAAGTGCTGTGGGTTGACCTGAATAGTCTGTTTGATATAATTGTTCCAGCAGACTTGTGGACTGAGTGTAAAATAGTTGTGAGTTGGCCTACTGAGGAATATCCAAGAGACCCAAGAACAGGGGCACCAGATCCAGAGGTAATGAGAAAGTATGATCAGGTGATGGTATACCTGAAGAGTAAAGTACCTGCAAAAGAGACAGACTGGGTAAAGATAGATCGAACACAACAGGAAGCGAAAGAATCAGTTCATGCTTTTTACGAGAGGCTGATACTGGCTTTTAAACAATTCAGTGGAGATGAACACCTGGGTGACAAAGATTTGAGTCACTTTGTATACAGATTTGTATATGGTCTAAGACCTGAAATTGGTGAGAGAATTCGTGAGCACACAGTGGATTGGCAGAGTAAGAAAGTAGATGAGATCCTGAGACATGCAAAATACTTCAGTGATGAAATTGAAGCAAAACAAAGAAAGCTGAAAGAGAAAGCAATGTGGGCACAAGTGAAAGTTGCGGAGAGACAGGAAGCACAGTTAGTAGAACAGGCGAATAATCCAGGAAATAATGCAGGGAATAGACCTAGATATGCAGGAAAAGGAAAAGGAAGTCTTGAGGAAGCAAAGAAAAAGTTCCCTTGTCACAACTGTGGCCAATTGGGACATTGGAGATCGGAGTGTCCTAATCCACCATTAGTGAGTAATGAGAGTAAAACTTTAAATCAACAGGTGCAGAACCAGAACGAAGGAAATAATCAACAGCAGCAACAACAGAAAGTTGTGAGACAGCAGAGTCAAGAGCCAAAACCGCCCTTGCCGCAGAATAGAGGGTTACAAAAGTATAATCAGGATTCAGGATTCTACAATGATGAGCAGGTAAACAAACCAAGACGTTCTAACAAAGTACAGCAGTACTTGTTAAAGAGTGAAGGGAGTGAGTCTGAGGGTGATTATTGACGGTGCCGAGGAGAGGAAGAAGAGTGCATACTTGGTGCAACTCTAGAAATAGACCAGGCAGGACCATTTGTGGATGGGAAAATAAATGAGGAGAGTGTTACTTTTTTGGTAGACACAGGTGCGACAAGATCAACTGTCAGGTCAACAGATGTTAGAAATCTTCCTCTCTCGGATGAAGCAATCCAAGTAGTTGGTGTAGCCAATACACAAATCAAAACACGTCTTACTGAACCTGTAAGAGTACAGATAGGGAAATTTTCAGACATGCATAGATTCATTGTCTGTGACACGAGTCCAGTGAACCTACTGGGTAGGGACTTGTTGTGTAAGATGAACTGCACAATTTTTTGTACACCGGATGGAATAGCCTTTGAGACACCAGATGAAGATGCTTTGTACCGAGTGACTTTAGAAAATAGAGAAAGTGAGTTAATTGGTGCATTTGCTGTGTTTAATCCAGAGGATTTGCCTCAAGAGCTGAGAGACACAGTGAAAAGGACAGTTTGGGATTTTACTGGAGAGGATGTGGGATTGATGAATAATGTAGATCCAGTGAAAATTGCAGTAAAAGAGGGAATCACATATCCTAACATTCCTCAATACAAAATGACACCAGAAATAATTGAAGGGATAACTCCTATAATTGAGAAAATGATTCAGCAAGGAGTCCTGAGAGAACTACTGAGTAGTCCGTGTAATTCACCGATAATGGGACTAAAAAAGCCCAATGGGAAATTTAGGATCGTACAGGATTTGAGAAAAGTTAATCAAATTGTGGTGGCATGTTGTCCTATTGTGCCAAATCCATCAGTGATTCTGTATCAAATTCCACATGATGCTGAGTGGTATACAGTGATTGATTTGTGTCATGCGTTCTTTTCAATTCCATTACATCATGATAGCCAGCCGATTTTTGCATTTAGGTTTGGCCAGCGTATCTTAGCATGGTGTCGAATCCCACAGGGGTATACGGAGAGTCCTTCGATATTCAATCAATTATTGAAGAAATCGTTGGAAAGTTTGATCATGCCTGAAAGTTCAGTGCTAGTGCAGTACATTGATGACCTACTCGTGGCATCAAAGACACGTGAAGCTTGTGAAGTAGATACCATAGCTTTACTGAATCATCTGGCAGATGGAGGGTTAAAAGTATCTCCAGCCAAATTGCAGTTTTGCAAGAAAGAGGTTCATTATCTTGGACACAATATTGAAAAGGGTCTGAGAAAAGTGACTACTGACAGGATCAAAATAATCAGAGAAATGAAAGCTCCAAAGACCCAGAGAGAAGTGAGAATGTTCCTGGGTAAGGTGGGTTATTGTCGTCAGTGGATAATTAATTTTTCCCTGATAGCAAAGCCACTGATTAAACTGACAAAAAGTGAGATGATGGATCCATTGGATCTAGATGCAGAACAAATGGCAGCATTTGAAGAGCTCAAAAGTAAAATGTGTGAGGCTCCAGCTTTGGGTATGCCTGACTATGAGAAAGAATTTGAGCTGTACTGCAGTGAAAGAAATGGATGTGCACTTTCAGTGTTAATTCAGAAACATGGATTACTGAGAAGGCCTATTGCGTACTTCTCATCGACACTTGACCCTGTAGCTGTGGGTTTACCAGGTTGTCTGAAATCTGTGGCTGCAACATGCAGGAGTCTGGAACAAAGTGAAGGAATCATAATGGGATATCCTGTAAGGGTATTCGTACCTCACAATGTGGCAATTCTTTTGACAAGAAGCAGAACTCAGTACATGTCACATAGTCGATTGACCAAATATGAAAAAGTGATTCTAGGAGCATCAAATGTGACTCTCGAGAGATGTGTGAATGTGAATCCAGCGACGCTTTTGCCGGATATTGAAAATGTGGGTATGAAGATGGAAGATGATCATGACTGTTTGGATGTGCTTGAGTACTGTACAAAACCGAGACCAGATATAAGGGATCTTCCCTTGAATGAGAGTGATCATGTGTTGTTTGTGGATGGATCATGCTTGAGGAATGATGATGGTGTGCTATGTGCAGCATATGCGGTGTGCAAAGTTTCAGAGGTCATGGAAGCATCACCATTGAAAGGAGTGAAATCTGCGCAAGTTGCTGAATTGATAGCATTGACAAAAGCTTGCGAAATTGGGAAAGATTTGAGGACGACTGTGTTGACTGATAGTCAGTATGGATTTGGAGTGGTGCATGATTTTGGCCAACTTTGGCTACAAAGAGGTTTCTTGACATCGAGTGGAACTCCAATAAAGAATGCTGAAATGATTGGTAAATAGCTTGAGGCGATACAGCTGCCTAAGGAATTAGCAGTTGTAAAATGTGCTGCCCATGGTCCAGGGGAGGATTTTATAACGGTTGGAAACAGATATGCCAACGATGTTGCGCAATACTGTGCCAAGACGAATCAGTCCATCAACAGGGACAGAGAAGGGGAAATGTCTTTTCTCTCTGTGATGTTTACTAATGTCCTAGAGACCTGGGATGAAGTGAAACAGTTGCAAGATGAGACAGGAGAGGAAGAGAAAAAAGACTGGATTAAGGCAGGATGTGCTCCAAGAGAGACAGACCATGTTTGGGTCTACAGAGATGGCAGACCAGTGATGCCGAACTCCATCTTGTCGTCAATGGCAAGGATGTATCATGGCCAGGGACATTTGGGGAGGGACGCGATGGTTAGGTCATTCAAGCAGACCTGGTACAATGCAAAGTTCAGGACAATTGCAGAAAGCATCTGTCAGAGGTGTTTAGTTTGTCAGCAATTTAACACTGGGAAAAAGACAGTGGTGAGTCTGGGGACAATAGGCAGAGAAGGAGGTCCTTTTACAAGAATGCAGATTGATTTCATTGAGATGCCCCAAGTAAACAGACTGAGGTATGTTCTAGTGGTAGTCTGTTTGTTTTCAAGGTGGGTGGAAGCTTACCCGACTAGAAGAAATGATGGATTAACAGTGGCAAAGTTACTGTTAAGGGAGTTGATTCCTAGGTACGGGTTTCCAGTAACAGTTGAGTCTGATAGAGGTAGACACTTTCAAAATGAACTCATGGGTTTGATTTGTGAAGCATTGAAAATACAGCAGAAGCTACATTGTGCATACCGACCAGAGGCTTCTGGTGTGGTTGAGCAGATTAATGGTACAATCAAGAATAGGATTGGAAAAATGTGCTTAGCCACTGGCATGAAATGGCCAGATGTTTTGCCTTTAGTTCTGATGACAATGAGATCTACTCCAGATAGAACTACTGGTTTGAGTCCGCACGAGATAATCATGGGACGTGCTATGCGCCATGCATTCGTGCCTGTCAATAAATTGGTGACAATAACTGATGACATGATTTTGGATTACTGTAAAGGCCTGGCTGACGCAGTTCATTCTGTGTTTCACCAGGTTGGAGAAGAAGCTACCACACTTGAGAAGAAGCAAGCCCATGATCTGAGTCCAGGAGACTGGGTGAGGATAAAAGTTCACAGAAGAAGAAATTGCTTGATTCCAAGGTGGGGAAGGCCAAGACAAGTTATTCTGACTACGACGACTGCAGTAAAGTGTGCTGGAGTGAAGCACTGGGTACATGCGAGTCATACTCTGAGAGTTCCAAACCCAAAAGAAGGGACTGGTAAAGAGTATTTTGAAGAGTCAGATTCCAGCGATGATGAAGATACAGAATCAGTGGGGAAAGAAGTAGGAAGAGCTTCGAATGAACCACTGCGAGTATCAGAAAGGAGATCAAATTCTGTAAGAGAGCCTGAAGTTTCGAACAGCAGTGAAGGAAAAAGAAAAGAAAAGAGGAATCACACAGAGACTACTCCTGAATCAGAAGAGGAGGAGATTGAAGAACCACTTGAGATTATACTTGAAGAAGTAGGGTCAGAAAAAGATAGAGAGGGACAGATTGCGGAAGACCCCCGAGGAGGTGTAGGGAATATTCTTGATGAGTCAGGTGAAGGGACAAGTAGACAGCAAGAAGATTGCGTGTCGGAGACCCGAGGAGGGACAGGAGTAGGGAAGTCTCAAACAGTGGTGAAAAAATCTGTGGAGAAGAAGAGAGCTGCTGGAAAGCGGAAACAAGAGGCACTTGAAACAGATGATGAAGATGAACAAACAGAGGGTCGAGTTCTGAGAAAGAGAACTTGGATTGGAGAAAGAAATAATAAAGAAATAAAGCCGAAAAAGGTGTTAAGAGGAGATCGTTGGCCTAACAACAGAGTTAAGAGGCTGAGATACAAAATAATAAGAGCAAATACATCGAAAGCTGAACAAGTGAATGAAGTTTCGAGTCAAAGTTCAAAAGCTGAAGGAGAAGAATCAAAGGAGTCAAACGAACCAGTGGAAATAAAAAGAGTAAGAAAACCCAACCAAAAGTACAGATCACCGGAATGGTCTTATGTGGCACTGTCTGAAGGAGGAAAAGAAGAAGCAGTGACTCGAGATAATCCGGAAGTGGTCTTGAGAGAAGTGGTTGAGGAAGATACTGGTGAAATTCTGAAAGTACTCTTGACTGACATTGGAGAAGAGTCGAGTACTGAGGATCTTGATGTTGGAGATCTGATACAATTTGATGTTGAAGAGATTGAAGTGAAGAATGACAAGTATCCAAACTGAGTGAAAGAAGGATTCACTTGGATCAAGTGAACGAAGAGAGCATTTGGATAAACTGAAAGCTGAAGAATTGCTGAAGAATTGAAGAAGTTCAAACAGTAGTGGAGTAGTAAAGGCTAAACTAATATGGCTAACATAGAGGATAATAGAAATAGATGTGCCTTCTTTAAGAGGTGGTGTAGGATGTGCTGCTGCTGTACTGGATTATTAATGCTTCTATGGGGTATTTTAGTTTTATTAGTTACTTTTAAAGTAGAGTTTGAGATGCATACAGAGAATGTGACAAATGTAGAGAAGAATTCACAAAAAGTAGTTCCAATTAGAATTAGAAATGCTTACACACATAAAGATAGATCAATTAATAACTTTTCTAGTAATGTTTTTTCGAAACTGTTATATGAATATGTGAAGACAATGGAAGTAAGGGATTGCTACGTCTGTATGCAATTACCTGCATCCGTTTTAGAAGGTGTTACTTATCATCATTTACCAGCTACATTTGGTATTTCCTGTAGCATTTTAAGTAGTGTTTTTTATTTGTTAGGGAAAGTAGATTATAAGATGTCTAACAGAGATAGTATTTTTGGGCACTTGCCAATGAACAAAGAGCTGAATCCAGCTAAAGAAGCTAACACTTTTGGTGAGATTTTTATTGAAGAAAAAGGATTAACATTAGATTACATTTTTAAGAATAATTTAACTTGCAGTTTGAAAGGAGAGGAGAAAGCTTTCCTGGATATGGTAGAAGAAAGGAGATTGAACATGCATGAGAAAGCAGGGAAATATAAAGTGAGTGAGACAATTTGGGACATTGAGATGGGAAAAGAGTTGAAGAATGGGGCTAGTCCAACTTTAGCTCTAGATGCACCACAGAAGGGTAAACTTTGTATTACAAGAAGGAAATCCCAATATGATACATATTTTGTCGGGACTAGTGAGTGCCATGATACATACTTCATTGCAACAGGTTGGGGTTTCAGAGGTGGAGAAGATACGATTTTTCCAGGAGTATATTATGTTTGTGGGAATAAGGCTTATTACAAGTTGCCTGACCATTGGTATGGCACGTGTTATGTGGGCCTAGTTTTTCCAAAGATTTTTCATATAGATAAAGTAACAGATGTAGAGCATATTAATTTACTAATGCGTTTTAAGAGAGAAACTTGGTCAGAAATAGTGGGTGATATTTTTGGGGTTTTGATTCCAGCAGTGGGAATTTCTTTGAATGCTTATGGAATTCGGAAGCTGTCTACAGTGGTTGATCGCTTATCGACAAATACCGCTGGAGGGTTTCTTTTGGTGAATACGGAATTAAGTGCCGTACGTGCCATGTCTATGCAAAATCGACTTGCCCTTGATATTCTATTGGCCAAGGAGGGTGGAGTCTGTGGAATGCTGAAAGTTCAACATTGTTGCACTTACATTCCAGACGAAAGCAGAGACCTAAAGGTCTATATCAAAAATATTACTGATTTGCATGAAGAATTAGTACCACTTGAAGCTGAGAGTTTGTGGACTAAAATAGCTAATAAAATGATAGCTGTTAAGGATTTTATTGCAAAAATAGGTAGTACTATTATAGGTAGAATATTGTTTCCCTTGTCTTGTATAATTGTGGCTTTATTAATAATAAGATTGGTGTGTGTGTGTTGTAAAAACAGGGGAGGGAGGAAGAAATTGAATAAAGAAAAGAAAAACAAGAGGTTGAAGAGAGAACCTCAAGAAATTGAACTAGAAGAATTAAGGGAGAGTGTTTATTTAGAGACAAAAAGGGATGATGAAAGAGTGACTGGTGTTTAATGTTGTGTAAAGGGGAAAAAGACATTTCCGATTTCTCCTAAAATGGGACTAAATTTTCACTCATTTTTTTTTGGGTTTATTTGGTGATAAAATCACCAAAGGGGGGATTGCTGGAGCAGAGTTTTCAGTTTGAAAATTCTGGGGCTTTTGAAGCTCTGGCATGTCTATTCGTTGTACTAAGTATTAATAATTAATAATTAATTATTTGTCTTGTGCAAGTGTGTTTATATTAATCAATCCGTTTGTCCTAACAAGAGAAGAGAGAGTTACACGTGAGTGTGCATAAATGTGCTGACTAAAATTAACGTGCATGTTTTCATGTTTAAACGTTGCTATGTGCTGTTTATTTTTTAGCACAAAACGCTTTTGAATTAATGCTTTTCTATGTTGCAAGTGCTAGATAAATGCATACACATAAGGGTATTAGTGGGGTTAACACTGTTTAATCACTATGCTGTAGTAACGTTGTTTTTGTCTCTTTTAATTAAGATGGTCTATTAAGGCCTATGTTGGCCTGAGAGAGAAGGCTGAATAAGTGAGCCTGACTGTGATTATGATTTGAAAACTGAGACGAGGGAGACCCCTGCTGGAAATGGTCCTGAAGTTAACTGACCATGGTCCTTGTCGAAAAACTTTCCATGAGGACAGCAGCAGTTTTTGGGAGTTCTCCAAGAAAAGTGAAAGTGTCCTTGGCCGCCTTGGGAAACAAAGGAGCCTTAGAGAGAAGCTCTGAACTGTGGCTCGATGGCCGAGGAGAAGCAGGATAACTGTGTTACATGTTTTATTTTCTTGGTTCCTGTTCCGTAGTTTTCGCTATGTGTATTTTTCCTGAGCGGAGGTTCGCAAATGTTGCAATGTTACATCCTTTCCTTCTCGCTCTGCTCAGCAAGTCCGGCGGACATTATGATTTTTTCTATGTCCCCAATGTATCTTTCTATTGTTCAGAATATTATAAGATGTTAGTCTAGAGAGGGTCTTTTTGCCACTTGCCATTTTGCCTTTGCTGCATATTCTTTCTTGTCAATTATTGGGTTTGCATTATTGATTATTGTTGTATATATTGTATAGGTTATGCTTAGGGACAGTCACAAAAACCAGGTCTTATCGACCTCGATATAGATGCAGGGTGTTCAGGAGTGTTTTCCTTCCACAGGTTTATTGCTGGTAGAGTATTTGAGCGTATGTTAGTGAAATGGGCCCTAGCGTATGATGTATGCATGTGCGTGTAAATGTGAGATTACTTTATCCGTGGTAGTGGGAATATTATACACACCCTGATCTCTATCAATGCCACAACTTTCCCACACAAAAATGTGTGAAAAAGGTGATTTTTTCAGCCAAATTTGAGGTTTGCAGGGCATTCTGGGTAAGGAAACGTTGGGTGATCCACACAAGCCATACCTCCCTGGAATCCCCTGGGTGTCTAGTTTTCAGAAATATGTGGGTTTGGTAGGTTTCCACCGAGCACCGGGTCAAAAACCCAAGTGACCCCCCTTGCAAAACCAGGTCGTTTTGAGATAGGCAATTTTCATGTCGCCTCACTACGTTGTGGGTCCTTGCCTGTAGCGGGTACTTGGGCCTCCCACACGAGTGAGGCACCATTTTTATCGGGAGACCCGGGGGAAATCTGGGTAGTAGGACATTTGTGTCAGCCCGGTGATGCCACAACTTTCCCACAGTAAAAATGTGTGAAAAAGGTGATTTTTCCAGCAAAATCTGAGGTTTGCAGGGCATTCTGGGTAAGGAAACGTTGGGGGATACATGCAAGCCATACCTCCCTGGACTCCGCCGGGTGTCTAGTTTTCAGAAATGTGTGGGTTTGGTAGGTTTCCCTAGGTGGCCGCCGAGCACCGGACCAAAAACCCACGTGACCACCCTTGCAAAACCAGGTCGTTTTGAGATAGGCAATTTGCATGTCGCCTCACTACATTGTGGGCCCTTGCCTGTCGCGGGTACTTGGGCCTCCTACACCAGTGAGGCACCGTTTTTATCAGGAGACCCGGGGGAACGCTGGGTGGTAGGAAATTTGTGTCATCTCAGTGATGCCACAACTTTCCCACACAAAAATGTGTGAAAAAGGTGATTTTTTCAGCTAAATTTGAGGTTTGCAGGGCATTCTGGGTAAGGAAACTTTGGGGGATCCACGCAAGCCATACCTCCCTGGACTCCGCCGGGTGTCTAGTTTTCAGAAATGTGTGGGTTTGGTAGGTTTCCCTAGGTGGCCGCCGAGCACCGGGCCAAAAACCCACGTGACCACCCTTGCAAAACCAGGTCGTTTTGAGATAGGCAATTTGCATGTCGCCTCACTACGTTGTGGGCCCTTGCCTGTCGCGGGTACTTGGGCCTCCTACACCAGTGAGGCACCGTTTTTATCGGGAGACCCGGGGGAAATCTGGGTAGTAGGAAATTTGTGTCAGCCCGGTGATGCCACAACTTTCCCACAGTAAAAATGTGTGAAAAAGGTGATTTTTTCAGCTAAATTTGAGGTTTGCAGGGCATTCTGGGTAAGGAAACATTAGGGGATCCACACAAGCCATACCTCCCTGGAATCCCCCGGGGGTCTAGTTTTCAGAAATGTGTGGGTTTGGTTGGTTTCCCTTGTTGGCCGCCGAGCACCGGTCCAAAAACCCAAGTGACCCCCCTTGCAAAACCAGGTCGTTTTGAGATAGGCAATTTTCATGTCGCCTCACTACGTTGTGGGCCCTTGCCTGTCGCGGGTACTTGGGCCTCCACACGAATGAGGCACCGTTTTTATCAGGAGACCCGGGGGAACGCTGGGTCGTAGGAAATTTGTGTCAGCCCGGTGATGCCACAACTTTCCCACATAAAAATGTGTGAAAAAGGTGATTTTTTCAGCTAAATTTGAGGTTTGCAGGGCATTCTGGGTAAGGAAACATTAGGGGATCCACACAAGCCATACCTCCCTGGAATCCCCCGGGGGTCTAGTTTTTAGAAATGTGTGGGTTTAGTAGGTTTCTCTAGGTGCCGGCAGAGCTAGGGTTCAAAAACTACAGCTAGGCACTTTGCCAAAAAAGGTTAATTTTCACTGCGAAATTGAGGTGTGTCCAAGATGCGTTTTGCGCCGTTACCTGTCGCGGGCACTAGGCCGACCCACACAAGTGAGGTACTATTTTTCTCGGAAGACTTTGGGGAACACTAGGAGGGTGGAAATTTGTGGATCCACGCAGATTCCAGAACTTTCCACAAGAGAAATGTGGGGAAAATGGGTTTTTTTGGCAATTTTTTAGGTTTGCAAGGGATTCTGGGTAACAGAACCTGGTGGGAGGCAGTCAAGTCACCCCATCCTGGATTCCCCTGGCTGTCTAGTTTTCAAAAATGTATAGGTTTGCTAGGTTTCCCTAGGTTCCGGCAGAGCTATGGTTCAAAAACTACAGCTAGGCACTTTGCCAAAAAAGGGTCCTTTTTCGCTACGAAATTGAGGTGTGTCCACGTTACGCTTTGTGCCGTTTCCTGTCGCGGGCACTAGGCTGACACACTCAAGTGAGGTACCATTTTTCTCGGAAGACTTTGGGGAACGCGGGGTGGGTGGAAATTTGTGGATCCACGCAGATTCCAGAACTTTACAGCAGAGAAATGTGGGGAATATGTGTTTTTTTTGGCAATTTTGTAGGTTTGCAAGGGATTCTGGTAAACGGAACCTGGTGGGAGGCCATCAAGTCACCCCATCCTGGATTCCCCTGGGTGTCTAGTTTTCAAAAATGTATAGGTTTGCTAGGTTTCCCTAGGTGCCGGCAGAGCTATGGTTCAAAAACTACAGCTAGGCACTTTGCCAAAAAAAGGTCATTTTTTACAGCGAAATTGAGGTGTGTCCACGTTGTGTTTTGCGCCGTTTCTTTTCGCGGGCACTAGGCCGACCCACACAAGTGAGGTACCATTTTTCTCTGAAGACTTTGGGGAACGCGGGGTGGGTGGTACTTGGGCCTCCTACACCAGTGAGGCACCGTTTTTATCGGGAGACCCGGGGGAAATCTGGGTAGTAGGAAATTTGTGTCAGCCCGGTGATGCCACAACTTTCCCACAGTAAAAATGTGTGAAAAAGGTGATTTTTTCAGCTAAATTTGAGGTTTGCAGGGCATTCTGGGTAAGGAAACATTAGGGGATCCACACAAGCCATACCTCCCTGGAATCCCCCGGGGGTCTAGTTTTCAGAAATGTGTGGGTTTGGTTGGTTTCCCTTGTTGGCCGTCGAGCACCGGTCCAAAAACCCAAGTGACCCCCCTTGCAAAACCAGGTCGTTTTGAGATAGGCAATTTTCATGTCGCCTCACTACGTTGTGGGCCCTTGCCTGTCGCGGGTACTTGGGCCTCCACACGAATGAGGCACCGTTTTTATCAGGAGACCCGGGGGAACGCTGGGTCGTAGGAAATTTGTGTCAGCCCGGTGATGCCACAACTTTCCCACATAAAAATGTGTGAAAAAGGTGATTTTTTCAGCTAAATTTGAGGTTTGCAGGGCATTCTGGGTAAGGAAACATTAGGGGATCCACACAAGCCATACCTCCCTGGAATCCCCCGGGGGTCTAGTTTTTAGAAATGTGTGGGTTTAGTAGGTTTCTCTAGGTGCCGGCAGAGCTAGGGTTCAAAAACTACAGCTAGGCACTTTGCCAAAAAAGGTTAATTTTCACTGCGAAATTGAGGTGTGTCCAAGATGCGTTTTGCGCCGTTACCTGTCGCGGGCACTAGGCCGACCCACACAAGTGAGGTACTATTTTTCTCGGAAGACTTTGGGGAACACTAGGAGGGTGGAAATTTGTGGATCCACGCAGATTCCAGAACTTTCCACAAGAGAAATGTGGGGAAAATGGGTTTTTTTGGCAATTTTTTAGGTTTGCAAGGGATTCTGGGTAACAGAACCTGGTGGGAGGCAGTCAAGTCACCCCATCCTGGATTCCCCTGGCTGTCTAGTTTTCAAAAATGTATAGGTTTGCTAGGTTTCCCTAGGTTCCGGCAGAGCTATGGTTCAAAAACTACAGCTAGGCACTTTGCCAAAAAAGGGTCCTTTTTCGCTACGAAATTGAGGTGTGTCCACGTTACGCTTTGTGCCGTTTCCTGTCGCGGGCACTAGGCTGACACACTCAAGTGAGGTACCATTTTTCTCGGAAGACTTTGGGGAACGCGGGGTGGGTGGAAATTTGTGGATCCACGCAGATTCCAGAACTTTACAGCAGAGAAATGTGGGGAATATGTGTTTTTTTTGGCAATTTTGTAGGTTTGCAAGGGATTCTGGTAAACGGAACCTGGTGGGAGGCCGTCAAGTCACCCCATCCTGGATTCCCCTGGGTGTCTAGTTTTCAAAAATGTATAGGTTTGCTAGGTTTCCCTAGGTGCCGGCAGAGCTATGGTTCAAAAACTACAGCTAGGCACTTTGCCAAAAAAAGGTCATTTTTTACAGCGAAATTGAGGTGTGTCCACGTTGTGTTTTGCGCCGTTTCTTTTCGCGGGCACTAGGCCGACCCACACAAGTGAGGTACCATTTTTCTCTGAAGACTTTGGGGAACGCGGGGTGGGTGGAAATTTGTGGATCCACGCAGATTCATGAACTTTCCACCAGAGAAATGTGGGGAAATGTGTTTTTTTTGGCAATTGTTTAGGTTTGAAAGGGATTCTTGGTAACAGAACCTGGCCGGAGGCAGTCAAGTCACCCCATCCTGGATTCCCCTGGGTGTCCAGTTTTCAAAAATGTATAGGTTTGCTAGGTTTCCCTAGGTGCCGGCAGAGCTATGGTTTAAAAACTACAGCTAGGCACTTTGCCAAAAAAGGGTCATTTTTGGCTGTGAAATTGAGGTGTGTCCACGTTACATTTTAGGCCGTTTCCTGTCGCGGGCACTAGGCAGACCCACAGAAGTGAGGTATCATTTTTCTCGGAAGACTTTGGGGAAGGCGGCATGGGTGGAAATTTGTGGATCCACGCAGATTCCAGAACTTTCCACCAGAGAAATGTGGGGAAAATGTGTTTTTTTTGGCAATTTTTTAGGTTGGCTAGGGATTCTGGGTAACACAACCTGGTGGGATGCAGTCAAGTCACCCAATCCTGGATTCCCCTGGGTGTCTAGTATTAAAAAATGTATAGGTTTGCTAGGTTTCCCTAGGTGCCGGCAGAGCTATGGTTTAAAAACTACAGCTAGGCACTTTGCCAAAAAAGGGTCATTTTTCACAGCGAAATTGAGGTGTGTCCACGTTGCGTTTTGCGCCGTTTCCTGTCGCGGGCACTAGGCCGACCCACACAAGTGAGGTACCATTTTTCTCGGAAGTCTTTGGGGAACACTAGGAGGGTGGAAATTTGTCGATCCACGCAGATTCCAGAACTTTACAGCAGAGAAATGTGGGGAATATGTGTTTTTTTTTGCAATTTTGTAGGTTTGCAAGAGATTCTGGTAAACGGAACCTGGTGGGAGGCCGTCAAGTCACCCCATCCTGGATTCCCCTGGGTGTCTAGTTTTAAAAAATGTATAGGTTTGCTAGGTTTCCCTAGGTGCCGGCAAAGCTAGGGTTAAAAAACTACAGCTAGGCAATTTGCTAAAAAAGGGTAATTTTGCATTGTGAAAATGTGGTGTGTTCACGTTGGGTTTCGAGCCATTTCCTGTCATGGGCACTATGCCTACCCATACAAGTGAGGTGCCATTTTTATCGAGAGACTTAGGGTAATTCAGATTTGTAAAGGAACTGTTATTACCTATTGACTTTCGATGCATTTCTGCCTTCCAAATGAAAGACATTGTGTAAAAAAGAAGTCATTCTAAAAAATGACTGATTATGCTCATGCTAGTATGAGTATTCCCAATTTCGGAAATGTGCAAATATCTACTGTTTCTAAACTCTATATTTTGTTCCCATTTCAGAAATACATAGATGTCTTTCATACCAATTTTTCCATGTACACATTTTTACAGAAAAATTACTATATACCCGGTACATAATAAAAAACCATTGCAAGTTGCTGCTCAGTTATTGGCTCTGGGTTCGTCGGGTTCTTGGTGAACCTACAAGTCCTATATATCCCCACAACCAGTAATGTCTAGCGGATGTAACGGTATATTGCTTTCAAACAGCTGTCATAATTAGAAGAAGTTACAGGTGAAAAAGGCTTTTTTTTCAACAAATTTTCAATTTATCCTATATTTAACTGTTAGTTTCTATAAAGAAACCTTTTTGGATCTACACAAATGACCCCTTGCTGAATTCAGAATTTTGTCTACTTCTCTAAAATGTATAGCTTTCCAGGATCCATTATTGCTTTTGTACCCATTTCTACAATTAACTGAAAGGAGGATGAAAGCACAAAACATAGCAAAAATAGGCTATGTCCCAGAAAAATGCCAAAACTGCATAAAAAATGTTGGGTTTCTGACAAAAGTCTGGTATCCCCTAAAAGCTGGGAAAATGGTGATTTCAGCCCCACAAACCCTTTTTTGATAACATTTGCAGGGATAAACCCAGATGCTTTCATTTGCAGCCCGCTTTTTCCATTTTTCCCCCCAAAAACTACATTTTGCTGTATTTTGGCTCATTTCTGTGACCCCTCCAGGGGAATCCACAAACCCTGAGTACCTTTAGAATCCCCATGATGTTGGAAGAAAAGGACGCAAATTTGGCGTGGATACCTTATGTGGTCAAAAAGTTACAGGGGCCTCAGCGCGCACTACCCCAAATAGCCAAAAAAGGGTGTGGCACAGGAGGGGGAAAAGGCCTGGCAGCGAAGGGGTTAAGTATTTGGTCAGGTGCATTGTGGGGACTGTAGTCGAGACATCCAAGGCCATCTAGAAGATTCTAGACCTTTGAATTGGTGTTTTGGACACTTTGAATCTGCAAATAGACCTTCAGTAAGCACCTCCTGAAGAAGTTAGGAGAAGTTGTGTGAAAAATCTCCATGAGGTGAGAGATCCGACGGTGAGATTCAAGCCGACTACCTTCAACGGGCCCCATACTGGATTTCAGGTTTGTCCCGCTGAAAGCTACAAAGCTCCAGACTTCAAAGATTTGACTGGGGCCTCACAGAAAGTCAAGCCGGCGAACCCTCACTGAATCCGGCCTGCTGTGGATCGTCGAGCGATGTCAGAAGAAAAAGCTCCAGAAAAGTTTCAAAGTGTGAAGGAAAAATTTTGACTGGGGCTTCCCACATAGTGTATCTGCCCAGGGCTCCAGCATGGTCAGCCTCAAGGTTTGACCAGATGTCCAAGAGTGGCGCTATATGTTTTTTAAGCACTATGAAGTGGTTAATCTTTAAAAATTCATATCTGTGGTTCCCTACATTGGACTTTTTTCATTTTGGTGTCCATTGGTTCATAAAAATATTTCATATTTTTATAAATTGGTGTGGAATTTTTTTTATGTGTTATGTCTTACTTATTTGATGCATTAATGTATTTTAATGCTTTACACTCCTGTCTCCTAAGTTAGGCCTGACTGATCGTTGCGCAAGGGGCTAATTTACCTGAGACCTTTACTGGACCCTATACCGTGTTGGTGGCAGTATTACTTGTGGTAGGTGCCTATTTACCCCTAGCAATAACTCACTTTCCAACACTCATTATCTCCAAACCCAACTATCCCTACAGCATATACATCGGCTCTTACAGTTTCAATATACAAAAAACCTACAAATCCAAAGCCCTGCCACACAATTTCTTTTCTGCCTGCAACTGAAAGAACCAGGACTGAAAGCACCCAATTAGCTTCCTATAGCTGGATGAGCAATTTGCAAGGCACTTTCCTTTGTCCACAGTACTTTCCAAGAAAAAGTATCACTATGATTACAAACTAAATTTAAGAAATACAAACAAATTAGGACACTGTGCTCCAGACTTGCACCATGGATTGTGGTATCACCTTACTACAAGAAATCCATAGAAGGCACCACTTCCTCAGTACGAGCTGGTAAGTTCTGGAACGCACTAACAGGGAATATTTGAAGAATCCAGGAGCACCAACAGCTCAGAAGAGAGGCAAAAACATGAATGTTGCCAAGATAAGTACATCAACACAAAAGCCTGAAATAGAACCTGAACAATAAGCGCTTCTTTAATTGTAATTTATAATCCACATATATACAACAGCCTACCCAGCACACTCTCCTCATATTCACAGCCACTCCTATACATTTCTATGTTCAGATAAGCTACAAAGGGTTGAATCTGTGCCTAGTATGGGTATTATATAGTAAATTCATACATGATGTAAATTTGTACATAACCCTGTTGGCACTCACAAATACTAAAACACTTGGCAGTCATACAACTGATTTTAGGTCACACAGTCTGAATTATAATTCCCTCATACTACTTTGCCCAAGTGTACTCACATAAGACAAAAATCAAACAGGTCATGTCCAACACTTTCTTCTCTACCATTCCTCAGCAACAAAACACCCATTATCACTTGAACAGGCATGGAATACCTGAAGAGATCTGGCAAATACCACTGGGCAAGGAGGAGTTTAATTTAGTCCAACAATGCGTGCCCCATCTAACTACATACAATGACTGCTTCATGACATCTTGCAGTGAGAATCATATATGGGATGCTTGTACCAAAGTCCATCGCAGCAGATGTCTCGCTGATCTGTGTGTGGTAAACAATGTAGTGGACTGTAAAAATATGAAACAGCATAAAGAGACCTTCATAGCTGATCAAATCTTTCAGCTTACCAAAAACCATAAACTGCGCTCTGATCTTTCACAGTTGTTTACCATCACACTTCTAAGTTCTGCATCCCATAACACGAAAACAGCACCTCAGTGCTCATGGAAATACTTTCCACATAGTATCAAAACAAAGGCAGCACCGTTCCAACTGCACACCCTACACTGTGTAGAGTGCTATCCACATAGGTTAGTGTTGCAGCACCCCACAAAGGGGTAGTCAGCACTAATAGAATGTCACTATACAGTGTAAACATCTGATGATTTAGAGTTTGGCAGGTGGGGTAATCCTTCAAAATCTGACAGATATCCTGTTTGCAGTAGTACAAATGCATAGGATATAAAGTGCGTGTAATACAGTAGGTGAGATATCGGTCACGTTTGTGACGAAGTATCTGATCGGCCAGACTCTAAAGTAGACCCTGAATCACTCTAGTTTCACACTTTCCAACGCTAGGTATAAATTATGCCAGCAGCCCAGTTGGTTATACAGAAAATGTCTTTAGCCCAGCCCTGACCACGCCCCCCAAGCATCCCAGCAATGTCAGTGAACTTAAACTTCAGGAGGCCGAACTTAATTTGAGCTGGTGGCTACAGGTGGGGACCATAGGCACTCAATTCAAAATCCTTTATTAGGGCGAATAAAATAGACCATAAAAGCGCATGATATCAAATTCAAATCTACAGTGAGACAATAGTAAGAATCCAAATTTACATTCATTTGAAAACATTTAAAAGTGTGATTACGTCAGTGCATTTTAGGTCTTTGAGTTCATCGTATAACCAAGTTAAAAAACACGAACAGAGACACGAACAGAAACACAGACGTAGATACCCAATTATCAAACAAGATAGCAGGACAAAAACCTCATATAGGATCCACCATGTGCTCCTAGCTAATGCTACAAAAATAGAAGAAAAACACCTCGATCTAACGCCATCTACCAGAATGGGGATTCAGTGGCAGCAAGTTAGCCTCCATAGTTTTTCTGGCCCAAGTGGCTGCTTTCAGAAAAGCACACATGGAAACAGAAATGTTGTATGAGCTTAAAAACTGTACGTGGAGCAGGGCTACTCTACATAGGCACTCATTTATGAGGAGCAACACTTATTTTTCTTCAACAAGTTTGATCCAGAGCGAGAATCACAAAAAGGGAGAAGCAGGAGGAAGAGAAATATTGAAAAACAGTAGCAAAGGAACAAAGCTTGGATGACACAGAGCCTGCAAGAGTGAGATAAAGAGGAAGGCAGTGCCTGGTGGCAGATTAAAGAGGCTTGATGTGGAATCAATGCTTCACAGCCTTAGTATTTAGCAAATGGACCTACCATAGCATGGGCTTTGCTTCTGAACCAAACTTTGAGTTAAGGATCTTATTTTTTAACAAATTAAGCCCTGCCTGGAAGAAGCAAAGGGTCATATTATCAAGCACGGCGCTAAAATTATCGCTGCTTTAGCGGCAGAAAACTGCCGCTAAAGCGGCGATAATGGGCTTGATAATATGCCGCAGAGAATTCCAATAGAAGCCCATGTTGACACCAGAACATGGGCTTTTATGGGAATTCTCAAGGGCATATTATCAAGCACATTATCGCCGCTTTTGCGGCGGTTTTGTGCCGCTAAAGCGGCGATAATTTTAACGCCGTTTCTTGATAATATGCCCCAAAATTTTGAAAGAAGCAGAGCTCTGGGTCTTCCAGCGGCCTTCAGCCCTACCTGGGGGCCTGAAACAAGATACAACTCTCCTTTTTTGCCAAACGGTGCATGTGTCGGCGCCCTGTCAATACGATGCCAAAGGCGGCTTTTCTCTCTTAGCTCCTGCAGAGTCGCCTTCTCTCCCACTTCAGGTTTCTTGCAGAACTCACTCCTCCCACGCACCCTCTCTGTTCTGCCTGTTGCTTCAAGCTCTGATTTTCAAAGCAGCGTAAAAAAAACGATAAATTGCTTCATGATTCATTGCCCACGCAAGAGAAAATATACAGTCTAATGTGTGTCGAGAGGTGCCATACCAGGCGAGGGCTAAACATCTGGGAGGACGCCCTCCCTCCTCTCCCAATTAGCTGCAGCTTCCCTTCGCACCAGAAGGCTCGAGGACTGTTTTGCACACTCTTTTGCTGGATGGCCACGGCTCACTTAACTGTCTAATATGTCCAATATTGCTTCCATGACCTAGAAATGCGCTTCATGCCCAGTGCGAATTTTAGAACTTTAAGTAAATGTCACAGATATAAGTACACATTGCGGCTTTTCCAACCAAAAAACACCCTTTTTTGGAGGTAATTTGTGGTCCAAATTCAGCTCTTAAAATAATGAGTGTGCAGTCGACTCATTTTCACAACATGCTTTATTTTTTCCCACAAGATGCCGGCTTTGCATACCTGGTAGTTAAAGGTGCTTCCCATGTCATTTGTATTGGATTTTACATAATATCTCTATTGCGCCGTTCATGGTAAACAATTTGGGGTGGATTTACAAGCCCCTTCGTCGCCATTGCGTCACTTTTTTTGATGCAACGGCGGCGCAAACAATGCGGCCTATTTACAAAGTGACGCATCTAGGGAGATGCATCACTTTGTAAAGCCCTGCATCACATTCTACCTGCATCAGATATAATGTATGCGGGGTGGGCGTTCCTCTGCAGGAAGGCCTCGTAAAAGTGACGCAGTGAAATCTACAAGATTTCACTGAGCCACATTTAGGACGCCACTGCGTCAAAACCTTACGCCTGCGTGAAGCAGGCGTAAGGAGTGACGCAGTACAGTAAGTATAGGCCTCAAAGTACATTGCTAGAGTTTCATCGTGCTTGCGACACATCTTCAGCAATGCGTGACTTTTGGGACAAAAGATGCGTCAGAATTTCTGACGCATCTGTTAATCCTTGCGCCATGGAGCACTGTATTGTAAATACAGCGCATCCATGGTGGCGCAAGGACATTTAACGCTGGTGCAAGGAAACTGATGCATCTATGCAGATGCGTCAGTTCCTTGTAAATCTGCCCCTATGTATCCCATACTTAATTCAAGAGCCTTTTATTCAGTCACCTTTAACCAATGGCTTTTTTTGGTCTGGAACCTTTAGCAATTGGCTTGAGACATTGTCAGTCACATCTTGAATCAGTCCACAGGGCTATTTCAACCTCGCTGTTTTTCTGTTGACTGTTTGGGTGTTTCCTTCCACCAGCGGCGGCCGGCACAGGTGAACGCGGTGAGCGGGAAGGTTGTAGGGAGGGAAATCAACAGGCGAAGTAATAGGTATAATTAAATCAATAAATAATACCTATTCGGTCTTCTGTCCACTTCCTCCTTGCTGCTCCCTGCCCCAGCTCACCGCTCTCACCTGTGCAGCCGCCGCTGCCTTCCACCCTCACTGGAATGCAAGAATTACTATTTTACAGTCAGTGAGAGACCAAGTATCACTGAGGTGCGAGTGCTAACAAAAGAATCAGAAAAATGGCAAAAGCGATGCTATTGGTAACAGCAATTTTTTTTTTTGCTGCATCCATTTTCAGTTGCTTTTGTCTGTACTCGTGCTCAGTGCAGAAACTAGCATTGGCAAAGTCAACAGCATGCTTTAAATAGCAAACGTTTTGTATTCCTGGGCCACCATGCTCACTAGGGGCTGGAGTGTGATGTAGCAGAAATTGTATTTTTCTTTTAGGGGTGCATTATAATCATACGTGCAGAGCGCACCCAAATATAATCCTTTGTCATATATAACGTGGAGTGTTAGAATTTTGAAATGTATTAACTCGAAACGTGATGTGTTTATGTCATTGAAAAGCATCATGGACAATTAACGTAGTAAGCGAATGTAACTAACAGAAAATATGAACGTAAAGAACTCGGGTTGTGAACTGACAATTATTCATAAACTAAATGAGTTTATTGTGACATTTTAAATGTAGGTAAATGCATTAATTGAATGTGCCTTCTGCAATATTTTCTTTTCTTAGCTGAAATTTGTAGGCCTGGAACGCTGTTCCCTGAAACTCTCACTATAAATGTGTGCTGTGGAATTTGTTATTTTTCACATTTTATGTTTCATTTGAAAGAATCGTTCATGTTAGCTAGAATAATTTCTTTGTTTTACTAGTCAGGCAGGGAGAGAAGAAGTTACAATCCCGTTGTTTGAGTCAATAAAGGAAGGTCATTTTGCTTCCCACAGGAGAAAGCCTGGAAACCAAGGACAAAGTGTTGCGAGAGAAGAACATCTTTTTCTCATGGAAAATTACCTTTAGGACCGTACCCAGAGCAGATGGCATGACCCAAAGGGGATCTTGGGAAGGATACCTGCAATAATGTACTGTTGGAAGTAGGAAGAGTGCCCACTTCTTCTTCTACCTTCGGAGAGAGAGCATTTTGGAGCAAGTTTGGTCTCGGTAGCTTTATGCTACATGACCCATTGATGGTGGAGAGAGACTCCACATGCTGACACCTTTTATTCTTTTTCGCGGGGATGCTTCTGGAGGGATGTCACTTTAGTGTTAGTGTGGAATAGACTAATGCTTTTATTCATCAGCCCTTGATGCAGGGAAACTTGACACATGCTTTTTGATCCTCTTCATCCTGTTTCTTGAACTAATTATTTGATTATGCTACATCGTCTAAATTGGATATGCAGATTTGACTTTATGCTAATTCCGATGTATTTCTATACACTTATATTGAGGTGTCTTTTTGTTCAGTTATTTTCGGCTTTGTAAAAAATCTAACTAACCTTACATAGTTGTCTGAGGTGGCTATGTGTCCAAGAGATTTTCTATTAAATTGATTGGCAATAACAATGAGTTCTCTCCCTTCTACACTTACATGCTATTAAAAAGAGCCATCGGATTGTGTCTCTAGAATTGATCCAGAACTTATCAACCTGGCCCTTTCAAGTGAATGGTCCCACTTTTTTATTGTAATCACATCCCAGTCTTCAGAGACTCCAGGACTCATTCAGCACAAGTAAGATTCACACATTTAGAGATTGGGTTGAACACACTCACACAACAGGCTGAATTTGACACCTTAGAGAGGGCACAGCTGTCAATGGGACAGCAGGTGCAGTGGCACCAGGACTCTGTGGCTTAGTGAACACTGATTATACTTGCCTTTTGCTACAACACCAGCTGTCCGGGGTCCCCTTTTCCTTACTTGCACAAGGGCCCAAGGCACACCTCCTACACCACTGCACCTGGGAAGAGGACTGGAATCAGTATATAAAAGGTGGATTTGTCACACACTCAATGGGGGCAGCCTCCCTATAGCAGATGATCTGCCACTGCAGAAATAAGGTCCACATTTTGTTGACAAAATGTTGTCCATATATTATCTTGATGCCTATGCTTATTTTCCATTCACTGTGATTTTCTTCATGTATCGATTCTAGTGATGTTTTAGTGTTGTTATATTAGTTTTAATTTATTTTTAAATTTTTCATCATTGGACTTATGTAACTTACTTTAAACTCATCAATATCAAAGGTTTTTTTAAAGACACCAGTCACGGGCTGACCCCACAAGCTCCACAGCTAGGACCCAACCCCTGCCAACCATCCACTTATGTCTCGTTGTTTCCTCTTCCGGATCACGGAGACGCGTTAAGGAGCAAAGGTTGTCAGCACGATTGATGTGGTTGCCGGCGAGTAACTGGAACCGCAGTGGCTGTTTGGCACTCCGGTTGCCTGAAATGGGACAGTGGCTGTGGAGAAAAAGCTGTTGACCTGAATTAAAAAGCACAAAAGCATTGTAGCCCCAAACAGCCTCAATCAGCCATCATCAAGGAGGTACACGTCAATGAAGAAGACTTCTGCATGACAATGTATGAGGCAGTATATAGGTAGAGCCACCAGAATTCCCACCAGGAGTAAGTGCTTTGCATTGTTCCTGGTAGTGGGCTGCTAGGTAGGCTTCCCCCAACTTGATATTGAGACTCCAGGCTGGGGTAAACATCAAACAAGAAAGCCTACTGCATGACAATGTATAGTGCGATATTTGGGGAGAGCCACTAGGTTTCACACCAGGGGTAAGTGCGTCGCCTTATTCCTGGTAGTGGGTCACTGGCTATGGTCTCCCTCAACTCAGTATCGTGGCCCCATGCTCATAGGGATTGAGGGCAACACTTTTTGAGCCAGTAACTTAAGGAAAGTAAGGGCTGGCATGTGGGACTGCCGGAAAACAAAAAAGGAAGCAAAAAAGAAGGGAAAGCATTATATACAATAAAAAAGAAGAGTAGAAATGAACATGGGGAAACTCAAAAGTTGCTAATTTGATGGGGAACTTTGATGTCACTTCAACGCTAGATCAGTTTTTTAGCTTCAAAAAAGTAATCTTCTCTCCTGGTATTCCTCCTTAATACCGCCGTGTCTCATTCTGTAACCTCCAATGGCGACACCCCCTATTACGTGTGTTGTTGCTCTGTAGGCTTAATTACAGCCTCCAAGCACTATTTTCTTTTCAAACTGCATCCACTAAGGATCGGAGGACATCGCAAACCCTTGTGGCACCAGCACATGGTTTCTATCTAAGGAAGAGCACTGCAGCCAGAAGAATTACAAATTTTGAGATTTTTTAATCCCTAAATCGCTTTGGAAAATTTGCACATTTGCTTCCATCACATGATTTAAGATTGGAAGCTTTGGGAGATATAAAGTTTTTCTTCCTGAAGAAGGTGGTTGGAACAGTTTGAATCCACTGAAATGCATTGTGGTGCTACAACAATTACACTAAATTGAATTTATCCTGGTCAAATAAAGGAACAGTACACAATGATGGTTTGACCACGGAATTACTGTCGGATTAGTACTATAAATGACAACACTTGAATGTCTAGATATATTCTCCCATAGTGTATTTTAAATGTATGACTATATGATTTGTGTATGTTATTTTATATATTGGAAGTCAATCCACGGTGCTACATTTGATGTGTTTTTATTCTATGTATTTTATATGATATTTTTATTGGAACTTATTGAATAAAACATTTGTACATTTGTATATTTGCTTTGGTGAACTGGTGACATTTCCTGGTGAGAGCGGTATTTTAGATATTAGTGTGGCATAAGTAACTGAGGGTATGTTTGATTTATTGTCATTCTGTAACCTCCCATGGCGACACCCCCTATTACGCGTGTTGTTGCTCTGTAGGCTTTAATTACAGCCTCCGAGCACTATTTTCATAATAGCTTTGTCCTGTCTGCTGTAGAAGGCAGGATACGCTCTCTCCTGACGCTTTTTTTTTTATCATAGCACGCATTTGTAATGCAATAAGTCTTGCATTTGCGAGAGTTCAACTATTGGCATTGTAAATGAAAGTGCCTTTTATTCACCTGTTTTAAAAACAATCCATAAATAAAAGGCATTGTCATTTACAATGCCAATAGCTCAAACTCTCCTAAATGCGATTCCTATTGCATTGCAAATGATTGTTTAGTAAAGTTGCCCTAAATGACAGGGCTTATTGGACACATTTATTTTCACTGTCAAATGCTTAAATGATATGTATGCAGATAAGCAGACAAACAGTAACATGCTATTTATTACCATTGTTCAGTGTGGAGAGGGGCATGCCTTATGAGAGGTGAAGCGTTGAGTGAATCATCATGCACATACCCACCCTCAACAATCATAATAAACAGCATATTATGATCTGTGCATCTGCATGTATGATTTATGCTGTGGTAGTTGTCTTATGTACTAATTATAACAAAATGTATTTATCCTAAACCAGGATGCGAGGGGTTAAATGTGTGCATTGAGGTACAAATCCCGTTGAAGAGGGCTGGGGACTATTAAGAGAGTCGCTTCCCTGTGTAAAGTAATTCTAACAAGCAATTTGTAAGGTAGTAAAATATGTTTTCTCATGTCAGTTTCGCTGTATTGCGGTAGGAAAGTCAGAAACCGATTTTTTTTTATTTTCACCGTTGTAATAAATGTATGCATGTGTGTTAATCAAAGGAGAGCAGGCTAGTTTGAATAACTATTCTTTTTAAGGGGAACTCAAACTGAAAATAGCACGGGCTTTAGCAAAGGGTTTAGTTTCCTACACTCTTGATTGGTGCAAAGGTCAGGTGGAGTTTCAAGTGGGTTAAGACCGGTTATCCATAGATTCGGAGCTCCAGAAAAGAGCATGAACCAGCAGTTCCATATACAAGTCTGGGCAGGGTGGAATTGCACAATGGTATGACCCAGACAGGAACTTGAGAATAAACCTATGTTTCACAGAGGCGCCGTAGCCATGGTGCAATGAAGAGTGTGGAGCAGACCTGAAACTAGAAGTGTACACAGACCGCCCTGGATTCTGAGACAGGAACAGGTTGCTGAATGGCGCTTGAACTGCCCCAGGGTTTCAGGTGGGGGCCCAGGGAACGTTATAGAAACCATGATCAGCACCTTTTTTCCAGGGTGTAATATGGGACCAGGTTGCAGTAGGATTGATGACCAGACTGAGGGTTCAGAAAGGCACATGTTTGGTTGTATGCTTCAAAAGAGTTGGTGGGTTCATGGCTGATGCTGGCATGTGGAATGCGACAGAGATGTACTTGTCAAGATGCAGATGAGCTATGACATTGCACTATGTGACATCACATGCTGAGGTGAGCAAGTACAAAGGAGAGGAGGCTTCCTGATTATTGATACTAGTTTATTTATATTACTAATACATGAAAGTTTGTGATTCTCAAAGTACCCTTCATACTGTATGGAGAGGTCACATGTAATACTGCAGCGGTGTAGTTGGTGCCCTCAAGGTCTCATGGACAACCTCAGACAAGTCAGGCCTCCCCCTATCCTCTAGCAGAAGTGGTGTGATCCCACTCTGCCCCTTCTTGACATGGGTGGACACAAGGAAGAGCTGTATATGCCAGAAACAGGGAATCACCCCTATTTGTATATGTTCTATGGTGACACAAGTGTATTGTGACTAATGCCATAAGTGCAAAGATGTGTGTAAAGTGCATAGTCTGCAACACCAGAAGAGGACAGAGGCACCTTACAGCAGCAGCTGTGCAATCGCACTTCAGCAAGCAGACATAGACCAACAATTCCTTGAGATGGGTCCCAACCACAGGAAGAACAACCCAGGGAGAACACCTGTGCCTGAAATGCACACAGGGAGATGTTGCCACTGCTTCATTGCAACACCTTCAACTACACAAATAACCCCCTGTTACTGGGTCAACTTGAGCTGAGCTTTGAGCAAGAATGTCAGTATCAAACTTTGGTGCACAAGCAACAGTCTGGAGAGTGTTCCTTATCCTCTTTGGAAGGATACATTTGCTAAGACTGTAGTGTCTGACTTGTGCCATCCATCATGTCTTGTCTGTTCAGGATTAGAAATCCATGCATACTGCACATCAATGTTTGCGGGATGATGTCAGGGCCAGTGGTTTAGTAAAAGTGAATGTCTGTCTCTCGGAAGCTAGCTGGATCCTGGAAGTTATTGATCGGGGGTAAAATGCTTGCTACTGACCTGAGCATGCAGACTTTGATTTAGTAACTACCAAAACCAGAACATTATTTGCCAAAAACTAGTAGCAGGTTGATAATTATCGCACCTGCTAAATTCCGACCCAGCAGAGTCAGATTTTATCAGGCCTGATAAACATCACACCATTTAATGGCTGCTGGTAGTGAAGGCCTTAATATTAGTTCTAGTCTCATAACTAACTAGAAGAAATGACTCCCCTTGTATAAGGGACAATGGACCAATAGCCAAAAGTACCCTGCTACTGTTTATACAAACTCAAATGATTATGTGCATATTTTATGTTTGGCATAGTGTATGTTTTTCATATATATAGTATATTTTGTATAGCTATATATTTAGTTTTGTTCATATGGATATTATGCTTGCATTTGTTCGTTTTATGGACTTGATGTGTGAATTTTACAGTGCATGTGTATATTTTTAATTGCGTAATTAATGTGTGGTTGCACCGCTTTGAAAACTGTTTCTGGCAGTTTATGTTTTTACAACTCCGACTTTTGGATTGATCAACATTTTTACTTTGAGGGTTAGGTGTTCTGATCTTGAATAATGCTTTTCTTGCATGTTCTTACCTATGTTTTGCATGTTTACGTTGCAATGTTTTGTAAATGCATATTGTATGACTATTACTCCTTTTTTAATTGTTATATTGTGTTTTTAGCATGTGAATGTTTTATGTTTTAAACATGTTTATTTTATGTTCAACATGTGTATATGCTGTGTTTGTGTATTTGCATATTTTATGTTCAATGTTCATACTCTGCATTTTTAAACATGTTTATTCAATGTTTTGTTATTGTTTGTTATCGTATGTCTTGGGAATCCTTTCTCATGAGGATTCAAATGTCATGTTTTGGATGAGGCAATTTACGAATTAGACATACCTTTACACCTCACTCTAGGGGCGTGTAAGTCTGATGACTACGTCCTGAAGAGACCCTTTAAATAATTCAGGTGTAGAAGCTTTGACAGTCCTTCCCAATTGGTTGTCACTAATATAAAACGTATAATGGACTGTTGAATCTGTTGAACTACCCTTGTCTTTTTGTACCAGCTTACACAAGCATTCGGCCTTTGTACAGTGTCTTAAAAAATATATGTTGTAAATCTGATCACTATGTAAGCACTGCGTCGTCTGCAATTGACTTCACATATATCACACTGTATTGTATTGTACTGAATACGGATCTATGTAATACACTTATGGCAGAAACTAAGGGGCATGTTTACAAGCTTCAGCGCCACAGGGGCGTCACTTTTTTGATGCTCCAGTGGCACAGCACCATTTTCCATATTTACCAGGTAGCGCTAAGCCACTTTGCATCACTTAACACCACCATGTAAATATGGCCCTTTCCACTGCAGTCCTCTGTGGCACAGGGGCGTGCAATGGGTGTTGCTGTGGGCATTCCATCGCAACACCCATTGCTTTTTTACACTGCCCCAGATTTACAAGGCAACAAATGCCATTGAATACCAGGCATTAGAATGGTGCAACAAGGAGAAATTAATATTTTCTCCTCGTTTTTGCTCTTTCCATGTGTGAGGCATTCTGCAGCACACATAGAAGGTGCAAATCGCCATTATTGATTGTTTATGTGCAGGACATTGTTACTTTCTGCACATAAACAACCGTCCCTGCAGCGCAGGGACCCTTGTGACATGGCGGGAGGATGCCTGCACTAGGCATTTTATTTTGCACCAGCACTAGGGTAACGCACGTATGCATCATATTATTGTGAATACGGCGCGTCCCTGTGTTTTGAAAAGTGAGCGTGGTGCTGCCAAATTTGGAGCAGCTCTGCGCTCTGACATTTTCTTGTGAATATGCCCCTTTGATTGTTGTTCTTGTGCAATTGAGTTGAAACATAAATCTCATCACTAATTTTATTGTAGACGTACAGATAAGGTTTTGCTATTCAAATGATTCTCACGTGACCTTTTGTTTGATTAATATTAATCCTAAATAGAACACTTTTTCTACATGAGTAAACTGGATGTTTTGCATTTTTATTTTTTGTTTTATTTCATGTTTAAATTAGATATTTTTGAATGTGTATATTGTATGGTTGTATTTTTATATTGTATGTTTGGCATGTGTGTTTTTTATGTTCAACATGTTTTGCATGTGCATATTGTGTTGTGGTGTGTATTTCTTTTTTGCTTTATATGTGTATATTTCATATTTCTTCATGGCTACATATGTTTTATGTATCTTTTTATGGTTTAGCATTATATGTGTACATGCCTTTAATGTGCATCTTATCTATTTTTGAATGTATATATTAATATTTTACAATTACATATGAGAAGCTTTTCAGGTGAACATCATATATTTCAAATGTGTACCTTATGAATTTCAAAATGTATAATTTGCTTTGCATGAGTATTTTCTATATTTTTCATGCGTATGTTTTTCATTTCCTTCTTGTTGTGTGTATAGGTTTGACAAAATAACTCTGAATCCACACACATTACTATTGTACATTTATTCGCCCAATAATTTGCTTTCAGCTTTTTGGGTCGTTCATGTATTTTCTTTGGAGGATTGATTTCTTATCACTAATAATGAACATTTTCCAAGAAAGGCTTAACCAAATTCTTTTTTTTCATTGAGCAGACATAGCAGATAGATCACAATTCTTGAATAATAAATAGTACAAATTAAATGAATAATGCAGAAAATAGCATTACGTGTTGATTAAGTAAATTATCTAAAATACACAGTAAGACATCCACAAATAATTCCATTCATTATGTACATTTGTAAAAGCTCAATTCAGCCGTATTTTATTATTTCATTACTTAGGAAAGCTATACCGATAAGATGATACTTCTTCTGAAATCTACATATCCATTTCTCCACCACCTCTGCTCTGAGCCACGTAATCAATCCTGATCTCGCATTTGTAAAGAGCAAGTGCAAGAGTGCTATTATATTGACATCAACATTTACCACATTATCATTTAGACCATTTAACAATTCATTCAAAGAAAACATGTGCCATAGTGCTAATAATCAACTACTCAAAAGATAAATACAATGCTTCAGAATAAAGTGCGTTAGAGCGCCTATCGAATAATTTGTCTTTGGGTGTGCTGAAAACTCGATACAGCAAAATTGCCAGATCAAAAGTGACTCTAAAAAAAACAGTGTTTCTCATATTTTTTTAACATTTTGAAAAATAACCCACAATTCATCTAGCAATGTATAACCTATCCATTGGTACTTCAGCCCCTTACTTCCAAAATTGCCAAGTGGTCCAAATTACTGTATGCCAGAAGTGGAAGCACCTCAAAGACCTCACACTATGGTGAAATATGAAATAAATATGACAGAGCTGCTATAATCTTCTTCATGGGTGAGGCATTCATACACAGACATAGTGTCACCAGGGTCATACCACAGGCCCCTGTAGCTCCTGTAGTATGGGGGTTACCCTTCAGGAGGTTGCCAACCATTAAGGGGACCCCAATCAGCCCAAGGCCAATGAATATCTGTAAGATATAGAAGACTCTGAGGCCCCTCATCACATTCTTTGGAGGGCTAGGGCATCAGTTTGTGTTACACCACTTTGTGCCATGCAAGCTGCATATGGTTCATTCAATCCTTATTTTAAACTCACAAATAGAAGAGGGATAATGGCAAAGCATGAAGGTGAGTGAGTGTGTGGGAATGCACCAAATTGATTAAAACTGCCCTCACACACAGCAAGCTGTGTCATGCTTCATCATAGGGCTGCTAACACACCTCCGTGCCAACCCAACGCTGGATGTGGAGCAATAGGGGAGGGAAAAACAATACAACATATAGTGTAGGATCATAGGTGAGGAATGGTGCAGAAATAGTGATATAAAACTGGTAACAGGGAGTCCTTATCAAAAAATGTTAATACTAGGTACCTTGTCAAGATTTAAAACAAAAGCTGTATGCTCGGTTGGGGAGCTTATGATGAAACACCAACCCCTCCAATCTGCAGAAGTGTCGACATGTTTCAGCCGGCTAAGACTAATCCCTCGGCTTTCCTCATGACTCTCACCACTGTGATCCCTAGGTGCTCACCCTCCCTTCTTTAACTTAGAAGTAAAGGGGATGTCACCTTTAGTAGAGCCCCTCGCTCGTGGAGAGGAACTAAGTTTATTACATTTATAAACTCGAACTGGCGGGGGAGTGAGAACAGCTCCCTATTAGCACTCTTGCTTGCGAGGTGAGCTGTCACTACACGAAATCTGTCTCTCCCTCACCACCGCATTGAACAGATCCTTGACATGTTTACTGACTACTGAATGTAGCAGTCATTCCTCAGCCAAAGAATGCAACCAAATAATATTGTACATGGCCAAGAGGAGTCCAAAAGGCAATGTGTGCCTAATTGATTTATTCAGTGTGCCAAGGTCGGTTCTAGCAGCATTTAGGGGATGAGTCTTAACCTGTTCATGGGCTTGGGCTGCTCCTCCTCACAATCCATGCTGCACAATGGCAATTGTGCCACCCCCTATATCAGGTAAGTAAGACAGGGTCAGGAGAACTTGACAACTTCAGGTAGCATAAAATAATAGCAGACATGAAGAAGGATTCAATCACCATAGCTAGGATATTGAAGCCCAGGGACGTTGTGTGGTCAGAAATTATATTCAGATTTGGGTAAAGGGGTGTAAATGATCATGGGGCCATAGAGAAGTTGAGGTGGAAGCTCAGTGTGGACATGACAAGGTTCCGCAGGAGCATGGCCCGGGAGTTCATGGGCTGCTTAGCTTGTGAGTGCCTGGCTGTTATATAGAAGACAGAGTCCACCTCTCTAACCCAGATCTCTTGACTGGGGTGAATATTTGATTAATTCAGCATTCCGTCCATCATTTATAGCCACAGCACGTTTCGCTCTAAGTGGGATGGTATGCTCAGACTTGGGTCCCTTGCTCGCTGTGCCACTGGATTCAACCTAGCCTGGCTGATGAGGGGTGTTACCCTGAAACTGGTCCCATGATGCTTGTTTCCGGTCCAGGGTGAATCTGGCTTGGCAGTTCAAGCTGGACTGTTCCCATGAGGAGCAGGGTCAAGACTGATATGCATATCGCTGAGTCCAAACTGGGATGGCATAGTGAGCAAAAGAACAATGGATTTCACCCAGATCTCTTGACTGGGGGTGGATGTTTGATTCATTCAGCATTCCGTCTATAATTTTTTGCTGCAGTACCTATTTGGGGTAGGCATTGGTATATTTTAATGAATATCACTGGCGTATTAGAGCCAGCAGGTCATTCTTATAAGGAAGGTGGGGACTGCAATTATGCGTTTACATCAGTAAGGTCACACTGGATTTCTTTTTGCCTTTTTGCTGAATCCTATTTTTGCTGTTTATAGAACTCTGAACGTTACCTCTGCTAACCTCTGTGGTGAAGTGCTTGTGCTCCTTTCAATTTGATAACAGTGGCATACTTGTGAATAGCACATTTAATTTACTCATACATCTCTGGTCTAGGATACCAAGTGTACCCAGGGCATGTAAATTAAATGCTATCAGTGGACCACAGAATTCTTGTGCGATCCATTGCAGTGGCACTGTAAGGTGTGTCTCCAGGCCCATCATAGTAGCCTGGCTGTGCATTTATAAACTCCAAATTCGACCTATCAAAATAATCCCCTTTCACAGGCCTTTCAAATATTAATAGATCACCCCTAAGTAGGCCGTATTAAAAGGTCCTAAAAGCTATGTTCACTGTAGCAGAGTTGGTTGTTCCATAGGAAAGCATTGGGATGTTATATTACGTTTATTAAATGTTATGTCCACCTAGGAAACTACCTCAAATAATTTGTACCTTTTGAAATATGTATTGTTAGAAATGGGAGTCTATAGTTGGTAGTGGTATCCCCCCCTGTCCAATTAGGAACCCTTCCTTCTAGTCAGAGTAAGGGAGTTACACACCAAAGATAACTCATGCTCACCCCTTGGTAGCTTGGCAGGATCACACAGGCCTATCTCAGAGGCAATGTGTAAAGCCTTTGTGAATAAAACACACAGTAACACAGTGAAAACACATGCATTTTGAAAAATAACCAATCTTTATTTAAAAGAAACAAGACCGCAACGAAAAAAAATCAAACATACATAAGCAAAGGCATCACTTTTTAAAGCTTAAGCAAGTTAGTCCATAGAATCTTGAGGATGAGTTGGTTTTAGCTCTTTGATGCGGCAAAATCCAAAACGAAAAACAGCCACAGAGGAGGGAAGCATCAGAAAACACAAGCGATGCGTTGATTCTCTCGATTCAGGAGTAATTGGAGTATTTTTGGTAATTTCACTTTGCTCTTTTGTCATTAAATTACCGAAAATTACCCATTTTTGCCTGTTTATGTAATAATTAATAATTTGGCACCAAATTCCTACTTTAGGAGGGACTGTTGGCTACTGCTGTTCGTGTTCTGGTGCATTTAGCGCTACTTCCTTGAAGCAAAATGCATCCTCAAGTGTATTTTGTGAACTCAAGGGTGCATTTTGCGCTAAGAAAGTAGTACTGAATGCTGGGTTACGCACCTTGCATGATTCAACATATTTATATGTAATTTTGCTGTAATTCCTGTAATTATGCTTCAGTAAATTAGGAAAATTATGAACACCCCTCGTTCCTGAGGTAGCTATGTACCCACCTCAATTAGTAATCAAATATTCGGGTTTAGTGGGATAATGAGAACGTTGATTTTGGAACACTATAGCTTGATTCCAATTATCCTTTTATTTATTCATTTTGTATAGTGCTTTATGTCACCTTTTGGTAACTTCTAGGTGCTGCTGTGACATGGCCAACCAAACCTTTCATGAAAATCTACTCTCTGCCCTCTTCCATTTCCCTTCCATCCCCACCTTCTTTCCTCTATTGTATCACATATTTCCCCCTCCATACCTTTCACTTAACCCACACTCTTTCTGTTTTGCTCTTTTCTCCACTCCTCTCGTCGTCTATGCCCCAGACCTGTCCTCTTGCTTTAAATCCCGTATGCTTCTCTGTTTCTAGGTAGCTTTTATGTTTTTCTCGCCCTATTGCCCTATGTTTCACTGCTTCTCTTTACCTTCCCTCTCCTCACGCCTCTTTTCCCTTGCCTCTCTTCACCCTCCCCTCGCTTTCCTATGTCATTGCTTTGCTTTCCTCTCTCTATCCAGCCCCCTCTCCCTTCTGAGGCTGACCTCTTTGCTTCTCTTTCCTTGACTCGCTGCAAGTTAATGAGGGCAGCGCCTGGGGCCCTGGTGGACTCTCATCAATCCCGAATAACAATCAGCTTTTTATTAATGAGACCGGGTCTGATCTTGCTGCTGGCATCGCCCGGCACGGAGCGGGCCAGGGCCAAGCAGGGGCTTGCCAAGGAGTCTTCAGTGGCATCCCGCGAGCCCTCGTTCACATCTCTCCCCTCCACCCGAAGGCCATTCTCTCTCTCAGTCAGGCCTCCCAAGACACCCTGCGAGTTGTGTGCGCCAGGGCACCTAAACACAAGCCCCTTCATCCACAATTTGACCAATCGTCATCCCCAGAAGTTGTGCGATACAAATATTGGTAGGCTGCACATTAAACAAGCAAGCACGTACGGGTGAAAATGGAGAAATCGATAACTTAGAAAAAAGTTGCTATTCTAGGTTTAGCGCGATTTGTCAACATATTTGGGAAAGAACCGTAAAAGAACGCCTACTGCGGTACGTAAATGGGTAAGAGTAATAAAGCTGCAAGCACTTTATTAGAAACAAGCATTGGCAAAGACAGTCGGTCTGGTTTGGCAAATGGACAATATTTACTTTTGTTTGCATGAAAACGTATGCATTATGCAAAACATTAAATATTTGTTTTAAATCAGCATAAAGGAGGGGCCCCAGGCTCCCCGTCACACTAGCCCTTGGTCTGAAGTTCACATATGAACCGGCAAAATGATGCCACTCTCAGTGAAGAGAGACAAACGATGAAGTGGGTTGACCCTCTATCCCCTGCTATGTGCTGCTGTGGGTGAAAACAAAAAGTGAATAACACTTGACAGACAAATGGATGAAGAAGGATGGCTCAGAGTCCCTGTCTATAAGTATATACATATGTATATTTATTATGATTTATTTTGGGGAAAAACGAGGCTCGCGAGATAAAATTGTCTCTAAGAGGGACCTAAAATAGAATATGACCTTTGGCAAAATGCTTTGAAGGGAACTTGAATGGCGTCATGGAAGGGGAAAGGAGGGTAAAAAGAGAAGGGCATTACAGAGGTAAATAACTCTATAATTAAAAGAATGAAGAAGAACTTCTTTCCATTAAAAATGAACATATCGGAGACTTTGGTTTTCAATGTTTTTGTTTCTTCTTTATCTTTTTTTGCTATTTCCATACAAATCTGATTGACTCGGGGCCGATTCATTATGTTTTTTTCCTGAGGCAAGTTAGGTGTATGATTAAAAAAATGTAATGGTCACATGCATGAAGTCAAAGTGATTCACAAAGAAGGTGGAAACAGTTTGTACGCACGGGTGTTCTGTGTTGGTGTAAAGTGAGCAAGAAGAGCTCACATTTTTCACAAGTAATCTCTGAATCGGATGAATAATGGGAATGCCCATGTGAGTATTGCACTGTGGAAAAAAAAAGTGAAGGGGCCACATTCCAGTCCATCTTTTTGTGCCCACCATGACACCTCAGATAGGTTATGTGTGTTATGTTATGTTATAATATTTCTAAAGCGCAAACTGTTACCCGAAGGTGTCCTGGCGCTATAACCCATATCCATATCAGCCTTTGTCCTACTCAAATAAGAACAATCCAGCTCAACCTGTCGTGCCAAGTCACCTCTAAATGGAAAGGCAAGCAATCCCTGACTAGCTTTAGCCTAGTTAGGCTTTATCAGTGAGGTGGAGCTTGGTTCCTGTGGCACAGTGGGCAAGAGACACGCGTATGGGCATACCTTGCATCTCACTGCAATGTATGCCCATGAATGGAATGCCTGAATTCAGTAGCAACCTATCTAGGCATACAGGTTACCCCAGATCTGGCACAGATAATATGGCTAAATTATGACCCTTTGATAAAATTAATGATCTCTAAAATGAAGAATTGGCATAAGTTGCCAATTAGCATTTTAGGGCGCTGTAATATTATTAAGATGATTGTCCTACCTAAGTTTCCATACTTATTTAGGGCAATACCATTACGAGTACGAATTACTTTTTTAAGAAGCTTGAGGGGGCTATTAGTAGTTTTATATGGGGCTATAAGCAGCCACGGCACGCTATTAGATACTTAAAACTCCCGTATAAATACGGAGGATTTCTACTACCTGATCTTAAACTATATTTTTGGGCCTCTTTTGCAGGACGTCTATGTGATCTTCTTTCCCCTAGCAGGCAGTATTGCTGCAATAGTCTTGCTGTTGGCAGCGATAGCAGAATGTTTTTATATAAGATAAATGATCCTAATTACTTTAAAAGAGTATGGTTCAAGATTCTTAAGGATATAGCATATATTTGGCGTGAGATTGCAGCTAAATGCTCTTTGCCTTTGATGCATCTTAGTGTTCCACTGTGGGGCAACCCCATGCTCCCGGATATATTCCACGCTACTCAAGCTAAATTTTGGGGCAGATACGGTATTAGCCAGCTTGGGCATTTATATAATACCAATGGGTTTCGCACATTCGAAGATTTACAGAGGGTAACTGGTATCCCCAAGAATATGTTTTACAAGTACTTACAGATCAGAGACTGTTTATGGTGCTGCAGACACATAAGAAAACACAATGTGATCTGCATACTGACCTATCTGCACTCAGATACAAAATTGACTATTAGCAAGACTTATCAGTTTCTCTCTCAATTCTGGGAAAACGATAGCTCAAAGCTAGCATTCAAATGGAGCGAACAACTGGGTAAAGATATGACCCCTGTAGATATCGAAGATGCACTAAAGACTTTAGATGAGGCAGTAGATTCTACTAATCTAAAACTGCAACAATTAAAAACATATGTATGCTTTATTACACCCCAGAACGATTCGCCTGGTGGGCAACTGCTAACGGGACAAACATAAGTGATAAAGGTAAATGTGCTAAAGGTGGATTGGTTGCTGCAGATAGCTTACATATGTTTGTTACTTGCCCAGGTTTGACAGTTTTCTGGAAAGACGTGACACAAATTATAGGTGATCGCTTAAAAATGTATATACAGTTAACAGAAGCAGAGAGCATGCTTGGCTGTAAGATAATGCCTGACCTTGGACTAGGATCTCTTATGTCGGTTATTATAGTAACAGCGCGACTATGCATTGCCTGGGCTTGGGTGTCTAAAACACCACCTAGGGCTTTGGAATGGTGGGCAATGCTAAGTGAAATATACGAAAGAGGAAAGGCTAAAGCTAAGAGCAGGGGTATTCGTTCTGACAAGAAATTCTACCGAATCTGGGGCCCATGATAAATACAGAATAGTAAAAAACGTCAGGTACTTTGCTATTTGTATCTTTTTATTTACATTTTTTTATGTCTATTTGTCCTTTTAATTTTTCTTTTTTTTCTGTTCCTCTCTTCGATCTTATATAGTATTGATATACGATTTATATATTATTATCATTGATGTATGATTTTTTATGTTTGCTCCTCGAGATAAATAAAAAAGAAATAAAAAAAAAGGAATGCCTGAATTAATCTCAGCCAATGATCGTTATTCTGGGCTACACTGCAGTTTGTTTTTTGTCCACCATACCACAAAAGACAGCAACCATCCATATCCCAACCAACCTCAGTCCTGCTCTAATGGAAACCATCCATCCCAACCTGTCAGGAGAGGTTGGTTTGAAACCGATCTGGGGATTGCTTTGTCTTTGTCTGGAGGTGGCCCAAACTGGCAGTTCGAGCTGAATTGTTCCTTTCGGAGTAGGACCAAGACTGATTTTTTCAAATCACTATTTGAGAAAATCTCAAAATTTGTGGACTATTATCTAGCTCCCATTGTGAGTAGTTTGAGCGCTTACATCAGAGAAACAGGAGATTTCTTGAGGATTTTAGCAAATACTTCCTGGCAAGAAGGGTATCTCCTGATGACACAATGTCATTTCTCTATAGTCATCAATAAAGCATGATGTAGGAATGAAAGCGTGCCAATATTGTCTGAAACAATGAAGTATTGGGGAGCTACAAGGGACGTGGCCAGGCTGTTGACCAAGATGGCTGTGCAGCGCTGAAGCTCCGCCAGGGATACCGACATTCAAGCCCCATCCTGCCTCTAATCCGAGCCACTCTATCTGTAAGGCAGATGCCCTGGGTGCAGGAAGGTGCCCCCATGCCGCGTAGCCATCCTGGGTGGCAAGATTGTTGAAAACCCCATGCAGGGAGGCCATCAAGCGCGTGTGGGTGGCGCTGGAGCACAGAGCGGTGCACGGCCTGGAGCGAGGCCGCACCGAACGCAGCGACCGGCCTAGGAACTCTGGCAGCACTATCCGGATGGAAGAAGAGAAGGCCGACCCCCCTGACTGTAAGGTGTGCGCATCTTGAGGTAGGTCCCCTCCACCCTGATTCAGCCTCCTTCCTGCAATTTTACAGCAGACTGGCCCGGGTTGCTCCCGGAGGCCCTGGGGTGTGAGGGGCCATGGTTGAGCCTGGGGGTCTGGAGGGAGGGTCGCTTGGGGTCGTGCTTGCTTGACCGGGTGGGGCGTTTGTGCTGCCAGACACCGCTGTTCACCCGGGGTGGTGAATTAAGAAGTTCATAGTGCTGGCTTGATCCTTACACTGTGCGTGTACATCTATGTACCGTCATTCTTTGCATTGCCGTTGCGCTGTGGCCCTTCACTCCGGGGCCAGATTGAGGTGACACTGTGCCTGTACAGCATGGAGAAGACGTTGGCCAGGTCTGTGAAATGACACGAGGCTCATGAGGGTCCCCTGCTATCCTGTGCTGCCTATTGCTAGACCCCAAGAGGAAATCCAGCCGCCATAGACCAGGCGCACACATCGAATGTGTAGTATCCGGCTCCTGCAGCCAACACTAGGCCCGGGGACAATCTGGCCACCACCAGTATCAGTTTCGCAGAGGAAGTAATGGGTCACAAAGATCCGAAACAAAGGCTATTACAATTTGTCAAACCATCTGAGAAGTCTGTGGAGTCTGGGAGAAACATGGCTGAGGGGGGAGCAGAGGAGACCAATTTTAGCGATGCCCCTTCAGGATCGGGTGCTCTGCTGCTGGAACTGAGAGAGGCTCTTGATGGTCACTTTGATATTGTTGAAAAGCGTTTAGACACTATGGGCGCCAAATTGGATGCTCATGAGAAGCGCCAGGGCAATCTGGGAGAATCTGCGTATACTCATTACTCTGCTCAATACGACACATGGACACAATTAGATTATTGGCATGTTACTCTTAATTTGGCAACCTGGTATAGGTCATCCCAGCATCTTCCCAGCACATACTCTGATCGCTCCCCGGTAGTTTTGCAAGTCCGGGTCCCTAGACCTGAGGGCTGTGAGAGACAGTGGAGATTTCCTGGAAAGGCACTGATGGAGTAAATGTTCTGTACAGAACTTCAGTAGGCCATCGGGGAATATTTAGATCTAAATAAAGGATCAGTGGGCACATGGGCCACACTTTGGGAGCCCTTTAAAGCCTACTTGCAAGGGGTCAGCATCTTGAAACATTCTGGGGTGTTGAAAGATTTGAGAGGTATGATAGCTCGTATTGAACAACAACTAGATAAACTGGACAGAGAGCAGGTTGAGCGGCCTGATCCGTCTCGGCTTGGACACCGATTGACACTCTTGACAGAGTTTAGGGAGGCAGCGGAGCATGAGACTCACTTCCTAAGTAAATATGCCATTGCACAGCATTACGGGGAGGGCGGCAGACCTGGCCGCATATTGGCATGGCTTCTGAGACCCTCAGCCAGGCGATCATACATTTCTCGTATTCGCTCCTCAATTGGGCAGACCCTGACCGACACCCCAGACATAAGGGATGAATTTCTAACATATTACTCCGCATTTTACGCAACAAGTGTGACACATAGTGAGGAAAGACCGAAGGGACTACCTGGCAGAGATTGCTATGGTGTGGCTTGAAAAGTTCATGCAACAGTTTTTAGCTGAGCCACTCTCCACTGAGGAAATTATTAGTGCCATAGATACCATGAATGGCTCGACCGCCCCGGGCCTGGATGGATTCATTGGCATCTTTTATAAAACTTATAAGAACCTATTAGCACCATACCTTCTTGAGATTTATAATGAAGCACTCGAACGCAAGTAGTTACCCCCCACTCTACGTGAAGCGGTAATAATTCTTCTCCCAAATGCCAGGAAAGATCCGCTTTTATGCAGTCCGTACAGGCCGCTATCACTCTTAAACCTGGATTACAAAATTCTTGCTAAAATGATTGCGCTGAGGCTGGCCTTGCTGCTGGATTGTATTATCTTCCCGACCCAATCAGGCTTTGTCCCCCACAGGTCGACTGCCTTGAATTTGTGAACATTATTTGCAGTGATACAGAGAATCTCACCGGAAGTTCCTGCGGCTGCAGTCCTACTTGATACTGAAAAGGCCTTCGACTCCTTGGAGTGGCCTTTTTTCTTAGCGGTAATGAGGAAGCTGGGCATCCCTAAGGGATTCATTGACTTTACTGCGCTGCTTTACACTGCACTCACCGCTAGGCTTCAACTGAACGGCATGCTATTCCCTCTGTTTGCTCTTACCCGAGGCACCAGACAGGGTTGCCCACTCTCCCCGCTGCTTTTTATAATGGCTTTGGACCCTCTAGTTCAACACTTTCAGGAGCGACATCTGCATAGAGGTCTCCAGTCCAAGATGGGCCCTCTCCTAATTTCTCTATACAGGGATGATATCAATATATTTGTCCTCATCCCTCAGGAGAACTTGGAACCACTCATTAGAGAGATTATCAGATTTGGTGTTTTTTCTGGGCTGGGTATAAACTGGGGCAAGTCGTAAATCTTCCCCCTTCTTTTATTACAGGGGATGGGGTCCCAGGGCCTAATAAGGCTCAAGGAGGAGGATCACTTGGACCACCTTCCCTGTAATAAAAGAAGGGGCCCTGAGGGATGGGGTCCCAAAGACGTAATAAGGCTCGGGAGGTGGGGCCATGCAGCTCCCCTCCCGTTTAATATAACAAAAGCTCTGGGGGATGGGGTCCCCGGAGTCTAATGAGGTTCAAGGAGTGGGGTAACACTGTCCCCACCCCTTTAAATAAAGCGGCCCTGCCCGGGGAATGGGTTCCCCAGGGCCAGGCTCTGTTGCCAACCCCTGTCATGCATGTCAAAAGGCCTTGTGCAGTATGCAGTTGACTGCCTTTGGGGTGGTTGGCTGCATGCAGGGAGTTTGGTACAGGGCCTGGCTGCCAACCCCTCACTGTGTATGACCGAAGGCCCTGCACAGTGTGGGGTACGCTGCTTTCAGGGGAGTTGGCCACCAGGCCTAAACAGCATAGAGTTGGCTGCATGGGGGCCCTGCAGCAAACACGCCGCCTTGTGGCTGGAGGATGGGTTTTATGAATACGGTAATTAAAAATTACTTCATGCTTAAAAATACCCTAGAAATTTGCTAACAAATTCAAAGGCTAAAGTAACGTTATAGTTAGGTGAAATGTTCTGTAAGAACGTAACGTTTTAAACTCTAAAAACCATAGAACTCCACCTGTTATAGTTATCTGAAGTAACTATAACTTGTGCCCTAAAGTAACAATACCTCGCACCCTCATCATGCACTGCTAATTGCCCCACATATTACATAACTCATGACATCTTCTATGATATTATTGATAATATCACTGCAACATTTGCAATTTAATTAGTGGTGAGAAAACTGCATATGGCGGAGACGCGAGTTATAGTTACCTTAATGCACGAATTATAGTTACTTGAGATACCTATCATTATAACTGGTGAATTTCTGTGGTCTTTAGAGTTTAAAATGTTACCTTGTTACTGAACATTTCACCTAACTATACCATTACTTTAACATTCGTTTTATTCAGTGAATACATTTAAATATACATATCTATATATACATATACATGAATATTGGCAGTTCACCTCTCACCACGCTGGGAAAAAGTAAGCGACATGGCTCCGTTTACAAAGCAATCCTTTATTTTATTTTTGGTTAAGGTACAAGTGTGTAGACCAATGTGTTTCGGCCGTAGTATTCAATATATATATATATATACATATTACCTACTGGCGGTCGCCAGTAGGTAGTATAGTTAGGACCCTGTTTCCATAGGAAAACCGCAACATTCTATTTTGAATAACTTTGGCGCCGGTCGATGAATCCTCGCGAAATTTTCAAAACTAATGGGGCGCTACGCTCCGCTCCTACCCTGAAAGTCTCGGGGGGATTCGTCAAGCGGGGGCTGAGAAAAAAGGGGGTCCCAAAACGCGTTTTTCCCATGCATTTTTCCATAGGACCTTTAGACACAGCTACAGCCCGAACGGCTGAACAGAGTTACTTGAAATTTGGCAGAGAGGTAGTCCTCAGGTCAAGGAAGTGCCTTTTGTAGGTCTGGTGTAAATCTGTTCAGTAGTTCCTGAGAAAATAGCATTTAAATCAATATATATATCTGTGGCAGCTTACGGTGCGCTTACGGTAAGCTTACCGTACGCGTACGGTGCCGTGCGCGAGCGCGAATCTGATTGGCTGTTAGATCTTAGTAAACATTCGAATCGTTCGAAACCAGGAAGTGGCGGCTGCCATTTTCTCTCTCGCACTCTGAGAGGGGGTTCAAAAACAAAGGCCAAAAACATGTAAAGGGGCTGTTTAGACAGCTCCTAAGCACCTAGCCATGTTGAGGGTGTCCTCAAAGATCCCCCAAGGCCAAAAACGGAATTTTAATTTTTTCGATAATTTCGCCGATTACGCTTACCGTACGCGTACGGTAAAAATTATTAAAAAAAATAAAATATCCATACTTTCCCCACCCCATGTGCAAATGGTGCCCGGAGGGCACCATTTGTGCACGGCATATTAAACATGTGAAAAATTAAAATATTACCTTCCACAACGAAGCGCATCATATGTCCTCCATGTGGGCACGGTGCGCGAAGCGCATCGAGCGTACATGGCCCATGTAGCGTAACGTGGGCACGCGGTGCGCGTAGCGCACCGCGTGCCCACCGTGCGTGCACGGCACTAACTGCGTAAAGTGGGCGCGCGGTGCACGAAGCGCACCGCGTGATCACTGTCCGCGCACGGTGCGCGAAGCACACCGTGCGCGCACAGAACGAACTGCGTTAAGTGGGCGCGCATGCCACGAATGGCGTAAAGTAACTTAGCATTTAAAAAACCGTACAAATTCCCTGAAAAAACCATAGGTTTCACACACGTTATAGTTAGGAATTATCATTTAAAAAAACCTTGCAAATTCAGTGAAAAAACCATAGGTTTCACACATGTTATAGTTAGCTGGACATTTTACTGATAAAAAACCAATGAAATTCCCCCGTTATAGTTAGTGCAGGCAACTATAACTCACGCGACCGCAATCCTCTGCTGATGACATATGTGTCTTTATGAAAAAAAAATATTTGTAATATATGTATAGCTAAAATTTAATGAAAGAAGACATGGGCAAATAAGTGTCTAAATACAGTATTAGCATCAGCAGAGGATTGCGGTCGCGTGAGTTATAGTTGCCTGCACTAACTATAACGGGGGAATTTCATTGGTTTTTTATCAGTAAAATGTCCAGCTAACTATAACATGTGTGAAACCTATGGTTTTTTCACTGAATATATATATATATATATATATTACCTACTGGCGGTCGCCAGTAGGTAGTTATAGTTAGGACTAGGCCTGGGCAAAAATTTCGTTCCGTTCGCGGAAATTGCGATAATTTGACATTTTTGCGTTCCGCGGAGAGCGCGAAAATGTCAAAAATTCCGGTTTCCGCAGCTTGGCGATAATTTGTTTCTTGCTCGCGCTGTAAAATGATACATTCTCGCGCGCGCGCGATCGCCTTACCTGAATCCCTGCGTTCGCCGACAAGTTTTCTTGATCCGGTCGCGTTCTCCATGAGATGTTGTATTGTTTTTAGCCATTTGCGCTGTCTCGCGACAGTTCGCGCCCGCAGTGACGTCATGCGTCGCGCGATCACGTCTTTCTTCTCGCGATCATGCACCGCGAGAACAACTCAAAACAAGATGGCCGCGCCCGCAAGCAGCCACATGGGTAAGTTGGCGACCCGCAACCATGCAGAAAATCGCGCGAACATGCCGGAAAAAAACTTCCGCATCTTCGCGATATTTCTGCTTGTTTGCGATAATTTTAAACATTCTCGCGATAATTTACGAAGGTTAATTCCGCAAATTCCGCCCACCCCTAGTTAGGACCCTGTTTCCATAGGAAATCCGCAACATTCTATTTTGAATAACTTTGGCGCCGGTCGACGATTCCTTGCGAATTTCTCAAAATAGGTGGGGCGCTACGCTCCGCTCCTACCCTGAAAGTCTCGGGAGGATTCGTCAAGCGGGGGCTGAGATAAAAGGGGGGTCCCAAAACGCGTTTTTCCCATGCATTTTTCCATAGGACCTTTAGACAGGGCTACAGCCCGAACGGCTGAACAGAATTACTAGAAATTTGGCAGCGAGGTAGTCCTCAGGTCAAGGAAGTGCCTTTTGTAGGTTTGGTGTATATCTGTTCAGTAGATTCTGAGAAAATAGCCTTTAAATCAATATATATATCTGAGCCAGCTTACGGTACGCTTACCGTAAGCTTACCGTACGCGTACGGTGGCGTGCGCGAGCGCGATTCTGATTGGCTGAAATGTTTTTAAGGAACTAAAACCATCGCGCTCCTGTGCGCCTGCATTACACACAGTGAAGGCATGGCGTGAGCAGGTGGCAGGTCGTGTGTAATGCAGGCGCACAGGAGCGCGATGGTTTTAGTTCCTTAAAAACATTTCAGTAACAGAGATGGCGGCGACCCACTGGGGGTTTATTTGAACTTCAAGTCCCAGAACTCCAGCAGGATACTCACCTGTTTGCATTGGCTAACCAATAAAAGGGGATGTACTTTGAAGTTACCTGTTTGCCGTTTCTGCTGCTGTTTTGCCCAGGAAGAAGGGCGCCAAGCCCGAAACGCGTAGGCAAGTTTGGAACCTGTGTTGTACCACTAAGCGCTTGACTCTACGCCCTTTTGCCGCCAGCGAGTGCAGCTCATCGGTGGGGCAACCCTCTTTGCATAAATGTTTTGTGGCCAGCCCAGGTCACGAGCAGCACCACCCCGAGATCCCAGGGGGTCCGCAGCTGTTCACAGTGAAGGCATGGCGTCAGCAGGTGGCAGGTCGTGTGTAATGCAGGCGCACAGGAGCGCGATGGTTTTAGTTCCTTAAAAACATTTCAGTAACAGAGATGGCGGCGACCCACTGGGGGTTTATTTGAACTTCAAGTCCCAGAACTCCAGCAGGATACTCACCTGTTTGCATTGGCTAACCAATAAAAGGGGATGTACTTTGAAGTTACCTGTTTGCCGTTTCTGCTGCTGTTTTGCCCAGGAAGAAGGGCGCCAAGCCCGAAACGCGTAGGCAAGTTTGGAACCTGTGTTGTACCCCTAAGCGCTTGACTCTACGCCCTTTTGCCGCCAGCGAGTGCAGCTCATCGGTGGGGCAACCCTCTTTGCATAAATGTTTTGTGGCCAGCCCAGGTCACGAGCAGCACCACCCCGAGATCCCAGGGGGTCCGCAGCTGTTCACAGTGAAGGCATGGCGTGAGCAGGTGGCAGGTCGTGTGTAATTCAGGCGCACAGGAGCGCGATGGTTTTAGTTCCTTAAAAACATTTCAGTAACAGAGATGGCGGCGACCCACTGGGGGTTTATTTGAACTTCAAGTCCCAGAACTCCAGCAGGATACTCACCTGTTTGCATTGGCTAACCAATAAAAGGGGATGTACTTTGAAGTTACCTGTTTGCCGTTTCTGCTGCTGTTTTGCCCAGGAAGAAGGGCGCCAAGCCCGAAACGCGTAGGCAAGTTTGGAACCTGTGTTGTACCCCTAAGCGCTTGACTCTACGCCCTTTTGCCGCCAGCGAGTGCAGCTCATCGGTGGGGCAACCCTCTTTGCATAAATGTTTTGTGGCCAGCCCAGGTCACGAGCAGCACCACCCCGAGATCCCAGGGGGTCCGCAGCTGTTCACAGTGAAGGCATGGCGTGAGCAGGTGGCAGGTCGTGTGTAATGCAGGCGCACAGGAGCGCGATGGTTTTAGTTCCTTAAAAACATTTCAGTAACAGAGATGGCGGCGACCCACTGGGGGTTTATTTGAACTTCAAGTCCCAGAACTCCAGCAGGATACTCACCTGTTTGCATTGGCTAACCAATAAAAGGGGATGTACTTTGAAGTTACCTGTTTGCCGTTTCTGCTGCTGTTTTGCCCAGGAAGAAGGGCGCCAAGCCCGAAACGCGTAGGCAAGTTTGGAACCTGTGTTGTACCCCTAAGCGCTTGACTCTACGCCCTTTTGCCGCCAGCGAGTGCAGCTCATCGGTGGGGCAACCCTCTTTGCATAAATATATATATATATATATATATATATATATATTACCTCCCGGCGGTTGCCAGTAGGTAGTTTTATTGAAGACCTAGTTTCCATAGGAAAGCGTTTTTTAGTTTGCATATAAATTTGCACCGTTTTATGAATCTTCACAACATTTTTTCAAAAAAGTGGCACAGTTTGTCTAGTTCTGCATGGAACGTTTTGGAGTGATCCATCAAGCGGGGGATGAGAAAGGGGGTGTCTGAAAATGTGTGCTCATTTTCCATAGGGATTTTGAACATGACTACAGCCTGAACTACCGGACGGAATTACACCAAATTTGGCAGCGAGGTAGCACTTGGTCCAGAAAGAACCCTTTTTGTAATTTGGTGTAAATCCATTCAGTAGTTGCAGAGTTATTTAAGGAAAAACAAAAATGTATATTTAGAGATGCAGACCCTCTGCTGATCCCCCACGGTGGATCCACGAAGCCACACGTCACCAGCAACGCCATTATCGGCTGACCAAAACCTGACTGGGAGGTTGCACCTCCCATTTAAAGTATCAGGGAATGTTCCCAGGGTCTTAAAATGTGTCTGCAAAATGTTTACCCTGACCCCATATATGTGTTAGAGGGGTGTCAGTGGGGCCTATGTTGGGTACAAAATTGAGTTATAAAATATTTTTCACTTTGGGAATCCATTGATCCCCCATGACGCTCAGCGCAGCCCCTGTACAGATCCGCGACGGATTCACAAATCTGAATGCACCTTGAAAAATAATACTTTAAAACCAACTCAGACACCCACACAGTTACTCTGACACCCATTAACAGATCTACACAGCCAGCCATTCATACACCCATTCACAGAGTCACATAGGCACTCATACGCTCACTCACAAACCTATGCAGGCATTGACACACCCACTCACAGACCCATGCAGGCACTCACAGACCCACTTTCATGCCCATGTAGGCACTCACACACCCACTCACAGACCCACAGACACATTCACACACCCACTCACAGTTCTATGTTGGCACTTTCACACCCACTCAGAGTCTCACACAGGTAGTCACACACACACTCACAGACCCATGCAGCCACTTAAAGACTCACTCACAGGCCCATGCAGGCCCTCAAACACTCTTTCACACACCTACTCAGGCACTCACACACCTACTGACAGACCCACACAGCCACTCACATACCTACTCACTGACCCACACAACCACTCACACACCCACTCACAGACCCACACAGGCAGTCTCACACCCACTCACAGACCCATAGAGCCACTCACACACCCATTCACAGACCAGTGCAGGCACTGACAGATCCATTCATAGGCTAATACAGTCACTCACAGACCCAGTCACAGACCCATACAGGTACTCACAGACCTATACATAAAATCAGAGACCTACTCACACACTACAGACCCACACAACCACTTACACACTCACTCAGACTCACACATGCACTCTCAAAAACACTGACAGAACCACACAGGCACTCACAGGCCCACTGAAAGAGCCATGCAGGCACTCAAATACCCATTCAGACAACATCCATGCAGGCACTGAAAGACCTATACACATGCCCACACAGGTACTCACAGTCCCACTCACAGACCTATGCAGGTATTCACTCACCCACTCACAGACCCATGTGTCCACTTATACATCTACTTATAGACCCACAGTGGCACTCTCACATCTACTCAGAGACCCACAGAGGCACTCACACACCCACTCACTGACCCATAGATGTACTCACATATCTATTCACAGAACCAACACAAGCACTCACAGACCCACTCACACACCCACTCATCTACTCACACACCCACTCACAGACCTATGCAGGCACTCATAGAGACACTCACAGACCCATGCAGGTACTCACACACCTACTCACAGACCCATGCATCCACTTGCACATCCACTTACAGACCCACACTGACACTCACACACCTACTTGCTGAACTATGCAGGCACTAACAGACCCACTCACATAGATACACAGAAACTGACACACCCACTCACATACTGACAAAATCATGCACACACCCATTCACAGACCCATACAGGTATTTATACACCCACACACAGATCCACTCACACACCCACTGAGAGTCTCACTCACACACTCTCACAGAATAACATAGGCAGTCACAGACCCATTGGGAGAGCCATACATCCACTCAGATATCCATGCAGGCCCAAACAAATCTGCTCACAGACCCACACAGGCACTCAGAGACCAACTCATAGATCCATGCAGGTACTCACACACCCACTCACAAACCTATACAGGCACTCATATACCCACTCACAGACCCATGCATCCACTTACACACCCACTTACAAACTTTTACAGGTACTTGCACACCCACTCACCCACCTATGCACTCACTCACAGACACATATAGGCAATCACAAACCTAATTACAGACCCACACAGGCACTCACAGACCCACTCACAGACTCACACACACACTCACACACCAATATAGCCACTCACACACCCACTCACAGACCCATACAGATACTCACACAGTCACCTACACACCCATACAGCCCCTCACACACCTGCTCACAGACCTATACAGCCACTCACACACCCGCTCTCAAAGGGTACAGGTTAGAGTTAGTAAGTAAAATTTGAAAAAACATTGGAAATTCACAAAAAAATAAAGGTTACAGGGATGCTCTAGTTTGGCAATAACATTAGAAAAAACATAGAATTTACAGACAAAAAACAGAGGGTACAGGGATATTATAGTTAAGAAGCAGAATTAAAAACAACCTCAGAAATTCACAGAAAAAAACAAAGGTTACAGTGACGTTATATTTAGGCTCACATTTCACTCATACAAAGCCAGTGAAATTCAGCAGTTATAGTTACCTGAGCTAACTATAACTTATGCTCCCGCAAAGCACTGTTATGACCTCACATATCACATGACTGATGACATGGTTAGTGGCATCACTAATGACATCACTGATGACATCTCAAAGGACGTCCTTGGTGGTCAACTGCCGTTCCTGTTACCTCAAGTAAGTCCCACACACCAGGATTGCTGAGAGGTCTTCGTAAGCCATGCCCCCTTTCTCCACCACTCTGCAAACACTCCTCCTGGTGCACTACTAGTAGTGGTATGAAGTCCCCTTTGCTATTGAGGGTCCTCGGGGCCAACAACCCCTCCTGTTACCTCCAGTAAATCGCACACACAGTGGGTTTGCTCAGAGGGTTTTGGTGGCCATGCCCCCTTTCTCATCCACTCTGCCAAAGCATCTCCTGGCTCACTACTTGTTAAGAGATGAAGCCCCTTTGGCTCTTGAGGGTCCTTGGGGGCCAACAACCCCTCCGGTCACCTCTAGTAAGACCCACACAGCTGGAATATTGAGAGGTCATCAGAGGCCACGTACCCTTTTCTCATCACTCTGCAAACGCACCCCCTGGTGCACTATTGGTTGGGGGAAGAAGTCCACTTTACTCCTGAGACCCTCAGGAGTAAGGGGGAATTCATTCCTCAACCAGCAGCACACCATGAGGTGCATTAGCAGTGTTGGAGAAAGGGGCGGGGCCTCCGGTGAGGTACCAGCATTTTTTTATTACCTTTTTTCAATTTTTTTAGGAAGGGGGACCTTCTGGCCCACCTTCCCTGGGCTGTTTTGGGCCCCGGAGACCCCATCCTCAGGGCCAGGCTTTTGCAACTTCCTCACTTAAAAATTCATAGGGGACGGACGATTTCTGCACCGGGGATCCCATCCCCTGGGGCCCGCTCTTTTCTTTTTTTTCTTATTATCAAATGGAGGGGGTCCAGGGGCCCCCTTCCCAGGCCATTTTCAGCCCCGGTGACCCCATTCCCCAGGGCCCAGCCTATAGTGTGGATGTCCTGGTCCAACCCAGGGCACTCACTTTTTGAAGGTTGGTGACTGTGGGGGAGTCTCAAAGCCCCCACCATCCCTCCTGGCTTCCCACCTCCTGCAGGAGCCAGCAGTGCTTTTACACATATGGATCTTCTAACATGCCACTCCCTGAGTGTAAAAGCAATTCTATTCCGCTACTAGTAACCAAGAGCATTTCCTGCTCTCTCTTACTAGAAGTGGAGCAGCGCTTGCAATGGCTTGGCAGGAGCGGTGCTCCTGCCAAGCCATAGCAAACTGCAATGCCCCGGGTGTGGGCACCCCGGGACATTGCTAGGGCCGGCTCTGGGGGGTGGAGGTCCCCAGAGCCATCTTTGGCTCCATCAGGGAGGGGCGTAGTCCCCCTCCTTTCTTTGATGTAGCCCTAAGGAGGTGTCAGTCCCTGGAGGTCCACAATGGGCACCCTCTATTATATCATTTGAGCCCCAGGGAGGTGGCAGTCCCTGGGACTGCAGAGGGACCACACAGGCCCTCCTGCATTTTTTTGGTAATTGCCCCTATGAGGTGGTGGTCCCCAGGTCTGGGGGGGTCTGCGTGCCCCCCCATTATTGAAACTTGAAGCCCTGTGGAGGTGGTGGTCCCTGGGACTTTGGGGGGTCCCCAGCCCCCCCTCATTATAGAAAGTGAAAGGACCATGGAGGTGGTGGTCTCTGGGGCTGCAGGGGAGGCCATGAGGGCCTCGCCCATGTCAGTTTACACGTTTGCCCCAGAGAGGTGGTGGTCCCCGGGGCACTGGGGTTCCACATGGGCACCCCTATAATATTATAAAACATGCCCCTGGGATTTGTCCCTCCCGGGGGCTTAATGAAAAAGATTGGCGGGAGACTGCACCTTCTTTTTTTTTATTTTGCAGTGTATCTGCAGCAAAATTAGATACAAATGCTTATAAACCCCAGCAGTGTCCCTGTGACCCCAGCAGTGACCTCCACCATATCTGAGGGTCAGGTTATTCCTATCCTGCCCCCTTTTCTTTATTTTTTACTATTTTTGTGGAACTCTGCTTCAAGCCGAGTCCTAGGATGGCTGCCAACACTTCCTGGTTGAAGTGTTGGCACCCAATCAAAATTTTGTAGAATCCGCAAGTCCACTGCAAGGATTCGCATCCCCAGATATCTATATTTTTTCAGTGAAATATCTCTGAAACTCCTGAGTGGATTTACACCAAATCACAAAATGCACGCTTTCTGGACTAACATCTAGCTTTCTGACAAATTTGATGTTATTCCGTTTAGCGATTCAGGCTGGAGTCATGTTCAAATAAAAGAAAATCCCTTTAGATATAACATAGGGAAAACGCATTTTTGGCCCTGCTTTTTTTCTTGGCCCCCACTTGATGGATCACCCCGAAAATTTAAACACAGCAGCTGAACTAAAATGGGCACGTTTTGTGAAAATTGTGTCAAGATGCGTCAAGTGGGGCCAAAGTTATTGGCAAAACAAAAAACGCTTTTGCTATGGAAACTTTGGTCCTAACTATAACTACCCACTAGCGAGGCAGTAGGTTATAGCGTCAAGGTACTTAGTTGTGGAGTTAATAGTAAATCTATACTTAAATATATGCACTTAAGTCAGAACCCCATTCAGGCTGTCACAAGGCAAAGGGGGTTGAGGTCTTTTACTTCTGATATCCCGGGTTTAAACTACTATGAATCCTGAACAACAGGTCCAAGTACCCCTTAAGCCCTTGACTGTCAGAAGTGGCGCCGGCAGAGTAGTCCAAGGTTTCTAAACGGGGTGAAATGTAGACTCAGAGTCAAAGAGCACCCCATTGAAGAGTACCAGAGAGCTTGCCTCTCTCTCTTCCTCCAGTGTGTACCACCCAGCTTCCAACCAACAGGAATGCAGCACACACCAATCTGTCTGGGGGATTCCTCTATCTCCTGTCCTCATGTTCCCCCAATTACCCCTGGGTCTCCCAAAATCAAACCCAGAGTCTTCCATGTATTATGCACTCAACAGACGCACATAAACCCAGCCTATGTATATGGCCTACATGCATTGCACAGCACTACATTATTCACATATTATACAATTCACAGCCACACATACACCAAGCACATGATTATAATATACACATGCACTGCATTTTCCCTGTATTATACTATTCACAAGCACACATACACCCAGCACATGTGAAACACACATACACAGCACAACACACCAAACCGATGTAGGCCAAAGATGGGTTAAGTACACAGAAGTGGAATTTAAATGAGTGAGCCTGTAGGCTTCACGCCAGTGACACAGGTAGGTAAAGAGGACCTGTACACTCCTACTGATCACCACACAGTATCAGCCACCACTGTGCTTCATCTTCTTAACTCCTAAGAGCCTTTCACCACTATGGAAGCAGCTCTTTGGGTGCCCCTTCTGGTCCAAAAAGACTGCAATCTGTGAGACAGGCCAATGTAATAATGCACATGCATGATCAGTGTTTGCCCATGACAGCAAAAATCAGCATTAGGGATTCAGGCATCATTACAGTTGGGGCACTCAGGGCAGGGGTAAATGGCCATCACCTTGCAAGGAACTTTCCTGTCCTAACAACTTACATTCTCAATATTTTTGTCTTCAATATTTAAACCTTGATATTGTGGTAACATTATATTGACCACACAATATTCCGCACTACAATTCTTTGCACACATTTCGAGTAGACGTCATGTTGGCACTCTGTAGATCATAACTAGGGCTCGTGGTTTTATGATATTTGGGGCCATATTATCAAGGACGGAGTTAAAATTATCACCGCTTTAGCGGCAGGAAACTGCAGCTAAAGCGGCGATAATGGGCTTGATAATATGCACTTGTGAACCTGGGCTTCTGAGAGAATTCACAAAGGCATATTATCAAGCCCATTATCGCCGCTTTAGCGGCAGTGTCCTGCTGCTAAACGGCGATAATGTTATTGCCGTTTCTTGATAATATGGCCCCTTGGTTTTTAACATTTCTGTCTGCATTTATCTATATTTATTTTTGGGTCATCTTATTGGTATTTACCCATATTTTGTTTGTGTTTTGAGAATGAATGGAAGCAAAAAATAGTATATTTCCACATTTATTTAACTGATAAACATGCACTCCAACTTTTATGCCTCTCGCGTTTTCGCAAATTAACCTGATAAATATGGCAAGTTGTTACATCTTCAGGTATATATTAGAATTACACGAAAAATATATGTTAATATATGCTTATGTTGAAGGAAATCTCAACCAGTTTTTAAATCCCCATGCTGTCTATCTGCTCAGCTATTGTCCTGGAATTCACGAAAGACTGCATAGAGAGTAACTCACAAGAAGCACAATTTTCAGTATTTTTCTGCATTTAAAAATAAACGCAGACAGAAAATACATTGTTCTCTGTCTGTATTCATATGTAAATATCAGTAAACATTGAAAACTGGGAACCTTAATCATAACCAGAATGATAATAAACTAAAAATAGGAAACTTTTGAAATCAGATTGTAATGTCGGAAAACTCACAGTTCAGCAGTTTGTGTCTCAAAGCACACATCCTGTACCGTACAAAATGACAGTCTTAGAACATGTGCAATGGTTGCCTGTGCAGGTGGACCATATACAGTTGCTCAAGAAATGTACACTTAATTGAGCAATTCAGCATGAGTCACACGTGTAGGTGAGTGAGCAAAATGATGTAACCTGCTCCTTTGCGTAATCATTGCTTCTGCTATGTATAAATCTGCATTAGACACATTTTTGGAACGACATCCATCAATTTGAATTATTTTATTTGGCTTCAGAATTGGATGCCTGTCCCTTCGCCCAAAATTCCGGCATAATGTGATATGTCATAATCTCAGTGCGAAGTGCCAGAGCCCATTTGTCCAGCTCTTCACTCCAAAGGCCAGTCTGATGTGGTGTGCCATAGAGTCATTGTAGGGTGCCAAGGATCCTTGTTTGTCCAGCTGAACAACCAGAAGGGCAACTTGATGTGTCATGCCATAGCCTCATTGCAGAGTGCCAAGGATCCCTGTATATCCAGCTGTACCTCCCCCCTCAACCCCCGGGGTCATTGCGGAGCGCCAGACACTGTTTGTCCATTAAGCTGATCCACATCCCCGGGTCCTGTCTGCTGTGTTAGTCTCACAGTGCCAGAATCCCCTTCTGTCCAACCACCTCTCCGTCCAGCAGGCTAGCATGCTGCTCGGTGCCAGAACAGAGAGCGCCATCACTGAAGACCACATGTCCAAGCGTGGAGGGGCGATCACATTATCAGAGGGCTGTGCGTGCAACGGTTCAGCACCACAACTGTCTGGACAGCACCACAGCTCGCTAGTTTCCCTAAAATACGCTTCACGGACACATGCTTCTAATAGGGCGCTGCACAATGGCACAAACAGGCACGTGGAGTGGACAGTTTCGCAAACAGACGTTTCACACAGCAAGACACAACCTGACAGTACCGTGGAAGAACACTGAGCAGTGTCGCAGACTGACACTAGGGCAGTGTGAAAGACTGACACTTAGGCAGAGTCTAAGAGTCTAACAGGGGCAGCCGTGATAGACTGACAACTAGCTTGGGCGGCATATGCAGTTCTGTCCACTGCTAGACACAGGCACTCGAAATGTTTATAAGAAGACACGGTGCAATGGAATGACACATAGGCAAGGTCACAAATTAAATGATAGCGCCACAGATAGCAACATAAGACGTCGCGCAGGTCCACTGCAGTGTCAGAGACATTGAAAACTCCATAGACTGGTGACAGTGTCAGTCGTAAACAGAATTGTGTCACTGACTGGCATATTGTGGCATTCACTGACTGACACCAGGAGCGTGTCAGACACAAGAACATGGAGAGTGTCACTCACTGCCTCCACCAGTTTGAAACATACTGGTACATACTGAGTGCCACTGACACACCTGTATAGAAGCATGGACACAGGTCGCAAGCTCTCACAGACGTTTGGGCCATGTCATTTACAGATGTTGGAAAATTGATAGCGGCTAACCGAAGAAAGTACCAAAGTGCCATAAAAGAGCTGCTGCGAGAGCCTTGTGTGAAGAGGCTGTTTGGGACTGCATTGCCCATAATCCACATCACCACAGGAGACCCAGGGATGGGCTTGCTGCCCTTAAAACACCCGTCGGCGCGGGACGCAAGCGGGGCGCGTCCGGGACTCTGGGCGAAGACCGGGCCAAGAGCGGCCCGTCTCGTCAGAACCCGGAAGAGGCTGAGCTAGGCCCCGTCTCTTTGTCATTCTTCCCGGAAGGTAGCAATGTTGTATGTGTCTTTTTTTTAATTTACTGGAAGTTTTGATAACGACCGTGTGGGTGTGGAGTCTTGGAGACTGGGGGATTCACTTGACTTTTGTTTTCTGAAAGTAAAATGGGATAAAAGAAGATTACTGGTGTCACCTGCGCCTTTCTTTGCAGCCAAAAGTACCTCCATTAATAGAATGTTGGAAAGGGCAGTGGGTGTTATCAGCACGGAAATTGAACTCCTGGAGAGAAGACGGTTATGCTCCTTCCTTGTTGTGGGGTTTATAGGTGCTCGTGCGAGGCTACATTCCTGTGCAGGAAAGTATGGGGTGGCAGATGAGAGCTGAATGAGGAGAAATGTGGACATGGTGTGCTGAGCGGCTCCAGACAATAAACCTGTGTACTTTCTTTGATGTCCTGTCATTTGTACACAACAAACTTGGCGACGAGTGTCTGGAGCCGGACCCACGCGAGTGCCTGAGGAATTTGGTGCAGCCAGTCTACATCGATAATTACGGGGCACTGAAGGAGCATCCAACTTACCGGATAACTTGACTAGAGGAAGAGGAAAGACCGAGACATGTGGTGATCATGGAAATTATTGCCTCCTCCTTGGATAAACTTCTTGGAATTTCTGTGTTGAGTCGCTACTTCTGTTCATGATTATGGGTCAGCTGTGAATGGTCGGGAGTATACAGCGATTACTGAAAATACATTTTGGAGCCTGTGAGTATCCAGTCTACACGTGGAGACATCGTTGTGCTCCAATTGCATTAACAATGGCTTTAACCAGGTGTAGTCATGGGTGAGGTTAAAGCCTGTACATGACTTTACAAGACGCCATTTTGAAATCAGCTGATTTCTTAACCATGGCATTTCGCGATACCGGAACATCAGAGCGCCACATTTCCATTCAAGCTGTTCCCGCACTTAGTTGGATATAGGATAAATAAACAAAAAACATAGAAATAGCCAACAGTAGTAAGTGGCAAATGTTTTGTCCTTCTAACTCAAATATTCAATTCCGATGTATAATTAGGTGGCAAGTGCGCTGAATACATCACACTTTTGACTTCACAGCTTGAAATTCTAGCAAAAGTGACACCACTACCTTATCAGCACAGTACATTTCTACACCAGTTAAAGTTTGAACTTTGTGAATCCTGCAGTTCAATTGAATTGAGAGGAAATCGTGGCCACACAGAAACTCTCCATTTCCACACCTCATGCCTTCTGGCCTTCAGGATCTAAACCCACTTTTAGGTGGGTGGAATGGAAAGATTAAGTCCTGAACTATTTTGCTCCTATAGATGAATCTGAAAAATGCCAGCGGTATGAAAGAAAATAATTTAATCACATTCCCTTAGTCCATATAGTTTAAACGTGCATAACCAAATGTCCCAAGCTCCTGCAGTAGGAGATAGCAAAGTGTTGCTAGCAGCATTTAAAGATCTTGATGTGTATTTTGCGCTTAACGTGTGTATCGGAATAACACAGTTTCAATTTTTTCAGGCCAAGCAAAATGAGGGAGAGTCAGTGGATCAGTATGTTGCTGAACTTAAAAAGTTGACTATAGATTGTAAATTCGGTAGCTTACAGGATGACCTGGTCGGCGACTAGTTAGTTATGCATATGCATCCGTGGCCGCAGACTTTAAGAGACTAATGTTCAATCTCTTTAGCAAGGAACCTGGAATTAGATTTTGCCAGGATGATATACTGGTATATGGAGAATACAGAAATGTTCACGATGTCAGACTAGGGAAAGTCTTGGATATTGTAAGTAACAATAGCCTCACTGTTGAGCTCACCAAATGCAAATTTGCTGAGGAAAAGGTGTCATACCAAGGGCATTAGATTGGGGTGAATGGCATTAAACCTAAGGCTTCCTTAGTCAATGCCATCAAAGAAGCTGCAGCTCCGAGTTGTAAGGATGAGCTGAGGTCCTTTTTAGGCCTGGTAGAATATTGATGGAGAGGCAGTCGTCAAATAAAAAAATATGATGATGAGAAACACTGAGTCAAGACAGCCACAAGAGAAGCTCCATTTCCGTGGTGCCACTTGGCTTTTCCTGTATGCCTTGACTGTATATGCCTTCACCTCAGATCCAGAAGGTGGCTAAGCGTAAAGGAGACCTCAACTTTTTGCAAAATCCATCTTCCATGATTTTATCCTCACAGCAAACGGGGCCCTTTGCTATTGCTTTGGATCGTTCAAGGGAACAGTTCTTGGTTCCAGTTGCAAATCAGTTTGAAGCCTTATCGGACATTGATTGAGCCGAAGTAAGGCCTTCATTGCCCCTGTTAAGGGGGACTCACAAATAAACTGTTGTTTCTGCAAGGACTGATGTTGCAGGCTTAAAGGGAAAGGTATCTGACTCAGACTACCGCAACTTTATAGCTGATTAAAAAAATTATTGCATTTCAAGAGACATTGGCTACTTCCTCATCCACATGTGATGGTTTTTCTTGCTATGCTAGCCCTGCTGTGCCATCTATAAGAAGGAGAGCCAGGGTTGGACTTTCAATTTCATTCCAGCTGAATCTTAACCTAAATGTGACAGTGATTGACTCTGGCAGTGCCGTCTTCTCAGACCCTTTTATTTTGATTTGATTCATTTTTATAATGATGACGATTCTTCTAACACTTCCTGTGTTCATTTTAGAGAATTGTTTTGTTTTCTAAGTAACCTGGACTCAACCCTGTCTGAAGATTCATTTAGACATAATATTTTGTCTATGGGGATTTTAATGCTAAATTTATCACAATCACGGAGGATGTGTGAACCAAGGGCCTTTTTAATCGCGAGGATCCCAGTGAAAGGAGGGGTCTGACATTGGTCATTACTTAGATGAAAATGGCCTGGTGGGTATGGTCCCTTATTTTAAGGGAGATGATCGAACCTTACCATCCTATAGAGAGAACAGACGGGCCTCCACCATTGACTAAATTGTTTGTCAGTCGAGATTTTCTTCCCTGGTTTTCTGGAAGCACAGTAATAGAGACTCACTGGGGGAATTGTAATGCACTGATGACTGTTGGGCATTTTCCAGTTTGTATGGTTAAACTCCCGGTAGCAACCACCAATATTCCCCAACATACTGCAGATGTCTTAAGATTAGTATGGCTCATTAAGAACCTCAAGGTTACCCTCAGTTTACTATTGAAGAAAGTTCTGTCATTGATTTTGGGTTGCCTAGCAGAAGAGAGTGGGGGAAACAATTCATGCCCATTACAGCTCTTTATGTGTAGGCATTAGGAATCAGTCGTTGAAGCCTATAAGACCGGTTCCAAAATGCCCACAATGGTTTGATGCATCTTGTTGAGCCACTAACCACCAAACAAGACATGTTCTCACAACGAATCCAAGGTAACCTAAGGAAGTCACTGAGGCAAGGAAATGTAAGAGGCTCACCATCAGGAGCAGAACATTTTTTCTAGTGAATAACCATTGGCAACAACTTGTGCAACCAGCAATGGGAAATTGGAGAAAATTATTTTGAAATACTATCAACAAGATTTGATTGAGAGATGCCCCACCAAACCCACTATTAACTTGTTGTATAACAGGCCCAACTTGGGTTACACATTTGAGCTGAGGTTCCGTGTGAGACGGAACCATACTTTCTGAGTGGTGACGAATATGGATGAGTTTGGTGTCTACGAACCGCAAATGACGAGTATAGTGGGTGTACGCAGTTTCGCTACGCAACCATGTATGGTTCGTCTCATTGTTGGGTTTGTTCATCCGAACCCTCGGGTTCCATTTTAGATGCGGCATCCATTTTGTTTCTTGCCCTCAAGTAGCCAGCGAACGGACTTTGTCCGCTTCGTGACCCTGGGACTCCCAAGCTTACACGAGGGACACGTGTTTCTTTGAGGGTGACTTTTACGATAAGGGAAATGACACGGCGAAGGCAGATGGCCCCGCTCGAGGCTCATCTTGCCGTGCTAGTCTATTGTTTCAGTCATGCATGCATTGGACATGAGGTCTTTGATCCTGTCATCAAGTTTCCTTTATTACTCCCAACACTCTTTTCTAACCTGTTGTGCATCCTTGTCCTTTCTTTGCATCTGTTTTTATCCCCTCTCCTAATGTGTTTAGGGTCAGAATGAAATGTGTTTTATTGCGGGGTAGATATGTTTTTACAGTTGGGAACCGGCAATGCTGCTGTAATTAGGTTCCGGCCTCCTGAAACATGAACACGACTCTTTTGAAGTTTATTGTGGGAACTGAGTTGTAACCTTTGTTCGCCATACTGTGCAATGGCAAAAACGTGTATAAAAGGAGCGATCCACTTTTGCAATTTGAAGCAGTCTCCGAGAACCTACACGTTGTGTACTTCTTGTGATTTCTGTATCCCTGCAGTAAATAAACGCTTATCTCTGACGTCGCTGGAAGTGTCCCGTGTCTCTGTGTTTTGTACGCCGGAACAGGTAACCCACGAAGGTTTCAGGTGTTGTCCCCTGGCACCGCTGGGTCTTAGAATAACCCAGTCCTTCAGTTGGCGCCCAACGTTGGGCGACATCAGCGGTACCGGTCCAAAGCCCGACGATCGTGAGGAACTTCGTGTGAAATCTCCGAGGGAAGGTGCACCCCGCTTCATCGATCCAGTTGTCGAAATAAGTGGCCCGACGTCTTTTCCCGCGAAGATCCCTGCCTCCTGACGGCTGCGACGGACTGATGCCCTGACTGTCGACCTGTTTTGGCGCCTGGCGTAGTCCTTTGTACGGCGAGACGATAGACGGGCCTTCCTGGTGACGCCATTGTTCTTTCAGTTAAGTATTTGTGGGTCGCTCCCAGTGTTCCTTTGTTGTTTGCATGGTTCCATAGCATTTGTGGTTCTTAGTTGTTGGGTTTTATTTGACGATTGCAATTGCCAAATCCGAGGGTCTTGCATTTTTGTGCGAGGACATCATAATTCGATAGCCCTTGAAGTTTGTAAACTCGGTTAGTGTGCATGATGCCTGGCCGTAGTACTTTGTTTGGGTTTCTTAAATGTTGCAGAACGGATTCCCGGCTGGAGGATTCATGTCCGATACCTCCGGTTGGAACTCCAATTTACGAGCTCTATAGTCGCCATGGCGTGGGTCCTATTGTATATAACGAATATTGGGTTCGTTACACTAAAAATGATGGTGTTCTTAGTTGGCCATCACATGGTAGTTTCGAAACTGCCGTTTTAGATAATTTGGAAGCTAAACTGTTTAAAAAGAAGGCTAGGCCAGCCATGTTTGATTCCTTCCGGTTATGGCGTAAAGAGGCCAAGCAGAAAGAAATCAAACAGAGTAAGAAAAATAAGAGAGAAGGTGTCATTACGGTGATGCGAAATGCTGAACAGTATCAGCGAGACAAAGATGAGAAGGAGCAGGAAGTTAGTGCTCGACTTCATCATATGGCGGTGGATAAGTGTTATCCGGTGTTACCGTCTAATGCCGATAAGACGGGAGAAGAAGTGATAGAAGATTCGCTACTATCTTATCTGTGGAAATCACCACCTCCCTATGCTCCAGATACTGTGGGTCCTGTGATTCTTCCTATTCCTCAACCTGCTGTGTTGGCGGCTGCTGGTCAGCCCGTCGTTCCTCCCGCTCTCCCGAATCCTCTTGTGCCGCAAATCGTGCATCCTCCTTTACCGGCTTTTCTTCCTACTGCGCCTTTCCCAGCCCCTCCTCAGTCTGTCGTTCCCGCTACTCCTGGTGCCGCGTCCACTTCTACTGTTTCCACTCCTACTGTTATTGCTCCTGTACCTTCTTCTTCTTCCCCTTCTGTTCGTAGCCGTCTCCTGAATGCTGTCGCTACTCTTTATTCTCCGCTTTTTGGGCCAATACTTGGATCGACTCTTTCTAATGTTGCCCAAAGGCGCAGCCAGCTTCCTGATGATAGGGAACGTGAATCGTTGGTAAAAATGGCGCGTAAATGGATCCGTAATCCTGCTAAGTACACTTCGCGTATAGTGTTTGAAACATTTTCCCAGTTTAATGAGCCCACGCAACGATTCGTGTTTGAGGAGATGTGTAAATCGTTGAAGGAAGAGTGGGATCATGATGTGGTCGATAATGTACCGTCTGAGATTTCTGAGCTCCAGCATCAATTTACAACTGGTGTGATTGTAGGTGATAAGGTTCGAGCTGCTCTAGAACGCCTGTTATCCTTTCGATGTACAGTGCAACCTCGAGCATTGTTTAAAGACGAGACTGAAGAGTGGATGGCAAAACCTGGTCAATATCCTATGCGGGAAGTTCCCCCAGTATGGATGCCAGGTGATCCTAATGCTAATCCTGCTGTCCCAGGACGTTTTCAGAGAGTGTGGATACACCTCCCTTGGAAGCGATCAGAAGTTTTACAGGTGAAGCAAACTTTGCCTGATCCCCGTAAAAATCCTGCAGGTTATTATAAGGAGTTGTCCCAACTAGTGGATGCTACTGTTATGAATCTTGCTGATATCGATATGTTGTTTGGCAATGTAGTGCCTCAGTCGATTTGGGCGAAAATTCATCACGAGAATCACGCGGCTGAGTTAGGCGGTGACTGGGCTGCCCTTACGGCGGCAGACGCCCAGCAAGTTGGTGGGGCTAAACCTGAACAGCTTATTGTGGCTTTGCCCCAGAGGATAATTACTCTTATGAAAACGCTTATGCCAGCAATGCGCGTCAATTGGGACAAATTGTCCGCGTGCAAACAAAAGAGGGATGAGAGTGTCTCCGATTTCTTTACGAGATTTGAGGAAGCATTCGTTGATCATAGTGGTCAGGACATGAGTTCGGAGGGTGGTCAGCGGTTGTTCGTTGATAAATTTGTATCGAACTTGTTGCCCGAACTCAGCAACAAGTTGAAGAATTCTGAGAGTTCGTGGGCTGTTTCTACCACTGCTCAAATATTGGCTACGGCCCAATATTACGAAAACAGAGAAAAGGAAGAAAGTGAACGTGCAGATAAGAAAACGAAGGATCTTAAAACCAAGGTCTTATTGCAGCAAGCGTATCCTCCGTGCTCAAATTTCAATGACTCGCAACAGCCAAATCGATCACAATCGCAGTTTTCCAGATCGCAGGTGCGTACTGACTCTCCCGCATCTCGCTTTGTGTTGGGATATAATCAATGTGCATATTGTCGAGGGGAGGGCCATTTGAAGTTTAATTGTCCAGTTCTACGTGATAGGAACAATGGTGTGTCGGCTCGAGGAGGTCGTAGTGGTCCTCAACAAGCTTCACGTGGTAGAGGTCGCGTAGTTACTCAGGATCAGGCCGAGCGTCTTGCCCCTTCCTCGGACTCGCAGAATTGTTTCGATAGACGCGATCTCTCGTCTGGTAGATCTGCACAGTATCATGTGGACGACTATTATGTCGAGCGTGATGTTGATGCGGACGGTATCTACTAGGACAGCCATAGACAAAGGAAGGGAGAAGTATCAGTTCCGGTTGATCAGAGAGGGCCTTATGTCGCAGTTGCCACATTGGGCGTCGTTGAGCCTTTTCTGTTGGACACTGGTGCAGCAAAAAGTTCCATCATGCATTCGAAACTCCCTGGCGCGCCTTTGTCTGGCTTAACGAATGTTTCCGTTGGATTCTCTGGCGCCCCCGTTAGCAATCCAGTTTCTAGCCCTTTGCCCCTTACGATTGGGTCTCATGAGTTAGAAGCTCCTTTGATTTTGACTACTGGTTGTGGTGAGAATCTTTTGGGCTTGGATTTGTTGAAAAGGTTACATGCGACTTTGTACTGCTCTCCAACGGGAGTGGAGCTTACATTGGGTCAGAGTGTGGTTTCCCCTATGTATCTGTCGATCGATAAGCTCCCACTGGAATTGAGATCTCTTCCGGCTTCTTTGTGGGCGACAGGTCCCAATGATGTGGGCCTTCTGGATATACCACCTTATGTTGTTCAATTGAAAGTTGATGCGCGATTACCGCGCATACCCCAGTATCGTATCTCCCTTGATGGTGAACGGGCACTATTAGCGATCATCTATGATTTGATCGATAAAGATGTTATTGAGGAGACACGAGGTAACGTGTGTAATAGTCCTGTGTTGCCTATTCTGAAGCGGACTGATCCCTCCAAGCCTCCCGTGTACCGTCTAGTTATTGACTTACCGGAGGTAAATAAAATTGTTGTCCCGCAGTTTCCTGTGGTGCCCGACATTACAGCTTTACTGACTCTGATTCCAGCCTCTGCATCATGGTTCTCGGTAATCGATCTGAAGAATGCGTTCTTTAGCATTCCGATTGCTGAAGAAAGTCGAGATTTGTTCGGTTTTTCATTAGGTGGTCGTAGTTTTCGGTTCAAACGTGCACCTCAAGGCTACTGTGAGAGCCCCTCGATCTACAGCCAAGCTCTCAAGAGCCAACTTGATGCATTCGTGCTGCCAGCTGGTGCGGCCTTGATTCAGTACGTTGACGATCTGTTGGTAGCTGCAGACACTGAACAAGTTTGCAAGACTGCTACTGTGTCACTGTTGCAGCATCTATGCGACTTACACCACAAGGTGTCACCTTCTAAATTGCAATATTGTTGTCAAGAAGTTACCTACCTAGGTCACTTATTGTCAAAGGCGGGAAGAAAGTTGACCCCTGAAAGAATCGCAGCAATTGCTCGAATGACTGTGCCGACGACTCAGAGAGACGTGCGTGCCTTTTTAGGTATCACGTCATATTGCAGACAGTGGATTCCAAATTTTTCACTGTTAGCGAAGCCATTGATAGCTCTCACGCGCAAGGATGTTTCGACTCCTTTGCCATGGACGGAGGAATGTCAGAAAAGTTTTTCTGAACTGCGTGATGCGTTGTGTTCGGCTCCTGTGTTAGGTACTCCTGACTACAGTAAGCCATTTACACTATACGTCCACGAGAGGGACGGTTGTGCGTTGAGTGTTTTGACGCAACAATTTGGTGGTAAGCAGCGTCCATGTGCATATTTTTCCTCGACTTTAGACCCGGTAGCTAGAGCGTTGCCGAGTTGCTTGAGGGCGACGGCGGCAGCTGCGGCGTCTATCCGACAATCCGCAGGTCTGGTCATGGATAATATGCTCATAGTGATGGTTCCGCATGCAGTTGACACTCTCTTGAATCGTACAAAAACTCAACATCTGACGAGTGCAAGGTTGTATGGGTACGAGCTGACCCTTTTGGCAAGTCATATACAGATCAAACGTTGTAATGTACTGAATCCGGCGACATTGTTGCCGATTAATATGGAATCAGATGATGTACCACCACATGATTGTTATTTACGAACTGAGGAAGAAACAAAGGGTCGTGTGGACCTGAAAAACACTCCTTTGACAGATCCCGATGGTACTTTGTATGTTGATGGTTCTTGCTTTAAATTGCTGAATGGCGATGTGATGACTGCGTATGCTGTAGTGACGTTGAGCACGGTTGTGGAAACTGCGAGATTGAATCAGAACTCAGCACAAGCGGCAGAGTTGATTGCATTGACAAGAGCATGTGTTTTGTCTAAGGGAAAGCGAGTGAATGTGTTTACCGACAGTCAGTACGCATTCGGCGTTGCGCACAGTTTCGGAAGACTGTGGAGAGAAAGAGGATTTATGACATCGCATGGTACGAAGATCCAACACGGGCAGCTCGTGAATGATCTTTTGGATGCACTTACATTGCCTAAACAAGTGGTGATTGTTAAATGTAGTGCACATCGGAAAGTGACGGATGATGTTGGTCGTGGTAATGCATTTGCGGATGAGATTGCTAAGGAAACGGCTAAGAATCTTACAACTCGAATGTACGTGACAAGTTCAGTGAGATGGCAGACGGAAACTGGTATGTGTGAAGACACTGTTGAGAGTGTGAAAGCGATTCAGAATGAAGCCACTGAAGCTGAGAAGATCAAGTGGAAAGAAAGTACGGGAAGGTTGGATATGCATGGATGTTGGGTTGACTTGACGGAACGTCAGAGGTGGATGTTACCAGATGCGTACGTATTAGCTGTCGTGACGATGGCTCATGGGTTGTCACATATCAGTGCAAAAGGGATATGTAAGTTCTTGTCCCCTGTATGGAAGAATGAGGGTATTACTAAGTGTGCTGAGAGAGTGGTTAAGAATTGCATGGTGTGTTTGATGCACAATCCTGGCAAGGGCACCCCCACTCCACCTGGTCATTTTGCTCCCCCTGTTTGTCCCTTTGAGGTTATCCAACTGGACTTTATCCATATGGAGAGATGCAATAACCTGAAGTATGTTTTGGTTGTGGTTTGTGCGTTCTCTAGATGGATTGAGGCCTATCCTCTTAAGGATAATACTGCCCTGTCCACAGCGAAAATCCTGCTGAAGGAATACTTTCCTAGGTATGGAATGCCACGGATCGTGTGGTCGGATAATGGAAGTGAGTTTGTGGGAAGTGTGATGCAGAGTGTGTGTAAGGGCCTTGGAATTCGTCAAAAATTCCATAGTGCTAATCATCCTCAGGCAGCGGGTTTGGTTGAAGGGTACAATGGTACCCTGAAACTGAAACTTGCAAAGATACAAGCTACCACTGGTCTATCATGGCCTGATGCCTTGCCTCTGGCTCTCCTATCAACCAGGGCGACTGTACACTCTCGAGTAGGGCTTAGCCCATATGAGATTGTGTTCGGCCGCCCTGCGAACATTTGGGGAGTCCCGAGACCTAAGGCCTTTGATAGTCTTGAGTATCCAATGCTAATTGATTACCTTCATGATTTGACCACTAAACTACGGTTAATCCATCAACAGGTCTTTGAAGCTCTACCGGCGCAGACAGAGGGTCCTGGACATCAGCTCCGGCCAGGCGATTGGGTCGTTACCCGAAATTTTGGTCGGAAACGTAACTTGGAGCCAAGATTCGTAGGACCCTTTCAAGTTTTGTTGACAACGAGGACTGCGGTTCGATTGGAGGGCCGGAAGAACTGGGTTCACGCCGGCCACACGAAAAAGGTACCGATCCCCTCACCAACAGACGGTTGGGTGAGAACTGGGATTGCGGCAACGGAAACTGAGACTCCTTTACACTTTGTGCCGTTTAGTGACGCTCAACCTGTAGGAGATGATTTGTCGCTGCCAAACCCAGTTCTGGAGCCATCAGTAGCAGAGAACCCAAGGTCTGACTTGTGTCCACTTAATCGAACACTGTTGCGCCAGCTGAACAATTGTTTGTAGAGCAAACTCGACCTGGAAGAAGTCGATACTTTCTTCGTTCAAGGACTAATAAAAATTAGTCGTATATTTGTTTTTTCCCTTTTCTGGTACTATGAACATTATGGACAATTACATCCTTTCCTTTTAAGTTTTTTTGTGCTTTTCACTGCTAAGAGATTTGTATTAAAACTAAACGTTTTGAGGAAACCCTACCATCCGGGTTACCGTAGGGCCGTGCGGGTACTCCTTTCTGTTTAGCAGGTTTCTGACGCTAGGTCGGTTACTTTTGTCGATTCCTGGGAACTCCTGGGGATTGATAATCGCTACTCAGAACGAAGTGCGTCAAGTACGTCACGGACGGTTTGTAGAGGATGGCATTCTCTAAGCTGTTGGAAGTAGAAAGGATGTCGGCGCAGAGATCAGAGTTTCATAAAGTTGTACGAACAAAATGTTTTTTGTTTCAGGTGTTCCTACTGTTTCTGACTGTGTCTATGCTATTGGTGGGCGGAGTGTATTTTGGAATACAGTCGTTATACCCTTCTGTTTCACCTACTCTTTCTCCTAAACTAAGCTCCATCACCACTGTTTCCCCACATTCTTTTCATCCTCTGCCTCAACACGAACAGGTTAGACGTGCGGAATTTATGAATAACTCCTTCGTTCAACTCCTACACCAGCATCAGTTGGTGATGAATACTACCAACTGTTGGGTGTGTGGGTTAATGCCGCATACCATGGATAGGGGTCCTTCCTTACAGCTCCCAGGGTTCACCTCGAGCATTCCAAACTATGTTTCGCAGTGCACTAGATTCCTACCCCAGTCGAGAGCCACGCTCTGTCAATTTTGGTCCCGGTCCGTACCACAAGCCTTTGGCGATAGCGATAGCGGATTTAGATAGAGATGTTTTTGATGCATCGCTTATCCCAGATGAAGAGGTGCAAGCCTATAAGGATCTGAGTGAGGCTGAGTACAGTGTTTCAGTGGGTGATAGACAGCTTAAGAGCTCGTCCCCAATATGGATTGTACCACACCTCGGTAATTTCTGCTTGAAAGGTTTGGGTCGAAATCCGAGAGCACAATTTGGGGACAGTGCTTGTACTGACACGTATGTCCTACCGATGCTCTCTTCCCCTGTTTTCCTGACTGCTAAGGGCACTTATTTCGTATGTTATGAACGCGCATATACATGGTTACCCCGTGATTTTTCGGGTACCTGTTATATTGCGAATCTTTTACCACCGACTTTCACAGTTGCCTCAGACTACCACAAAACTAGAGTTGTGAGAGGTGTTATTAGCAAAGAGGATACTGCCGGTCAAGAAGCAGGAGATTTCTTTAAGGGTTTCTTGCCGTTTTGGGGACCTATGGTTAATAGTAGGAACTTAAGACAGTTGACCCGTGTAGTTGAGTCGACTGCTAATATTACCGCGAGTGCCCTTGGTAACTTAACAGCTGAACTTCAGGCGGATAGACTTATGACGTTGCAGAACCAGATGGTTCTAGATGTTATTCTTGCAGATAGAGGTGGTGTGTGTAAAGTTATCCATTCGAGTTGTTGCATTTTCATTCCTGACAATGCTCCAACTGTCTACCAAGCCATCTCAAAGTTGCACAAGATTTCCGAGTCCATACACGTGGACGAAGGTAATTGGACACTTTTAGGATGGTTTTGGGGTCTGATGTCAACTTGGGGTTGGAAGATTCTGATGATCGTAGGGGTTGTTGTAACGTTTCTATTCACGTGTTGTCTTTGTGTACAGTGTGGTCCTGCCTTATGTGGCCTTTGTGCTACAACATGTATAAGACGGCCATCTGTTACCAAGGAGACGTTGATGAATAGAATGATGTTCCAGCAGCAGGTGAACGATCTGATGAATATTGAAATCGATTCCGATCTTGACTAGTGCTTGCCTACATGAGGGCAAAAGGAGCGTCTGAGGTTCCGTGTGAGACAGAACCATACTTTCTGAGTGGTGACGAATATGGATGAGTTTGGTGTCTACGAACCGCAAATGACGAGTATAGTGGGTGTACGCAGTTTCGCTACGCAACCACGTATGGTTCGTCTCATTTTTGGGTTTGTTCATCCGAACCCTCGGGTTCCATTTTAGATGCGGCATCCATTTTGTTTCTTGCCCTCAAGTAGCCAGCGAACGGACTTTGTCCGCTTCGTGACCCTGGGACTCCCAAGCTTACACGAGGGACACGTGTTTCTTTGAGGGTGACTTTTACGATAAGGGAAATGACACGGCGAAGGCAGATGGCCCCGCTCGAGGCTCATCTTGCCGTGCTAGTCTATTGTTTCAGTCATGCATGCATTGGACATGAGGTCTTTGATCCTGTCATCAAGTTTCCTTTATTACTCCCAACACTCTTTTCTAACCTGTTGTGCATCCTTGTCCTTTCTTTGCATCTGTTTTTATCCCCTCTCCTAATGTGTTTACGGTCAGAATGAAATGTGTTTTATTGCGGGGTAGATATGTTTTTACAGTTGGGAACCGGCAATGCTGCTGTAATTATGTTCCGGCCTCCTGAAACATGAACACGACTCTTTTGAAGTTTATTGTGGGAACTGAGTTGTAACCTTTGTTCGCCATACTGTGCAATGGCAAAAACGTGTATAAAAGGAGCGATCCACTTTTGCAATTTGAAGCAGTCTCGAGAACCTACACGTTGTGTACTTCTTGTGATTTCTGTATCCCTGCAGTAAATAAACGCTGATCTCTGACGTCGCTGGAAGTGTCCCGTGTCTCTGTGTTTTGTACGCCGGAACAGGTAACCCACGAAGGTTTCAGGTGTTGTCCCCTGGCACCGCTGGGTCTTAGAATAACCCAGTCCTTCAGAGCTCTATATATCAGTCAGATGGAAGATAAGTCATTACTTGATTTACTGAAGGTTAGATTGTGCCGCTTTACTCCCTTGCAACATACCCTATGTGAGGTTGAGGATGCGATAAAACAAAGCCTGTGAGGGAAAGATCCAGGATCAGATGGGATACCCATGGACCTTATTAAAACTAATAGCGACCTCTGGGCCTCTTGCTCACTAATCTACTTAATAACTCTTTAAGTTCTAAGATTTCTAGGTCCAGGGCATTATTGATTATCTTTCCCATTTTTAAGAAAGGTGACCAGAACCTGCCTAAATGCTATCTTCCTTTATGGATTGAAAAGGAGAGTGGAGGGATCTTCAGCTGATTTGGCAGCCTTTTTCGGGAACAGAGGGTATAACTTCAACTGGCAGCTTTCCTTGGCCACCAATCTTTTTTTGCTTTTGTTTAATTTTCTTAACTTCTTTGGGTTCTTCTTAGACAGAAATGAGGCAAAGCCTTCCTGTTTCGGTGAGAGATTTGGGCTTGCTTTCCCTTCCTCAGTAGCTACCTCCTTGGTGGCCATTGTTTTGAGTGTATCTTCTGTCTCACACCTTTTAATGATTGACATTAAGGGCTTTTTCCCCACTGACCCTAGATGGTTGCTCACGGAAGTTGGGATCTGAGCTTGCTGTATGGTTAACACCATTAACAGCGACATCTCCTTCAGGTGGTTTTGAATTCAAATTGATTGCCTTTTTCAGTATGACATAGGGTATGGTGACCAAATTTTGAGAAACAAAAACTGCTAAAGCTTTAAGCCTTACTTATATGTCCGGCCTGTCCCGATTTTTGCAAAAAAATAATAATAAAAACATATACAGGTATATACACAGACACACTCACATGCCCACACACACACAAACACACACACACGGTACATTCACATAACATTAGTTATGGCAAGACTTCTTGCCTCTATCCTGAGTACCCCGCCCTCCTCTCCTCTCTGTCATCAACCTGCGCTGACTGAAACAGATACGTTACTTAACAAAATCATCTCATTTTATTCACTTTTGCAGGGTGACTTCACCTTTGTCCTAAAAACCAGAACATGTATTTAAAATTAAGGAAAGCATCAAGACACCGGGATAGTCCTCTGAAAACCAGGACTTTCCAGGGAAATCCGGGATAACTGATCCCCCTAACATAGGGTTGTTGTTTTTGAGGCAGAACAAGCTGCTGTTCATAGTAGAGCATGGTGTCAGAGAACGGACCCTACCCTGAAGAGCTGCACCTGTGACCTCTAATCCTTGACCAACTCACCCCAGAGTCTTGAAGAGGGTATGCAGCCAACAGAGACTACCACACTGCCAAAGCCTGCTGACAACCAGACCCACATAGTGGCCCAACAGCTGCTAAAGCCTAGACTTGGAGCATCAAAAACAAAGTGATGGATGGAATGCTTGAATCAACCTCAGCCACTGGCAATCACCTGAGGTTGCACCTGAATCCATTGTTTTTCACAAAGCATGCCACCTCAGTTTGGACTGAGCCATTCACAAATCAATCTTGACCATGCTCCAATTGGGAACCGTCTAGCCCGAACTGCCAAGCCAGATTCTCCTTGAACAGTAACACAAGCAACACAGGATTGGTTTTGCCTTGTTTAGTCCTCATCAACCAGGTATAGCATGGTTCCAGAGGTACAATGAGCACAGTACCCATATCTGGACATGCCCGTCACACTTAGAGCATCAGAAACAAAGGTATGAATGAAATGCTTGAATTAATTTCAGCCACTGGCAATCTGTTGGGGCCATATCCCAGCCCATCATTTTTTGCCCACCATGCCACTTCAGTTTGGACCTTGCCATATGCAAATCACTGCGCACCTGCAATGTTGTAGAGCATTTGAACATGAGTTGGAAACTCCATTTGTGCAAGGGTTACCAGCTCACTATCAGAGTTTTCAGCTTCACAGCGTGGCTGTACAATCAGCATGAAACGGCGTGCCACAAAGCGACTCCATGCTACTTGGCAAGCCCAGTAATTCACACATTTATTTAGGATCTTTTTAATATTCTGATATGAAAAGTGATATTTTGTTCATGAAACCACCCCATCGACAAGTTTCACATCTTGGTGCACTTTTCAGCAAGACAAATTCCTCTAAAAGATCTTACTGCTCTGCACTCCAAACTGTGATGCCCTTCTTTTCAGGAACCATTTACATGGCAGGTGTTGGAGACGGCAGAGATAACCCTCTGCTAATAGGCAAACATTAACACTTTGCTATGGGCCTGCTGATAAAATTCAACCAAAAGTAGCATTAACTGCATACACCACTCCTCGGGTGATAACAAGCACCATCGGCAGAACATTTCTGAAGAGATATAAGAAAAGGAAATCTCTGTGCTAACTCCTGTTAACCACCTACGCACCGACAGCCTTTACAGTCTCTAACCCATCCTCCTCCCATGCAATCATGCTGCTGGGAGCTGTCCTGGAAAAGATCAGGCAGAACTCACATTTCACACCGTGCCTTCCCAAGTTGGCTCATTGTCATTCTCTGTAGATATCGAGGCGGCCCGAGAGAGTGCACGCTCTGGGCTACCGAAGACATTTCTACTGTACAGAAGCACTATTAGCGCACCCGTGCACACACAGTAGGTGAGGAAAAGTCCCACAGCTGGCTTGGCCCACGGCCTTTGACAGTCCAGTCTGATCCTGCGTATACATAGCATAAATCACTGACTGACAGCAGCACAGTGCAACAGATTATGGCGTGATGAGTGCTATGAACAGTCACTTGCAAAAAGCCAAAGAGAGACACTTCACACAGACACTTTAAGGCTTTCGACAGATATACATTTATCAGCAAAACCTCATAAATTATGATGTAAACAGAACCCATTGATGGCAATATAAGACCATAGTATACCTTTACCCATTATTTATTCTCTCTATATCTATAGCTATAGCTAGATCTACACCCATTCTTCAAACCACCTCTGCAGATATATATATGTGACCAAGAGATGGATAGCTCGAAACGCGTCTTGTTTGCCCTGTGAATAAACTGCATATTACCAAATTGGATTCGTGTGGCCTGTGCTTACATAGGAATTGTGCGAGCTGTTGGTGGATATATATATATATATATATATATATATATATATATATATATATATATATATGTAACGCCAGCCAATTTCAGATTCGAAATCAAAGCACGGACACCAAGGAGAATTGCAATGTGAGTCGGTTTAATCGCTGCAACCAAAACAACGCGTTTCAGCTTTCGCCTTGTTCACGTCAAGCGTTCAGTGATTCGAATAAAGTTTAAGTATCTTACAAAATGATTGACACAGAGGAAGGGCTACTCACAACACAAAGGTCAGGCTTAGGAAAAGTGGCAGCCATCTTAACACTGTAAAGATTAAATAAACATTAAATAAACAATGCTGCTTCGCAAACCATGTCAGAAGATTTGGACAGAAATAAAAGTCAAAATCCAAACCAGACAAACGAACAAATCAGCGCCCAAGTGGGCGTAATGTTTCAATCAATAATGGATTAAATATATCACATAATGTCCTAGATCCGTAATGTCTGCTAACAAATCAAGTTGCAAATATAGCCCAAGTGGGCCAGAGCAGCACCTAATTGTCCATGGAAATAAAGTATATACATAACAACATAATTACTTGAAATCCACAATGACCTGTTCTGTGCTTCGTGGCCACTTCCTAGAAAAATACAATAAAATGTGTCAAAATCTAAAATTACAATTAACAGCAATCACAAACAATTACTAACTGCACAAGACAAAGTCATTCTATTTAGTCTGCAGGTGTACAGATAATTCCTCACTGGAATTAAGCCCTCTCGGAGACATTGTATCAAAGTTCACTATGTATCTGGATTCAAGTTGTCTGAGCTGGAGTAGTTTATTACCACCCCGTATATTGTCAAAAACTGCATCAATTACTACCATCCTAAGTAATCCCTCATCCTGTTGATGTTGCTCAAAAAAGTGTCGGGCCACAGGGTACTGCCTGTTATTGTGGCGAATGGCCCTGACATGCTCAAGTACTCTCTTAGCACGGTGGATAGTACTGCCTATGTATGCTTTTTTGCATGGGCATGTCAGGGCATACACACAGTACATAGTATTGCATGTGAGGGCTTTCCTGATCTTAAATTCCTCACTCATGCTGGCAAATTGTACTCCAATGCAGTCCGAGCTGTTGTTACATGCTTTGCAGTTCTTGCAACATCGGAAACCCGGGCGGCCGCCCGTATTGGGTTTAGGAGAGTCAGTAATGATGTTAGGGCTAAGCTCATCTCTGAGCGATTTACTTTTCTGAAAAGTGACTTGAGGATGGCTATTAAGATGTTTCTGCAAGTTACTATCAGTGAGCAGTACATGCCAGTATTTATTAAGAATATGGCGTACGTCTTGTGCTTGTCCTGAATATTTCGTAATAAAACGCAAATTATCAGGTTCCACTGAGTGTTGACCAGGATGTAATAGGTCCCTACGTGCCATCTTATCCACTCTCTTACAGGCCTCATTGATGGTTCTATTTTGATACCCTCTGTCCTTGAAACGTTGAATCATTATGTCTTTTTCCTTGAGGAAACTGTCTTCGGAGCTACAGTTGCATTTCGCACGCAAGAGTTCCCCATAGGGAATACTGTACACTAGCTTAGGAGGGTGTGCACTGGATGCATTCAATATACTGTTCCCTGCAGTTTTTTTGCGATACAGATGAGTATGCATATATTGATCTTTGATTTCTACCACAATGTCAAGAAATTCCACAGAGGTCTTACTGATGTTCGCAGTAAACACCAGATTGTAAGAATTGTTGTTAAGCTTCTTGACAAATGTAGTAGCAGAGTCAGCATCACCTTTCCAAATAAGGAAAATATTGTCAATATATCGGAGCCACAGGACACAGTTGGTAAATTCCGCCATTTGCGAGACCACCTGCTCCTCCCACCAGCCCATGACTAAATTAGCATAGCTGGGGGCGAAGCAGGTGCCCATGGCCGTGCCCTGTGACTGCCGATAAATGACGTCATCAAATAAGAAAAAGTTGTTCATGAGGCAGAACTCAATCATAGCCAAAATCATCTGGGAGTGATTAAGTAGGGAGATGGATCGGGTTTTAAGAAAATGTTTCACTGCCTCTAGACCAAGCTGGTGTTTAATGCTGGTATAGAGACTGCCCACATCCAATGTCACCAGGGTATAATCAGCCTCCCAGTGTATACCATCAATTGTAGTAAGAAAGTGTGTTGTGTCTCGTAAATATGCTGGTAAGCTAACTACAAAGGGTCGTAAGTAATGGTCGATGAAATGGGATGTGTTTTCTAACAGGGAGCCAATAGATGAAACAATCGGTCTCCCTGGAGGGTTAGCAGGATCTTTATGCAACTTGGGAAGTAGGTATAAAACTGGGGTCCTGGGGTAGGGACATTTAAGATAGTTGAATTCTTCCCATTCTAATAGCCCCTTCTCTCTCCATTCCACCAACAATTCACCATAGCTCCGATTAGATTGTGAGACTGCCCCTCTATTAGAGACTGAGTAACAAGCCCGGTCCGCCAATTGTTTATAGCCCTCACACAGATATGCAGCCTTATCCAAGACGACAACATTACCACCCTTATCCGATTGCCGGATAACGATAGTGTTATCAGCCGCAAGATTTTTTAAGGCTTTGATCTGATCACCACTGAGGTTTTTACTACTGGTAGGAATCTTACTATACCTCAATTTCTTTAGTTCCTTAAGAACACCCTCTCAAAGACCTCAATGGCATCACATTCAATGTTAGGCAGAAAAACTGATTTTGGCTTGAAACAACTACCCGGGTTGACATTAGGATCAATATCGTAATCTTCCACATTAACATCAGGAATATCCACATCAGATTCAGACATAGAGGACAATGCATGCAAAACCTCAATATCATCAATGTTAAGATTACTCACAGGTACCCCAACATGCCTCAATTCCTGTTTGTTGTGTTTGGTGTCAAACCATTTCTTGAGTTTGAGTTTGCGAGAGAAATAAAATAGATCAATCCTAGTTTGTACAAAGTTGAAGTTGGAAGTAGGACAAAAGGACAAACCTAGGCCAAGAAGATCTCTCTCATCCTCCGATAGTACACGTTTGGAAAGATTAACCACAGTCATGGTTGCGTTGTTTTGCCCCTTGTCAGCATTCCCATTGGGCTTCCCATTTCTTTTCTTGCTCCTCTGTTTGGCCTGTTTGTTCCTCTTGTTTTTCCTCTCCCGCCTCATCCTCTGCCTCTCTGCCCAGTTTGTTCCTGGTATTGTTCTGTCCGCCCTTGATTCAGCATCTGGAATTGGGCTAAAAAATTACTTGATTTTTTATGCACAGTTGGACCAGCATTACTCATGGCTCCTGAAGTGGATACATCCGACAGGTTACCGTCAGAGACATCACTCTCACTCATTTCCACAGCAGGTGTCGCCAATGGGAGGGAAATACCACCGTCTTTGTTGAAGAGATGATCGTATTTTTTATGAAAGGTTAAAGTACGGCCAGATTGATAATCTTTGTAATCCCTCAAAAACTTCCGTTGTTTTTTAGCCGTAATTTCTTTCTCCAACTTATCCATACGAAGTAACAGAGCCTTCACAAAGGTATCCAATGTGTCTTTCGCCACCAGTTTTTCCAGCTCACCATATACCACATCAATTTCGGCCAGTAATTTACTCCGATCCTTTAGAGCAAATTTAACTAGGATGCGCATCATGGTAATTGAACACGCCGCCGAGTTGTTGGACCACTCTTCCAACATGTCTGGGTCGGGATCCTCATACGTTGGTATGGTAAAGATGCGCAGTCCACGTGGTACCCGGGCTACATCGATATATCTCTGCAGAGACTCCGCCTCCCACCACTTAGCCAGTTCCTTCTTATATAATTTCTCCAAATGTGTGTATAATTGCTGGATCTTAATTTCCTCAGTGATACTCGTCACTGGGTTCACTGTATCACCTTTTGAAATGCCTTGTGCAAAGAAAAGTTTGTTAGCTGTTAGCTTACGCTTAGCTTCCAAGGCTGCAGCCATAATCAACCAAGTTCTTTCTGCAATCTCCAATGCTGAAAGGAGAGACTGCTCAGTCTCAATAATCGTTCAGCTCCCTTCCCGTCACTCGGATTCTTCAGAGGGAAATATGGAAATGTCAAAACCAGGAACGGATATTGCCTCGCTAACCGGAGCAGTTCGAGTCAGCCGACCACGAACGCAAGACACGTAGCAAGGAAAAACCGCCTCTCCCGGATGAAAACAGTCCGCTGTATTTCTTCTGTTTTGTAACAGATTCCCACGAAGATCCACTGCTCTGCCGCGTCTCACTAGTAAGCCACCAAGCTCACATGTGGCAATGAAGCTTTTCGAAGAAGGTAGACGGGGTCAGCCTCTGAGTAATAGATACTTTGTAACACAATCCCGATAATGACAGAGGCTGTCTATCCAGGCGGTCCGTGCCGGGGCAATCGGCAGCCCCAAATATGTAACGCCAGCCAATTTCAGATTCGAAATCAAAGCACGGACACCAAGGAGAATTGCAATGTGAGTCGGTTTAATCGCTGCAACCAAAACAACGCGTTTCAGCTTTCGCCTTGTTCACGTCAAGCGTTCAGTGATTCGAATAAAGTTTAAGTATCTTACAAAATGATTGACACAGAGGAAGGGCTACTCACAACACAAAGGTCAGGCTTAGGAAAAGTGGCAGCCATCTTAACACTGTAAAGATTAAATAACGTCATCAAATAATGACGTCATCAAATAAGAAAAAGTTGTTCATTAGGCAGAACTCAATCATAGCCAAAATCATCTGGGAGTGATTAAGTAGGGAGATGGATCGGGTTTTAAGAAAATGTTTCACTGCCTCTAGACCAAGCTGGTGTTTAATGCTGGTATAGAGACTGCCCACATCCAATGTCACCAGGGTATAATCAGCCTCCCAGTGTATACCATCAATTGTAGTAAGAAAGTGTGTTGTGTCTCGTAAATATGCTGGTAAGCTAACTACAAAGGGTCGTAAGTAATGGTCGATGAAATGGGATGTGTTTTCTAACAGGGAGCCAATAGATGAAACAATCGGTCTCCCTGGAGGGTTAGCAGGATCTTTATGTAACTTGATTTGTTAGCAGACATTACGGATCTAGGACATTATGTGATATATTTAATCCATTATTGATTGAAACATTACGCCCACTTGGGCGCTGATTTGTTCGTTTGTCTGGTTTGGATTTTGACTTTTATTTCTGTCCAAATCTTCTGACATGGTTTGCGAAGCAGCATTGTTTATTTAATGTTTATTTAATCTTTACAGTGTTAAGATGGCTGCCACTTTTCCTAAGCCTGACCTTTGTGTTGTGAGTAGCCCTTCCTCTGTGTCAATCATTTTGTAAGATACTTAAACTTTATTCGAATCACTGAACGCTTGACGTGAACAAGGCGAAAGCTGAAACGCGTTGTTTTGGTTGCAGCGATTAAACCGACTCACATTGCAATTCTCCTTGGTGTCCGTGCTTTGATTTCGAATCTGAAATTGGCTGGCGTTACATATTTGGGGCTGCCGATTGCCCCGGCACGGACCGCCTGGATAGACAGCCTCTGTCATTATCGGGATTGTGTTACAATATATATATATATATATATATATATATATATATATAAAAACATATTTAAACTTTACAGAAACACACATTCACTGGATGATGTCATCAGTGATGTCATTTGAGATGTCATCAGTGATGTCTCTGACCATGTCATGAGTGATGTTTTATGTGATGTCATCAGCAGTGTATTGCGGGGGCTCGAGTTATAGTTAGCTCTACTAACTATAATGGCCGAATTTCTCTGGTTTTGTACGAATGAAATGTCCAACTAACTATAACGCCTCCGAAACCTGTGGTTTTTTCAGTGAATTTCTAAGGTTTTTAAATGCTAATTTCGAACTATAACATCCCTATTAAGTCCCCATGAATCCTGAAGGTCCCTGGTGGCCAAGTAGCCCACCAGGTACCTCCAGTAAGCGCCACAGAGCTGCTTTGCAGAGAGGTGTTCCTAGGCCAAGCCCTTTTTTACACCACGCTGCAAACGCGGCTTCTGGTACACTGCTGCTTGGAGGATGAAGTCCACTTGTGTCCTGAGGTCCTCAGGACACAAGAAGACCTCATCGCCCCACCAGCACTGCACCAGAAGCCGCGTTTGCAGAGTGGTGTAAAAAGGGGCATGGCATCGGACCACCTCTCTGCAATGCAGCTCTGTGGAGGTACCAGGTGGGCTAGTTGGCCCCCATGGAACCTCAGGATTCAAGGGGACTTAATCCCCCAATTTACAATGCGCCAGGGGGTATGTTTGCACACTTGTAATATCAGGCCCCGCCCCCTCCCTGCACAACTGTGCAAACGCGCCCCTTGGTGTGTTGTAAGTTGGGGGATTCAGTCCCCTTGAATCCTGAGGGTCCCTGGGGACCAACTAGCCCACCAGGTACCCCCAGTAAGTGCCACAGAGCTGCGTTGCAGAGAGGTGTAAAAAGGGGCGTGGCCTCAGACCACCTCTCTGCAATGCAGTTCTGTGGAACTTACTGGAGAAACCTGGTGGGCTAGTTGGCCCCCAGGGACCCTCAGGATTTATGGGGACTTAGGGGCATATGTATCAAAGGATTTTGTATTCGCAAACGCTCCGAATCGCAAAAAAACTGAGTTTGCGAATACACAATCGCTAAAGGAGATGTATGAGGCATTTCAGCCTCACAATCTTAAGGAATCGCTAAATTTGCGATTTCTTAAGTTTGCGTAAGCATTTAAGAAATCGCAAATTGCGATTTCTTAAATGCAATGTAACACGCACCCAAGTTGTGCGATTTCTCCTTAAGAAATCGCAAATTACCACCAACTTCAAGTTGGTGGTAAGTTGCGATTTCTTTGAAATATGCACTTTTTTGCATATTTCAAAGTGCCATGTGGTGCACATACATGCCCTTAGGGCATGTATGTGCGCCATATGTGCACACATGCTGATTTCGGGGGTGCATCAGGGTGTCATCATGACACCCTTGCACCTTTGAAAATATTCTCAATTTGCGATTAGCAAATAGCGATTCGCAAATTGAGAAGGACTTCCCATTCATTGCTACGGGCCTCCTGGCCCATAGGAATGAATGGGAAGGTATTCCTTAATTGCGATTTCACAATTTGCTAATCGCAATTAAGGAATTTTAAGAAATCGCAAAATGTGTGCGATTTTTTAAATACATCCTGTTTTGCAATTCTCAAATAGCAATTCTCAAAAAATCGCTATTTGAGAATCGCAAATGGAGATGATGATACATATGCCCCTTAATCCCCCAATTTACAAAATGTCAGGGGGTGTGTTTGCACACTTGTAATATCAGGCCCCATCTCCTCCCTGCACCACTGTGCAAAAGCGCCCCCAGCGTGTTGTAAGTTGGGAGATTAAGTCCCTTTAAATCCTGAGGGTCCCTGGGGGCCAACTAGCCCACCAGGTACCTCCAGTAAGCACCACAGGGCTGCGTTGCAGGGAGGTGGTCCGAGGCCACGGCCCTTTTACACCTCTCTGCAACACAACTCTGTGGCCCCAGGGACCCTAAGGATTCAAGTGGACTTAATTCCCAACTTAAAACGCACCACAGGGTGCATTTTCACACTTGTCACATCAGGCCCAGCCCCCTCCCTTCACCACTATGCAAACGCACCCCGTGGCGCGTTTTAAGTTGGGGGATTAAGTCCCCTTGAATCCTGAGGGTCCCCGGGGCTGTGCCTCTTTAAAAAAAAAATTACAAAAAAATGATTGAGGGAGGGGAGCCGCGTGGCCCCCTCCCGGGCCACTTCTGTCCCCGGGGACCCCATCCCCTGGGGCCTGGCTGCTCCGTTGGGGACCGTGGGGAAAGCCCCAATGCACCCACGGTCCAGCCGGCTACCCACCTCCTGCAGGAGCTAGCATTGCTTTTCCACAAAGGGAGCTGCTGACATGCAAGCCCCCTTGTGAAAAAGCAATCCTGCTTTGCTTCATTGAAGCGAGAGCAGATTTCCCTGCTGTTGCTTCAAGGAAGCAAAGCAGCGTTTGCTATGGCAGGGCGGGAGCCGCACGGCTCCCGCCCTGCCATAGCAAACAGCAGTGTCACTGGGGTGGGCATCCCGGGACACTGCAGGAGCCGGCCCTGGGGGGTGGCGGTCCCTAGGGCCATCAAGGGCTCCAGGGGGGCCGCATGACCCCCCTCCCAACGTTTTAAGCCCCGGGTAGTTGGTGGTCCCCGGGGCCCGGGGGTCTGTAACGGTCCCCCGCATTTCCTTACAAAGTGCCCTGGAGAGGTGGTGGTCCCTGGGGCAGTGTGGGGATCTAAAGCCCCCCACACTAATTATTGATTTCAGCCCCAGGGAGGTGGTGGTCCCCAGGGCCTGGGGAGCCCACGAGGCCCCCGTCCCTATTTAATTTAGCCCCGGGGAGGTGGCGGGCCCCGGGGCAAATTTAAACCACATTGCCCCCGGGACCTGACCCACCCGGGGGTCTCATTAAAAGGAAGCACGGGACCCAGCGCTTAATTTTTTAAAACATTTTTGCCGGTATTCGTAACCCCAGCGTGAATTTCCCCAAAATAAAAAAAAAAATGTTTTTTTTTGGCCATGGGGGTCCTTGTGGGACCCCCTGAGCAAGCCTAGGGGGTCAAGGTGTTTCTACCCTGCCCCCTTTTCTTTTTTTTTATCTTTGTTTTACTGTTTTCTTGTGACTTGGTTCTACCGAGTCACAAGATGGCTGCGCACAGTTCCTGGTTTGGAGTGTTGGCAGCCAATGAGAATGAAGCTCGTGCTCGGGAGGGTTCGCAAACCCACCACGCCCACAGATATATACATTTTTTCTTTTTCTAATTTCTCAGAAACTACTGAACGGATTTACACCATTTAAAAAAAGATCACTTTCTGAACCAAGGACTACCTTTTTGCCAAATTTGGTGTAATTCCGTTCAGCAGTTCGTGCTGTAGCTTTGTCTAAAGTTTCCTATGGAAATTAACATAAGAAAATCGCGTTTTGGGACCCCCTTTTTTCTCAGCCCCCGCTTGACGAATCACCCAGAAACTTTCAAGACAGGAGCTGACCGGAGCGCCCCACTAGTTTTGATAATTTTGCGAAGATTCGTCAGCCGGCGCTAAAGTTATTGGGAAAAGAAAAAACGCTTTTTGAATAGAAACGAGGTCCTAAATATAACTGCCTACTGGCGACCGCTAGTAGGTAATATAAATATTTCCAAAAGTGTCGCGCTGCAGCGCAAGAGAGATCCCGCACTCCAGGAGTCATAGGATACAAATTTAATAGACTGACGCGTTTCGACCTGTTAGGTCTTTGTGACAGCCACTATTGTCAGACCCTGCCCATTCCACAAGGCGGATTTACCAGCCTCTTTCACACAGCGGATTTCCCAGCCTCTTACACATGGTGGATTGCCAGAGGGGTAGCGCTCCCATATACACCAACATTCCACTCATCAATTCAATCTCCATTTTTCTGGGGTAAGAAAGAGACAGACCGCAATCTCCATTTCATAAATTTCAGGATTACTTGCAATACATGTGACAGCAAAAAAACGCCCTATGCGTTTTGGGGAACTACTTTCCTTGATCACAGGTCAGGTCATCAACCTCCAAACAGTGTTTAAACAACAATGTGCCCTCCGTTTCAAACCCAATGGAAAGTGACAAAGTACTCATTAAAGCGGTGCCTGGAGAGTGTAGAAAAGTTCAGGCATCTTGGAACTGTACCAATACATTGTTTTTTTACTACCATCGCAATTCATGATTAGAGTTTACATACCTGTGAATCAATACTGCACAGAACTACAATCTTCATATGCCTTAACATTTTATCAATGCTGGTCATGTAATGTCACCCCCACCAGTAATTTTGTACTTTGTGAAATAATAGTTGCACCCTGTAAAACCATACAATCAAGCCCAAGTGGGCATAAGTCATTAATCAGATACTTGATATATCCTTCAAGTAAGTTAGTTGCGTCCTAGCCTAATGATCGCACTTTGTCAATGATTTATTCACTGTTATTGTGCCGCTAATTCGTAATACAACATAAAACGTATTACTGAGCAACCTTTTCATATTGTGTGTGAGGGAATTCATTTCATGTGATTAACCTGGTGAATCAGCCCTGATTGGCCAAAAGGTACATTCAGTTCTATACATTGCTTGATTAAATCTGGCACATGAAAACTATGGCACATGAAAAAATGAAAGGATACTATGACTTTCCTGTCATCCACAGATGAATTTAAACTTCCCCAAAGTAAATAAATCACCTGCTGCTGCTTATCGCGCCCCATTTCCCAATCACCAACTCTTAAACTAAAATTTGTGCAAGAAAAAGAAACATAAAAAACACTTTGTTTAAAACTTTACCATACAAACACTGGTTAATAGACCTACTGCTGAGGGGAAGAAGAGCTACTAGACAATGAATCTACTGTGGCAATTTACTTTAGACTATGAATCTACTTTCGACTAAATTAACTGCTAATTCTTCTTCAAAGCTTAACCTGTCATCATAACAGATTATCAGCTTAGATCCTAATCTCCTCAATTCCTGGACTCTGTTCCCTCCCCTTACTCTGATGGGTATCCCGCTAACACACAGAATTTTAAAAGGCTTATGTCATTATTATGCTCGGCTTTGAAATGTTGAGCAATTGGGTATTGTTAATCCTCATTAGCGATCATGCATGTATGATCCAAATCCCTCTTTTTTGCCTCTTGTATAGTGCTGCCAATGAAATATTTATTACATAGGTAGCACAAGGCATAAATGCAATGATCGGAGTTGCATGTCAGATGTTTAGTTATTCTGAAGGGCTTTTGCACTGTTAGGTATTGGACCTATTTTATATTCACAATATATTTGCAAGCTTTGCATTGCTCTTTTATATTGCTTGAGAGGAAGGGATACATATCAAGGTATCGAACAGCGATCTATATTAATCCTATTGGTATAAGCTGTGCTACCTCAACTTCATCTACATTCAACCATGATTGATCATGTTCTGGATGGATTATTATTATCATGATATGAACTCTAGGAGTGTACTTTCATGGCATTACCTCAAGCCCTGAAAAAGTTCCAGAAGTCGATGGAACGGAACGCATTGGCTGTTTTTATCTAATTTGATTACAGAAGATTCACAATAAACAGCATATTTAGAATACATACATTGGAAAGTTATTGGACTTCAATCACTTCCTGGTGCACCTACTCGTTTGCTATTACCTTTGATGTGCTGCACAGTGGTACCGAACAGTGGCAGGTGCTGAATAAGTAGTGCACTGGACTTTTGTGTGAATTATGATTGAGGTACAGTCCTTATAGTCCGCCGCTGTTTCCATTGTTTTCTTCCACAGGTAAAACATCCCTGGATATTAGCCTTCATTCAAGCAGGTTTGACCAGACTCTCACTCTGTGTATACCTGCTGTTTTTTTGCGGTAGAGGCTACTCTCCAATCTGTTGTCTTTCACCTTAAATTTAAAATCCAAAAATTCAGTAGGATGTATATGGCTCATGAATGCCAAATTGAGGGTGTTGTCTTTAAATCTAAGTACAAAATCCTGGACAGATTTCTAACTGCTATTCCAGATACAGAAACAGATACAGAAAATATCATCAGTATAGCGAACCCAGGGGTTGATGTTTTATCAAATTGGGAAATGTTACTGACCACTTGCTCCGCCCACCAGTCCAGGTAAAAAGCTGCATAGCTGGGGGCGAAGCAGGTACCATCTCCTGGGTTTGCTGATATATCTGCCTGTCAAAGGTGAAAAAGTTACAGGTTAGACATGTCCAGATCATATCTAACACCATCTCTGTATGGAGTAGATAGGAAAGAGATTGTGCTTGTAAAAATTGTCTGCTTGCTCTAACACCTACATCATGTGGTATGCAGGTTTAAAGACTGTAGACATCATGAGCATGAAGTCTACCTCCCAAGTAATTTCACTGATTATACGCAAAAAATCCTGTGTCTCTTATATAGGATGGAAGAATCTCTACAAAAGGCAGCAGAAACAAATCTTCGTACCTTGAAGTGTTTTCTAAGTGACTACCTCTCGAGGAGACTATCGGTCTCCCCAGGGGACATACCGGGTTTTTATGGAGTTTGGGTAAGAAGTAAATTGTCAGAGTTTTGGGAAAATCACTTCGGAGAAATGCATATTCCTTTCACTCTATTAACTTTTGTCCCCTCCAACCCACAAGTCGATCATAGTAACTCTGCGCGGATCTACTCAGTGCACCCTGTTAGAAATGTCATAATAGTTGGTATCCTGCACCTTCCTATAGCCTTCTTCAAAGTACATATCAATCAGTCAAACAACAACATTCCCTCCTTTGTCTGACTTTTTATGACAATTTTGTCAATTCTTTGATGGCTATGTAGTGTTTTTTTAATCTAAATAACTATAAGAAGGGCGTTTGTTGTGCCTTAGCTTTTTAAATTCTTGTATGACTCCTCGCTCAAATACTTCTATTGCATCATAAGCTATAGACAGCAAAAAAACTGCTTTAGGTTTAAAGCCACTAGGGCAACACAGATCAAAAGCAACATCAGTATTATTCAAATTAAGCACAGGATCAGCATTAGTATTTTCCTGATAATCTAGCTTGCTCATGGTATGTAATGTCTCTACATCATTTATCGACAAGTTGGAAGGCCTGCTTTCAATGTACTGACTCTGTTGGAAGGGTTTTGATGCATACCACCGTTTACGTCTTAGGGGCATATTTACAACAGACGGCGATAAATATCGCAAAGCGCGCTTAGTGCTTTCATATTTATTGCCGTCTATCGCTGGAATCTATCACCATGCTTATGCTGTATTTACAACGCATAGCGCAATGGCGATATAAATTCCAGCGATAGCGGGGTAATCGCCGTTTTGCAGGGAACACCGCTGGCTTTCCAGCGATGTTCCCTGCAAAACGGCGATATGCTTGTTGATACGACCATGTGGTCGTAACACAAGAATCCACCCCCCATGTTAGGTATGGGTTAGTCATGATTTTAGCACACGTTAGTTTTTGGCGAAAACAGCGGTTTTCACCCAAAACTAACGTATGCTAAAATGCCTGGACCACCTTGTAAATATTGCGATGTGCACATCAGCGATATTTACAAGGTTGTACTGCCCGGTGACGCCCATTTTGCATCTCATTAGAGATGCAAAGGGAGGCGTCGGAAAAAAGGGTGCTAACATGCGCTAATGCATGTTAGCACCCTCTTGCAAATAGGGCAATATTTTCATCTCCGCTTTTTTGGCTTTAAAAGCCAAAAAAGTGCAGATATGGCCCTTGTAAATATGCCCCTAAGTTTCCTGGTGAAGTGATATAAGTCTATGCAGCTCTGCGTATAGTCAAATGTCGATGCGGAGCAAAAGGACAAGCCCAAAGATAAAACCTCATTTTGGGGGTTCGTCAAAGTAAAAGTTTTTTTTATCTATTATTTGGCTGATGTTTGGTCTAATGTTTGCATTCCCACAGAGCAGTCCATATTTCTACTTTTTTGTTTAATTGTGTCCTTATCAGTGTGTTCAGTTCTCTGTGCATCCATAGTCATTGCATCCTTAATATCTTCAGCCATCATTGAGCCTGCTGTTGTGGGGCTGGTCATCCTAAGTGGGATCTACTTGAGTAGTCAACTTGATCTCAAAATTTTCGTTGCTTCTTGGCTTTAGTTTCTTCTTCAGCGCTGTCAGTTTTTATATTCAATTGTGTCATATCACTTTCAAATTCCTCTTGCGCACATTTCTCTTTGAGCACTTCCGTCATCTTTTCTATTTCCAATATGAGTCTGTCCCTTTCTTTCCATGCATATTTGACCAATATCTTCAACATGTTTGTGGAATAATAATGGTTACTGGCTGCCCAATCGTTTAACATTTCTGGATCAGGGTTACTAAATGGGGGTATAGTAAATATTCTGAATCTGTGAGGCACTCTGCCACAGTCAATATACTTTTGCAATGTTACAGCTTACCACCATTTTGACTGTTCCAATAGTTTTTTGTTGACAGAATCTTTGCAATGTATCATCTGGATTGGCTCGAACAGTTTATCCGCAACGTCCCTTCTCCCGGAATCCCTCAGTGCCACAGTTTCTAAAGTGCACGTGTTCTTTGGGCTGCAATGTGCTATGAGCCCTTTGTTTGCCTTTTAAAATCCTTTTGTTATGTTATGTTAATTAATTTGTAAAGCGCAGCGGTTACCCTGGGGTGTCCTGGCGCTAGTTACCTATCTTTTCGGCCATCGCCAAAAGGAGTTCTAGTTATTAAACAGCAAATAAGGAGTTCTAGTTATTAAACAGCCAAGTTTTCAGAGCCCTTCTGAAGGACAACAGATCAGGTGCGTTTCAGAGCTGGGCCGGAAGATCATTCCACGCCTTGGCAGCTCCGAAGACAAATCTTCGTCCTCCCCAAGAAACCTTTTTTGTGGTCGGAACGGTCACCATTTTTGCTCCTGATGAACGTAAATTTCTTGAGGGTGTGTACAAGTTAAATTGTTTCTGCAAATATTCTGGTCCAACACCATGAAGTGCTTTAAAAACGGTACTCAGATATTTAAAGAGCATACGCTTTTTAACCGGTAGCCAATGTAACTTTTTAATTTCTTTGGAAATGGCCGCAAATTGAGGCACCCCAGTGAGTAATCTGGTGGCTGCGTTTTGTAGCCTTTGCAATTTATTCAAGAAGCGTTCCTGAATGTTTAGATAGAGGCCATTACAATAGTCAAGCCTTGACAACACAAGGGCAGTGACCACTGTTTTCTGACTCCCTGCTGGCAAGAAAGGCAGAATCTTGTTTACTGTTTTTAAAATGAAGGCCGTTGATGAAGAGACCTAGTTGATTTGGTCGCCCAGATTCAGTTTGTCATCGACAATTATTCCCAAGTTTTTTACTTTCTTTACCGGGGCAGGGAGTCTTCCCATAGTAGCGGGCCACCAATTTGTATTCCAGAAATTAGGAGCATTCCCAAAAATTATCACCTCTGTTTTATTAGAGTTGAGCTTCAGGCAGTTTTTTGCCATCCAGCCACTCACAGCCACCATGCATTTATGAAAACGGTTGTCCATGCCCCCCTCCTGTCCTGGCCGAAGAGACACCACAATTTGGGTGTCGTCGGCATAGGATGTGAGATCAAAACCCAAGGTCTTAATAATAGGGGCCAGAGACGAAACATAAACATTGAACAACGTCGGGCTCAATGATGACCCCTGTGGAACCCCGCAGGGTAGCACAAATGGCCTTGAAAAGATCATGATGGACCGTATCAAAGGCCGCGGACAAGTCTAGTAGGATCAGGGCGGCCTTTCCACCTTGATCAACAACTTTCCTGATCTCATCAGTGGTTTTTATGAGGGCTGACTCCGTGCTGTGGCCACTTCTGAAGCCATATTGGGTTGGATCCAGGGCCTGGGTTCTATGGAGAAATGCACCCAACTGTGCATTTAATGCCTTTTCTATCATTTTTGCTGGAATAGGGAGCCTAGATATTGGGCAAAAATTAGTGGGATCGGCCGGGTCTAAATTAGGCTTTTTTAGAAGGGGTAGAATTGATTCCCTCTTCCAGAGCCTGGGAAAGAACCCGGTATCAATCATGGCATTAAAAACTGGTGTAAGTGCCATGCTGAAGGGTTCTACTGCTAGTTTGGTAACCGCCACTGGACAAGGGTCATATGGTGACCCTGATCTGGCAGTTTCAAGAAAACAACGTGTTTGGTCTATGGACAAGTTCTCGAATTTTTCGAGAACTATGACAGGGGCATTGATGCGCCCCAGATCATCCTTCTCCCGGTTGCTTCCTACTGCCGTTGATCCGTTGAGTGCCGAAAAGATCACTTCTACTTTATCCAGGAAGAATTTGGCATTCTGTTCGCAGAGTTCCTGACTAGGCTGTAATGAAACCGGACGTGGGGAGGAGAGATCTAGGACAGTTTTGAATAATACTTTGGATGAATCTTTTGCCAGCTCAATTTTATTGACAAATAATTTTTGCTTATTGGCGAACAAAAGTTGCTTGTAATTCGCTAGGCCCTTTCTATAGGCTAACTTTTCTACTTCCTTGTATTCTTTCCTCCAAGACCGCTCTAGGCGTTTACACTTGAGTTTTTCATTTTTCAATTCCTCTGAAAACCAGGGGGCGGAAGGAGTCAATCTCTTATGCACTATACTCCTGACTGGTGCTAGTTTGTTACAGGCATTCTCTATCCATTTAGTATAAGCAATCGCCCCCTCCTTTACTCCTAAATTTGAATGAGTAGATGTTGAACTAAGGAGTTCCTGGAAAGCTCCTCTATCCATTTTGTTCCAGGGTCGGATGTCAATCCGTTTCTTAGCCCTTGCCCCCCCTAGATACTGTGCCTTAAAGGTTAGTTCAAACAGAACGTCCGAGTGGTTCGTCCAGGCCATGGGTAGGACACCTGTAACCTGGAGGCCTGGATGATTTGAAAAAATGCCGTCTAGGGTGTGCCCGGCCATATGCGTTGGACCAGTGACCTGCTGTATAAGGTCTACATCGTTCATTGTATCTGTATGAGTGGCTGTGTCTGGATTGAGAAGAGCCTCCAGGTGGTAATTAAAATCCCCCAAGATAGTATAGGACTCCAGACAAATGCTGTCTTCCAGCAGATTTCCAATGGATGCAATGAAGGGATGTTTATTGCTCGGGGGTCTATATATTAAAATGCCTTTAAAAGTGTGGTGGAAGGACAGGTTGAAATTGAAGGCCAGAGCCTCACAACCTACATTAAGTATTGGGTGGAAGGCCGCTTTGAATGAACTTGGATATATCAGTGCTAGCCCTCCCCTTTTTTGCCGCTGTCCCTGTTCAAGGTCTGGCAAACAAATCCTGGTGGAGTTGCTTTCAACAAATCGGGCCCTGAAGATTCATCAGACCACGACTCCGTGATAAATGTTATTTGTATGTCCTTTTCCTCAATTAGTTGTGCACACTCAGTGCTGTGTTTGACCAAAGATCTTGCGTTAATCAGCATGCATTTACAGACCGAGGCCTTATGGCCCCCGGACTTAGGCCCAAGATCCCTCAGCTCATGGGGTGCTAAATAGAGAATTTTAGGTAGCGAGGTTTTACAAGTAGAACAGACCGCTGGCTGGGGATTCGGCCATGAGTTAAAGGACAGACAGACGCAATTTGGATCTTTTTCTACCCCATTTAACCCTAACAGTGCTATTCTCGAATATATAGTATGGGAAGGTGTACCTGAGTTTAGAGGAGCAGGGGTCGTGGCGCTGAGCGCGGGCCAGGCGCGGACAGGTGCAGACGGGCTTGCCTTTGGTGCTCCTTCGGCGCGCAATCGGCGCGCTCGCGCCATTAGGTCCAAATATACCGTAGGGAAGCCAGACACTAGACCGCTCCCCTCGCTACCCCCAATATGGCGGTCGCGCTGAGACTACCAGAGGCTCAGCGACGTGAACAGCAGAAAAAACTCCTGTGCCAATCCCACTCAAACGAGGTAAGCCTCCAAAAGTGCCATGAATATCCAGAGGGTTAAAAAGGTTAAAAAAGCATCTGATCTACGCAATTTAAAATCTTCCCTAAAATGCCAAAAATAAACAGTGCAAATAATGCAAATAGCTGTGCAAATTAGCAAAATATTAGCAAATATACAGTACAACGTAGAAACACACCTGTCTCCCGGCTCAAGCCACAGGAGACTAGACTGACTAGACTGACCTGTTGTCTTCTGTTGACGTACATTAGTTGGGTTTCACTTGCCTACTTGTGTGGGCAGCATTACATGACCAGCGGGCTGCCACATGTATTGCATGCAATAAATCTTGAAATGTATTAATTTGAGATTGTGGTCCATCTCTTCCTCACCCCAGGACAACAGGGATTTGATTGGGGAGTGGAGTGTTGGTATATTTATATATCCCTGTTTTCCTGGGGTCAGAAAGAGAAGGACCGCAATCTTCAATTAATAAATTTCAAGATCGATTTAAGCCTGGGTGGTGAACTCTGCTCCGTTCACGGAGTTTGCAGTGCTTTTTGCACTCCACACTCCACGGAGCTCGTTGAGTTAAAAAAAATCTCTCCTCCGCCTAGCGGAGTGGAGCTTTTCCTTCGCTTGTTCTCACCAATGGTAAGTTGGCGAGGAAAATCCAACACTAGACCAATTTCTCAGCGAGATTTCTCAACATAGTCGGTCGCTGATGGTTGCTACCACTTGCACTGAGAAACCTTCATGCTGAGGAAGCTGACACTTGAGTAGAACTTCTACTCAAGCGGCAGAAAGAAGCAGCACCGTCTTGCACTGTGCTAGATGCCATTCTCGCTGATTTTACAGTGCAGGACAAACACCAGGCACTAAAAATCAGTGCAAACAGCACAAGGTAACCCACTCCGCTGCTCGCGGAACTTTGCGTAGCTTGGTGGAATTATGTTTGTCACTTCGCAGAGTTCCACATCCACGAACTCCACCCAGGCTTAGATTTATTATGTGTAATGTATTGGGCAGCAAAAAAACAGCAGCGGCATTTCAGAGAACTAGTCACCTTGATCACAGGTCCTGTCATCAACCTCCAGTATATGTATATTCACTGAAAAAAAACATAGGTTTCATGGATGTTATAGTTAGTTGGGCATTTCACTCGTACAAAACCAGAGAAATTCTCCCGTTATAGATAGTTGAACTAACTATAACTCGCACCCCCGCAATGCACTGCTGATGACGTCACATATTACATCACTCATGACATGGTCAGTGACATCACTCATGACATCACTGAAGACATCTCAAATGACATCACTGATGACATCATACAGTGACTGAGTGTTTCTGTAAAGTTTAAATATGTTTTATATGTATATATATATATATGTCAAGGTGAATGAGTGTGTGTGCATGTGTCTGAATGGATGATTCAGTATGTACGTGACTGAGTGTATAAGTGAATGATTAAACATGTCTTACTGAATGCATGCATTAGTGACTAATCTGTGTGAATGTCTGTATCAGTCTGCCAGTTGGTGTGTAAGCAGCTGCCTGGGTTGGTGAGGGTCAAGACTGATTTGCATATAGCTGGGTTCAAACTGGAATGGCATGGTGAGCAAAAAAATGATGGATTTAGGCCCAGATCTCTGTACTGGGGTGAATGTATGACATTGTTCTGCATTCTGTCCATCAACTGTTGTTTTTGCACTTGTCACCCCAAGTAGGACGGTATGACCAGACATGGTCCCGTGCTCTCCATGCCACTGGAATCAAGCTATCCTGGCTGAAGAGAGGTGAAACCCCGAAACCGGTCCTAGGATGCTTGTTTCCAGTCCAGGGAGGACCTGGCTTGGCAGTTCGGGCTGGACTGTTCCCATGAGGCACAGGGTCAAGACTGATTTGCATACAGCTGGGTTCAAACTGGAATGGCATGGTGAGCGAAACAAGGATGGATTTAGGCCCAGATCTCTGTACTGGGGTGAATGTATGACATTGTTCTGCATTCTGTCCATCAACTGTTGTTTTTGCACTTGTCACACCGAGTGGGACGGGTATGACCAGACGTGGTTCCCATGCTCTCCGTGCCACTGGAATCAAGCTATCCTGGCTGAAGAGGGGTGAAACTCGAAACCGGTCCTAGGATGCTTGTTTCCAGTCCAGGGAGGACCTGGCTTGGCAGTTTGGGCTGGACTGGTCCCATGAGGCACAGGGTCAAGACTTATTTGCATATACCTGGGTTCAAACTAGAATGGCATGGTGAGCGAAAAAATGATGGATTTATGCCCAGATCTCTGTACTGGGGTGAATGTATGACATTGTTCTGCATTCTGTCCATCAACTGTTGTTTTTGCACTTGTCACCCCGAGTGGGACGGGTATGACCAGACGTGGTTCCCGTGCTCTCCATGCCACTGGAGTCAAGCTATCCTGGCTGAAGAGGGGTGAAACCCCGTAATCGGTCCAAGGATGCTAGTTTCCAGTCCAGGGAGGACCTGGCTTGGCAGTTCGGGCTGGACTGTTCCCATGAGGCACAGGGTCAAGACTGATTTGCATATAGCTGGGTTCAAACTGGAATGGCATGGTGAGCAAAAAAATGATGGATTTAGGCCCAGATTTCTGTACTGGGGTGAATGTATGACATTGTGCTGCATTCTGTCCATCAACTGTTGTTTTTGCACTTGTCACCCCGAGTGGGACGGGTATGACCAGACGTGGTTCCCGTGCTCTCCATGCCACTGGAATCAAGCTATCCTGGCTGAAGAGGGGTGAAACCCTGAAACCGGTCCTAGGATGCTTGTTTCCAGTCCAGGGAGGACCTGGCTTGGCAGTTCGGGCTGGACAGTTCCCATAAGGCACAGGGTCAAGACTGATTTTCATATAGCTGGGTTCAAACTGGAATAGCATGGTGAGCAAACAAATGATGGATTTAGGCCCAGATCTCTGTACTGGGGTAAATGTATGACATTGTTCTGCATTCTGTCCATCAACTGTTGTTTTTGGGTTGGTGAGTAGCTGCATGAGTGTCTATATGGGTTACTGATTGGTTGTCTGAGTATCTGTATGGGTGCCTGAGTGTCTGTGTGGGTGGGGTGTGTGTGACTGTGCATAGATGTGTGAGTGGGTGATTTACTGGGTGTATGGGTTCAAGAGTGCATCTGTGCAGGGCTGAATGGTTGGGTGAGTGTGTGTATGGGTGTGTTGGTGAGTGAATGGATGTCTCAGTGGTACATGTGTGAATAACTACATATGTGAAAGGCAGTATATGTGAGTGTTAGAGTACAGTTAGGAAGGAACATCAAAAAATAGAGTCCATGAAATCTTTCCTTCAGGTTTCAGTAACCTTTTATTTTTTTATTTTTTCAAATTTGCTGATTCTTCAACGAGTTGCTTCAATCAACAATACAAAATCGATTTGTAGATCACAGTTGCATTTTCTATAGATCAACAGCCTTTCTGCCTACGCATTTCGTCCTTCCCTTAGGACTTCATCAGGGCTTGTATTTTAGAGAGAAGAATTCTCTTCTTTTTCTAAACATTGAATACTTTGTGTCATTAATTTGCGGCGCGCAACCAGATATCTTGAATTCCATCAATTCTTATTTATCATAATTTCTTCAATACTCCTCTTTTCACTATGTTCAAAATCAATTATTATTTTTCTGAAATCCTTCAGTCCTCCTCCTTTCACTCTCGGTTGACCGCTTGGGATTTATCGGGTCCGCGGCAGGAGAGAGGATCGCTGTGAAATAAGATTGATAGAGTGAAAGATTTAGAACTTAGTGAAAGAAGGAGGACTGAAGGATTTCAGAAAAATAATAATTGATTATTTTCAAGTGATTATGTTTTGAACATAGTGAAAAGAGGAGTATTGAAGAAATTATGAGAAATAAGAATTGATGGAATTCAAGATATCTGGTTGCGCGCCGCAAATTTATGACACAAAGTATTCGATGTTTAGAAAAATAAGCGAATTCTTCTCTCTAAAATACAAGCCCTGATGAAGTCCTAAGGGAAGGACAAAACGCGTAGGCAGAAAGGCTGTTGATCTATAGAAAATGCAACTGTGATCTACAAATCGATTTTGTATTGTTGATTGAAGCAACTCGTTGAAGAATCAGCAATTTTGAAAAAATAAAAAAATAAAAGGTTACTGAAACCTGAAGGAAAGATTTTGTGGACTCTATTTTTTGATGTTCCTTCCTAACTGTACTCTTTTATTGATTGTGGCTTTGATGACAGTAAACCACAGGAAGTTGAGCATCTAACAGTTTTCAATTGGGTGGTACTGTATGTGTTAGTTGCGCACATTGTGTTCCCTTACTGTCATTGTTCTCAGAGTCTTATATGTGAGTGTTAGATTATATAAATGACTATATGTGAGAGTGAGTAATTGTGAGAGTGGCAGTGTGGATGAGTGTGTGCTTGTATCAGTGATTGTATAAGAGAGTAAGTATGTGTTAGTATCTGTATGACTAAGTGAGGTGGTGTGTGTATAACTGTATAGGTGAGTAAATGAGGGTGTGATTGATTCTTTGCATGACTGACTAGATGTGTGAGTAAGTCTATGGATGAGTGTTGGTGTGTGAGTGTCTGTATAGGTGTAAGAGTGCAAATGATAGTGCTGTATTGATGAGTGACTGCATGTATGAGTGACTGTATGGGTGAATGAGGGGATGTGTGTAGACCTAGGAATCAGTGAGTGGGTATGGAGTAACTGATATTGGTGTATCTTTTGTTTTGAAAATGGTAGTCTGTATTTTAGAGTGGGTGTATCAAAGGTTATATTAGTGTGAGGAGGTGCATCAGATCACCACGTGGATGATGTCACCAGTGATGTCATCTGTGATGTCATTTGAGATGTCATCTGTGATGTCATCAGTGATGTCACTGACCATGTCATGAGTGATGTAATATGTGACATCATCAGCAGTGCATTGTGGGGGCACAATTTATAGTTTGCTCTACTAACTATGGGGCATATCAGCAACAACCGGCGATAATTATCGCTAAGCGCACTTAGCGCTAGGATAATTATCGCCGGCTAACGTGAATTTTTATCGCTGAGATAGCATGCTATTAGCAATGCTTATCTCAAAAGCGATAAAAATCCTAGTGCTAACTGACAAACGTGAGATTATCGCTGGAAACCCAGCGATATTCCCACGAAGTTTGGCGTTAGCTTGATGATAGGGCCTCACATACTTAGCCATGATATCCACCTTACATAGGATATCATGGCTAAGGTAATCCTGAAGCAGGCGTACGAAAGTAGCGATAACAGGGGTTATCGCTACTTTTCTTGCCACTATGCTTCATAGTGTGGGGCTTGATGATAGGAGAAATGTCACTTAGCGACATTTCTCCAATCATGTCAGGTCCGGAACGCCCACTTTGCATCTCATTACAGATGCAAAGTTGGGCGTTAAGAATCTGGGTGCTAATGCAAGGTTTCACACGATAGCGTGACCTGGCTAATTAGGCGATTAAATTATCGCCGCTTATCGCCCGAAAACGGACGCAAAAGCAGCGATATTTTTATATCGCCTCGTTGCTGATATGCCCCTATAACGGCCAAATTTCTCTGGTTTTGCACGAGTGAAATGTCCAACTAACTATAATGTTCCTGAAGCCTATGTTTTTTTCAGTGAATTTCAAAGGTTTTTTAAATGCTAATTTCTAACTATAATGACCCTGAAACCTATGGTTTTTTCAGTGAATTTTAAAGGTTGTTTAAATACTAATTTCAAACTATGCCTACAAAGGTAGGACATATGCAGAAAGAGGAAGAAAGGTGCAGAAAAAAGCAAGAGATATGCAGAAAGAACCAACAGAGGGGCAGAAAGAGGCCTTGTTGCAAAATCATCCTGTGACCCCAACCTTTTTGCTGAGGTGTACTGGTGGTAACTGAGTCTGACTAAACAGGCCTAGAGCCAGTGCTATGCTAAAAGACACTTAGGGGCAGATTTATGAGCCCCTTGCACCACTTTTGCGTCACTTTTAACATGGGAAAAGTGACGCAAAAGTAGCACAAGGGGCTCATAAATCTGCCCCTTAGAATACAGTGAAAACACCTACATACACAAGGGTACACTATGGCTTGGGGTACCCCTGTGATTCACATGACCTCCCCCGTAAGGCCCTAGTACATAATAGGGCAGGGGGATTAAAACTACCTCTAAGTCAGAGGTGCAGAAAGATGCTTCTTTAACTAGTAGAAGCGTTTGCAGAGTGGTAGAGAAAGGGTGCTGGGCCTCCGACCAGCGCTCAGGAATTCCGCAGTGTAGGACTTATGGAAGGTACCAGGAGGGCTTCTTTGCCCCCAAAGTCCCTCAGGAGTAAAGTGGACTTCATTCCCCATCTTGTAGTCTGCCAGGAGGCGCATTTGCAGAGTGGTGGATAAAGGGGGTGTGGCCTCCAAAGACATCTTAGCAATCCTAATGTGTGGGACTCACTGGAGGTAACAAGAGGGGTAGTTGGCCCCCAAGGACATCCTTGGGGGCCAACTACCCCTCCTATTACCTCCAGTAAGTGCCACACAGCAGGATTGCTCGGTTCTCATACCAGGCCATGTCCCCTTTGCCCACCACTCTGCAAACGCACTCCCTGGCACACTCTTTGACGGTGATTAAAATTCTCTTCACTGCTGGGAGTCCTTGAGGGCCAACTGGCCTACCTCTTACCTCCAGTAAGCCCCGCATGAGAGGTGGACACAGGCTACACCCCCTTTCTCCACCACTATGCAAACGCACCTCCTGGCATGCTCTTGGTTGGGGGATGGGGGATGAAGTCCCCTTTCCTCATAAGGGTCCCTGGGCCCAACTAGCTCACCAGGTACCTCCAGTAAGCCCCACACAGCTGGATTGCTGAGAGTGGTCTAAGGCCACGCCCCCTTTTTACACCACACTGCAAACGTGCCTCCTGGTGTACTGCTGCTCGGGGGATGAAGTCCACTTGTGTCCTAAGGTCCTCAGGACACAAGAGGACCTCATCGCCCCACCAACAGTGTGCCGAGAGGCATATCTGCAGAAAGGTGTAAAAAGGGGCATGGTCTCGGACCACCTCTCAGCAATCCAGCTGTGTGGCGCTTACTGGAGGTACCTGGTGGGCAAGTTAGCCCCCAGGGACCCTCAGGATTCAAGGGGACTTAATTCCCCAACTTAAAACGCGCCAAGGGGCTAGTTTGCAGAGTGGTGCAGGGAGGGGGCGGGGTCTCCGGCGAGATGCCGGCTTTTAAAAAATATTTTTGGGCCCATCCACCAGGACCTGCCCCTCATTAAAAAAAAATCGGGAAGGTGGCCGCGCGGCCCCCCTCCTGAGGCCAATTTTGGCCTCGGTGACCCCATCCCCGGGGCATGGCCAGTCTTCTTATTTAAAAAAAAAAAACATTTTTTGAGGGGGGCACATGGCCCCCCTCCAAAGGCCATTGCTGGCCCCGGGGACCCCATCCCTTGAGGCCAGGCCAGTCTGCATTTTTTTTCAGGACGGGGACTGCGTGGCCCCCCTCCTAGGGCCAATTATGGCCCCGGGACCCCATCCCTGGGACCGGCCTTCCTATGTTTTGTTTTATTTCTTAAAATAATTTTCCTGGGAGTGGGGCCGTGTGGTCCCCCTCCCCTGGGGCCACTTCTCGTCCCATGGACTAGGGGTGGGCGGAATTTGCGAAATCCACTTTCGCAAAGTATCGCGAAAATATTAAAAATTATCGCAAACACGTGAAAATATCGCGAAGATGCGGAAGTTTTGTTCCCGCATGTTCGCGAGATTTTCTGCATGGTTGCGGCTCGCCAACTTACCCATGTGGTTGCTCGCGGGCGCGGCCATCTTGTTTTCAGTTGTCTCGCGGTGCATGATCCCGAGAAGAAAGACGTGATCGCGCGACGCATGACGTCACTGCGGTCGTGAGACAGCGCAAATGGCTAAAAACAATACAACATCTCATGGAGAACGCGACTGGATCAAGAAAACTTGTCGGCGAACGCAGGGATTCAGGTAAGGCAATCGCGCGTGCGCGCGAGAATGTATTATTTTACAGCGCGAGCAAGAAACAAATTATCGCCAAGCTGCGGAATGCGGAAATTTTGACATTTTCGCGCTTTCCGCGGAACACGAAAATGTCAAATTATCGCAATTTCCACAAACGGAACAAAATTTTAGCCCAGGCCTACCATGGACCCCATCCCCTGGGGCCAGCCCTCAAGTTGGTCACCATGGGGGGAGCCCCAATACCCCCACGGTCCCTGCCGGCTCCCTGCCTCCGGTGGGAGCCAGCATTGCTTTTGGGCAAGGGGAGCTGTTAACATGCAGCTCCCCTTGCAAAAAATAAATTTTGCTTTGCTTTGTTGAAGCAAGAGCAGGTTTCCTGCTCTCACTTCAATGAAGAAAAGCAGTGTTTGCTATAACAGGGCGGTATCCATGCTCCCGCCCTGCCATAGCAAACAGGAATGTCAAGGGGGTGGGCACCCCGGGACATTGCAGGAGCCGGCCCTAGAGGGTGGTGGTCCCCAGGGCCAAGGAGGGCTTCAGGAGGGGGGGGCCGCACAGCCCCCCTCCCAACTCTTTAAAGCCCCGGGGAGGCGGTGGTCCCTGGGGCTTGGGAGTCCGCAAAGGATCCCTGTATTTGCATAATTTGTGCCCTGGGGAGGTGGTAGTCCCCAGGGCAGTATGGGGGGGCTTGAACCCCCCACTTTGATTTTAGAAGTCGACCCAGGGAGGTGGCGGTCCCCGGGTCTGCAAGGGGGCCGTGTGCCCCCCGCATTTCAATCTTGTAGCCCCGGGGTAGTGGTGGTCCCCGGGGCGTGGGGGTGCCTGCGAGGCCTCCCACCCAAAATTAATAATAGCTCTGGGGAGGTGGCGGTCCCCAGGACTTGGGGGCCCACGAGGACCCCCAGCATTCCATTTTGAGTATTGCCCCAGGACCTAGCCCACCCGGGGGCTTACAGATAATCAAGCGGGGGAGCCCGCGCTTTTTTTTTTTTTTTTTTGTTTTTCCGGACGGATTTGGTACCACCAGGTACCTCCAGTATGCGCCACAGGGCTGCGTTGCAGAGAGGTGGTCCGAGGCCATGCCCCTTTTTACACCTCTTTGTAACACAGCTCTGTGGCACTTACTGGAGGTACCTGTTGGGCTAGTTGGACCCCAGGGACCCTCAGCGATTCAAGGGGACCTAAACCCCCAACTTAAAATGCACCACGGGGCACATTTGCACAATGGTGAAGGCAGGGGGCGGGGCCTGACGTGACATGTGTGCAGACACCTCCCGTGGTGTGTTTTAAGTTGGGGGATTAAGTCCCCTTGACTCCTGATGGTCCGTAGGGGCCAACTAGTTCACCAGGTACCTCCAGTAAGCGCAACAGAGTTGCGTTGCAGCAAGGTGTAAAAAGGGGCGTGGCCACGGACCACCTCTTTGCAAAGCAGCTCTGTGGCGCTTACTGGAGGTACCTGGTGGGCTAGTTGGGGCACAGGGACCCTCAGGATTCAAGGGGACTTAATCCCCTAAGTTACAATGTGCTAGGAGGTGCGTTTGCACAGTGGTGCAGGAAGGTGGCGAGCCTGATATAAGAAGTTAGCAATCCTGCTGTGTGGGGCTTACTGGTGGTAATAAAAGGGGTCGTTGGCCCCCAAAGTTGACGTTGGGGGCTAACTACTCCTCCTGTTACCTCCAGTAAATCCCACACAGTGGAATTGCTAAGAGGTGTTTGAAGGCCACGCTCACCTTTCTCCACCACTCTGCAAACGCGACTGCTATGTTATAGTTAGAAATTAGCATTTAAAAAACCTTTGAAATTCACTGAAAAAAACATAGGTTTCAGGGACGTTATAGTTAGAAATTAGCATTTAAAAAACCATTGAAATTCACTGAATAAAACATAGGTTTCAGGCATGTTATATTTAGAAATTAGCATTTAAAAAACCTTAGAAATTCACTGAAAAACCATAGGTTTCAGGGACGTTATAGTTAGTTGGACATTTTTCTCATACAAAACCATAGAAATTCCCCAGTTATAGTTAGTTTAGCTAACTATAACTTGCGCACCCGCAATGCACTGCTGATGACATCACATATTACATCATTCATGACATGGTCAGTGACATCACTGATGACATCTCAAATGACATCACTGATGATATCATCCACGTGAACATCTGATGCACCTCCTCACACTCTAATATAACCTTTGATTCGCACACTGTATAATACAGACTACCATTTTCGAAATCATTGCCACACCAACACCAGTAACTACATACGGACTCACTGATTCCTAGGTCTACACACACATCCAATCATACACCTATACAGACACTCACACACCACCACTCATCCAGAGTTACTCAGACACCTAGTCAGTCATGCAAAGAATCAATCACACTTCCATTTACTGACCTATACAATAATACACATACTACATCACTTATTCAAACAGAAACAAACGCATACTTACTCTCTTATACAATCACTGATATGAGTACACACTCATCCATACAGCCACTCTCACAATCACTGACTCTCACATATAGTCATTTATATACTTCAACTCTCACATACACTGCCTTTTACATATGTAGTTACATGGACATGTACCGTTGAGACATCCATTCACTCACCAACACACCCATACACACACTCACCCACCCATATAGCTGTTTCCACATGCACTCTTGAACCCATAGACACAGTGAATCAACCACTCAAATATCTATGCACAGTCACACACCTCCCACCCACCCACACATACACTCAGGCACCCCTACAAATACTCAGGCAACTAATCGATAACCCATATAGACACTAATGTAGCTACTGACCAACCCATGCAGCAGCTTATACAACAACAGACAGACTGATACTGACATTCACACAGTTTAGTCACTAACCCATGCATTCAGTAAGACACATGTAATCACCTACTAAATCCTCCATCCAGACACTTATACGCCCACTCATTCTTCAATACACCTTGGCATATATATAATTTAAACTTTAAAGAAAAACACAGTCACTGGATGAAGTCATCAGTGATGCCATCAGTGATGTAATTTGAAATGTCATCAGTGATGTCACTGACCATGTCATGAATGATGTAATTTGTGACGTCATCAGCAGTGCATTGCGGGTAATTGTCCATGTTACATCGCCCTAAGCAAGGAAGTCCATCAAGGTCTTGATTAGGCTATACTGGCTTTAGGCTGAGGGGGGGTTGTGTTGGAAATGATCCTCTCTGAAGGGTCACCCTAAACTTTTTGTCTTCCTCCTCCTCTTTTTCTGACCTTCTTTTTGTTGGCTTTAGGACTCTGGGCACTTAACCACTGCTGACCAGTGCTAAAGTGCATGCGCTTTCTCCTCTAAACATGGTGACATTGGTGTCAACCTGATTGGCATATTTAGTTTGCCTGTAAGTCCCTTGTAAAGTGGTATACCATATACCCAGGGTCTGTAATCTAAATGCCATTAGTGGACCTGCAGCACTGGTTGTGCCACCCACACCAGTAGCCATTCAACCTGTTTTAGGCCTGTCGTTGCAGGGCCTGTGTGTGCAGTTTACTGCCACTTCGACTTAGCATTTAAAACCACTTGCTAAGCCTTAACCTCCCCTTTTATTACACATAGGTCACCCCTATGGCAGGCACTAAGGGCAGGGTGCTTTATAAGAAAAGGGTAGGGCATGCACTTTTAAGTTTTACATATCCCGGTAGGGACAAACAGCTACATTTCATTTTCACTACTGTGAGGCCTTCTCCTCGCGTAGGCTAGCATTGGAAATTCCTTAAAACATTTTTAAGCTCTAACTCCTGATTAGAAAGGAGTAGCTACATCATGTTTCATATCTTTGGAATAGTAATGATAAAGCCTCTTTAGTGGTAAAGTTGGATTTGACCTTACTATTTCAGAAATGCCACTTTCAGAAAGTAGACATTTATCTGCGCTTAACATTTGTTTTGTGTGCCTGAATTCTGTTTCCAATACATGTCTGGGTTGGGTGACAGCTATACTTAGTGCATTTCCTCTAGAAAGTCACAAACAAAGGAAGGGTTGGGTGAAACGGAGGACTCATCTGCATTTGATCTGCATTTTGATAGCCTACCGGGGCACAAAGGGGGAGAGGGAGCTGATATATTTGAATAGGCTGGGTTCTGTCTCCACACAAAGGAATGATTAAACCCCCAAAGAGAGAATGGCAGACAGGGCTCGGATAAAAGGAGACCTGTGGACTGTAAAGAGCGCTTTGAAGTCACCCCCGCTTCAAAGGCACATTTGGGTATAAGTACTGGGGCTCTGACCCTACCAAATCAGTAATCTAATGGACCTATAAAGAACTCTGCCAGGAGTAAGGACTGTTGTGCTACAAGGATTGACACTCTGCTTGACTGACTGTTCTAAGGAATTGCGCTTCAATGCTGTGCTCAGCTGCCCCTGCTGCCAGCCGATCTCTGCCCTGCCGAGGACAAGGACGGGACTTGAATCCAGAGTAACTCCAAGGGCTTGCTGACTTGCCTCCCTTTTTTTAAATCTCAGGGTCTCAAAAACGTCCTACAACCCTCCTAGTACTGTTGAACTCTGCCACCTGTGAGTCCTACCTTTGTCTGAGGTGCCCCAGCCAATTCTGGGCCTCAAAAGTGTGCTTCTGCAGCTTTTTCTCCATCGACGTCGATGCAGCAGCAGCTTGCTGCTAATCGGAACTGACACATCAGCCTTTGATGCCGGTGCAGCGGCTGCTCAAAGACAGCAACTCTACAGCCGCCGCAGCTCAATGACATTGGACAGTGCAGCTTAATGATGACTCAGTGCCTGCATCATACAGGGTCTGTCGATGAAGCTTTCATCAAAAGCACGGATCAGCGCCGATACTCAACTCCACCCACGGGATCGACACAGGGCCTCCTCAACTCCTTACCTCAAGCCATAGAAGCCAATCCTTTGCTCTATCCAAGGTGTTTTGTCAGAGGGACCCATCTGAGTCCTCTAGCCCGCCTGCCCTCCATCACAGTAGTCCTGAACTTTGGATTTACCCCGGTCTAGCACAAGCTCAAGTAACCTTTTAACACTAGTGACTTCTAAGCAATAATTTTGGTTTATTCTTTAAAGTTCATGGCTCCAGTTCTACCTATTGGATTTTTGTCATTTTGGTCTTGATTATCTCATAAAAATATTCTCTATTTTTCTAGACCTGTGTGGAGTCTTTTTATGATATTTTCAATGTGTTACTGTGTGTGTGTGTGTGTGTGTGTGTGTTGCACAAATATTTTACACATTGCCTCTTTAAATAAGCTTGCCTAGTCTGAGCCAAGCTACCAGAGGATGAGCACAGGTTATCTTTCAGTGTGTATTTTGCCTACCCTGCCTAAGTGGTGGCTCCTACTTGAACAGGGTGCACACCACTGCTGACCAGAAACCCCTGGTGCAACTATATATATACACACATTACCTACTGGCGTTCACCAGTACGTTATTATAGTTAGGACCTAGTTCCCAGAGGAATAAAGTTTTTTGTTTTGCTAATAACTTTGTTTCCGTTTGACGGATCTTCACAAAATTTTCAAAACTAGTTTGCCATTCACTTTATCTGCTGTCTGGAAAGTTTGGGGATGAACTGTCAAGCAGGAGTTGAGAAAAAGAGAGGTCTCAAAACGCTTTTTTCCCATGCAGTTTCCCATATAGATTTTAGACATGAGTACAACCCGAACCACTGAACAGAATTCCACCAAATTTGAAAGAAAGCTGGATCTTGGTTCAAAAAGAGTGATTTTTGTAAATTGGTGTAAATCTTTTCAGTTGTTTTGGAGTCATTAAAGTAAAAAGATTTATGTATATCTAGAGACACATATCCACCAAGGTTCTATCGTAGTGGATCCGTAGATCCACGCACGAACAGCAATGCCGTGATTGGCTGGCCACAACCTGCGAGAAAAGTTGCAGCCACCATTTTGTCAATCAGGACACAGTTCCGGGGGATATATAAAGTAAAAATAGGATTTAAGGAGTCACAATAGCGGTATCTTGAGGTATCTTGACCTTATGGAACTGATGGGGTGGTCTGTGAGAGACCTCTCATGGACAAAAATAGCCCGGAATTTTTTTTTCAAGCATGCGAGGATCTGTCAATTTACCACAGCGCTCAGTGTAGCCCCCTTAGTGAATCCACAGCAGATCCAAGGATCCAGACTCCAAAGAAAAAATACACAGACTGACAAAAGCACTCACATAGCAGTTTATAGACCCACACAGCCACTGACACACCCTCTTGCATACCCACTCACACACCCACTTGCACACTCAAACAACCACTCATACACCCACTCACACACCCATAAGCCACTTACACACCCACTAACAGATCAACAAAAATGCTTACATACTCACTCACAGACACCCACTTACACACACACACAACCACTCAGGTAACCATACGGCCACTCACACACCCACACAACCACTCACACACCCACTCACACAACCATACACCCACTCACACACACCCATACAGTTACTTAGATACCCATGCAAAGACCCACAAAACCACTCATACACCCACTCACAGACCCACACAGCTACTCACAGACCCACTCACACACCAACTTACACACCCATACAGACACCCACACACAGATGCATACACCCACTCACACAAGCACTTACACAGCCATGCACACCCACACACAATCACTCACACACTCATTCACACACCCATACTGCCACTCACACACCCACTCACCCACCCACCCAAGCACCTACACACCACTTACACCCCCATACAACCACTCATTCACACACCCATACTGCCACTCACATACTCATTTACACCCCCACACAACTACTTACTCACTCACACTCCAATGCAGCCACTCCCACACCCACCCATAGTCCCACACAACCACTCACACACCACTCATATACCCACTTACACACACACACTCACACAACCATACACCCACTCACACATACCCATACAGTTACTCGGACACCCATGCACAGACCCACACAACCACTCAAACACCCACTCACAGACCCACACAGCCACTCACAGACCTACTCACACACCCACTTACACACCCACACAACCACTCACACACTCCCTCACACACCCACTCAAACACCCACACAAGCACTTACACACCCACACCCCCCACAAACCACTCACACAGTCATTCACACACCCATACTGCCAATCACACACCCACTCACAGACCCAAAAAACATTTAAATACCCACTCACAGACCCCCACAGCCACTCACAGACCCACTCACACACCCACTTACACACCCACACAACCACTCACACACTCCCTCACACACCCACTCAAACACCCACACAAGCACTTACACCCCCACACACACCCCCACAAACCACTCACACACTCATTCACACACCCATACTGCCAATCACACACCCACTCACAGACCCACCAAACCACTCACACCCCCACTCACACACCCACATATGCACTTACACACCCACTTACACCCCCACACAGCCACTCACACACTCATTCATACACCAATGCAGCCACTCCCATACCCACTCACAGTCCCACCCAACCACTCACACATCCACTCATACACCCACTCACACACCCACTTATACACCAATAGAACCACTCACTGACCAACTCTCACACTCACACACCTACTTGCACGCCCACACAACCACTCACAGACCCACAAAACTACTCAACCACCCACTCATTGACCCAGAGCCCCACACACTCATACAGAAACTAACACACCCACTCACACACCCATACATCCACTCACACACCCACAAAACCAATCACAAACCCACTCACAGACCCAAACAGCCACTCACACACCCACCCACTCACATTCCCACTTACACATCTACACAACCACTCACATACCTACTCAAACACCTCACTGCTACTCATACACCCACTCACAAATACACACACCCACTACAGACACAGAAATCCACTCACACACACTTTCTTAGACCCACACAACCACTCACATACCAACTTAAATAAATATTACTTTGAGCCTTAATACGAGTACCGTTGTCCTTGAGGTGGTGGTTTGCACACTGCCAGACTGTGGGCCTACCCGCAGTATTACGAGTGCGCAGATGACATCACCACAGCCCCACTGCATTTTACAGGGATCCAGGATCCCACTGTGGTCACGCAGCAGTCAGAGAGCTGCAATATGCTTGTGGTGGTGCTGTGGCACCGCTGAGCATATTATGAGTTGCCTGTCCACCACCACATTCTTGGCGGTGAGCCCACCATGAAAAGGGTGGCAGAGAGCCCTAACAAGGCCCCCTGCCTCTCCTTGGCCTAGGGGTGCATGAAGGAGGGCCCCTGTGGTGCCCCCCTGGATGTGCACCCCCAGTTCCTGCATGGTGTGGCATGCATACCACACCATGCAGGAATGTGAAGTCAGCGCTCTCACAGTGGTGGTCTGCACGTTAGGCTCTCCTATGAGCCTAACAGACCACTGCTGTTAGAACCTTGCTGCACCGCCCACCTGCCATGGATTAAAATAGTAATCCAGAAGACGGACAAACTAAAGCCTTCACGGTCCTCCAGCAGACGGCGCGGTGGCAGTAATAAGGTCCTTTATGTTAAAAAAAAACAGAGGAATTAACTGAAAAAAATAAAGGTTGCAGGGACATTATTGTAAAACATATAGTAGTTAAAAGTACTCAGAAATTCACTGGAAATATCAAAGGTTACAGGGGCAATATACTTATAGCATTAGAAAAGAATAGAAATTTACTGAAAAAAAGCAGAGGTTACAGGGACGTTATAGTTAGGAAATGGAATTAAATAAACTTAGAATTTCACCGGAAAAAAAACAATGGTTAGGTTACATGGATTATAGTTAGGCTCATGTTTAAAGACGAAATTCTGCACTTCCTGACCTAACTATAATTTATGCCCCGCAATGCACTGCTTATGACCTCACATATTACATCAATACATATATATGTATATATGCAAGCACTCACACACTCACTCACACACCCATACAGCCACTTACAAACCCATTCACACATCCATACAAACTCTCACACATCCGCTCACTCACCCATACAGTCATTCACATAGACACTCACTCTCCAATACAGCCACTCACAACCAACTCACTTAACCAAACACCCACTCAAACAGTTACTCACTCACCCATACAGCCACTTACACACAGAGTCACTCACTCCTACAGCCATTCAGACACCCACTCACTCACCCATATAGCCACTACACACCCAATTACCCACCCATAGATCCACTCACACTGCCACTCACTCACCCATACAGCCACTGACACGACCTCTCACTCATCTATACAGCCACTTGCACACCCGTACTTATAAGGTTACAGTCACACAGCCACTCACATACTATATGTTAGAAGTAGTATCACTCAGTAGTAGTGCACCTAGTATACTAATTTAACTTGTGTAGTAAGGTTAGTATATATATATATATATATATATACATATATATATATATTATCTACTGGCGGTCGCCAGTAGATAGTTATAGTTAGGACCTATTTTCCATAGGAAATTTGCAACATTCTATTGGGAATATCTTTGGCGCCGGTTGATGAATCTTCACGAAATTTTCCAAACTTTTGGCCAGCTCCGCTCCACTCCTACCCTGAAAGTTTCGTGGTGATTCGTCAAGCGGGGGCCGAGAAAAAAGGGGGTCCCAAAACACGTTTTCCCCATGCAATTTCCCATAGGACCTGTTGTCGCAGCTACAGCCCGAACTGCTGAACGGAATTACATCAAATTTGGCAAGGAGGTAGTCCTCAGTTCAGACTCATGCCTTTTGCTTTAAAGGTGTAAATCCGTTCAGTAGTTCCTGAGAAAATTAGAGTTAAAAGTTAGTGATATCTATGGCCGGGGAGGATCCGCGGATCCTCCCCGCACCCTCCCCGAACCCTCCCGAGCACGAGCTGAAAGCTAATTGGCTGCCAACACTCTGAATCAGGAAGTGTTGGCAGCCATCTTGTGCCTCGGTAGAACTGAGGCACAAGAGAGCACATAAACAAAGGCGCAAAACGCGACAAGGGGGCAGGGTAGAAACACCCTGACCCCCAGGGCCCAAAAAAGTATTTAAAAAAAAAAAAAATCGGTGCCATTCGCGCACCCAGCGCGAATTTCGGCCGAAAATTTTAAAAAAAGAAGCGCGGGGCCCCCGCGCGTCTTTGGTAATTGGCCCCTGGGGGGACCAAATCCCGGGGGCAGAAATAAAAAAGTGTGTGGGGGTCCCAATCCCCCCCACACTGCCCCGGGGACCGCCACCCCCCGGGGCTCAGAGATACTATATGGGGGCTCACGGCCCCCCCCAGCCCCGGGGACCACCACCCCCCGGGGCTTATAGAAAATGGGTGGGGGGCTCACAGCCCCCCCCAGCCCCGGGGACCGCCACTCCCCGGGGCTTGAAAGTATTTGCGATGGGGGGCTCTCAGGCCCCCCCAGCCCCGGGAACCGCCACCCCCGGGGCAACTTGTCCATGTGGGAGGGGGGCCACGCGGCCCCCCTCCTGGAGCCAATGATGGCCCTGGGGACCGCCACCCCCCAGGGCCGGCTCCTGCAGTGTCCCAGGGTGCCCACCCCCGGGACACTGCTGTTTGCAATGACAGGGCGGGAGCCTCGCGGCTCCCACCCTGTCATTGCAAACTGCTTTGCTTCATTGAAGCGAGAGCAGGGAAACCTGCTCTCGCTTCAATGAAGCAAAGCTGATTGCTTTTCCACATGGGGAGCAGTATGTTAGCTGCTCCCCATGTCAAAAAGCAATGCTGGCAGAAAAGATCGGGATCGGGACGGAGGCCACGCCCCCTCCTTACACCACTCGGCCCCCTGGCGCGTTTGCAGAGGGGGAACTAATTCCCCTTGAATACTGGGGGTCCCTGGGGGCCAACTAGCCTACCAGGAACCTCCAGTATGCGCCAGGAGGCTGCGTTGCAGAGAGGTGTAATGAGGCCACACCCCTTTTTACACCTCTCTGCAATGCAGCTCTGTGGCGCTTACTGGAGGTACCTGGTGGCCTAGTTGGCCGCTAGGGGACCTCAGAATTCAAGGGGACTTAATCCCCAACTTAAAATGCGCCACGGGGCGCGTTTGCACAGTGGTGAAGGTAGGGCACGGGGCCTGAGGTGATACTGTGCAAACACGCCCTGTGGCGCGTTTTAAGTTGGGGAATTCATTCCTCTACAATCGAGAGGTCCCCTAGGGGTCAACTAGCCCACCAGGTGCCTCCAGTAAGTGCCACGGAGCTGCGTTGCAGAGTGTTTTAAAACGGGGCGTGGCCTCTGAACACCTCTCTGCAATGCACCTCCCTGGAGCATACTGGAGGTACCTGGTGGGCACGTTGGCCGCCAGGGGACCTCAGGATTCAGGGGGACTTAATCCCCCAACTTAAAACACGCCACAGGGCGCGTTTGCACAGTGGTGAAGGTAGGGGGCGGGGTCTGAGTTGATATGTGTGCAAACACGCCCTGTGGCGCGTTTTAATTTAGGGAATTCATTCCTCTTCAATCCAGAGGTCCCCTAGGGGCCAACTAGCCCACCAGGTACCTCCAGGAAGCGCCACAGAGCTGCGTTGCAGAGTGTTGTAAAAAGGGGCGTGGCCTCTGTACACCGCTCTGCAACGCAGCACCCTGACGCATACTGGAGGTACCTGGTGGGCTAGTTGGCCCCCAGGGGACCGCAGGATTGAAGAGGAATTAATTCCCCAACTTAAAACGTGCCACAGGGCGTGTTTGCACACGTCACCTCAGGCCCCGCCCCCTTCCTTTACCATTGTACAAATATTCCTCTAAAATCAGCCGAACTACGAATTCCAATTTACTCACCTGTTATCAGGAGAGAACCCAGGGCTGCATCTTTTAGCCCAGCACTGACCCTGAAAAATAATTCTAAGCATACTTAGCAGTAACTTGTATTTCCTTCCATAGGAATCCATTGTGTGGTTTTCAGCCGAAAATTTTCTAAGTGTCCATTTTTGAAACGTACAAATATTCCTCTAAAATCAGCCGAACGACGAATTCAGATTTACTCACCTGTAATCAGGAGAGGACCCAGTGCTGCATCTTTTAGCCCAGCACTGACCCTGAAAAGTAATTCTAAGCGTACTTACCAGTAACTTGTATTTCCTTCCATAGGAATCCATTGTGTGGTTTTCACCAGAAAATTTTCAAAGTGTCCATTTTTGAAACGTAGAAATATTCCTCAAAAATCAGCCGAACTACGAATTCCGATTTACTCACCTGTTATCAGAAGAGAACCCAGGGCTGCATCTTTAAGCCCAGCACTGACCCTGAAAAGTAATTCTAAGCGTACTTACCAGTAACTTGTATTTCCTTCCATAGGAATCCATTGTGTGGTTTTCACCAGAAAATTTTCAAAGTGTCCATTTTTGAAACGTAGAAATATTCCTCAAAAATCAGCCGAACTACGAATTCCGATTTATTCACCTGTTATCAGAAGAGAACCCAGGGCTGCATCTTTAAGCCCAGCACTGACCCTGAAAAGTAATTCTAAGCGTACTTACCAGTAACTTGTATTTCCTTCCATAGGAATCCATTGTGTGGTTTTCACCAGAAAATGTTCTGTGTCCATTTTTGAAACGTAGAAATATTCCTCTAAAATTAGCCGAACTACGAATTCCGATTTACTCACCTGTAATCAGAAGAGGACCCAGTGCTGCATCTTTTAGCCCAGCACAGACCCTGAAAAGTAAATCTAAGCGTACTTACTAGTAACTTGTATTTCCTTCCATAGGAATCCATTGTGTGGTTTTCACCAGAAAACTTTCAGTGTCCATTTTTGAAACGTACAAATATTCCTCTAAAATCAGCCGAACTACGAATTCCGATTTACTCACCTGTTATCAGGAGAGAGCCCAGGGCTGCATCTTTTAGCCCAGCACTGACCCGGAGGAGTAATTCTAAGCGTACTTACCAGTAACTTGTATTTCCTTCCATAGGAATCCATTGTGTGGTTTTCACCAGAAAAGTTTCTAAGTGTCTATTTTCACAAACTAAAAATATTCCTAAAAAATTGTCTGTATGACTTAAACACATTCTTTCAACTGTTTACAGGAGGTTGGCCAGTGCTGGATCCAGGATCCACCACTGAGTAAGAAAAAGTAATGATAACACTACTTACCTGCTAAGTGAATTTTCTGCCATAGGATTACATTGGTGATTCTATGTGAAAAAATTTCTCAGTGTCAACTTTTAAAATACAATAATATTTCTTAAAAATAACTACTGTAACCAAAGTGCTTTTACTCAACTGTTTACAGGAGATGTCCAAGGACTGAATCTAGGATCCAGCCCTGTGGTTAGAAAAGTAATCCATAAAGTAACTAATTGCATTTCACTAGAAATTCACATTGATCTCAATGTTGCTTTGTGTTTGAAATTGTGTTGCCCATTGCAACAACTGTAACTACTGTACTTAAATGTCTGTTGCCTATTTGCCAAGTATTTAAACTAAAGTCATTCATTCTGAGAAAGTATATTTTGTATTGTAATGTATAATGTAATTATAATGTAATTAAAAAAATATATCTAAAAATAAATAGTTTAAAAAATATAGTAAATCAGTATCAAAAAAATCAGTATAACAATTAACACATTCAAAATTGTCATTTACAAAACCTTTGAAATTCACTGAAAAAACCATAGGTTTCAGGCCTGATATAGTTAGGAATTAGCATTTAAAAAACCTTTGAAATTCACTGAAAAAACCATAGGTTTCAGGGGCGTTATAGTTAAGAATTGGCATTTAAAAAACCTTAGAAATTCACTGAAAAAACCATAGGTTTCAGGGGCGTTATAGTTAGCTGGACATTTCCCTCGTACAAAACCCTAGAAATTCCCCCGTTATAGTTAGTTCAGCTAACTATAACTCGCGCCCCCGCAATGCACTGCTGATGACGTCACATATTACATTACTCATGAAATGGTCAGTGACATCACTAATGACATCACTGATGACATCTGAAATGACATCACTGATGACATCACTGATGACGTTATCCAGTGAGTGTGTGTTTCTGTAAATTTTAAATATGTTTAATATATATATAGGGAAAAACCTATGGAAGAATGAGTGGGTGTATACGTGTGTGAATGGATGATTTAGTAGGTGCGTGACTGACTCTATAAGTGAGTCATTAAACGTGTTTTACTCCAGACTAGTGACTAAACTGTGTGAATGTCTGTATCTGTCTGTCTGTTGGCGTATAAGCGGCTGCATGGTTTGTGAATAGCTATATGAGAGTTTCTATGGGTTATTGATTGGTTGTCTCAGTATCTGTTTGGGTGCCTGAGTGTTTGTGTGGGTGGGGTGTGTGTGACTCTGTGCATACATGTGTGAGTGGGTGATTCTATGGGTGCATGGTTTTAAGAGTACATCTGTGATGGAGTGTATGGTTGGGTGAGTGTATGTATGGATGTGTTAGTGATTGAATGTATATCTCAGTGGTACATGTGTGAGTAACTACATATGTGAAAGGCAGTATATATGTCTGTAAGAGTATATAAGTGGGTATATGTGAGAGTGTGTGATTGTTAGAGTGGCTGTATGGATGAGTGTGTGCTTGTATCAGTGATTGTATAAGAGCGTAAGAATGTGGTACTATTTTTAGTGAACTTGTGTGTGTATAACTGCATAGGTGAGTAAATGGGAGTGTGATTAATTATTTGCATGACTGACTAGGTGTGAGAGTACCTCTATGGATGATTGGTGGTGTGTGAGTGTCTATGTAGGTGTATAAATGCATATGATAGTCCTGTACTGAGTGACTGTAAGTATGAGTGACTGTACAGGTGAGTGAGTGGATGTGTGTGTAGATCTAAGAGTCAATGAGTGGGTATGTAGTTATTGGTATTGGAGTATCTATGGTTTTGAGAATGGACGTCTGAAATTTTGATTGAGTATATCAAAGGGTGTGAGAAGATGCACTAATTTATCACATGGATGACATCATCAGTGATGTCATCAGTGATGTAATTTCAGATGTCATCAGTGATGTCATCAGTGATGTCACTGACCATGTCATGAGTGATGTAATATGTGACGTCATCAGCAGTGCATTGCGGGGGCGCGAGTTATAGTTAGCTGACTAACTATAACGGGGGAATTTCTAGGGTTTTGTACGAGGGAAATGTCCAGCTAACTATAATGCCCCTGAAACCTATGGTTTTTTCAGTGAATATATATATATATATATATATATGTTTCACACCCATTAACTCTTGAAAACACTTACACTCAGTTGATGATGTCGCCAGTGATGTCATTTGAGATGCCATCAGCGATGTCACTAACTAAAAATGTTGAACGCCTGTTTTAAAATATGTAGAACAATAATTAATGCTCATTTGATTCTTTTTGACTTAATCAAGGACAAAACTAATGAGAGAGGGCCCTTCAGACATGTTGCCCCTAGATTGTGGAATAGTGTACCTCACAAGCTGAGGAAACTCTAGAACAACCTGGACTTCAAAAGGGTGTCATCCGTATTTTGTTATACCACTGAATGTCATTTAACAGTGTTTTAAGCCTTTGTTCCTGGTGTGTTAGCGCTGTGAGGCCTTTCTAGTACAGGAACACTTTCTAAATAATAATTACAAAGAATAAATAAAACAATAGACAGAGAAGGCAAATTCAGAACATATCACAAGCTCTGCACTTAACATGTCATTTACTTGATTCGGCCCACCTTAGTTTCTCCTTAAAAGATTCACTATAGGTCCAAATTAACACATTACTCAGTGGGCAACGGCTGATTTTTCTTTAAGTCTTGTAATAGGCAACTTCTTGCTTTGCCTGATTTGTGTGCAGGGCTCGGTGTGTAGTGAAAAAATATGCTCCCTCTGCAGAAGCCCGTGACAGATCGAGGGCTTGCAGTCAGATGTACAGAATTTCTCTCACTTGTCAGGAGCTCTTGGTAATGCCCGTGCACAGTGCCGGAGGGGGCCCCCTGGAGCTCGGGCCCCCTGCACCACGGGGGCTGTGGGGGGCTATTGTTAGGTCACTGATGGTGGAGAAAGAGCAGAGCACGGGCATCATTATGGTTGCCAGGGTTCAATGTTGTAACCCCTGGCTTGCCCCCTGCGACCCTTGCAACACCTGGGGTCAGACTGCAGCAGACTGCAAAAGGCAGCACCAGAAACAGAGGAAACAAGACATTTTCCTCTGAAAATAAAAGCAGCTTTTACATTTAAACAGCGGTTGTTCCAGGCCACTCTTCCTGGGGACAGGCCCCAGTTGGCATTTGCAGCTGTTTCAATTTATCCCATCAGCAAAGGATTTGCTAAGGTGTTACTCAGCGCCATACCCTTCAAGGTCTCCAGGCCCAAGACTACACCAGGAAGGAAAACACACATCATCTGCAGGCTCACTGGACAGCATATGAAGGAGTTAACACTACTGTCAGTAGTCTGTGCACATCTTCATGTGATGCTGGGCCCCAGCTATTCCTTTAGGATTGTATAACCAGTGCAATAAGCAGCCTTCCAGACAGTCACAGAAGATGCTTTCATTTTTTTCCGATTACAATAGATTCTATAAATTTTGAGATTACTAATGTGCCACATGTCCAGGTGTTCAGTGTGTTTAGGTGCGCCATTTAATTGTCTTGTGTATGATACTTTGAGTGCCAAGTAAAACTAAGCAGTTATGCCTTAGTAATGAGGTAAATTGCAGAAATTAGCCCCCAATCCCTCCCCAACCTTTTATAACATTTGATGCGGCCCTGAACTTGCTGAAAGTGTGTAAACTTTGAGCATATATATCAGAGTTAATAAAATGTAAGACCAAGCAGTAGTGCTTCGTTGTACTCAGGGGGGTGTGAGTACCGTAATATGCATGATTTGGTAAAACTTACAATCAATGTTTGCTGGAGTTTTTCTGGTGTGAATATGGGGCCACATTTACAAAGACAATTTGCAGTTGCATGCAATTTGCAAAATCCCAAACCAATTTTAAGATTCAGTAAATGGGGACAGAATTGCAAAATGAGTACATAAATGCATAGCAAATTAGGGGGAGATTTACCAATATTTTGCGCCGTGTTTGCGCCACAAAAGAGACACAAATCGGTGCAAAATCTTTATTTCCCTATTTACTTTTCAGCACTAAACTTTTTTTCGCGCTGGGAATAATGGAAAAGTAATGCTTCGCATTACCTTGCGCAGTGGGGGCGTACCAGCGGTGGAGCATGGGCAATCCCATGCAACCACTCAAGATTTCTCACACTAAACCCAATGTACTAAATACAGTGAATTAGGTTTAGAGTGAGAAAACTGCACCCTTTTCAAGTAGGTGCACGAAAGGAGAAATGCTTTAATTTCTCCTTCCTTTTCTGACTTTGCATGGGTGCTGCACTGCGCAGGACGCTTACAAAATGGAAAAAACTGTGCATTGTGTCTGGGCATCGTATTTTGTACAGGAAGGGTACCCTTCCTGTACAAAAACTATGCCATATTGATGCAAACACCCTAGCGTTATGGTGCTAAGGTGTGTGCTTGGCACACAGCATCTGTAATCAGCGCCAGCGCAAGGTAAAGGGGAGGAGAGAGCCATATCTCTGAAGATATGGCACTCTCCTGCTCCCGCCCTGTTGTGCAACGCAGCACATTCTCGTGGGGAGCTGTGCTGCCTGAATTTTTTGTAAATTTCCCCCTTAGTGTTTGGAAAGGCCCTGTTTAGGGCACCACATCCAAATTGCAATTTGTAAAGTAATGTATCTTTTTTGTGACTGTAATCCTGTCCCAAAACATTGAAAAGATTCCAAAGCCAGAATTGGGGTGGTAACTCGTTAGAAAAAGGGAGGGGGACACTTTCTCTTTTGTGAATGTTTAAAAAATGTTTCTTGGGGAGTAGGCAGGGATCCCCAGAATCACCATCTATTCTAAAACAAACTTTTAAAAAGTAGTTAATTTTTTTAATGCCAACTCAGTTATTAGTAATTTTTAGGAAAACAGACGGCAATAAAAATAAAATAAAAAAAACATAAAAAGTGATTATAGGCAAGGTTGTCTGCTGACCCCAGTGGGCTAATATACCTACCGGGCTAATATACCTACCATGTCCACAAACCGGAGTGAATTGCAATTTGCAACTCACCTCATGAATAGTAATGAGGCAGATTGGATTGCAACCAACTCCGAATGGGAATTTTGCAAACCTATTTATTAGCACATAGGCCTATTTGGAGAATTCTATTTCATTCGCAAAAGGTCGGTGGAATTTTCGGCCCCCTCTTTTCAGTGGGAAACGTTAGTACTTCTTAGTGCCTAGTTCACCTCTGCAAGTGTTGATATTACAGATTAGCAGCCCTGCTTGTAGGTAGTGATATGTTTAGTAATTTATAAGGGGCTTAAATAGAGTAATTTCTCTAGATCGATGGATATGTGGTAGAGAACAGTTTATTGGTGCTGCTTCACTTGCACACTCAGACAGTACTCTAGTCTCTGCAAAAGTCTCTGTGCCATGCACTGTAGTCTTTGCTGGTTCATAAAGCCAGGTAACTGTGGGTGGATAGACCAGCAGTCACCTCGGGGGTCAAGGGAGGTTAGCTTACCTGGTTGAAGAGTCAGAAATTGCAGAATACTCTGTCATTGTTGTGAAGCAGGGTGAGCCGCAGTACCATCTGTGGCTGGCCAATTACCAGATTCAATTGCATCCATGTAATCTGTGAGTGCCCTAAGCACCAGGTTACACATACAGTAGGACTCTGTGCTTAATTTGAGCCGGTGGGTTCCGGTGCTCGGCACCGGCACTTAATAGTCAACACCGGTGGTTATAGCAGTTTGTCACATGTATTAAAAAATACCTATACCTGCCACCCAAGCCATTTTTATAGATTTGGGGGCTGGAATAGTCTGAATTGTCACACTTGTAACAGTGTGGTGGTTAGCGGTTGTCACTGGCGGTGCTGGCAGGGGCAATGGGTGGTGCGGGCTGCAATGATCTCCTAACAATGACCCTGGCACTTATTGTTTCACAAACTGAGCACTGAACACACTATTAATGGTGAGGCCAGTAGCGGTAGTGACTATCACTGGCTGGTCAATCAGAGGTCTCACTCGCCAAACACCACAGATGGTGAAGACTCTTCTTGGTAATAAGGCAGATTCTCGATGCTTCCATAGTTATTTCCTTTCATGATTGCCCAGTAACCCTGGGCGTAGTTCGGGAAGTAGCACTTCGCGAAGCTACGCAAAGTGCAGTTCGCACTACGCGAGCTACGCGTTGCACTTCACGAACTGCGTAGTACCTTGTTCGCACTGTGCCAGATGTCGTTTTCAATGATTGCACAGTGCGGACAAGCAACCGGCACTGTGCAATCATTGAAAATGGCATCTTGCACAGTGCGAGCTGTAGTTTTCTGCTGCTCAAGTAGATTTTTACTAGAGCGGAAGCTTTCACAACGCGAACTGGTAGTTTCTCATCGCGAGCGGTCGCGAGCATACGCGACCACTCGCAATGAGAAACCTGACCTCCTCGCGTTGAGAATCTCGCTGGGAGGTTTATTTTCCATGCTCGCGATCGCCAACTTGATGTTGCTGATCGCGAACAAGGAAAAGTCTCGCCGGGATGTCATTTTGCTTGCTCGCGGTCGCCAACTTGACGTTGAGGACCGCGAGCAAGCAAAAAATGACCGCAGCACTACGCAACACTACGCTACGCGTGTTCGCACTGTGCTACGTGCAGTTCGCGTAGTGCGAAGTAGCGCGAACTTCGCAAACTACGCGAGCGTAGCGTAGTGCTTTGCCCAGGCTTACTGTCCAGTCCCTTGGTGGCGGCTGAACAGCCTCACACTTTTGGAAACAGATCAATGTATCATCAATTATCACTTCATTGATTCCAGCTGGAGGAGCTATGACTACACAATAGTAGTCCAGCTACAGTTGATCCTCAGACTAAATGCATACCCAGGAGATGATTCCAGGCTTGGTTCCGAGCAGCCATGGAGTGTCATTACCCTGTCGTGAATGAAGCGCTGTACCACAGCGAGGCTGAGAGAGAGGAATGCATGTCACACATTCAGCCTTTATTACTCAGCTAGAACTGCATGACAATCTTCAGTCCTCCTGGTGATATGGGCACATTGATAGGATGTTAGTTAGACCCAAGATTCGTGGCACTTGTCAGAGCTGCTTTACTGTAGGGTGTGTGTATGCTGCTCCTGCACCACTACATAGCTGCTAACTGCCAAGTCTTTACTGTGATTATGTGTGACATTTTTATGTTTCCATTGTGCTTACATTCAGGACCACTAGAAATATGCTATTCTCCTGTTGCAGCGTTTTCACATATGGATTTGCTGCATTTGCCACATAATGGAGCATATGCTGCATAATTTGCAGATTTTACCCCAAAATAATCTTGTTTCTACCTCAAATGCATGGAAAGTTACCAAAAATGCAGCGACATGTGTTGCCGTGCAGTGGAAGGCCCTTTGCAAACGTTGACTGATCACCTTTCAATTGCCTATTGCTGTATTTGTGTTTTAAACTGTTACTAATGAGGTAGAACTTTTGCCCAGACAGTGTTAACATGCGTAAAGAGACAAAACAATTGAGTAATACTGTAACAAATTGTTCCGCATTACGTCACAAATTTGTCTTTTCTTGCCACATAATTTAATCAACCCTATTTCATCCTCTCCTGTCCCATAGTTGCAGTGGCCCTGAAGTTGTGTGATGGTACAACTTCTTACATTTGACACATTGAGGGACAAGCAGTTAAATTTGCAAATACGAGGTAATACACCTGATAACGTCCCCCCCACTGTGGATGCTACACTTGCTCACTGTCCCTCACTCACTGTGTTACAAACACAGCCGGCACACGTAACATCGGTGTGTTAGGTGGGGGGAGGAACTCAACCCGATAGGGAAAGTAAAATGAAGAGAAAAAAAACACTTACATTGCGCTCTCCGCTTCAGCAATGCGGCGAGCGGAAGGTAAGTGGCTTTATTTATGTTTTTATTTTATTCTCCCTATCCCATCACCTGTCGACTTCCCCCCTGCCCAGCCCTGCCCCTGCCTCTCCCACCGCTGTTACCTGTTCTGGCCGTGCCTGCTGTGTTGTATTCACTAGCACATTTGTGCAAGAATTATATATTGAAGGCAGACGTATTTGATGACCAAGCTGTAGGTTTGAAAAAAAGATATGCAGGTTAAAAATAATTTCCCAATATTACTGTAGACAAAATACCATACGAAAAGGTATGGCTATTAAACCATTCTGTATTTTCCCTATTCCTGATGCACGGATTCCCAAACAAGCTGCTGAGACAGTGCCAGTAGCCCAGAGTGCAACAGTGCGCCTACTGCGCTTCATTTGTGACCTTAGGAACAAAGGCTCCTTATGGAAGATAGATTTCCTCCTGAGGGGAAAGGATTCTTTCTAGGGTTCTATATCTGACAGTTAAACACCTTCCTGGCACCAGGGTCTGACTAGCCTACAGGGCAATCAAGATGTTCCCGATGGGCTGGTCTGAAATGTAAGTGTGTGGGCCGGTTTTGTGGCTGTGAGTGGGCCAATTTTACGTCTGTTATGACGATGTTTACTGTTGATTTTCATGATATTACAAAAACATTGTCTGCAGCAGCCTCAAATCCATGTAGTTGTCCATACCTTGCAAAACACTTATGCAGCAGTCTTTACAAGTTCAAAACTGCCTCGGTTTGCAAATATAGGCCACTTTTATTTCACTAATGTTGGTCTTCTTTCATTTTGGTGCCTGGGTCTATTTTCTGTCCCACGCCACCCTGCCTGGCATTTCTCCCAACTTCCTTGGCTTCGCAAATGACACATTGTTGTAGTAATGTGCACTTGTTCTTCAGTGTGTTTCCCTAGCTCCATGGTGATCGAATGTGTATGTTCGAACTGCCAGGGGCTGTTGGTCAGATCCCTGGAAGCTGTGGAGACGAATGGTCATTAAACTGAAGGTTTCTTACACTTACTTGTTGTAGTGTGGTCACTTCAATTTGGCGACGAGGATGGGATATGAACCCACACTTGCAAAAATCATTTTGCGTGGTGACAAGTTTGTGCCTCCTTGTTGTTTGAGGGATCGCATAGTCAATGCTGGCCACGAGGGTCATCTTGGACAGACTAGCAATAAACGTAGATTTTGTGCATTTTATTAGTGGCTTTCCATGGATCGTCAGATCGATGATGCAGTTAGAGGTTGTGTTATTTGTTGTTCAAGTGACAAAGTGGTCAAAACCGTTACTCCTCCAAAACACGTTGTGGAACTTCCCTCTGGACCTTGGATGAAATTGGCTGTTGATTTTGTTGGACCGTTCAGTGCTTTACCCAACAGATACAAGTTTTCTTTGGTTGTCGCAAACTACTATAGCAAGTGGTGGGAGGTACACTTTATGGTTGATCCCAACACTCAATCCTCTGAACATGTTTCTTGTTTTGTTGTTATGGTTTCTATTTATTTTATTGTATCTTTGTTTCTTTCCTTATATGAAACTCTACTCTTTATGATCTGTGCCCTTTCTCTTTTCTTCGCGCTTCTGTATCTTTCTATCCTTTTCTTGGGTGCTTATTTGTTTATTTTCTCATACAGTTATAGTTTATATCCTCCATTTCTTTTGTGTTGTAAAGAAGGGAGAATGTTGTAGTAATGTGCACTTGTTCTTCAGTGTGTTTCCCTAGGTCCATGGTGATAGAATGTGTATGTTCGAACTGCCAGGGGCTGTTGGTCAGTTCCCTGGAAGCTGTGGAGACGAACAGTCATTAAACTGAAGGTTTCTTCCACTTACCTGTTTTTGTGTGGTCACTTTAATTACACTTCATTCTGGAGAGCTCCGGTACCTTGTTATTGTTCCTCGCTGTAAAGGTTTCATCTAAAGAAAAGTAGAGGCATTTCTACTCCTCCACATATAGAATTCTTGGTCATCTATCATCTGGGCTACACATATTTGGCAGTATTTTACACTCAACATATACTTGTTGAAGACTATTTTTTCTAAGATTGTGAAAGTGAGTAAAGATGTACTCTGAGGCAAAAAGAATCCTTTTCTTCCAAGTTTATTAATAGAAATGCAGGGGCCCACGGAAGTGCGTACTCGTCCTGTGCTTTCCGTCTGCAACTGCCTGAGCAGCAACATTCAGAACTCACAGAGCGATTGAGCAGTCATGAGCCATACATTGAACAACAAGAAGATTACAGAATGCATAACTGTAATGTCAAAACATAACAATTCTATAACACGTGCAAGTTAGCTACTGGCAAAGGAATAAAGGAAAGAGTAATCCTACGTACACATCTTTACATCTTCTTTCCTCTTATAAAACGAAAGTACCTTATACAGTAAGTATTAATAAAGAAAAAAGTTGTTGTACTTCACAGGTACAGCAACATTACGTGACAGTCTGATTACTCTATCCATTTTGTCATGTGACGTGCCTGTATCCATTGTGGCATGTGAAGTGCCTGCAGTGTCTTGAGTTTGACTTACATGAGTTTCTTGTACACCTACTATGCTGGCAAACCAGGGTGTTAGTGTGAATTGATGTTTCTCAATCGAGTCACAAAGCTAAGGGCCCATTCTGCCAAGTAACGATTTGTAATTTTGTCCTGAACAGGATGGCGGATTCTGGTGCTCCTTTTACCTTAATTTCAGATCATCTTTATACACAGCACTGGTCTGCCAAGGTTCAGTTACAAGAAACTTGTCAGGAATCTAGTGAACGTCATTTCTGTTATGAAGAATCAAGGTTGCAATCATAGGGTTATTGTGAAGCCCTCTAGTTGCAATTGCTGGGTAAACGTTTAAGCAGGAATTGACCTTTCAAGATGGCCGCCCTATTTGCCAGTTCCTCTTATGTACAGGTACTGAAGGAGTGGATCTCGCGTGATTCGAGATTTCATCCTTCGGCGCGCGCGCGTTCCACTGCGCACTTCAATTTGAACCTTGACTAGAGAAGAAGCTGTTTTCCTGCGTCACGCTACAGTTTAGTCAAAACTGGTAGCGTTCTTCATAGTGTTTCCACATTTTCTCTCAGAAGGGTAGAGAAGTACTTGAACTAGATATGCCTCACCACAGTTCGTAGTTTTGGGCAGTTTTTGACAAGAACATTGTTTGTGACTAGAGCTGCCCCTTCAGTCGAGAAGCGTTCAGTTTTTCTCTTCATTGATATCCAGAGAAGCTCACCGTTGATTCGCTGCTTCGGTAGGCTTACCGTTGAGCACGAGGTGAGCGAGTGAGAATATCTTCATCGCCCAGAGACAAGTAAGCACAAGACAGTTTAAGACTGCATTGAGAACTGAGAAAGTTACAAGGATTCTATCATACATGCTCAGCCTCCCCCACCCCTCCTTCCATGCGTGCTACCCTATTCTGTCCTTCCACCTTTTTTCCTTCCTAGTTTCCTTTTGCACGTAAAACCCTTTGGAGCTGAGCATATGGATATCTGTTTGCATTCAAGGATTACCTTTGAGATTAGAAATTCCTTTGAGGAGCCAGAGAACAAAGGGGATTTTCGCCAAGAAGTTAATTCAATTGCTGACTATTGCATTTCATACATTTCCATTGGATATTCGCAGTATAGTGAGAAGGTAGGAAGACAGGCCCATAGAGGTATTAGAGTAGAAGGTTAGGAAGGGAGTTTAACTGTTACTTTTCTCTCCCATGTGCACTAGGAAGTAGCTGTCCCTCAATCCCAGATGCAACCTCTATATTATCAGAAGAGAAGCAATTACTCACGCCGAACCTGGTAGGATTAAGGAGAGAGAGAGAGTTCGATCAGGAGAAAGAAGTCAGAAGTAGGTACAAATGTTAGAATTGAAGAGTTGTCTCCCTCTGTGCATTAGGTGCTCCCGTATCATCTAAGAAGAGCGAAGCAGGAGTTCAGGTCCAGCACGAGTGTCTCTTCTCTGTCCACTCCCCTTTCCCCCAGCCTGGAGAAGCTGCTTAACGCAGTGAGCTCCGGAAGGAGGGCATTGGGAAAAAGCAACATTCTGCCTCTGCGAAGATTCCAGTGCACTCTTGACAGATTGAAGTGCCCACAAATTTTCTTCACCCAGGCAGAATGGCTGAGGGTTTTAGTTTAAAGGCTTTAGGAGAAATGTTAGAGGGAATTCAGAGAGAAATGGAGACACTTAGTGAGGACAACAAGAATTTAAGACAGGACATACTAGCTTCCCGTCAAGAGACTATGTCACTCTCAAAAAGGGTTAGTGAAATCACGACAGGAGTTCCTTTGTCCCAGTCCTTGCCTAGTAACATTCAATCTGACCAAGACCAACGCACAGTAGCACAGGTAGTGCATTTAGTTTCCCCACTCATTCCTTTGGCCCCCCCAGAAAGATTTAGTGGAGATCCTCAAAAGGCCCAGCTTTTCCTTACGCAGTGCTCCTTACATTTTATGTGTCGTTCTACTCTCTTTCCTGATGCTCAGTCACAAGTAGCATTTATTTTATCCTACCTGAGTGGGGATGCTGCAAATTCGGCCATGCCTTTAGTTTCACGGAATGATCCTTTTTTGTATGATTTTGAACGTTTTAAGGCTGAATTTCTGAGGATCTTTGATAGACGCAGAATCTCCCAAGCTACGGATAATGAATTGTTAGAGTTGCGTCAGGGATCCAAAGACCTTATAACATATTTGACTCATTTCAATAAACTTTTAGTAGAAACAAATTGGCCAGAGGAAAAAAGATCTGCCCTATTCTATCGGGGTTTACGTGATGACATAAAAGATACATTGGCACAGATTCCGAATCGCCCCACAGAGTTTTCGGAATTAGTGGATCTGGTTCTGGAGATCGATTTCCGAAGTTCAGAGAGGAAAGGAGAAAAGAGGTCAAGAGATTTACGATGGAATTTTCCACGTTTTGATAGAGCAAGATCTGATCAGAGTAAGAGTTCGGGAACTTCCATGGAAGGTGAACCCATGCAGATTGGATCTGTTCGCGGTCCTTTGACCAGAGAAGAGAAAGAACAAAGAAGACAAAAGAAGCTTTGTATGTATTGTGGGGGTGCTGGACATTTTGGGAAGGAGTGTCCTAAGAGACCTAAGACCGTAGCTTCGGGAAACTCCCAAAACCATCTGTAGGCGGAGTCGCTCAGGTGGTGAAACAAGGGAATCAGACTCCTGAGAGCCATCAAATTATGAATACCCTTCAGACTCAAACTCCACATTTGACCTTGCAAATGACTGTAAGGTTCAGAAAGAAAGAAATCACAGGTGTGGTAATCATGATTGATTCTGGTGCTACTGGCAACTTTTGCGATATTAAATATGCCAGAAAGATGGGAATCCAAGCGGTACTCGAAGAACGTAAAGAATCAGTTAGAGCGGTGGATGGTACTAACCTCTCTTCGGGCCCTATTACACACCATACAGAACTGATGGAACTCATCCAGTCTAATGGTCACCAAGAGATGATCCAATTCAATTTAATTGACGCCCTCAATTTCAAATAATCCTAGGTATTCCGTGGCTCTCTTTGCATAACCCCAACATTGATTGGGAAAATCAAACAGTCAACATGGATTCGTCCTTTTGCTCAGAACATTGTTTCCCTCATGCTGAGGAGATCTTGGAACCCTCGTTAGCTACTCTGTTGTCCTTTGGGGGAGAATCCATTGGAGTTATCGATACCTTGGAAATTCCAAAGGAATATGAAGATTACAAGGAAGTTTTCAGTGAACAAGAAGCTGAGAAGTTGCCACCACATCGTTCCTACGACTGTGCCATTGACCTGGAACCAGGAGTCGCCCTGCCTCTCAGTAGGATTTATGCTTTGGCCGAAGCAGAGAATGGCTACCTCAAGGAATATCTTGATAGATATCTCGCCAACGGGTTCATTAGACCGTCGCAGTCGCCGGTCTCTTCTCCGCTGTTCTTCATTCCGAAGAAAGAAGGTTCCTTAAGGACGTGCATAGACTATTGTGCAATTAATCGAGCAACCATTAAGAACCGTTATCCACTACCATTGATCTCTGTTCTTCTTGATCAGATTAAAGATGCTCAGATATTCACCAAACTAGATTTGAGAGGTGCCTATCACCTTATTCGTATGAAGGAGGGGCATGAATGGAAAACCGCCTTCAGAACCAAATATGGATTGTTTGAATATCAAGTTATGCCCTTTGGCCTCTGCAATGCCCCAGCGGCCTTCCAACATTTTATCAATGACATCATGGGAGATTTGTTGGATAAGATTGCTGTTATCTATTTGGATGACATTTTAATCTTCTCAAAGGATCCTAAAGAACATTCAGGTCATGTTAAGGCTGTACTAGAGAGGTTACGTCAACATCAACTGTATGTAAAATTAGAAAAATGTGCTTTCAGTGTACAGTCAGTGGAATTTCTGGGATTCCTTGTGTCTCCTGGCGGAATCACAATGGACGCCAAGAAGGTTCAAGCTGTAATAGAATGGCCTCCACCCAAGAATGTAAGAGAAATTCAGAGTTTCTTAGGTTTTGCCAATTTCTATCGCAGGTTTATTCAAGGATTTTCGCAAAAGATTGTACCGATTACTCGATTGCTTAAGAAGGGTGTAAAGTTCCAGTGGTCAACTGAGGCGGAACAAGCTTTTGAGTACCTCAAGAAGAGTTTCACTTGAGCCCCAATCTTGCTTCATGCAGATCCAACCGAGCCATTGTATGTGGAAGCAGACGCTTCAGATCAAGCTATTGGGGGAGTCTTGTCCCAGCGGCACAAAACTACTGGGCAATTTCATCCTGTGGCGTATCACTCAAGAAAACTAAGTCCAGCTGAGATCAATTACACAATTGCTGAGAAGGAGTTATTGGCAGTCAAAGATGCTTTCGTCAAATGGAGACACTATTTGCTTGGAGCTCGACATACGGTTACAGTGTTCACCGATCACAAGAATTTGCAATTCCTCAAATTCGCAAGAACTTTAACTCCTCGCCAATTGCGATGGTCCCTTTATTTTGCAGATTTTGATTTTGTAATTACTTACCGCCCAGGAAACAAAAAGGGCAAGGCGGATGCCTTATCTCGAATTCAGACGGAAGCCACAGAACACCCGATAGATCCACAGCCAATCATTCCAGAATCAAAGATTGTATGTACTCTCTCCTTGACCGACTACAAAGAAGAAATCGGGAAACACATGTCTTCCTCTGAAATGACAGAATGGGCAAGTCAGGAAGTAGGAAGAGAGATTGTGAACTCTTTACCATACCATAATGGAACACTCTATGTGCCCACTGCGGAAATTCAAGAACATGTGATGAAAGATTGTCATGATCACCCTTTGGCTGGCCATAAGGGTACCCTGAAAACTACAGATCTAATTTAACGTTACTTCTGGTGGCCCAACATGAAATCCCAAATTAAACAATATGTAGATTCTTGTGAGCTATGTGCCCGAGGGAAATCCACTAGACAGGCTCCCCAGGGGTTTCTGCAACCTTTACCCATCCCAAAACACCCTTGGCATACTGTCACGTTAGACCTCATTGTGGACCTACCATTGAGTAGAGGTTACAACACAGTACTGGTAGTGGTAGACACTTACACTAAGATGAGTCACTTTATCCCAGTAAAAGGGGTTCCTTCAGCTCCAGAGTTAGCTAAGCATTTTAGCGAACATATAGTAAAGATACATGGGATTCCCAAGATTCTAATTTCAGACAGAGGTCCCCAATTTGTGTCCCACTTCTGGAAGGCTTTTATGAAAGGTTTAGGAGTGGAGGTCAGGCATTCCACTAGTTACCACCCTGAGACAGATGGTCAGACCGAGAGGATGAATCAAGAGTTAGAACAGTACCTTTGGCTGTTCCTTCTGGATCAGGGAGGTGAGTGGTCCGACCTGCTGTGGGTGGCTGAATTTGCACAAAACAATGCAAAGAATGTCTCCACAGGCTTTTCCCCATTCTTTTTGAATTTTGGGAGACATCCAAATCCTTTTACCACCCAAGGGGATTTTGGGGTGCCCGCAGTTAAGGATCTATTCACAGAGTTATCCTTAGCTCATAGGTCAGCGGAATCCAACCTATTTAAAGCAAAACAGAGCTATAAGAAGCAAGCAGACAAGCATAGAAAGAGAGCAAGAAAGTATCAAGTGGGAGATTCAGTTTGGTTGTCCTCGCGCCACCTCAGATTGAAAGGCAATTGTAAATTTCAGCCTCGTTTTGTGGGTCCATTTCCTATAGAACAGGTCTTAGGTCCAGTGACTGTTAAATTGAAACTACCTGCTCATTTGAGAACTCATCCCGTCTTTCATGTTTCCCTTTTAAAGACTGCGGCTCCAAATCTCAGGTTAGGAAAACCACCTCCCCCTTTGAAAGTTGAAGAACATTTGGAGTACGAAGTTAAAGGGATCTTAGATTCTAAAAATATTAGAGGAAGATTATTTTATCTAATTGACTGGAAGGGGTACGGTCCTGAAGAGAGATCCTGGGAACCAGCTGAAGAGGTTCATGCTCCCTTACATATAAAACGTTTTCATTTGCAACACCCCTTCAAACCAAGACCGATCAATCGGTCTTTGAGAGGGGGTACTGTCAGGAATCTAGTGAACGTCATTTCTGTTATGAAGAATCAAGGTTGCAATCATAGGGTTATTGTGAAGCCCTCTAGTTGCAATTGCTGGGTAAACGTTTAAGCAGGAATTGACCTTTCAAGATGGCCGCCCTATTTGCCAGTTCCTCTCATGTACAGGTACTGAAGGAGTGGATCTCGCGTGATTCGAGATTTCATCCTCGGCGCGCGCGTGTTCCACTGCGCACTTCAATTTGAACCTTGACTAGAGAAGAAGCTGTTTTCCTGCGTCACGCTACAGTTTAGTCAAAACTGGTAGCGTTCTTCATAGTGTTTCCACATTTTCTCTCAGAAGGGTAGAGAAGTACTTGAACTAGAAATGCCTCACCACAGTTCGTAGTTTTGGGCAGTTTTTGACAAGAACATTGTTTGTGACTAGAGCTGCCCCTTCAGTCGAGAAGCGTTCAGTTTTTCTCTTCATTGATATCCAGAGAAGCTCACCGTTGATTCGCTGCTTTGGTAGGCTTACCGTTGAGCAGGAGGTGAGCGAGTGAGAATATCTTCATTGCCCAGAGACAAGTAAGCACAAGACAGTTTAAGACTGCATCGAGAACTGAGGAAGTTACAAGGATTCTATCATACATGCTCAGCCTTACCCACCCCTCCTTCCATGCGTGCTACCCTATTCTGTCCTTCCACCTTTTTTCCTTCCTAGTTTCCTTTTGCGCGTAAAACCCTTTGGAGCTGAGCATATGGATATCTGTTTGCATTCAAGGATTACCTTTGAGATTAGAAATTCCTTTGAGGAGCCAGAGAACAAAGGGGATTTTCGCCAAGAAGTTAATCCAATTGCTGACTATTGCATTTCATACATTTCCATTGGATATTCGCAGTATAGTGAGAAGGTAGGAAGACAGGCCCATAGAGGTATTAGAGTAGAAGGTTAGGAAGGGAGTTTAACTGTTACTTTTCTCTCCCATGTGCACTAGGAAGTAGCTGTCCCTCAATCCCAGCTGCAACCTCTATATTATCAGAAGAGAAGCAATTACTCACGCCGAACCTGGTAGGATTAAGGAGAGAGAGAGAGTTCGATCAGGAGGAAGAAGTCAGAAGTAGGTACAAATGTTAGAATTGAAGAGTTGTCTCCCTCTGTTTATTAGGTGCTCCCGTATCATCTAAGAAGAGCGAAGCAGGAGTTCAGGTCCAGCACGAGTGTCTCTTCTCTGTCCACTCCCCTTTCCCCCGGCCTGGAGAAGCTGCTTAACGCAGTGAGCTCCGGGAGGAGGGCATTGGGAAAAAGCAACATTCTGCCTCTGCGAAGATTCCAGTGCACTCTTGACAAAACTGATATTTTACATAAAGCTTATGGAGATATTGAAATTGATATGTAAGGCTATTTTATAAAGAATGCGTCATGTTTAGGTAGACACGTCTAAACTAAGGTATACGCTGCCGTAAAAAAAATAGAATATTGCGGGTTGGCAGGATTTAGCGCAAATGGGTTTAGAACTTGGTCCTGGTTCTGAGAATCCTGTACAACTAAATGAATCACAGGTTGCCCCTGTAACAAACATGTGTGATGATGGTGATGACTTACAAAAGTGTTTAGGATGTTTTCCTGGAGTATTTGAATCTAAGATTGGTAGGATCCCCAGGTTTGAACATGTGATAAAGCATGATGCTGCATCTCCCGAATAACACGAGTCCAGTAAAATTGATTAAGCAGAATTCTTTATTTCCAGTCTCTGCGCAGCAGGCACAACAAACACGAACGGTCTCTAAGCAGAACTGGCAGCAAGGAGAATGCTCACTACATAATACAATTCTATAGTTCTAGATTACTAGTACAATTCTAACATTGACTTACAACTTACCCGTGAAGCACAATAGTACACAATCCCCCCTAAAAAGGAAAACAACAAAAAAAACTACAAAAAAAACCTTAACTACAGTCAAACATTTCTAGACATTTAGGTCTCTTAACAATCCTCCCGCTAGAAGTTTTAATAACATTCTTATCACTGGAGGGTACAACAGAGCTTGGAGTATATTGTAAGTTTTCATCTAACACAGGATTGAGAGAGGAAAAGGTGTTTTGAGTATCAGCAAGTTCAGGAACAATAGTACCACTGTCATTAGTAAGACTTGAATTTCCAACTTCTGGAGTGATATCTAAAGTATCCAATGACCAAAAAGTTTTGCTCTTACCCACAACATTCTCCATTTTACTACCATTGCTGGATGTAACTGGTGCCAGGCGGCGAAAGTGCCAAACTTCACCATTTTGTAGCAAGGCAGCTTGGGTTCACTAAATTTGCTTTCTCCCTTGGGAACTTTCTTAGCATTTTTCACACGGATCCATTGACCTTCACACAAATTTACTTGCTTAGTGCCATGCTTTTGGTCATAATAAGTTTTGTTTTTCATTTGAGATTCTTTGATGCACTCTCTCACTTCAGGTATGTCACACTGAATTATTTCATTTCCATTCAACCAGCCAGGATTAATTTTGAAATGAGGAATCCTGCCCCTCATTAAGGAAAAAGGGCTTTTGCCAACAGTACCATGGATACTACTTCTATAGGCCCAAAGCAACTTCTTCAACTCCTCATCCCAAAATAAATGTATTTTATTGGCAAGTTGAAGAACTCCTTTAATACTGCAGTTGGCTCTCTCAACGATACCATTTCCGCTGGGATGATATAGTGCAGTGAACTTTTGTTGAATGCTAGAAGCAGCTAAATAATTCTTCATTTCGGAGGATTTGAATTGTACACCATGATCAGACAAAATAAACCTGGGAAACCCCTCCCTCAAGGAAATGTCATCTAAGAATGTGATTATAGTTTTGGTGTTGATTACATTTACTACACATACTTCTAACTACCTAGAAAAAGTGTCTACAAGAACTGAAATGTACTTTTGTGAATCATGTTGCCATAAGACAGGTCCCATGAAGTCTATAGCAACTAGTTCCCATGGAAATCTTGGGCAATTAGGAGAAGCTAAGGGTGGATTGAACGTTTTGAGGGTTTTATCAGAAACTTCACACTTGATGCATGATCTCACACACCTCTCCACATCAATGTCTATTCTAGGCCACCAATAAAGTTTTTTCAAGCGAAGTTTGGTGCATGTAATATCTGAATGTCCTTCGTGACGTTCGATACCATTTCCGCTGGGATGATATAGATGCATGATCTCACACACCTCTCCACATCAATGTCTATTCTAGGCCACCAATAAAGTTTTTTCAAGCGAAGTTTGGTGCATGTAATATCTGAATGTCCTTCGTGACGTTCGATACCATTTCCGCTGGGATGATATAGTGCAGTGAACTTCACACTTAATGCATGATCTCACACACCTCTCCACATCAATGTCTATTCTAAGCCACCAATAAAGTTTTTTCAAGCAAAGTTTGGTGCATGTAGTATCTGAATGTCATTCGTGACATAGATCAAGTATTCTGCTTCTTAAACTCTTTGAAGGAATTACCTTGACACCTCGTAGAACTAATGAATCACAAAGACTGAGTTCATCACAAACCTTCCAGAAACCTCTAAGTTCATCATTGACGAACTTCTTGTCCATACCACTCCAACCTTTCACAATTAATTGTTTAAGTACAAGTAAGATTTGATCAGAGTTTTCTGCTTCGAGCCATTCTTCCTTACTGAAACTACTCTGAGTTTTGTCAAATGAAATAGAGGCAACTGAAAAATCATTCCAAGAACTCTTATCCACTTCAGTTAATGGTAGGGACATACGGCTTAAAAAATTATTGACGAACTTCTTGTCCATACCACTCCAACCTTTCACAATTACTTGTTTAAGTACAAGTAAGATTTGATCAGAGTTTACGGCTTCGAGCCATTCTTCCTTACTGAAACGACTCTGAGTTTTGTCAAATGAAATAGAGGCAACTGAAAAATCATTCCAAGAACTCTTATCCACTTCAGTTAATGGTAGGGACATACGGCTTAAAAAATCAGCAGTAAAATGTTTGACACCAGGTACATATTGCATATCATACATGAAATCCTGTAGTCTCATGGAGAGTCTAGCAATTCTAGCTGTGGCATTGATCAAACCCTCTGTAGTTAGTAGTTTAGTAAGGGGCTTGTGATCACAATGTAAGACAAATTTTCTGCCCCATAGAAACTCCCTGAAATGCTCTAGGGCCCAAACACACGCTAAGGTCTCACGTTCAATTACAAAGTAACGCTCCTCAGTGGGGGTGAGGTAACGTGATGCAAAGGCGATAATAACTTCCTTATTATTGTCATCTAATTGGGTTAGAACACTACGTAAACCCTTGCTGCTAGCATCAGTAGTGGCGATAGTATTTGCAAAATGGTCGAAAACCTTGAAGATTAGGTGCCTTAGCAATTGCTTTCTTCATCTCTTCAAACGTTTGTTGACAAGAAGCACACCAAGTGAATTGCACTTTGTTTTTAAGTAGGGACCTCATGACATGAGTCTTTTCATAAAACTATTATACACACTTAGAATAAAATTCTGCAAGCCCTAAGAAAGATCTGAGGTCTTCCTTGGACTTGGGTGCAGAAGCCTCAATAATGGCATTCACCAAACAGGTTTTAGGTCTGATGCCTAAAGAACTGACTTTGTGTCCCAGGTAAGTAACCTTCTTTTCTGCAAATCTGCATTTAAGAGAGTTCTACTGTTCCCACCTTGTCCTGTAGTATACTCATCACTTTTCTTAAACGTTCATCGTGAATTTTCTTGTAAGCTCCCATAACCAGGATATCATCCTGGAAAAACACTACTCCCTGCATATCACCAAACAACTCATACATGAGTCTTTGAAATACCGCAGCTGTGGATGCCTCCCCAAATGGCATGCGGCGAAATTGAAAACAACAAAAGGGGGTGCAGAAAGCGGTAAAATGTTTGCTCATAGGATGCAGAGAGATTTGGTGTTATGCACAGGAGAGATCAATGTTTGAAAACCATTTGGCACCGTTAGTTAATGAAAGCATCTCGTCAATCCTAGGAAGAGGAAACTGATCAATTATAATATTATCATTCAAATATCTTAAATCAATACACATTTGAATTTTCCTATTGGCACATCAGGCAATCACGATGGGAGAAATCCAGTCAGAAGCCTCTACTGGTTCAATTATATCAGCATCCTGTAATTTTTTGAGTTCCTTTTTTACTTCATCTTGCACGATTATGGGGATGTGGCATACCTTGTGAATTTTGGAAACAGCATTAGGTTTGACCAGGATCTTGAGTGGGAAACCATCAAGTTTGCCAATGCCATCACCAAAAACTTTAGAAAATTCATCAAAAACCCACTTTGTTGTATTCTCAGCATCACACATAACTAAAACTTGTTCAGGGCTGTTAGGATCTAAGTTAATATTAAGTGAAAGTTGATCCTTCCACCCTAGAACAGAAGGTCCATCAATAGCTACATGTAGTTTGCACAACGCTCTTCTACCTTTAAATTAAACATGAGAGGTCTATAACCCAGCATTTATATTTTTTGTCCAGTGAAGCTTTCTGGATTTACATCAGTAGGCTGCAAGTAAGAACCAATAGTGTTAGCAAATTTGTCATTCCAGATGGATGGAGCGATGATGGTGAACGGAGATCCCGAATCAGTTGCAACCTGAAGAGTTATACCACCAAAGGAAATCATGCATAAAGGTTTGTTATTATCACCACCTGTAATGTTTCATTGTACTAGCGGAAATAATGTCAGAGTTCTCAGGAGATTCATCATCATTATTATCTGATAAGTCTGAACCATTATCTGTAATACAGGTGACATGCGACTTTTTGAAACGTTTCTTCCTGCGAACTATAGAGAAATTACCTATAATTCCACATTCAAGACATTTAGCTGATTTGGTGGGACATCTGTCAAATCTTGCAGTATGTGATGTGCTTCCACATCTATAACACACGAAACCTGATTGGGTGACGTTCTCCTCCTTCCTCAGGTTTGTATTTTGATATGACCTATGTTGTTTGTATATAGGAGTCTTTCCTCTTTTATTGTCACTGATCGTGTTAACAGATATAGGCTCATTGGAAAAGGTTACAGCTTTCGCACATCTTTCCGAAATTTCAGCTTTTTAAACCAATGTAATGATATCCTTGAGACTCGCTTCACCCTCAATCCACCGTCTGTCCTGGATACTTTTGTTTTTGGTGCACATAACCACTTGATCCCTGATCATGTCATCGTGTAAGGTGCCAAATTTGCATTTAATAGCTAAATTTCTTAATGCGGACACGCAATCTTCAATTGATTAATTGGTGTCTTGTTTACGTTTCTAGAATGTGCGTCTGGATACAGCTACACATACAGCTGGTGAATAATGATCATCAAGGTCAGCTATTGTGCATTTGAAAATATCTAAATCACCACTTCTTTCTATTTTCTGCATTTGATTGTATACTCTGAGACCTTCAGGTCCTAAACAGTGCATTACAATTATTTTTTTTCTCTCTGGAGACATGACCCTACCATTGTCTTCAAGAGTGGCAATGTAATTAACAAAGTATTCCTTCCACTCCAGCCATTTTACATTAGGTTCCCCATGGATGGTTAAGAATTCTTTGGGGGTATTGAGGGTAATGCTGACACTCAAGGTGTTGGCTGCTACAGATGTTGTGCTGGAATTTCCTTCCATTTAATATTAACAACTGTGCCTCACTAAATAATGAATAATGAAATATATAAGTAAAAAAAAAAACTTCTTACTGCGATGTGTAAGCACTATGCAAACTGCTAGAACCAACCGCTGAAGTTTCTTCAGGAAGCGGTTGAAATCGCCAGAATTGTTGGAGCAGGTAAACAGTACTATCTTTGAAGTAAGCACTCGGAATTGCTGAAGAGAAAGTAAAAAAAATCAAAGATGGCCGCTGGGGTCACGCAGCGTTACCTCGTACGTTTGAGCGCTATGACGCTGAGATGCTGTGGCGTTTAATAAGCCAGGAAGGCAATCGGTGGAATGCAGAAGGAAGTCCGTGGAACACTCGTCCTCGCGTTCATGAAAACTGCGCATGGAAGGACAGTTGAAGACAATTTAAAAGTATGTAAAGTACAGCGTTGTAGAGTTGCAGAACAAACAACACAAATACATAATCTCAACTCATGAACTGGCAGAGTCCTTCGGTAGAGTTCTTCTTCTGGTTGTTGTGTGTGAATTTTAAATAAACACACTTTGTAGAAAATGTGGAATTCGCGGTGAGGTAAGATCGGACACCGGGAATTTTCTTCTAAGTAGTTGTCAGGGGCTGGACGATCAGTCGTCGCCAAAATGATGTTGTATCTCCCGAATAACACCAGTCCAGTAAAATTGATTAAGCAGGATTCTTTATTTCCAGCACCTGCGCAGCAGGCACAACCAACACGAAAGGTCTCCAAGCAGAACTGACAGCAAGGAGAATGCTCACTACATAATACAATTCTATAGTTCTAGATTAGTCGTACAATTCTAACATTGACTTACAACTTACCCATGCAGCACAATACTTCACTCAAACAGAACACTATTCCTATTGCTCCTAAGGTCAGGCCAATTCCTCTAAGTGTAAGGGACGATCTCAAGTACTTGTTAGACAAGTTAGTCCTGGAAGGTGTGATTTCAACCACAGATTCCTCTTGGGTTAGTCCCATTGTAGTGGCTTGCAAAAAGAGAGTGAAAATATTCGTTTATGTGCTGACTTACACACCCTCAACAAGATTACAGCATGCATAACTGATTGTGTCTATGTCTATGCTAGTACTACTACTGGCATACATCCTACGCATAGACAGAGCTAGATACAGAGGACAGGCATTCTCCTGCATAACTCTTGAAATGTGGAACAACCACATAAGAGCATTCTCCTCTCTTCTTCTTTTTTATAAATTTGTTATATTTGGAGATAGTTCATAAATCCATAGTACAAATGACATTACAAGAAAGTAATACATTAGTAATACATTAGTACCAAAGGCACCAAAAGAACTGATGATTAACACCATACACAGCAAAAGCCACAACAGTTATAAAGTGCAATAATTCACATCAATAATTGTATAATCTGATTTAACAATATTCTTAGAGTATATTTGTTCCGATAGCATAGCAACCCCAAGCGACTTTTAATCTGAGTTCTACCATAAAGCCTTGAAGTTCTTATAGGAGACTGCTCTTAAAGAATACTTTCTTTCGTGCTCCTTAATCCTACTTAATTTACTTAATAGCTGTGTAAAAGTTGGAATATCGACCGATTTTGGCCTTTGTAGAATCAGAGACCGAGCAGCTAGGACCAAGATAAATATCTCTTTTTTTGTAGAATAGTTGTTATTAAATTAGTAGGATATCCTAAAACTATTGTCTGGGTATCCAGTATCTGTGGAACTTTCAGTGTGTCATTGCAGTATCTGTTAATACTTTTCCAAAATCCATCTAATTTCGGGCATCCACACATGGTATGGATCCAGTTCCCCCTCCCTCTAGATTACATCTAAAGCAGTTTGATGAGATCAGGGGATTAATTTTCTGCAAGAAGTCTGGAGTGTGGGACAGCAGCCATTTAGATTGAAATTGCATCCGCTTGAAGGTAACCGCTTTCAACAAGGAGCTATTAAATTTATTAGTCTGATTCCAATCTCTACTTGAAATGTATAGCCCTTCTTGATTTTCCCATTTTCTCTGTGCTTTCTGGTATAGTTTAGCTACCCCTCGGGTCCGGAACAGTGAGACCCAGCCACTTATTAAAATACAATGTGTAGGGTTTACTCGGTGCCCTACGAGACCACTAGCGTCGCTGATATATGTGGGATTAAGTTCCTACAAAAAGCCTTTAACCCTGATGATGACCATTGCATAATAATTTTACTATGTTTAAGTAATTGTTCTATTTCAAACCAGGTTTTCCAATCTCCCATAAAAAAATCTCCTATTTTACTAAAACCCTGACTTCTCCAGTTCGCCATAATTGCTGGGTCTAGTAATAAATCTTGGCCTACATAGATGTCGGGGAGAAAGGTTTCTCCATTTAAAGTGGGGATTGAGTAATGCCGAAACAGCAGTTTTTTCCGTTTGATGCTCAATTGAAGGGTTTTATATCCTACTTTTTTGGGGAGTTTTATTAAATGCATAAAATATCAGATTAGATATTCCTTATAAATCAAATCTAATATTTTTTTATTGTACCTATTGATGTTTAAAACCTTTGTTGTTCTGTATATAGTGTGTGCAAAATTAGCATAGTAATACTCTTTCAAATCAGGGAGAGCTAGTGCCCCTCCTGACACTGGTCTAAAGAGCGTGTCCATTGAAAGCCTTGACACCTTTTTACCCATATGAATGTAGAAAAGAAGCCTTGGACTTCCTTAAAAAAAATAATTTGGACCACATTAGGGATGGCTAAAAAAGAAAAGTGTATAGTGGTAGAATCATCATGTGGATTATAGCTACTCGGCCCATTATTGATATAGGAAGTTCTTTCCATTTTTACAATGTATTCTTTATTTTATTAATGAAGGGGATATAATTTAAGGTGTCAAGATCGTTAATGTTTTCTGTTACATATATCCCAAAATACCTCTTGGGCCTTGTATTAGCTAATAAAATGAAATCTGTCAATAATGATTCAGATGTGCAATAGCAAAGCAGAATCTCCTTCTTGGATGTATTGATTTTCTAGCCCCCGATGGATTGAAATTCCTGAAAGAAGTAAAACATTTGCAATTGTACTTCCCTTTCAGGTTTTAAAAAAAGGGCAATATTGTCGGCATATAATTTAATGTTAGTCATGCCAGGCATCGAGGATGTTGTGCTACCTAATGAACAAATGGCTATAGCTAAATGTTCTTTCAAACAGGCAAAGAGCAGAGGGGAGAGTGGGAAGCCTTGTCTTGTCACCCTGACTACTCTGCAAGCGCCCACCCTCTTGGCATTTACTATTATTTGAGCCGTAGTTCCCTCCTAAAAATTTTTTATGACTGCGATCAGCTCGGGGGAAATCCAAATTTAGCAAGTGAGTAGTATAGGCTTTCCCAACACACAAGGTCAAAAGCTTTCTCTGAGTCTAATAGCATGATATGGGATGGGATTTTATTTTGTTTAAAATAATCCAGTGCTTCAATTAAAAAAGTAGTGTTAAAAGATAATTGTCTCCCTGCGACAAAGCCACATTGATATTTATGGATTATGGACCCTGTACAGTTGCTAAATCTATTAGCCAATAATTTGGCTATAGTCTTGTAATCTGAATTCAGCAAACTGATGGGTTTGTAAGAATTTATATCCTCCTTATCTTTACCTTTTTTTAAAAAGCTAACAACAACAAATGTACAAAAAGAAGATGCTATTCTCCCACCATGTAAAATATGATTAGTCAATAACACAAGTTCCTTATTCAGGCTTGCGGTAAACTTTTTAAAGAACTCAATCGGGATACCATCTTCCCACACATGCTTTTCCATTAGCCATTGAATATACCACGGTTTCCATTTCTTGTATTGAGACATCAGCCGTTAAGTTTGTACATTGGTCTGTGGTTAATTTTGGGATTCGTAATCCACAACAAAAAAAATCAAATTTCCTACTATTCACCTCTTGTCCAACGGAATAAATGGACTCGTAATGCCTGACAAACTCGCTTTCTATTATATTTTCGCCTGTAAGGCGACTCTTAGTGAGCCTATTGCTTAGTGCATGTACTCTATTCTGAGCTTGCTTGTCTTTAATTTGCCAGGCTACGAATCTGCCTGTAAACTTGCTCTCTTCATACACTTTCTGGAGATAGGCGGAATTAGCAGTGTAAACTTTGGTCTAGTAATAATCTTGCATCTCCTGGCGCACCTGCTCTAGTGCCAGTTTATTTCTGCTGTTTTTATCCCTTAGATATTTCTCATTTGTGTACTTAACCTTGGCTTCAAAGTGGTTTCTTTCTATGATCTGCACATTCTAGTGGCAATCTGTTTAGATGATATAACCCCGTGGATTGTGGCTTTAAAAGCATCCCAGACATTCTACGGTGAGGCCGTACCGCTGTTGATCTGAAAGAAACCCTCTATCCCCCCATGGATTTACTTACACCAGTCTTCGTCCTCCAGCAGAACTCTATTAAATGTCCATTTTGAGGTATTTGTATTCCTGCCAATTCCAGCTAATTCCAATTTTAATAATGCGTGATCTGAAAAACTATTTTGTATATACGTACAATTAGCCTGAGATAGTTCTCTAGAGATTTAGAAATAGTCAAGCCTAGCGGCCAGGTTATGTTTTGCGGAATAGCATGAATACTCTTTTTTCTCTGTATATCTTAAATGCCAGCAATCTACTAAATAAAAATTTGTCATGCATTCCTGTAATGAAGCTCCTACCTATGTTTTGTGTTATTTACCCAACCCTGGAGATGAATCTAGCCCTGGATTCTGTAAATAATTCAAATCCCCGCCTAGAATAATTGATCTAGGAATTAAAAATAATGCTTGATAAAGATCCATCAGAGGAGTGGAATTATCCTCTATTGGGGCGTAAACCGTCGCTATAGTCATCTTTGTGTTGTTGATTATACCATTAACTAGTCCCCACCTGCCGTCTTTGTCTATCTGAGAGTATGTAATCTGAAAGGGGAAGAATTTACTGAAAAATATTGCTGCCCCTCTTTGAGCTATGCCTATTGATGAGAAATGGCTACGGCCCGCCCACTGCTGGAACTTATATTGAATGGGAGTTTTCTATTAGCTACATAGTGGGTTTCCTGCAAGAGGACAATATCTGGGGAGTTGCCTTTTAGCCATTCTTCCACAGCCTGTGCTTTAATTTTATTATTTAGGCTGTTGGCATTAAAAGAGAGAATTCTAACACAATCTCTAGCTGCCTGTTGGTTAAATGCCATTACTGGTAATTAATAGTATTCAGCCTTAAATATTCCCTTGGTCCTTTCGACAAATTAATCCCCACTAGGTCGTATACATATAAAGTGATAATGCAAGTAAAGTGCTTAGCAGTGTTCAACAATAGTGTAATTTACCGAGAAAAGTTTTTGCACAAAACTGAGTTAAAAACATGATTAATAAACAGTTGACGGATAAAGTGACAATGCAATTAGAAAGATTAATTAGTGTATACAACTTTGTGGTTCCCTGAAGGCAGACTGACCCTTGGCACTTAAATAGCTTTATCTGGTGCCAAAATGAAGTAAGACTAGGCAAGGTGCTTCATCTATAAATCATATACATATAAAGTGACAGTGCCAATAAAGTGCTTAGCATGAATAAACAAAATATACTTCTCCTAGAGGACATTATGTACCACAGGGCTGAAAACATGATTTGTAAACAATTGACAATTAAAGTGACAGCGCAGTTAAAGTGCTTGATTGAAAACAGACCTATAATTTCCTGAAGACATACTGCCCCTTGATCCTCTAAAAATTCTATCGAGTATCTTATAGCTTTTCAAAACATTTCTTGGCATTGGCAATCGCCTGCAAGGTGGCTAGCATATATTGCACTACTGGAAGATTTATCCAGAATAAAAGTGCCCGTGCATCAAAAGTCCAAGTAAAATGACCATGAAGTGCAAATAGCACCTAAAGTGCATAAAAATAATTACAATACTACCTAGATCTCTTGCTTGATTGTTATAAATGTCCTTCCCTGCCATCTTATGGATATCTCCAGATTTAATACAACTATATCCTTTTTTTCGCCTATACTTCCCCTGTGCACCCCCCATTGTTTGTGTGTTCCCCTCACTGTGTGTGTGGAAGAGTATCCCACGTCTCCTCCCATCCCCCCTTGTATTTGTTGGGTGCTATGTAAATGCACCCCTTTCCTTGTGTGCTTCCGCTGCCGGAGCCTGTGCTGCCTCCGGATCCCTGGCAGCCCTGGTCCGGCTACTGTAAGTGCTGTACGAACATCACAGTCTTTGAAGGCCCTATAATTCTTAATATATCCAACCTATAGTGATTGTGGCTCACTCCTTTCTGGCAGCCCTAGCCTAGGCTTGAAATTTGCTGTAATAGTTCTTGTGCTTTAACAACGTTGACTAATATGTACAATTTTCCTTTTGCCAGATCTTTCAGTTTTGATTGTTGGACAATAGATGCCTGCGCACCCTTTGATTCAAACATGTTAATCATCCTTACGAATTTCCATCGCCTCTTTTCTGCCACAGCTGACATGTCAGAGAAGGTTCTAAAATTTGGTGCTTCTTGTGTAGATAATCTTCTTCTCTCAATGGCTTTGGAGAGGATCTTCTCCTTTATTCGGAAGTTGGCAGAGTTCAATAAGATAGTGTGGGGACATTTTGCAATTGGGGAGCACTGGAAAGGGATTCTGTGGACTCTAGTGATGGTTAGGTCCCCCTCAAGTTCAGGAATTGCTTTCTTCTATAAAGTCTCGGCCCACTCACACACCTGGGGCCCTTCAACAGCCTCTGGGACACCTACTAATCATAAATTGGATCTTCTGTTGAAATTTTCCATATCCTGCAATTTGGATTGAAGAGCCTCTGTATTGTGTTTGAATTGAGAAAATTCCCGATCATAGGTTGTTATTCTATCTTCAAGATTGGATACACGCTCTTCAACCTCATTCTGCCGTTCTGGTATTTTCCTCCAAGATTCTTCTATTTGGGAAGGCCTAGCATGTAATGCAGCAATTTCTACCGCCTGTGAAACCTGAAGTTCTTTGATCTCTGAAAGGATCACTTCAAACATATTTTGAATTGCGGGATCTGTTTCTTTCGCAGCCTCCAAATTTTGGAGAGCCGTGCCGTTACTGATTGAGATTGTATTTGCTGGTAAATGGTGAGCTGTGGACCCTTCAGTATCGTCCAATTGTAATGTAAGGGGTAGAAGAGGTACAGGAGCCTGTGGTGTAGTAGCTTGTATTAGTGGTGAGATCAAGGTCTGACTGGAGGAAATTGTGGCTGTTGTTGCGCAGTGAGACTTGGAAAACAGCGGGAACTGCTTACAGCAGGTGGGAGTGGGAAAGGATTCTATCGTCTATCGCGGGCGTTTTCTGAGGGGGGGGCGATACTGGCGATCACTTCTTCTGTTCTCGATTCGGAGGAGCCCTGCCCTTGTAGTTGAATGGTTTCCGGCGTTATCTGGTGATTTCCACTAGGCCTAGTCTCGGACATGGCAGCCTGGGTCCCTGAAGACTGTATTTTCTCCTGGGCAATCAGGTGCTGGACTCTCAAGTCCATTCTTTGTTGTGCGTTCCACAGTCCACAAGAGCTGCCCTCTGTCTTCTTTGTGCCTAGTTTACCATGTAGCTTTCTTTGTATCACTATCGGCTGGTTGCCAGTTTGGGTGCGAGGTATGGGGCTTGTGGTTGGGTTCTTTTTTTTGATCATGCACATGCTTCTGAGCCCCCTCCTTGCTGCTTCCTTTTGTCGGCCATCCTCTCATTCACCTCTTCCTGGGCCCGCTTCATGCCTTTTCCTGTTTTTTTTTTCCTTTTAACGTGCAAACCATGTATATCGTTGCCACCTTTTAATTCTGTCTGCTGGTTCTATTTTTTTTCCTCACTGCATACAACGCATCAGCCCCGGACTCTGCTGCTGCTGTTTAACACTTCTAATCCGTGGGTGCCACTCTGTCTATGCTGCCACGAAGCAGGCCCTCAGCAGGAGATGGAATCAGGAACCCACGCCTTCACAGCTTTCCTCCACCTCACCTCTCCGAGGCACCACCGCCAAGCCTCATCTCCGTCGTGGCCTGCTCAAATCTATCACCACGCGGCTAACGTTATCTCAGACAGTGGCAAATGAGTGAAGTTTCAAGGAGAACCAAACCAACTCTCAATCCATTCCACTGCCTTTTATTGCCGGTTTACGTGCCCTCCACTCGGCGAAACTTTTTTCATCCTGAGCTCCGTGGATCTCTGCAGCTCTGGGCTTCACCCTTCGACTTTCTCCATGCAGTTTACTTCTGGGGCTGGGCATCGCCAGGGAGAAGCGCACTAGCCATGACGCATGTAGGTAGCGTCCATGGCCATTTTCAATTAGTTCTATAAAAAGCAGAAACATGTAAATGGCAGAGGTAGGATTTGTCAAGCATGTGTACTTTCACTGGGTGGAGGTGTGGGCACATGGTCTTTCCCCTAGTAAGCCCAGCAGGGGTATGGGGGTGGAGAAGACTGCCTTCTTTGGAAGTGGAGGGAGGCCTGCAGGTTAGAGGTAGGCGAGCCAACAAATTAACAGGGAGAGCTGAGCCAAGGGTCAGCTCTGGCTCTAAGAGCTCATGCATGAGCCGAGCCTTGAAAATCTTTGGAAACAAATATCATGTTTGAATATAATAAGTTGTCTTCCAAATACAAAAAGGTGTATTTCTTCGACGGAAGAAGCGTTTCACATTACTATATCAGATCGAATCTCTGCATTGAGAAGTATTTATCGATAAGAACGGGTTTTTAAACATGAACTGGGAAACAACCCTGGCCCCCTACCCAAAACGATGATGGTCTTAGTAAACTAAGAGGCAAGTTGTACCCTATATGTGGCTTAAATTCCTTTTTATACATGGAGCACTTTTATAGGATATTAAATCAAACATGAGAGGTTTTTGTACAGAACACATCCTGATCTCATGCTTTTGGATGTTCTCTCATATGTGACAATGAACAAAAAAAGGAGGATCTGTGAGATAAACTATTTGGATCACACAATTTGGTGAAGCGGGGAAGCTAGGATCAATACCAGATTTTCCAAATCCACACAGTGAAATGCAGTCACTGTAGGGGTATCTCCATTTCACATCAACTGTGTTTAATTGTTGGCACCTGAGGTTAGAGCGTGAGTGACAAGCAGAATCCACATTTGTTGGCAGATTTACAAAGCACAAGCTTTGTATAAGAACATAAGAGCACTTCAACAGACACACACTACTTATACATTTCATTATTTGGCAGAGGGATATTTTCCAGGCTTTATAGGGTGATGCCCCAAGACCAGGATTCAAATCCAGCTCCCGTGTTACGGGGTCAGCACCTATAGCCACTAGCCCACGTCACCTCCCATGAAAACTTGGCGCGTTTTGAGCTCAAGGTTCAATGAGGACCTCGAGCTGAGCAAGAGACGGCATCTGACTCAAGCCTGGTTCGAGCTTTCACTAGCTTTCCGACCTCTGCAGCAGGACATCTTCCTCCAGCTAAAATCTGTTTGCCACCTCTCATTTAGACAAATACAGGCAGTTTATTCATGCTTTAAGATTCTGCAAATGCTACTTAAATAGAACTTTATATAAAATCGTATGTATTTGTTTTATTTTTACTTTGTTTACTTTAATTATGAGTCAGGGATCCCTAAGGCAGCTCTAGAACACATTTTAAAGTGGTTTCTGCTTATAGGTACTGCTTAAAGCATGTACTCATAAGGGGGAAAAATACAGGCATTTTGCAATTTTACAAATTTTTGTACCGCCCAGCATATTAAAATACAAATCACACCTTAAATTTGCAATTTACGCACCATCTTTAAATTGCTAAAACTTTATTTATTCTTTATATACAAACCAAACTTAAACAACATAAAAATTAGAAATCCTAAAGTTATACTTATGCCTCTAATTAGTAATTTGTGCAACACCTTCAAGTTATTATAACTTGTGTGCAGTGTATTGAACTCAGTAGCCACACTACATTAAATATACCTCACCACTCTCCCATGCACTGTGCTCTCACAAATGATGTGATTTGTGATGTCATAAGTGTTATTGTAAATGCTATTGTTTTTAATGGTATAAGTAATATCATATAAATAAGCAGTGCAAAGACAATTAGAGTATTAAACTGCTTCTAATATATTGTAGCAACAAATATCTTACAGCATTTTTTATGTTTAATTTGACACTCGAGATTCCATTTTTTTTCTTTATGTTTGCAAACATGCTCTCTCTTTCATATGAAAGTATTATGTAATTGGTTTGTGGGAAAGTTCATGGTGTGACCATGACTTATAAGGAAGAAGGTACTCCCTGCTGTGCAAGTCACCTCGGGGTTCCTTTACCTTATAAAGGAAATTCCTCCTCATTCCTCTACATGGTCATGGAACTCCTCAGTGACTTTCAATATCCCTATAATGTACAGAATCAGGTACTTTATCGCATATATATTATGCACCGGGCGGGTCACCATAGGGAGAGCATTTTTCGTTTCACTAGTCACTTTCTTGGCATTTTATGAATACGCACAAAACTTTCCAAAAATAAAGTTTATCCACCTTGGCTACTTCATGGAATGTTTCGTGTTATACTTCATGGAATGTTTCGTGTTAATCCATCTAGCGGGGTCCAAGAAAAAGGAGAATTCCAAAACATTTATTTCAAATGTTAATTCCAATAGGAAATTCTCCTCTGTGTTACAGAAACACAGCTGAAAGGATTTACACAAAATGTGGCTAAAGTTAGAACTTTGCTCAGAAATCTTGATTTTTGTGATTCAATATAAATCCGTCCAGCTGTTTTGGAGAAATTAGCATTTAAAGAGGAGCTTGAGTGGGGCATGAAGGGATCAAAAAGTTAGGTACATCTGAACGGTTGGTTCAGAGGAGTCAGGCAGGCCCAAAATTTAAAAAATAGGACTAACTGTGCCTCTCCATTCTACTTCTTTTGGTTGGTCCTCTAGCTCCACCCACAGACATGTCAGTAAGGCTTTAAAGAAGGGCTTTTTCCAGAATTAAAGATACACCATTTAATCATTAAAAAACATCTGAATGGAACTTGAAAGAAGCAATTTGTTTTTGATTATCAGTAAATGTATAGGAGAAGCCCATTTCTTTAAGAAGTCTATAACACAATAAAATGTTTTAAATGCAAACAAAGTGAGTTTTTAGACAGAACAAATTGCTTTGTCAATGTGCTCTTGTGTTCCTGTTTTTCCGTGATTTTGGAGGAGTCAGCTGATTTTCGTAAAGAGAAAAGTGTTGTATATGCCCCCTCCTTTGTTCAAGCCGATTGCCACACTATCACCAGTCCTACCCCACAACCATGGACATCATTTAGGGGTTGCCAGTGGTCGCAGCTGTGACCCCAGGCTTTCCCATGGGACCCCTGGCATTGCCTTTGTGGCCCCTGGCCTCAGAGGTGGCAAAACCACAGGTCCTTATGGGCGTTGCTGGAGCTCTACTTTCCTCTTTTTCTGACATTGTCTTTATTACACTAATTGCAAATAATGTGTGAGATTGAGTGTCAGTAAATGAGTATGAGTGAGTCAGAGTGATTGAGGCAGAGTGAGAGTTAGAGGGACTGCAAGTGTGTGAGCGAGAATGAATGAGTGTGAGGCAGTGGTAGAGATTGTTAGAGATTGTGAGAATCAATATGAGTGAGAATGCATGAGAGTGACAGTGAGTGAGTGAAAAAACAGTTAGTGAAAGTAAGAGTGAGTGCAAGTGAGTGTGAATGAGGAAGTATGATTGAGTCAGAGTGGATTTTATTGAGAATGAATTACAATGTGTGAGTCAGAGTGAGTGAGCAATTGCCAGTGGTTGAGATTAATTTAAGCATTCCATCCATTCCAACACCATGTTGGTGTTACAGGTGCTGCCCTAAGTGCGATGGGTATGCCCAGATGTGGATCACATGATCACTATTCTACTGGAATCAAGATATACCTGGTAGATTGGCTCATAATATGGGTGAAAATGGTCCTGGGTTGCTTATTTTCTGGTATAGGGAGGACTTGGCCCGTCAGTTTGGGCTAGACTGTTATGGCTAGAGCAGGTCAAGGCTGAATTGCATATGGCTGGGTCCTAACTGAGGTGGCATGGTAGGTGGGAAATAATGGATTGGGATGCAGCCCGATTGCTAGTGGCTGAGATTAATTCAAGCATTACATTTGTCACCTTGTTGTTGCAATTCCTGGACAGTGTCAGGTTTCATTTGCTTGACCACCAGGAAAAGACTTAAATATTTAAGGAGTGTCCCTTCAGACCTTATGGCTTATGAACAAATGTATGTAAGAGTTGTACTTCAAAATGTACTATTTTACCCCATTTAAAAAAAATATATTTCTCTGGAGCAGGACCGCATGAACCCTCTTAGAAGAGGTCTGGTTGACTTGCTTTACTCACTTGCTTCAATTGATGGCTAGTACTCTGCCCCATAACTTTCAAAGATCTTGTCAGCTCCCTATTGTAGGTGGTATCTTAAATTCACATATGTACGTTTTGTGTTGTCATATTAATAATGCAGCTATTATGGAACTTCAGCAATTTCACGTATTATGACGTTATCAGGGTTAAAGTCATGTGACATAATCTCCTGGCAAATTTCAGGGTCATAGTTCAAGTCAGGTCACTTCCTGTGTTATCATTAATGTCAAAAGACGTGTGACGTTACTTCTGCTTCCCCTGGCATTTTGATGAATCAACATCCGTGCCCACAACCACCAACCACCGATTGTTATCTTTATTTAGCTTTGAAATAGTAATAACAATAAAAATATAGTCTTTTTTATATTACTTTAGATGACACTGCTGCCATTTCTAAATGCTGCAAATAGCAGATTTTCCAATACCTGATTTCAATGGTATTCACCAGAACATTGTAGGAATGAAGGCTGAGTGAGCTGGGACGGATGCAGTATTGTGACCTGCCAATCTTAGCAGACGTCACCTGCAGGTGTTGAGGAGGGTCACATAAATTATGCGATTCTGCAGCTGTGGCATTTATTGCATCATTATGGAGCTCCTACACTTGCCACATAATCCATCCTCTTCTACATAATTTGCAGATTTTAACAAAAAAAATCCTTCTGGTTAAAACACATCAAAAGATACTGTACCAGCTAATATACGTGTGGTTGCACACTGGCAGGCCTATTGTTGCACAAAGGTAGGTCGGTCATCTTTCAGTAGTCATTTGCTTTACTGTGGTGCTTAATTGAGATTTATGAGGTATAACCTTTGCCCATACAGTACTAACTTATAAAAATGCAAAAATAGTGAAGTGATACTGCTGAGAAATGTGGCGCATTACCCTGACATTTTTTATTTTTATTGCCACTTAATGTGGTCAACCCTGCCATATAACTTGATGTTCCCCTGCCGCATAATTCCAGCGGTCCTGATCTTAAAATAGTGAACCCCTAGCTGTCGTTCTGTCAGGTGAACAATGTGACACAACACCCCAGTGCCGTTCCAACCGTCAAAGCAAATACTTTAAAAGGAACCAGGCCTGTCATTGCAGGTAGCTAACAGAGCATACAGTTAATTCACACAGTAAACATGGCTTTCTTACTTTCTTGACTTCACTTAACAAACACTGCAACATAAATCCGAAATACCGCTTGAACAAGCAGCCAAGTTGTTCGTAGAAAGGTCTTGTAATTCCAGAACGAGAGTCATCTACGTAGGATCACGGTAGTTAGCAACTTTGAAATGGTGGTCGGGGCTTCCTAGATGAATCCTTGAACGATCCTTTTCGCCATAAATTATGTAGGCTTCACACAAATGAAGATGATGCTTCCAGTAGTTTGATAGGATTATTACTTCACAGGAAGCCCTGCACCATGCTGGAGTCTCTGTTCATTCTGTCCCGTAACTGTCACCCCTTGGAATCTTACCAGCCTCACCTTGCAGTACTTATGAAGGCACTGAGAAAGACTTTAGCATACCGTAGTGAAGAACATGCATTACCCCCAGGTCCCTCCTGTCCTCGTCCCCTACATACTAACAAGTAAGATAATCTATCTCACCAACAGAAAAAAGAACGAATGAATGCTGGTACCACCCCTGCCCCTCCCAATGGGAGTGCATAACTGTACCCTACCCTGCATTCCTCCTGTTCTTTTTTCTGTCTGCCAACAGCGTGAGGGATGTGCTGGAGTCTGGGTGGCTCTTGGTACTTACCGTTTCAACTGCTGGGTGGCAGGGACATCGCTGTTCTCTTGACTCCCTCCCTGCTGGGCTTGGGGGTGTTATGCTGGCTCCTCTGCCCTCCTGTATCCTCATTCTTTGGGGGAGACTTGGTCCAGCGCCTTTCTCCTGCTGGCTGTGCGTCATGCCGGTTGTGGAGTCTGCGCGGCTCCTATTGGGTTGCCGGGCAAGTCTGGGGCGCGGCGGTTCCAGTGCTTCTACTTCGGCAGTCCTCAGGGACTGGGGCACTTCCTCCCGCGTTAATGGGAGAGGAATTCAGGCATTGCGGTGCTGTGCGGCTGTGACCCTGGTGATTGCCGGCCTACTTGTAAGTACCTCGCAGCGGTTTTCTTCATTTTTTCAAGTCAACCTCATGGTTTCTGGGTATAAATGTGGGTTCCTGGGCTCAGGGTTTGACTTTTTGTTTGGCTGCTGTTTCAGTAGTCTGTGCTTCTTCTTTGGTGTCGCCTGTGGGATTCCTCATTCCCGGTGTCTGCTTCAGCTTTTCCCTGTGCTTTGCTGGTCTATGCAGAGGATCTCCAGTGTTTGGCTGAGGCCTGTGTCTAGTTCTTTCTGGAGTCTTGCTGGCCAGGGTATGCTACTTTTGCTCCCTGATCCTTTTCCTGCTGCCAGGCCCTGTGATCATGGGTAAAAATTCACAGAAGAGCAGGCATGTGGAGCTTTTTTCCTCTTCTTCTTCTGGGTCTTCTTCCTTGCCCTCTCCTGCGCACTCCAAATGGCATAAGGAGGGTGATGATGCCAGACTTAAACGTTTGATTAAGGAGACCTTGCTGGAGTTGGGCGGCGCTCCCCAGTCCAAGAGCTCTGGGCGTGCTCCGCTTTCTCATTCTTCTGACTCGGAGGATGAGTGGATGGGGGGTGAGGAACATAAGGGCAAATACGTGGACAAAGATATGTTGCCAGATTTGTTGAAACATGTCAAATACAATATGGGGTTTCCTTGCTGTGATGCTCCCAGCACTTCTGGGGGTTCCTTGCTTCGCTAGTTTCAAAGCTCTGCGGTTCTTAAACGGAAGTGGAAGGACCCTGACAGCATTATGCTTCCCTGGTTCATGGCCAAGCTCTACCCTCTTCAGGATATGGGCAAGGACTTACCTGACTCCATTCCTATTGATTCTTTTGTGGCCAGTTTGGTGGGCCGTTGGCTGAGGAGGTGGCGGTCAGGGATCCCGTGGATAAGAAGGTGGAAGCTTCCCTTCGGAAAGATTTTTCTGGTTCCCATCTGGCTCTCAGGGCGGACATTTATGGGACTTATGTTGCTCAGTCGCTTATCTTGGATATCAAAGCTCTTTATGGGTCTGTGGATGATTCAACAGATTGTTCGGGACTTCTGGAACATATTGAGCGGCAGGTGGAGTTCCTGTCTGATGTTTCCTTCGATGTGGTGAGAGCGTCTGTCCTTTCTGGAGCGGTTTTTGTGGTGGCTCGCCCCAATGTGCTTCTGAAGGACTGGAAGACAGATTTGGCCCAGAAACCTCGGCCCTTAGGTTGTCCTTTCAGGGTGCCATGATGTTTGGGGAGGAGTTAGAGGGCAAACTGCATTGTCTTTTTAAAGAAAAGAAGCATTCCTCCTCGTTTAAACAATCATCCTCTGTGGCGGTTTCTTCTAAGCCCAAGTCCTTCTTCCATCACCCCTCTAATAGGCAGTTTCCTTGTGGCAGTGGGAGGTTTTCTTGTGGTAAAGGTCGAGACAAGAAGGCTAAGTCTCCTCCTGCGAAGCCTTGTTCCTGACTGTCTAGAGGCCAGCGCCAGATTCTTTATTCGGAGGTCGGCTTCAGTAGTTTCTTCCAGCCTGGGTGAAGTCCTGTTCAGATTTGTGGGTCCTTGACATTGTGGGACTTCAGTATCTCATTGAATTTTTAGAGCCTCCTCCGAACTCTGGGGTCCGTCTGACTCCCTGGCTGTCTTGTCTGACTAAGCAATCGGAGCTGTGTCTGGGGATCCAGGCTCTGTTGGACAAGGGGGCTGTTCAGGCAGTTTCTCCTTTGGAGAAGGGGAGGGGGTTTTACTCTGTGATTTTCCTGGTGCCCAAGGTGAGAGGGGGGATCCGCCTTGTCCTGGATTTGAAGGCCAAGCACAAATTTGTGTTACATCTGCCGTTCAAGATGGAGACTCTCCAGCGAGTAATTACCCTGGTTCTCTCAGGTCATATCGGGTGCACACTGGATCTTCAGGACGCTTATTATCATGTACCTGTTCACCCCCATTCTCGTTGGTTCCTGAGGTTTTGTCTTCAGGGGCGGCATTATCAGTTTCAGGTTCTACCCTTCGGCTTGAGGTCGTTCCCCAAGGTGTTCACCAAGGTGGTGGTGCTATTGGTGGCTTCATTCCATCTTCAGGGTATCCTGATTTACCCTTACTTGGATGGTTGGCTGCTCCATGCTCCTTCCAGGGCTCTGTTGTTGCGGGATCAGGAGTTGGAATGTTCGGCGTTGGGGGCCCATGAGTTTCTGCTGAATCTCCCCAAGTGTCAGCTGGTGCCTTCCCAGGACTTGACGTTCATAGGGGCTAGTTTCCGCACCGATCTGAATCGGGTTTTCCTTCCTGTGTCTCAAGCGGTGACCTTGTGTTCCCTTGCTCGTCGCTTTCTGGAGGGGCGTTCCTTCCCAGTCCATCTCTGATTGCAGCTTCTGGGTCAATGGCCGTGACAGTGTTCACGGTGCCTTGGGCACGGTTTCAACTGGGACTTCTTTGGTCATTCCTGTTGTCTCGGTAGGATCCAATGTCTCACAATTTGTCCCCCTTGGTTCCAGTGTCACTATCGATCCACCCTGCTCCGCGCTGGTGGATGGTGTCGACCAATCAAGCCAGGGGTTTGCCTCTGCAGCCTTCCCCTCCGGTTGTTCTCACAACAGATGCCAGTGCTGTGGGGTGGGGTGCGACGTTGGGGTCAGATTCCCTTCATGGTCGTTAGTCTCTTCTAGAGGGTCGGAGGTCTTCGAATTGGCGCAAGTTATCGACCGTGTTCTGGGCTGTCATGGGGTTCCGGGATCAGTTATTGAATTGCAATGTGCAGGTTCATTCAGGCAACATGGTGACAGTGCCCTACCTGAATTATCAGGGGGTATCAGGTCCAAGTCTCTAAATGCAGCGGTGTCCCCGTTGTTTTGCCGGGTAGAGGGGCACCTCTTTTCTCTGACAGCTGTTAATAACTCGGGGGTGGTCAATGGGTTGGCAGATGTCCTCAGTCGGTATTTCCCCACCTCTCAGGAGTTGGCTTTGACTCCCGTGGACTTTAAGGTTTGGTCTTCCTTATCTTGACCTCTTTGCTTCCCGGCTCAATGCTCATCTTCCCAGCTTCTGCTCCTGGGTCCCTCAGGCGGTGGCTGGGGGGTGGATGCTCTGACCATTCCTTGGTCGTCTCACCTGCTGTATGGCTTTCCACCCCTTGCTCTGATCTCCCGGTTTCAGTCTCGTCTGATGGTGGAGGATCGGGAGGTGGTGGTGCCCTTCTGGCCCCGTTGATCTTGGTTTCCCACTCTGAGGTTGTTGGTGGTTCAGGGTCCTTGTTTCTTCCCATTCCCTCCGTTTCCCTTGTCGTCTTCTCCGATGTTGTCCCTCTGGCGACTTCTTCTGTCGGTCTGGAAGTTAAAAGGCAGGGGTGGAGGAATCGTGGTATCCCCAAACATTTAGCTTTGGCCGTTTAGCAGTACAGGAAGCCTTCTACTCTCAAGTCCTATGGTCGCCATTGGAGTAATTTCCAGCGTTGGTGTCAATGTCTGACGTTGCCTCCTCTGGTTTGTCCCTTGCCTGATGTCCTTAAATTTCTCTGGGAGGGGTTCAAGAAAGGGTTGTCTGTCTCCAATTTGTGGGCTCAGAGGGCTGCTGTCAGAGCTTTCCGTTCCCCTTGGGGGAATTTGTCTGATGTGGACGACCTGGTTTCCCGGTTGCTGTGCAGTTTTTCCTTGTCCTGTCCTGTGGTGATATAATAGCAAACAATGGTTCTGTTTGGTGTAGCTATTTCTATGTAAATGAAAACAATCATATGAACAATACATCAACTGATGGTGCAGAATTACAGACGTAATTAAACATTTATTAACAGTCAAGCAAAGAGAAAGTGATTTGCTTGAATTTAGAAATTTTCAAATAGAAATTTTAATGTAATGCAATAATTGCCAAAGGAAAAAGCTGTCTAATGACACAATCAATGAAAACAGCGCAAGTGATAAATATTTACAGTGACAAGGTGAGTAAAGTGCAGATGAGACATAATCAGTGTATTTCACAGATAAGTGACAAAGTAGATGAATAGAAAAATTGTGGAGGTTGGAGCTGAAAGAACGTCCAAAAGCACAACTGAAAACTGAGTAAGAAGTTGATATCAGCTTCGGTTGTTCCCAGAGGGCAAGAGTAAGGGAAAAGGAGGTAGGGGAGGCGGTAGCAGGGAGCATGTAGTCAAAGAGGTTGTAGTAGTAATTTCTGCGAAAAAGAAGGTGTCGAAGACGGGAGGGAAGCCGAGACGCTGTGGCCCAAAAGGGGAGTGTGTCCCTGCCAAACCTACAGTGTAGTTAAGATCCCATTTCAAAATCATGGAGCAGGTTCAAATTTCGCATGAAAAGGGGGACAAGGCTCAGAATGCCCCACTTCCTTTGGAGAATCGATTTACTCCGTTAGTAGCACTTACACAGGGTGAAGAGATACAAATTGAAAGCGTGAGTTCAGAGACAGCCCCTACTCTCAGTCCGGATTTGTGTTCTAGCCCCACCCCAACTAGCATCATTGAGTCCTTCCAAGGAAGCACGAACTCGTGGGGGGTGGAGAACACCAAACAAAGTGACAGTAGCATATGTGGCAATGAAGGTCAAAATTTTATGGAAAAGATGTTCCTAAGTTTGCGGCAAGAATATTCTCACAAAATTCGAGATATCTGAGACTAACCAAAAGGGGATACGAGACAAATGTGAGATACTCGAGGAGAAGCTTGACGACCTTGTGCTGCGTACTGGAATCCTGGAAGAGGAGTTTAAAGCTCTGTCAGTAGTAGTAACAGGCAACTCCAAGTATATTGAGCTACTCAGAAAGCAGAACAGAACGCTGCAAGATGATCTAGAAAGGCTGGATTCTCAATCTCGACGCAATAATCTGAGATTCCTCAAAATCCCGTAGGGGGCCGAGAAAGGAGATGTTAAGGCCTTTATATATGGCCTGTTGAGGGAAGACGTTTTGAAGGATAGGCCAGAAATTGATGGGGAGAAGGAGATTCAGAGGGCTCACAGGGATCCACTTTAGGTTGAACCTGGATTGGAAGACCCCTAGAAAAATCCTGATAAACTTTCTGACTTTCGCTGTGAAAGAGTTAGTGTTGGAATGGGCCTTGAAGGGGGGATTCTTGAGTCGCGATGGGTTTTCTTATCAAATCAGGTCAGACCTTGGTAAGAGGACAGCCCAGAAACAGTGGGAACTGGGTTCCAGAATGAATGAGTTGAGAAGTAAGGGACTCCAGGTCCAGTTAAAATTTCCAGCCATGTTAAAGATAATGTGGCGAAACAAAATGCACAACATAAGTAACCCAGAGGAAGGGGATATATTCATATCACAGATGGTATGATTAGACATAAGATACATGTCTTTGCTAAAAGGGTATGAGTCCTCAATTAGTTGCATTAGCATCAAGACAAGGGTATAGAGTGGCTGTTTTCATTCTTTCTAATATTTCCATCTTCTTAGGTTTCTCTTCTTTGGGCGAGATGGGGGAGATCGCGAAGGGCGGAATGCATCGCCCAAAGTATGGAGAGGGGGTTTCCCCGGGGAAGGGGGGAACTTGGGGCACCGGGTGTGGGGAGCAATGGGTGTAAAACAAATAGTCCTCACTAGCCTATTTCTTGAAGGGGTGGAGATAAGATCAGAAATGGCCATGAGCCGGAATCAAGTCATATTGGATAACAACTGGTATTGTAGTTTTTGAGCATGGATATGTTAAAAGTAGTTAATTTTTTAACAGGGAATGTTAACGGGTTGAGGTCTAGGAGGAAAGTGTCTTGGGTTGTGGAAATTCTTAAGAAAAGCGCAGCCCAAATCATATTATTACAGGAAACACATCTAGAAAGAATTGAATGTAGGCAATGTTTCGATAAGTTTAGATGGGTCCAAGAGGTAGTAAGCTCCGATCAGAGGGGTTGCTGTCATAATAAAGAGTAATAATGGAATAAGATTAGTTAAATATGAAACGGATTGTTCAGGCATATGGTTAGTGGAACTCTCGCGATTCAAAATAGGCCTCTGATTTGTGCAGTATACTATGGGCCAAACAATGATAACCAGGAGGCTCTAATTAAGTTGGAATCCTGTCTATTAGAAACGACTGCACCTGTTGTATTTGGGAGGAGACTTCAATCTAGTCATGGATAAAGGGCTAGATAGGACTTCAAAGGTTAAGTACATCAACCCATCAAGATCATTTTCTAGATTGAAAAGCATGATGAAGGAGTTTAATTTAATTGATATTTGGTGCATCAAGATGAGGGAAGTCAGAGAGTTTACTTTCTATAGTAAAAAGTACAGACATCACTCCTGTATTGATTATTTTTTGTTAGATCAAAATGTATGTGGAGAAGTAATTGGGGTAACACATATTCCAGCGATAGTCTCAGATCATTCTGCAGTTCTCCTGGCTTTGACGGTGCAGCAAAAGGAGGGGCAGAGCAGATGGACATTAGACAGAACCATTTTATTAGATGGGGAGGTGGTTCGAGATTTAAGAGAAAAATCGTAGTTATATTTCCAAGTAAACAAAGGCTCGGCGACAAACCAAATAGTTTGGGATGCCTATAAGGCTTATTTAAGGGGGGTCTTGAGATCTATAATGGCAGTAAAAAGAAGGGTGGAGAAACGAGAGGATGAGCATAAAATTGAAGAGATTAAGGTAAAAGAAAGGGAACTTCAGAGGGCCTCAATGGAAGATACAGATAGAGTGTAAGCCCTGAGTATAGAACTAGAGGGGCTACAGGCAGCTTTCCAAGGGCGGATTGATAAGAAAGTACTAGATAAATGGAAAACTAGTAAGCTCCAACATTTCGCCTATGGAGAGAAGTGTAGCTCCTTACTAGCCTGGAAGGCCAAGGCGGATTGAGCTAGAAATACAATTCGAGGGCTAACCAGTAGGACCACAGGGGAAGTATTGCATACTAATGTTGACATATGCAGAGAGGCTTGAAGTTTTATGAGGGATCTATACATGGAAGATATTCAACCAGAAAAGGAGGTTATCGCCGAGTGGCTAAGTTTAACGACTCTCCCGCAGCTAATTTATGAACAACAGAAAGCCTTAGAAGGAGAGATCAGGGACGGAGAGATAAGAGCCCAGTGTAAGAAAATGGTAAAGGGGAAAGATGCTGGGCCGGATGGTCTTCCTGTGGAGGTTTTCAGGAGCCTTTGCTGTCCTTTTCTGATGATGGGGTGGTCCTGTGTTTGGATTTTTCTTTTGCTCCCAAAGTTCCTTCTCAATTCCATTACTCCCAGGAACTGATCCTGCCTGCTTTGTGTGCAAAGCAGGTGGGGGTGATGATCTTCCTTGGGCTTTGTTGGATGTTTGCCGGGCATTGTGGATCTATGTGGACCGTACTCGTCCTTTCTGGAAGTCTGACTCCCTGTTTGTTTCTTTTGGTGTTTCCTCTCGGGGGTGCAGGGCTTCTTCTTCTTCCATTGGTCTCTGGCTGAAGCAGGTTATCGTGTTGGCCTACTTCCTTTCGGGCTCCCCTCCTCCGGCTGGGGTTTAAGGGAGTTCTACTTGTGGCTTGGCGGCCTCTTGGGCTGAGGTCTGTGGGGTTTCCCTGTCTGGGATCTGTAGGGTGGCCATGTGGGCTTCTGCTAATACCTTTGTTCGTCATTATCACATTCAGAATGTTTTGGGGGATGATGCTAATTTTGGTCTGGGGGGGTTTCAGGTTGTGTGCTCCTGATGTCCCTTTTTTTCTGTTCTGTGTTTCAATAAATCACTGGGTTTGCTGTTTGGTCTGTGTCTTGGTGGTGTGTTGTGGGTTGATGGCTGGTTGCTGCTTGGGTATTCTCACTTGTTAGTATGAAGGGGACGAGGACAGGAGGGACCTGGGTGTAATGTCATATTACTTACCGTTAATCTTCATTACTCTGGGTCCCAGTGTCCTCGTCTCCTTCATAGCATCCTGCCCTCCCTCCCGGACTTGCCTGCCCTCATTTGGGGTTTGGGGGTTCAGGAGGAATGCTGGGTAGGGTACGGTTATGTACTCCCAGTGGGAGGGGGAGGGGTGATACCAGCATTCCTTCATTCTTTTTTCTGTTGGTGAGATAGATTATCTCACTTGTTAGTATGAAGGGGACAAGGACAACGGGACCTGGAGTAATGAAGATTACTGGTAAGTAATAGGACAACACATAACAATAATACAATCATACCTATACCATAACCTAGCCCACAACAACGCTGCAAATGCAATAAAAACAGCCAGCGCAGACCTCAGAGCAGTGGGAGAGAGCAAAGTACCACACAACCGTATATAAAAGGCACGTGCCAGACTCTTTGATTCAGGCCGTTGCTGCTCTTTCTGGATGCTTCTGAGACCCCTAGGTAAGGTGATGGAAGGTGGCAGAGGTTAGCATCCAGCCAGCCTCGTGAGGTAAAGCATGTAAGGCACACTCTAGCAGTATACAATACTTTATTTAAAGGGGAGTCCACTGAAGAGAAAAAGGCAGTCAGTTCTGTTTACCCAGTCCCGCTTCTCTAACAATTGACAGTAATAAGCATTCTACCTGGGTTTTTGCTTTATTCGCTTCATGGCCCCTTCAAGACAGTAGATTTAATGCGTATGTTAAAGGGTGACAGAGTACACGGAAGGGTTTATTAATAGTAATATATACCACCTTGTTGATTTCACAAACACTTTGCTACGTTCAAAGCGCTTTGCATTACCCTAATATGGAATACTTTTAGAGTTTCATTCTGTCCTGTACACAGTATTCACTTAGTTTTTTTTTGATAAGTGAAGCGTGTGTTTTATTTTGCTGAATGTTTTTTTCATCTAAAAAATTCATGACTACATAATAAATAAGGGCTCATTAAATAGTGGACATGTATGCGTTATGTGTCCCTAACAGCTGATTTTAACCTACCAGCGCTTTAAAGTAATTTAAGTGCGCTACAATCTGATGGTTTCCCAAAAGAAAGGAGACCTCTATGACATGCGGCAAGACAAACATCTGGTAGTACTGCACACCTGAGGTGGCAACGCGCAGCCTGGCCTTGGACTAATTTAGATATTTCATAGGGTCATGGACACTGACTGGTTCAAAGACCCCATAGTAGGTAATGTGCTAGTCCCATATGACAAAGAGAAGTGCCCCACAGCTGTGGTTCAAACGAAGCCCGGCAGGTAAGCAAGTGAAGTGCAGGCTGACAGAGGGAGGTGTGAATGAGTTCACCCCTGTGAGGTCTGTGTAGACCAAACAGCCAGAAGAGGTTCATGCAAACCCAAGGGGCGCACCAACAGAGTCATGCAAATTAGGCTGCATTCTAAATGGGATCTTGCATGGCTACTGTGGGATTGGTGCACATGAAAGAGAGCATGAGGTCCATGCAGACCAAGGGGAGCCATGAGATCAATGCAGACCAGCGGGCGCCATGAGACCATGCAGAACAAGGGGAGTCATGAAATCCATGCAGACCAGCGGGAGCTATGAGGTCCATGCAGATCAGCGGTAGCCATGAGTTCCATGCAGATCAAGGGGACAGTGGGGTCCATGTAGACCTGCGGAAGCTATGAGGTCCATGCAGATCAAGGGGACCGTGGGGTCCATGCAGACCAGCGGGAGCCATGAGGTTCATGCAGACCAGCGGGAGCCATGAGGTCCATGCAGACCAAGGGGAGCCATGAGGTCTATGCAGACCAGTGGGAGCCATGACGTTCATGCAGACAAAGGAGACCATGGGGTTTATGCCAGCCATGGCCCGTAGAGGTAAGAGCGGTGGGGCAGTGAGGCCGGTGGAGTGGATTACAACAGACGACAACGAGGGAAAATGAATTACTTATTTAATTTACCCTTGGGGACGTCTGACGATCACTGATAAAATCATGCAGGTTAAGGTGAGTTCTAAGTGAGATCATGCACAGCTGAAGGAAATGACCCAATTAGGGTCATCCGGGTCACCTACGACCACCTCATAGCCTTCCAAACAAGTGAAGAGTCGGTCAGACAATAGAGAATACAAACAATAGTTTATAAGTCAAATACACTGCAGCGGAGTCCAATCTGACCAGCACCCTGAGATGGCTGACGAGGGGGCTGACTCCCCAACACTTGATAATACATAATAAACACTCCTAGAACCCCCTTGACCATGCCTCTCAGTGGAAAGTTACTGGCTTGAGCAGAGCATGAACAAAGGAGGCACAGAAGGATGGGCTACCACCTGCCAGATGGTACACACTATCACTATCTCAAGGTTGCCTTGCCAGGCTCGGCTCCTCCAATGTGGGAGCAGAGCTACGAACAAAGATAGGCATGCATGGACAGATTAACCTGATCATTAGTAAGTCAGAATCTAACCTTGAACACAAGAGAAAAAAATAGCTGAATACAGTCTTCTGCTGAGGCAAGCAATACAGATAAATGAAGCTCAATTCAGTCACAGTATAATATGGCTCACCGAATACAAAATGGAGTCGCAAACGCTAACCTAAGACTGCAAATCATAGAGACAGCTCAGTGGATTACGGTAAATGCGGCAGCTGCTACTAATTTAGCCTTATAATGCTAACCTAACATAGCACAAGGCAAGCTGGACAAGGCAAAGGGATTTTCAATTCTAACGGACCCTCCTTTTAGCATATAAGGCTAACTTTATTGGTGGTATCAGGTAAGGGACTTTACAATTCTAATCAGGAGGGCATAATCACTATTCACACCAACATTTTGTTGCAAAGAAAAAATAAACTGAATCATCCCTTTATTGCAAAGCATGGTCAATATTCAAAAATGCCCTTGTCGATATTCATCATATCTTGGACATCTTGCATCATCATGACAGTGGCCTTAGCATCAGGTGCCCCTATCTTAGGTGTAGGTGTTAGTTTACCAACACAATAGGTGCAACAGGCTGGAAGGCAATTAATACATAGGCAGCAAGTGAAGATGACACCTGCAATAGCCACGAGGAAAATGAGTATTTTCCAACCACAAGATGTCAGCAGCTCCCAAAAACACCCTGACAAAGACCAGGTCCCATTTTCTTGGTGAATATCAAAGGCAAGTCCGTGCAACTTTTGTATGGCTGCATAGACATTCGGGCGTGGCCGTATGTACATACAACAGCTACTGACAATAACACAACAAACATCGCCCCTATCTGCAAGGATGACGTCTAACACCATACGGTTTAGAAGGGCAACAAGTCTGGTAACCTGAAGCTCAGCTGTGATGTTAGTCAGTATTCCTGCTGTAGTATTGATGACCCCTTCTACAACCCTGGCGAGACAGCGGAAACTAAAACTATTATACATGGGACCCCAGAAGGGCAAAATACCCTTCATAGCATCAGTGGATTGTTGCAGTGTTTTGTCCGTCTGATCTATATCCTTGGTGTCAATAACCTGTTTTACCCGGGACACGTATGTACTCCTACGTTGCAGTCTATGATCTTTAGGATGGCTAGATGGTGCAATGTAAACGGGTGGCAAAAGGAAGGAAAAGTAACATATGCCAAACCATCTCCTAGGAAGCCATATATAAGCGTGAGATCCACAAACAAAATACACGTTAGGAGGTGGGAGTAATGGTGGACTACTAGTGGTATTCAAGCGATATGTATAATTGCAGTTACTTTTCCCCACTGGTACATGTCCGGAACCTTGAAAACAAAAACTGGCTGTCATGTTAACCACTGGCACAGACATCTCTTTGTCTTGAGTGATATTATGTGCATGAAAAGATTTGAAATTCTCAGTAACGTTGAATCCCTGGAAATCCATCATCTCATTCTGGAGCTAGGTGGCATTTTTCTTACTCTCATAGACATTCATGCAAGCGTCTGGATGTAAAAAGTCCTGTTTCCCTCCTTCTCCAGCAGTATACCCTTGATGTTCCACTATATATTCTAACACAGTTTCATAATCAGACTGAGCTATATTCATGGCATCGGCATGGTAATGAATATACATCATGGACGGCAACTGGAACCAGAACTCACAGCTACTGAAATATGACATAGGTAACGACACTAGCAAATAATTTTTATGCATAACAGAAGGGAGTAACCCACACACCCAGCAGTCAGTAATATTGGTCATGTGATGTACTTGATGGAGCATTTGAAGGAAGACATTATCCACATACATCTGTCAGTGTCTTTCCTTATGCGATGCCAAGGTAGCAAATATATGTTCAGGAGGAACAGGAGTAGTTCCTATCAAGGTGTGCACAGGATGCTTCTCTTCCAAATACCACACCACCCCAAATACTCTCAGCAATGTTACACAAATGAGAACCACTTCTACTATCCTACTCCTAGTGGAGCAACTAGACCAACCGGGACTACTTTGTTCTAATGGCGGTGCCGGTAAGGGCTGTTCTTCTTCCATAATTAGACAACCAGATGGACACATTTTTACATTTGTGAGCAACTTAAAATCACCAGAGGAGAACTGTTATACTGGAGCCAACAATGATATAATGAGCCAGAGAGGGGCACAAGTCACCCAGCGTCCTTCAGAGCCTCACTGATAGACTCCTATTGTTCATCTACGGTGGCGCTACTGAGCACTCTTCGGTGGAGCTGTGCGATCACAGCCCTTGCTGAGACACAAAATCCTCTTCTTTCAGGATATGGCACCTTTCCTCCTTGGAAAGCACCCTCAACTGATCCTGTCCCGTGTTCAGGGCAGTGCACCACTCTCCCTTACCCTACTCTATCGCTGGCACCTTAGACAGGGTAGCTGCACCCTATTCTTTATCCATGCAGTTCATCCCTATTTTTTCGACTGTCCCTCTGGCACACTGTCCTCCAGGCACAGGATTGCCACAAAAAGCTGGCTGAAACTCAGGAGCAGCGGGGGACTGAGACTCAATCCCCAGTGAATTAGATGGGGAAGAATCTTGGATGGCCCTAATCTCTGGAGGTATTGCTTCCTGCAAAACAGCGTCACTCTCCTCCTCCGTCTGTGCTCAAATCACCCTGGCATCAGAGAAGGGAATGAAGCGAAGGCCCTTGTCAGTTTCGTGGTCTCCAATGCCCTCTAGCACCTCCCTGTCGTAAGGAAGCAGGAGAGGGACCCTCCGGCAGTGAGTGGCATGCACCCAGTGTTTCCGGCCGTCCACTTTGACTGCGGTCCCGGAGCGGTCCTTTCCAGCGAGCCTCCAGACAGCTCTTCCACTGGAAGTTCTTTATCAACACATGGTCGCCAGGCTGCAGCTGATGCCCGGGCCCCTCAGGTGCTGGCCGCAACGCCTCCTGAATCTTTTGGCGAACAGAACATAAGTCTTTAGTTGACTCATAGAGATAATCCACAAGCAAAGGGTATTCTATATCCGAGAAGGTAACTAGACAAAATATCGAGAAAAAATATATAGAATGGACAGAATATCGAAGTCAAAATATAGAATGGGCATAATATCGAATGGACATAATATAGTGGTTAAAAATATCGAAATGCAGGTAAGTAATATCGACTGTCAAAATATCGAAGTACATAATATAGGCATTAAAATATATCGAATTTTTAATAATTTCAAATTTTTTAAAGTGTTTTCTATGTTAGTATGTGTTAAATGTGTATATTATTTTTGTGATGTATGTTACATTTTTTTAAAGTAATGAATTTTATGTTATTTAACTTTAGCGTAATTTAATTCCGTAGTGGGTGTGGGTTTATAGGGGAATAGGGTGGGAAGTAATTTAATTATAGTAAATTAAATATTAATTTTTAGAAATTATTAATTATTTTTAATTTAATTTTGCGTTTCAGTTCTGTACTGGGTTGTGGGTTTATTGCGCAATAGGGTGGGAAGTATTTTAATTGTAATTAAGGAAATATTTATTTTAATTTATTTGTATTGATAATTAATTAATTACTAATTGGTAATTAATTTTTATTAATTGCTAATTAATTTTTATTAATTGATAAATTGATAATTATGTTAATTGTATTAATTTATTATTTGGAGTGGGTTGTGGGTTTATAGGGGAATAGGGTGGGTAATTCAGTAATTATTGAAATTATTTTTGTGTATTGATAATTAATTTATTGTTAATTAATTATTAATTGGCAATTTGTTTATTACTTGTTACATTTTTGGTATTGAAAATTAAATGGTTTGTAAATAATTATTAATAGGTAATTCATTTTTAATAAATAATATTTATTGGTGTTTATAATTAAATTATTAAATATTTTTTAATTGGTAATTAGTTTTAATTTTTTTTTTATTTACATATTAAATCATTACTTTACTGTGAGAAGTTGGCCTGGTATATGATGTTCACTAGTTAAAGTGACCACCTTGTACCATGCCAAGCAACCCTTATGGTGTGGTTGTAAGTCAACCTTTTCGGACTAGCTGCCCTAGTGGTAGCGTAGGCTAAGCAGTCTTTGAGGCTAAACTCGTTAAAGCGTGTTAAGCAGGCTGTTTTACCATATGTAACCCCCCTTTATACCAATGAAAGGACACCACACAGATATATATTCAAAATATATATGTATTTATTACTCAAAGTATCCCCTAGACTCTTTATGAGCACAGTAGCACAAATCGTTAAACAAGAAAGTATCACAATATACAGAAGTTGCACTTTATATGGATAGGCCCTGGTGGCCGCTCAAACAATATACTAAAATAGTGGTATAAGTACCACGACTAGGAAAGGGAAAAGGCCTAGGGCCTCTAGAATCGCTGGGCCTACAAGGAGCTAACTTCAGTTAGTGACCAGGAGGTCCACGGGTCGCGTGTGCAGTGAGGAAAGTTACACGCGGGCTCCCATAGGTTTTCAATGGGTGCGTAAAAGTTCAAAAGTTACTGCTAAAAGGGTCTTCTGGTTGAACTACGAAATCAAGACTTCAGATCTAAACATTAGAGATGTCACCCTACACTTGTGCACCGGAGTGCCAGCTTTACCTCACCCACAGGAAGCGGGTGCATAGGTCTCGAAGTGCGTCGGGTTTCGTCTATCTGTTCAATGGAGCCTGATGACAAAGATGCTGCAGGCAGCCGGTCCAGAAGATATGCGGTGGATCCAAGGATGGATCTGAGTTGTAGAAGACCTGTAAGCAGAGGGGACAGTGTTCACAGTCACTAGCCAGTGACCGGCGTGGTACCAGGTAGGTACCAGGCGATGTCGGGTGCAAACAGGTGAAGAGGTGTAGCTTGTCTCTGCAGCCACGTGGTCCCTGAAGGTCGACGACATCCAGGAGTCGGTTCACGAGCTGTCCCACGCAGGCTCTCACTGTCGGCGGTGTCGGCGACTCAAAGGAAGCAAACAAGCCTTGGCAAAAGCAGGAGTTGCAGGAAATGAAGAAAGCTGGTGGTTCTGACCAGCAAGGTCAGAGGGGCTGCTCCTTTGGAGGGCAGCAGGGGCCAGTCTGGGGCAACCAGACCAGTGTCGTAGTTTTCAAGATAGTTCGCCAAAATGGCCACTAGTCAACGGGCCAGGGACCGGGCAGGCGCGTCGAGTTGCAAAGTGCAGAGGGACCCCACGCAGATCGTGGAGATGCTGGAGGGCTCACCTTTGGTGCAGATGCTGCTCGGATGTTGGGCTTCTCAGGACCCAAAGCACAACTTGGAGGGAGCCTCTGTTGTTGCGCTTGCAGCTTGTCGAGTGTCTTCCAAGATGGCTGGCTCCACGTGTCTCGGTGCCTCCACGGGTTCCTTCTTTGCAGGGACTGTGGATCGGGCGGTGAGAGGTCTGGAGGTCCAGTTCTCGTTGGTCTCTGGGCTCGGGCTCCGGCAGGAGGCGGCGGCAAAGCAGACGTCGATTCGCTGGTTGGTGCTTGCGTTAGCAAGATGGTCACTCCCTGACCATAGGGGAGAATTCCTTCAGTCCTCTGTGCAGCAGAGCATCGAAGTTCCCGTCTTCTTCTTAGTGTTAAGTTGATTCCAGGATGTCTGAAGTCTTAGGACACAGCTCCTACCTTTAAGCGGATTCTAGGGGCCGGACTACCTGCTAGGTCCCTCCCTAAGGGTGGGACCAGGAAGGGGGGTGGTTACACCCCCAATCCTTTGTCCAGCTCGCCCCAGGTCCGGGGCTGGTGTGCCCCAGGACCGGTTTGAACTGGCATATGCACCGAGGCTCCTTGTGAGCCTCAGGCATGTCTGATTCTATTCAAGCCCTGCCTGACCAAAACACAAAATCCTGTCTGGGGTGGTGCTCGCACCTCCCCTGGCAGGAAACCCTTCGTCCACGTCACCCAAGCTGGAAGGACTCCCAGCAGCAGGAGGGCAGACTTGTGTCTGTGGTGGCAGCGTCCATTTTGTGGAGCTGAGGCTATGTCTGATTTTACCCGGGTTTCAGGATCTGTACATGTCGTGTCCCTCTAGAAGGGTGGAATGCTAACCCCGTTGCCAGAATTGGTGAGGGGTTAGTATTCCAATTCGTATGACACCTTACTCGACATGTTTTGATAAAGCCAAACCAAAGTTAGCATTTTACCGCGAGGTTCATAATGCACTTAAGAGTATATGGTATGGCGATATCTGGAAACGGTAGAAGGAAGTTGTTCCGACCACTGCAGACAGGCTCAGCTCATGCCAGAGCACCATCTCACGTGAAACCAAGCACTCTGCCTTCAGGATTGTTAAGGCCTGCCATAGGAGTGACTTATAGGTTAACATGTGTCCCATTTATGGTTAGGTATAGGTATACTACACCTAAGTAAGGGGTGGATACACCCACTTACCCCAGCTGAGTGAGCAGCCAGTTGTGTCAAATTTCTAGGCCAGGCCAGGGGTGGCACAATACATGCTTCAGCCCCTGGTAGGCCTTAGATACACCAATGCCCTGGGTACCTGGTGTACACTGGTACAGGGGCTCACAGGGTGATCCAATTCCAATTGGTTATGCACCTGAAGTGCATAGTGTCAATTTAGTAGAGAGAACAGCAGACTGGGGGTCTGATTAGCAGGCCCACAGCCTCAATATGTCAAAAACCAGTGAAGCAAAAAGCAAAAATTTGGGGTGACCATAGGATAGCAGACCCTACTCTCCTACATTTACCTACTGTTGCACTCACTGGAGTGGGAATAGTAATGTTTATCCCTACGCTATCCAATGCTTTCCCTACTGTTGCACTCACTGGAGTGGGAATAGTAATGTTTACCCCTACGCTATCCAATGCTTTCCCTACTGTTGCACTCACTGGAGTGGGAATAGTAATTTTTACCCCTAGGCTATCCAACGCTTTCCTTACTGTTGCACTCTCTGGAGTGGTAATAGTAAATTTTACCCTCCCGCTATCCTACGCTAAAAATATTGAATATTTTTTTTAAATATTAAGTTAATATATATATATGTATTAAAAAATAAAAATATATATTTTTTTTTATAACTTACATTAATTATATATTAATTTTAAGGTTATTTAAGTATTTTTAAGTATGTTTTAGTTAATTATATTTATTATTTCATTAATTTTACATTACTTTTAAGACATTTAAAAAATTCGATATTTTAACAAACTATATTATTTATGATATTTTGGATTCGATATTTTTGTACTTACTTGTTTGTAGACAGGAATTCGATATTTTGGCATTCTATATTTTGTCCACGATATTTTGGCAGGTCAATATTTTGGCATTCTATATTCTGTCAGTGATCCCTCGGAGAAACGCCAGGGCTGTGAAACGCCCCATATATTGGCAGGGCGGCCAAAAACCACCTCGTATGGGGACAAACCTGTTCTAGAATACGCTGTCACCCTAGTGGATAACAAAGCTAAAGCTAGTGCATCTGGCTACCGCAACCCTGTGCTTTCCTTTATCTTGGCTAACTTCAATTTGAGAGTACCATTGTACTTCTCAACCAGACCTGCTGACTCAGGGTGATTTGCTGCGTGGAACTTCTGTCTAATGTGTAGACCATTGCACACCAGTTGGATAGCCTTTGAATTGAAGTGACTTCCGTTGTCACTCCTGATCAAACGCGGCAAACCAAACCGCGGGAATAACTTTTTCAAGAGTGCTTTCGCAGTAGCCATGGCTGTTTTCTCTTTAGTGGGGTAGGCTTCGATCTATTTACTGAACGCACAAACCACCACCAGTACATATTTCAAATTGTTCACTCGTTCCATTTTGATAAAGTCCATTTGAAGAACCTCGAAAGGGAAGGGAAGTGGTGCAAAGTTGCCAGTGGGTGTGGGGGTGCCCTTTCCACGATTGTGTTTCATGCAGATCATACAGTATTTTACCAAATGAGTGGCTAACTTAGGGATAGTGTCATTTTGCCATACGGGATGCAGCACCTTACATATCCCCTTTGCAGTAATATGGGCTGGGCCATGTGCCATAGTGACCACAGGGAGTGTATACACATTATGCAAAATCCATCTTTGTTTCCCGGACTTGTCAGTCTTACACCCAATCTCATCTAGACGCCCTGTACTCTCCTGCCATATCGCCAATTCTTCCATGGTCGCCTGACTCTATCTCCTTTCTAGTGTGTCCTCAAACATTCCATTCTTCGGAACCCACCTAGCTGGGCCTGCCACAAACATCTTTTTCATCTTGTATCTGACTATCTCCTTAGCTGTCTGATCTGCAAATGCATTTCCCCTCCCAACATCATCAGTAATCGCCTTGTGGGCACTGCATTTCACTATCGCCAACCTTTTGGGAAGGGTCAGAGCTGACAAGAGTCTATATCAGTGGGCCATTCTTTATTTATAATTCATGTGTGGTCAGGAACCCTCTCTCGGCCCAGAGGCATCCGAAATTATGGGCGACCCCAAAAGCGTACTGGTTGTCAGTATAAATATTGACAGCCAGTCCTTCACCAAGCTCACAAGCCCGAAGCAGGGCAATACGCTCTGCAGCTTGGGCCGACTGATAGAGAACATGTGATGTTTCATCTACAGTGTGCAGTGTGGTGATTGCATATGCAGTAGTGGTGGTGCCATTCGGTAACTTAAAACAAGAGCCATCGACATATAGTTCCGCTTATGGGTCAGATAGGGGAACATCAGTCAAGTCTACCCATCCCTTCGTCTCTTCTTTGGTTCGGTATACACAATCACGTGCATCTGTATCTTCGTTCACCGAAGGGAGGGGTAGTAACGTGCCTGGATTCAGAGTGGCACATCTTTTGATGGTCATGTGCGGTGCGAACAACATTAATTTGTACCCAGTTAGAGATGCACTAGTAAGGTGCTGTGCCTCCATCTTATTCCAAAGTGTATCCACAGCATGAGGTACCATAACTGTGAGGTCGGTATCAAGAACGAGCCCTGCCGATTGTCTAATAGAGACAGCCATGGCCGCTGCAGCTCTTAGACAGCTCGGGAGTGCTCTGGCGATGTTATCCAAGATAGCAGATACGCGCAAGGCCTTTGCTTACCTCCAAAGGCCTGTGTTAAAACAGAGAGCGCGCAGCCAGCTGTCTCGTGCACATACAGCACAAACGGCTTCTGGTAATCAGGTGTACCAAGCACAGGAGCAGAACAAAGCGCAACCTTCAATTGCTCAAACGCCTGCTGGCATGCAGGTGTCCAAGGCAGGGGTTCAGGCACATCTTTAGTGGTGAGCTGGAGAAGCGGCTTTGTTAGTAGGGAATAATTAGGAATCTAGTGGCAGCGATATGAGGTAATGCCAATAAACGTGCGCACTTCACGTTGGGTCTGGGGAACAGGCATGATAATTATAGCAGCATTGTGCTCAGGCGTTAGTCTGCGACCCTCCTTCGACAGTAGGTGACCTAAATAGGTGACCTCCTGTCGACAATATTGGAATTTGGAAAGGGACACCTTAAGTCAGTAGCATGCCAAATGTAGTAACAATTTAACCGTGGTGGCTTTACAGCCGTTCTCAGTGTCGGGGGCCACTGAGAGGTCATCGACATATTGCAATAACACATTGCCAGGAGGGAGTGTCAAAGAGTCCAATTGCCCTTTCAGAGCTTGACTATAGATACTAGGACTTTCAGTATAGCCCCGAGGAGCACAGCAGAATTGAAAGCTCCTGCCAGCTATGGCAAACCCAAACAGATATTTGCTATCTGGATGGATTGGGATGCTAAAGAAAGCATTCTTCAAAGCGATAACAGAGAAGAATTTGGCTGAGGGAGGTTTCATTGTCAACAATGTGGTGATATCTGAAACCACAGGGTATCGAGGAATTACAATCTTATTTATATCGAGCAGATCGATCACGAAACGATAAACATCAGGGTGAACTTCAGAGGAGTCCATGGGTGCCTTCTTAAGAATGGGAAGGATAGGGCTATTACACACATTTGCCACTGTTTCCTCAATAAGACTGGTCCTAATCAAATCTTTTTTTATTTATATATTTTTTTTTATTTTATTGATTTTTCACATAACTGAGCACAGCAGATATAATAGACGATCAGCAATGTAGTGTCAATTTGTGGAAAGAGACATGAAGCACAGTGACAACAAATCCGCGAATGTACATGAGGCAAATAACAGGAGCAGCATGAAAATACAATAGGCAGTGTGCAGCAAGATCATCGTACACAGGTCATGTGTGAGAGAAACAGCACATCGCAATGCATAATTAAAAAGACAAGAGCAGGCAGTATTTAATTTGTACAATATAATAATCAGGGTGGGAATCATGAATCGTATCCGATGGCGGCGGATGTTCCAGGAGATACGATTGGAGTGGGCCCCAAATATCCCGAGGACGTGATGAGACCGGAAGAAGGTCAGCGTATGTGCATGTTTGATCCTGCCAGAGTGTCATGTCCCCAATCCATTCCTTGAATTTAGGTGCCCTTCCCTGACCCCACCTACAGGTCACTCGCCTTCTAGCCAACAGCAAGCAAAATGAGACACATTTACGGTGGGCTAATGGTATCTGCTACATGTATCCGAGTAAAGCCAGGAGAGGCGATCTCAGGAGGGACTAGGAAGTCATGAGATCCATCGCCGTGAACACTTGCTGCCAATACGTGTGGACCGAGCGACAGTCCCAGGCAAGATGGAGGAAATCAGCAGCTGCTACCATGCAGCTGTCACACCGATTTGTGTCTCGCAACCCAAATTTATGTAGTTTAACCGGGGTGTAATAGCTTCTATGCAAGAATTTGTAGTGGGTGATACGCAGCCGACTACTTGAGGAGACCTTTTCAGTCTGCTTACAGCAGAACACCCATTGTTGATCTGTGATGTCTTGCTCAAGTTCAACCGACCATTTATCCCGAGCAGTAGAAGGAGGATACTAGGTGTCAGTATATAGGCTATGATATAGTGTAGATACTAGGTGAGAGGCGGTGCTCCCACGCAACGTGTGGTGTAAGGGGGCAACCATCGGGGGCTCCAGAGAGTATGCGGGGGTACAATCTCTAATTCCTTGGCACAGTCGGATATAAAGGAAAGATTCCATGGCGGAGGGAGGAGGTTCTGAATATAACTGTTGGAGAGTACGAAAGTTGCCATTTAAATAAAGATCGCCCCAACATAGGAGATGGCGTGCAGTTTTAACTCTTTTAAAGACAGCTTCCTGCCGCAGTGGCATCTTCGGATGATATGTAAGTGGAAGTAGCGGGGAATATAGCAAGGGAGCATGCAGGCGGCACGCAATGCGGTTCCATGCTTTAACAGTGCAATCCACAGAGGACGGAAAAGGAGCACGAGGGGTGACTGTTGCCAATATAACCCCATCTAGTGGGATAGGATCCGTGAGCCAATGCTCAGTCGCAACATGAGGTGTGTATCTGGGAGGATGGAATCAGTAATGGGCATAATGTGCCTGGGCACAAATGTAGTATAATTCAAAGTTGGGAACATCAAAGCCCCCCAGGGAGTATGGTCGGGCGAGTATGTCCCGTTGTATACGCGGCTACTTGCCATCCCACACTAGTTTGGACAGTTCAGCTTGGAAAGAGGAGAAAAAATGCCATCCCGGATCATACAGAATGTTTAAAAACAGATTCAAAACTTTTGGGAGGACCACCATTTTAATAAGGGAGATACGGCCTGCCATAGTGAGGGGGAGTGCATTCCACCTAGTAATATAACCAGTAACCTGGTCTAACGTACGCCCATAGTTAAGCCTCATCAACTCCTTGCGGTCTGCAGTGACGTGTATCCCCAGATACTTTACTTCAGTAGAGCACCATTCAATGAAAAGGCTGTGGCAAACGGTGTAACCGAAGTTGTAAGTGGAAAGATTTGAGATTTGGTCAAGTTTATGTGGATAGCAGAAAAGCCACCAAACCAGACAAATTCTCGTAGGAGCGGGTTAGGGTTCTGTTGTGGTTCTTTGACATATAGGGTATCATCATCTGCATACAGAGAGATGAGAATCGGGCGGAGGAAGCAACAATGGGCCTTTTCCTGATGATGTTGCCTAAGCTTGGCCGCTAGGGGTTCTATGTCAAGGGCAAAAAGGAGAGGAGACAACGGGCAGCCTTGCCTGGTGCCCCAGGAGAGGGGGTTCGAGGGGGAGACATGACTGTTGGTCAAAACTTTCGCCTTAGGGGAGTATAGAGGAGGTGAATCCAAGCAAAGAAGCCAATGGGAAGACCCATGCATTGAAGAATAGTAAATAGGTAGTCCTAGTCTACCGAGTCAAAGGCCTTCGTGGCATCTAGAAAGACTGCCACTAGTGCCAATATTGGGTGGACATTTTGTAAAATAGAAAAAAGTGTCCGGAGATTATGAGAAGTCGCCTACCAGGGATGAATCCGGCTTGATCCGGTAAAACTAACTTCTCCATCAGAAGACTGAGGCGATTAGCCAATAATTTGGCCAGAATCTTTGCATCAGTTTTGATGAGGGAGAGGGGCTGATAGGAGTCACAACAATCCGCAGGTTTGCCGGGTTTCAGGAGCGAGGTAATAAGTGCCTCTCTCATAGATGCAGGAAATATCTGAGTTTTCTGGGCCTCCATATAGCCTTCTCTCAGCACCGGAAGTAATTGGTCAATATATATTTTATAAAAAATCTACAGAGAACCCATCCGAGTCCATTGCTTTCCCTGATTTCATCTGCATAATATCTTCCCGAAGCTCATCATCCTCAAATGGTGCGCTAAAAATTCCCTTTGGTGATCCCCCAGCTAACCCAGCGCAACATCCTCAAGTTAATGAGAGAGATCGGGGGAGCAATACGACGGGTACTGTAGAGGTCAGTGTAGAAGTCAGTGAACGTGTGCAAGATCTTGAGACTATCTCTGTGACTCACCCCATTTCTATCAACCACATCTAATATATAATTAGAAAAGCTGGGTTGTCGAATTTCAGTCGCCAGTGCTCTGCCGGGTCTTTCCCCCTCCCCATATCGACGAGCAATTAAGTACTTACCCCGGAACTTTGTCTCACGCTCTGCTGTGGCGGTATAGTCAGTGAGTTTTTCAGAGTGTAGCCCTCTGGGCTCCTGACGTCTCGTTCCACATATCTTGTTCGAGTTGTTTCAACTCATTTTCAAGACGTCTCAGGTTCCGTCAGATATCCCTAAGGACTCCAAAGCTTTTTCACAGGCTCATGCTGTGCATAGTAACTTTAAACGCTTCCCAGACTATGCCCAAATGTGCAAGAGCCTTTATTTCTCCTAAAAAAAATCTGCAATCTCTTCCCCAAGCTCCGTCCTAAAGACCGTATCTAGAAGTGCCTCCGGCACAAGCCTCTAGCAACGCGCGGTGGCAATCAGATTAGGGGGCACAATTGCCATACATACTGGTGCATGGTCTGAGTAGGTCCTGGCCAAATGCTCCGCCAAAAGAATCCAAGGGCCAACCCCACGGGAGCAGATCCAAAAGTCCAGCCGAGACCAAGATGAGTGTACTGCGGTGTAATGGGTGCCCTCCCTCTCAGCCGGATGTATATGACGGAACACATCTATGAGCCTATGATCTAGAAACAGCCGGGAAAGGGTATCCTGAGTTTTGGTGTAGTGGTGTGGGAGAGGATTGAACCTATCTGCGGAAGGGCACCATGTTGTGGTAAAATCTCCCCCATATCATGTGCGTGGATCCCACCTTAAGTATTTGTCCCCAAAGGGTTGTGAAGTAATCAGGGTCGTCCGTGTTTGGCCCACAGCAACAAACTAGCGTAACTGATTGGGTACCCAACGTACCCCAGCAACTCCTGCCAGAGGGATCACCGAAAGTGCCACCGAGAATGAAGGGCGTGTTCATCTTAATTAAAATCAGTGTGCCACGGGAATATGTAGACTAGGAAGAAAACCCTCGGTCAGAGGCCCACTTGTTGCCGACGCAATTAGGACGGCAGGAGTCAGGGTGCGTCTCTTGAAGCATAGCAACCTGTATGTGGTGTCTATCCAAGTACAACAATATTTGTCTACGTTTGCACGGGTCGCCAAGGCCTCTAACGTTCTATGTAAACAATTTTAGTCGTAACTGCTCAGACTACGGAGGCATTTCAAAGCTTGTGATGCACTATAATTGATGTCCCAGTGTATGGTAAGTGTGTGAGTAGGTTGACGTGTGCTTGCATGTTTATCTGCTGAAAGACCAAAAACATAACATTAACATGCAACAATCCCAAACCGTGCTGGTAGTATAGAGTCCACCCAAAAACAAATCCACCCCCATCCACAACAGCACCCCAATTGTGTTGGTACAAGATTTCCCATCCAAACCCCACATACCTCTTGTCATTACATTCTTAGTCAAGAAAGTCCAACAAAAAATAAAACAGTACAGGGGATCTCCCATGTGGGGGGAGCTTGTGGGCCACAAAACCTTCCCGTCTCCCAACACTAACTGCAAAGCAGTCCCCAGGTGGCACGGGGATGAAGGGGGGGGGAGAGAGATAGGGGAACGGTGCTTGGTAAAGTACAGAGCAAACCTATAAAGTACAAAAAAAACTAACAGTAAGCCATAAAAAGTATATATAGCACATGAGACACTTAGCTGTAGCCAACGCGATGCAGGATCCTGGAAACAGGAGCCCTCAGGGACTCATGCAATGGGCATCACAGCGGGAAACAGGCAATGAGAGTCCCACTTACTCGTGAGGAGAGTGCAGCATACAACTTGAAAAGTGGGAAGGTCCGAAAAAAAAAAATGTCAAAGCGTTAGTGTTCAGTGTTTGGGTTAGCTCACTGTAGGTGATGGAGACCTGGAAGCATGGTCACTAGTATGGGGATCGTCTCTTGATAGTCTTGAGAAAGTCCTCAACTTGTTGCGGATTGGCACAGAGAGTGTGCTTGCCTTGATAAGTAATCCGCAGATGTGCCGGGTACATGAGGGCATATTCAATTTGAGCTTTACGTAGTTTTTGCTTGACTGACAGGAACTTGTGGTGAGCTTCCTGAACCGCAACAGTAAAGTCATGGTAGATGTTGAACTCAGTGCCCTTGAAGTGCAGCGACTTTTGCTCCCGGGCCTTTTTGAGGGCGGTATCTTGGTCTCGATAGTTTGGGATATGTGCCACTATGGGTCGTGGAGTGCCGCCTGGAGGAGGACGGGGACCCAGGGAGCGATGTGCTCTTTCCACAATGAGCTGCGACTAAAAGGTTTCGGCTCCAAAAGTGTCTGTCAGGAGACGTTCGATGAAGTCTTCCATGCGCTGGTATTGGTGCTCTCTGGTATACCTATGACTCGGATATTGTTGCGGCGGCTGCAGGCTTGAAGGTCTTCGTTTTTGGCTGCGATTACTTTTAACAACCTATCTATTTGCGACATATGTTGCTGCAACTGGGAGGTGGCATCTTCATTATCTGAAATACGCCGTTCGGCCTCTTTGATCTGCCTGTCGTGCTTATCCACCAATAGCAGGATTTTTCCTTCATCCTCTGGCGCCGATGACTCAGCCTGCGATTGTTCATTGCCAGTTGGCCCGGTATCAGCCGAGTTAGACCATGTCGCGGCCTTTTTGGTGTCGAAGGTAAGCCGGGGCTGGCGGCCATCCGGTTTCCCCATCCTGCGCAAAAGTACTGCAATATGCACACAAAAGGAGGAACAACAGCGGGAAGCGCGCATCAAGGAACTATTGGGATGATGGAATGAATGATGCCAGGCAGTCTAGTGTTCCAATGTCACCACCATGAGGAGAAGGTGCCACGTTTCCAGCAGAGTTCTGGGCGTGCTGCAGCAGTACCTGCCGGCGTGGTCAGTAGGAAGTACAGCGGTCCACCTGTGGAGTGGCAAGCAACGGAATAAGAGGACAGCAGGCCCCTTAGGTCGAATGGCAGGTCACCCTCAACCATGCGTCAGGTAAAGGTACATCACAAGTGTGGCTGGAGAAGGCCCAACTGCGAGACGCGACTGCCTGGTCAGTAGAGTGGAGGAGATATCTTAAGGCAGCTTGGCAGGACCCAGCCACGCCTTGGCGCCACAAAGGGGTAGGACAGATGAGGGCAAGTACGCTGTGGAACCACGTAGAGAGCAGGGATCTTGTGCAGAATCAGGACATGAGGGGTCCAGGCAGGCAACACACCACAGCACCACTACCTGCAAGATGACATCACCTCAGTTGCATGGGGCCTAAGCTCCAACGCACAGGAAAGGTCACCAGCCGCACTGTTCAGCCCGGCGGCGGTGAGGGCCACCAAATCATGTACAGGGTGATTTTCAGGCAGCCCACAGATGGTGTCACACAAGTGGATCGGTAGTTCAGGAAGCACAGCAGGTGTGGCCAGTGGCTGCTGCCCAGGGACGGCAGTCAGCAAACAGGCGCAGGTAAATGCACACTTGAGTCGTGATCAGCGGGCGGTTCTTCACCCCAGCGCACTGGCCTCATTCCAGGACTAGGAGCAGTGAGGTGGACTGCTCCGCAGTATTTCCCGATACACGGAGCACCACCACAGGACCGCAGACACCAATGTCCGTTGTGTGCAATATATTCAAGCCCCCAAGGCTACGTGGTCGTGGGTTAATGGCGCACATGCACTGAAAGCAATCCCAGCCGGATCAGCAGTTCCCTCACCGCATTCGCAGGTAATCGTTGAGGAATCCCACATCAGTGTTCCGGGCAGAAGGTCTCAATCCAAAACTACCGGCAGGCCGGTATCACAGAGGGTGAACCGGGCCGGCATCTGCCAGCGGCAGAGGGGCTCTACGCCACGTGGAATCCTCGGGGCTCGCCTGGTAGAGGCAGCCGTTAAGGCTACCAGGAGTTTCTGCACGTCCAACCCCTGTGGTGCAAAGCTCAGCCAGAAGTTGTTAGAACGGGGTCAGAAAGCTCAGATTTTTGGCATTCAGCTGCAGAACACTTTGATGAACTGGCGACCAGGGTCACAGGCAGGATCTGTGCAGTAGGTATAAGGATAAATGCCGGATCATGCACCAAGCAGCCAGAGCCTCACAGGTGTGCGGCCATCTTGGTCGTTTGCCACCTAGCGCCCCCCCTGGTCCTAGTCAAATCTTTAATTATTTGCAATAGGGTTTTCTCCCCTGCCTGTGGTATCTTATACTGAGGAATACACGGTAAGACAGCATTATCTTTGACCCTAATAGAGACCAGAGGAATCTGTAATAAACCCACATCCGAATCTCCTGTTGCTGACAAAGTGCATGGCACATCTTTGAACTCAACAGGGAGGGGGGCATCTTTAGTCAAACATTGCTTTGTACTGATCAGCTTCGTGTCAACGGTCATTTAAACGCCATCCGGTGAACAAAATATAGTGGCATGGAGCCTTGTTAATAAATCCAATCCCATCAAATTCTCCTCACAATGCGTTGCCAACAGAAACGGCGAATCAACTATGAAAGGACCAATAGTCAAGGCAAGAGGCTTATAAATGGAGCTCACAACCGGCACGCCTGAGAAACCTACTGAAACATTGTTTTGGCCAGACAGAGCTGCCCCTGGGACCAGCGAACGAGAAACAGTCAGAAATGTCTTAGCTGTGCCATGTAAATCCGCGGTGACGTATGGTCCTCGCTGATCTACGGGCACTGAAACTGGTCCCCCGCCCTGTCCCTGGCTGTCCTAGCCGTGAGACATTCCTGTCACCTCATCCATATCATAATCATCCTGGTACTACTGTCCTTGTCGAAATAATTCTTGTTCTGGTGTCCATACGACGAATCCTCTGACTGCACCTCACCACGGCCTCCTCCACCACGACCACGTCCTCTAAAACCCCAACTTCTTGGGGCCGCAACGTTGTGTAACAACTCCAGACACTCACTTCGCCAATGCCCCTCCTTTCTACAATACGCACATTGGTTCAGCCCAACAGGCGCACCCGAGGTGCTGTTTCTATTAGTCCGGGGCAACTGCTGGGCCTGACCCAAGCCTCGTTCGCTACCATTCCCCCTAGTTACTTGCTGCATTAAGACCTTCGTCTTTAACTCCTTATTCTTTTTCTCCGCTTTCTCCTTCTCCTCATTTTCTCTATGCTCATAGTACTGTGCCATACAGAGTATCACTGATGGGGAGGACGTAGTCCACGTACTTTCTGAAGTCAGCAACCGAGTTGCGATCTTGGGAAGCAAGTTCGTAACAAATCTAGTGACATACAAACAGACACCACCTTCTACCGACAGATCTTGGCCACTAAAGTCCAAGAACACACCTTCAAACCTGTTAAAAAAATCAGAGACACTTTCATCCTTCTTCTGACGACATGCTGTTAACTTGTCCCAATCCACTCGTCTAGGCGGGATAAGGGAATGCATATAAGTGATAATACGACCCGGTAAAGCTAATATTTCTGCTCTCGGCTTCTCACCGGGCTTTCGCTCTTTATCCCATGCCGTTATCTCATCCCATGTTCCTCCCAGCTCCACTATGTGGTTCTGTGTATGTACCTGCCACCATATATCCACCTGTACCAACAATCCGAAAAACAAAACAACTCAATATCAGCTAATGTCATCACTGTAGAGGAGGCCGCTTCTGTCAATTCCTTATAATATGCAGTTGGATTTTTCCTAGGATCCGGAAACTGACTCTTAAGGGATAATACTTCACTCCTCTTCCAAGGAGTGTAAATCCACTGCTCCTGGAAATGGGCCTCCACTCTCTGCTGATTAACTACGTTTATTGCATTACGCTGCTCCGGAATCTCGGAATGGTAAATAGGATGCACCTCCCTCATAGGGTACTGCGTGAGAGTCATTAGGGTCGTCTGGGTCTCCTGGTGCAATCTACTCCGATAACCAACTAGCGTCGCAACATTACTAAAAACGTCATTGGTGGCCAAGTCAGTAGCATACACGCGATCCCTAATATCATATATGATCTGCGGTGCAACACCACTGAAACACTGTTCCCACAATCCTATTAGAGTAGCTGACATATGCTAAATAGCATGCTGCTGCACAAATGGCTTGTAATCTTTCATCACACTGCACACATCTTACACACTGTAACTCGAATTCCGAGCCCACTGCGCAGCCTGGTAAGCCACCATTCATTTCCCACATCAGATCGTATCCACACCCTTCCCATTCGTTCCCGCACCACTGCCCAATTCCCATCATCCACTCCACGCACAGGCGTCTTGCCATTTAGCAATGTCGGAGAAGAAACATTCAAAGAGGACAGAGTAGATGAAGAAACAGGCAGCAACGTTAACAACGATTGCGAGGTAGGGGTAACAGAAGGGGAGACGATATGTATAGAGCCATCAGACATAACAGGGGAACTAGCGGCCCCCGCACCTGCAGCTTACAGAGACAAAGAGGGAAAAAGCGGGCCGAAACTGAAGCAGCTGAGCCAGAGACAGGAAGACCAGAGATAGCAGAAGTAGAGGCCAAAGGCTGAGACGTCGGGACTACAGGGTATACCCTCTGCAGGGCATAGGAAGGTGGGGGTCGGGTATCTAATAATTCTTCAACAAACAAATCACTTTCCTCTCGGGTAACATTACTTTTTCCACTCTGTAACCAAAACTTCCTGTCTGCGCACTCTATACCCTTTTCTATTTTCTCTCTGTCATAAGCCACTGCTTTCTGGGTAACTGTCGGCATCTTTCCCTTCCGGGCTTCCTTTTCCGCTCTCATACGTCACTGTTTCGCTTCCATCTGCCACACCTGCAGAGAGTCAAATATCGACTGCCTACTTCTTTTTAGCAAACAATTTATCCTGTAGGAAACTCAATTTCTGTTCATCAAATGTGCCCATAAGTGGCCACTGCGAATCGGCATTGTCCCTCGTATATTTATGCCAAAGCATGCTAAACATAATAGGGCCAATACCATGTCTGACGTATACATCAAAATTTGGGGTACCCTCTGGAGGAGCAGGCTGCCTCTCCTCCAATCAAGCATCTATAGAACAACACCGGCATCCAAAACACCCTAATTTACTTAAAAAAGGCATCTTAATACAAGACACATTTACCGTCCGCACTGAACAAGTACAATAGCAGCCAACAAGAACCAAGGCGGTCCGAAAACCTCACCATGCATACAGAAGACCCCACCAGACAGTCCGCAGACTGTACCAGACAGTCCGTAGACTGTACCAAGACCAAGAGATAGGCTCAAACCTCAGGCATTTTCAAGAATAGGCCAAATTCAACACATTGCATGGAAGAGCGTTTGCACTCGCTCTGTATCTCAACGGTCCTCAGACAGACCAAATTATTCAAGTGTGGCGCCACATTTCGCAAGAATATTTTTTTTAAAAAGCTCACCTGGTGCACACAGGTCAAGCAAGGTTATTATCCACTGCTGACTCTTCGGACCAAATGGTCAAATCCAGGGGTTTTGCCTTTTCAGGACCCCAGCCGGGCGACCACTAGATGAGGCACCGCCTGGTCAGACAGACGGAGCATCTGCGAGAACTAGGCTCAATCATGTGGGGATCCTCGGTCTGTCCGCCCAACCCGACATCACCCCGTCCTCTCACCCGATTTAGGGCGAGATTAGTACTCCCGATGGAGTCCCTGTTCGGGCCAACTGAAGGAAATGACCCAATTAGGGTCATCCAGGTCACCTACAACCACCTCATAGCCTTCCAAACAAGTGAAGAGTCAGTCAGACAGCAGAGAATACAAACAATATTTTATTGGTAAAATACACTGCAGCGGAGTCCAATCTGACCAGCATCCTAAGATGGCTGACGAGGGGACTGGCTCCCCAACATTTGATAATACATAATAAACCCTCCTAGAACCCCCTTGACCACGCCTCTCAGTGGAAAGTTACTGGTTTGAGCAGAGCATGAACAAAGGAGGCACAGAAGGACGGGCTACCACCTGCCAGATGGTACACACTATCACTATCTCAAAGTTGCCTTGCAGGGCTCGGCTCCTCCAACGTGGGAGCAGAGCTACGAACAAAGATAGGCATGCATGGGCAGAGTAGCCTGTTCATTAGTAAGTCAGAATCCAACCTTGAAGACAAGAGAAAAAAATAGTGGAATACAGTCTTCTGCTGAGGCAAGCAATACAGATAAAAGAAGCTCAATTTAGTCACAGTATAATATGGCTCATCGAATACAAAATGGAGCCGTAAACGCTAACCTAAGCCTGCACATCATAGGGACAGCTCAGTAGATTACGGTAAATGCGGCGGCTGTTACTAATTAAGCCGTATAATGCTAACCTAACATAGCAAAAGGCAAGCTGGACAAGGCAAAGGGATTTTCAATTCTAACACAGCTGCCATAGGATCGTATGCAGCTCAAAGGGGGAAATGAGGTTCATGCAACCCAACGTGAGTCATGAACCCATGCAACCAAAGAGGAACACCTATGAGCTTCTGGATGGGTCCCTTCAGGGCCAAAAAGCTAAAGGTGGGCATCAATGAGGTTTTGCAAGGATCCATGAGAGCCATGCAATGCAAGGGGGTTCCTATAAGGTAAGCAAGTTATCCAAATGTACTGTTAAATTAGTTCAAGGAGACCTGCCACTAGGACGGCAGGAGGGCTGTGTGATTGTGATGATGCGGGACCACCATGAGCTTCATGCAGAGCAAGCGGAATGACTTCGTGCTTCACCATGAATGAGCTGAGCAGTGTGTCCAGGAGGTCAGAGCAGATAACACACTGACTGTTCACAGGATCACCATTCACCACCAAATATTGCCAATGTAAATGTGTCATGATGATCATGTGACCAGAGCAACCCAATCCGGAGCGGGGATGCCATGGGTCCTAAAGCAAGGACATGGGCTCCTCTGCCCTGAGGGTGGGCACTAAAGGACATCTCCCAGAGCCAGGCCCAGTGCCCCTGCACCTGCTGTTCTATCGAGACGTACAGCACTATGAGCAAGAAGCGTGCCCGCGGTTAGGAGACAGCCAGTTTAGTGCTTCTGCACAAACTATGGCTTATAAGCACAGGCCGAATATGTAGGTAGCGAAGGGTAGTGAGATTTCAGTAATTACCACTGATTTGCATCTGGTTATTTATTGTATGGAAATGTTGGTATGTTGATGTTAGAAAAAAAGAAATACACGTGAAAGCGGTATGTCAATATTATTCACCTCACTGTACTGGCAAAAATTCGCCTTGCACAGCAGCTGGCATGCCCTGATGGGCACGACGGCTGCACAATCTTAAGGTCCCACTGCTAGGATAAATAAGGGGTGCTGAAAGCCAGGACTGAGGAACTTTGGCAGAACTGCATATGGGCCCTCGGTGGTAGTACTGGAGCAGCATGTGGTGCTGTAGATCAAGACTGAGATTCACTGGCAGAGCTGTGCCTCAGTCCTGGAGTGGCAGGTGTGCTGGATTTCAAGACTGCGCTGCATTTTGGAACCGAAAAGTATATTGCAAGTCAGCACTGATTTAACCACTAGCAGAATGAATAAGGAGTTAAGGCTTGTTGCTGACATCAGCAGTGACCCTAATAATAGGGTGACCACCTGGCAAGAAGGCTAATTCTGGACAGTGACAGTAAACATGCAGGACAAAGGGTCAAAATTCAAGACAAACATTCGGGACAAAATGCAATTTTTACGGGCACGTCTGGAACTTCACATTATTATAAAACAGACAGCTGGCAGAAGTACACACTAAAATAGGTTTATGTTATTTAGTTTATATTACACATTAGAGTATTGAGCAGACATTCCCACATAGCTGGACAGATTGAAAAATGAAGAAACTAGCAGAGGTATACAATCCAAGCAGAATTTGAAAGCCCACATAAGGGGCAGTTTTCTCCAGCCGCGGCCCCTGCAGGTAAGAACATGGGGCCAAGTGAGGGGGGGTTTCTGCGGACGATGACGACGGAAAATTAATTATTTATCTAATTGTCCCTCATCATCGTCCCTCGAAATCCCCCTTTCCCCCCAACCGGGCCCCACTGCTCTCTTACCTGCACGGGCCGCCACTGGGTTCTCTATTCTATTCCAGTAAAATGAATGTTAGTGCCAGAAGCAGCTGCTGGACGTAGACTTTGAGTTCACAGGCAGTGGCACTACTAGAGAGTGTGAAACACAGAGACAAATGATTGTGATAAAGGAGGAGAGAGAGATGTATACAGAGAGGGAGAAACAGAAGTTTGGAACAATGAGGGTGAACAGTGAGAGAAGAGGAAAGCCAGCGAGGGTCTGCCAGCCGAGAGAGAAAAATAACGGATGATCTTGTCGGTTATTAAGTTAATAACGGACAAGACCAGCTGAGCCTTCCATTCAGGCGAGGGCGGTGAATTGAGTAACATCGCATTGGGTAATGGAAGCAGCTGTTAGTTCCAGCGCTTCAATTGGCAGAAGTGCGGGTTGAAGCGCTACATAACGAAATACATGATTATTCGAAAAACCTGTGTCTGCCCCATTAGTGGAGTAACACCGGCGCGGCAGATGCTGCAAACCAGAATGGAGTTGCATTGGCAGGCGGGTGTGTGCTCTCAGAAGCCTAATTATGCGGCTTAGCCTACCTCTTTGAGTAATCAGGTGCCACAGTCAACAATCAGTTTGATGTATTAGCGAAAAAGTCCCTTTCTCCATCAAAAGGGAAATAAAATGAGAAAAAGAAAACGGCAGGCGAAAAACGATTTTGGAAGAGAAGCAGAACGTTTACCAGCGCACGTATGAAGGATAGCATTGATTTCTTGCACTCACTCTCCCCGAGACCTCTCGAGAGGGAGCTGAGAGCGGAGATGGATAGGAGCTGGCCTGCCTTGCCGACAGGTTGCATACATTTGCAGAATCAGCATGGTCAGGGCTTTAAGTGGAATGAAAATACTGGGGGGTCTCTCAAAGGGGCGTGGCCAATGTAATTGAGGGCGTGGCTTAAAAACAGTAGTTAAAAATCTGTGGTTAGCATAGTGTGCCGCCCGACTTGTATTTTGCTGTTTCTGTCATTGCATCTAGGTATATGATACAACAAGTAACATCATACCTACAAGTCAGGACTATTGGCTTTGTCAATGGTTGTTAGTTGCATAAGATAAATAAGCAGCAACTATGGCTTGTATAGAATATTGAAAAAGCTTACACTTAAAGCACTGGTGACACCACGACAATGTTGCTGCTCTTGCGTTCCAAAAAGAGAAGGGAAATCCAGTGAGAAAATGACTCTTTAAAGGATTTCCCTTCCCTCTACAACGCTCACCTGATATGATGTCATGCCGTAACTTTCCACTTGTGAGAGTGTGAGCAGGATACATCGATGTGCCTCCTGTCTTGAAACGGGTCTCTAAAGGGCTCTGTTTTGCGCCCTGGCACTTTTTCCGGACTGTCACTGCAGACCGGGAAAAAAACGGACAGTCTGTGCCAGCGCACAAAACAGAGCCCGATAGAGACCCGTTTCGAGGCCCCCTTAAAAAAACTGCCGGTGCTCCGACCCGGTGAGACCCGGCCCACTTAAAGCCCTGAGCATGGTCCCCGTGTCGCGGGGCTGCCATTTCCGTTTGCCTTATGGGGACAGCGGGAGTTTCATCACCTGTTCTCTCCAAGCAGCACGTGCTGCAGAAGGACTAGGCTGGCTTCTGAAACACTTCGGTAGGTAGGAAAGGGTTACGCAATGTGGAAGTTTTCCACAATTGAACTAAAGTGTGAATTATTATGAGTTTTTTTGCACGTATTATTATAATGAGCTATTGCAACTGAAATGAAAAGTTATGTTTTTCTGGCTTAGACTAACTAGGCCTCAGTTAGGCCTTGTCTCCATTCTTGTTAAAATGGCCGTCAAATCATGCTGTTCGTTCTCTGTTTATATTTTTCACTGACAACACACGCAGAAAGATGTGCACTGTTTGTGTTGTATGACATTTTGCTCTCGAGGACGCCTTTTTTGCAACATTCCAGGACTTTTCCTTCTAGCACCCTGTAGAGAATTCACTTATGAATGCTTTCTGTTATTAAAGTAACTAGATTGTGCTTACAACTCTGGATGGCATTAGGTTAGAAGTGAATCAATATATATGTAGAAGATTAGTGCTAAAAATGGCAGGGTTATGTGAGCTTTAAAAAATAGGAAATAAGGGGGCATATCATCAAGGGCATTATCGCTGCTTTAGCGGCACTTTTTGCCGCTAAAGCGGCGATAATTTTAACGCCCTATCAACAAGGCAGCGCTAACATGCATTAGCGCATGTTAGCTGCCGAATTCCCAATGCCTAGCATCTCAGCGATAAGCATCGCTAATAAGATGCAAAGTAGGCGTGGCTGGGAAAACTACATGGGAAACTATCGCTAAGGCAGCTTCGCCATATCAGCAAAGAACCTTAGCGATAATAATCATCACGTTAACTATGCCTTAACACAGGAATTTAACGTCTGTTAAATTCCTGACTAAGGCATACCCAACATGGGAGGTGGATTATGGTGATACGACCAGAGGGTCGTATCACCAAGGCTATCTCCGTTTTGAGTGCAACATCGCTGGTTTTCCAGCGATGTTGGTCCATTTCCCTGGGTATCGCTGGAATATTATCGCCCTGGAGTAACGCGTTGTTAATAACGCGCTAACCGGGCAATAAATTCCAGCGATAGACGGCAATAAATATAAAAATGCTAAGAGCGCTTTGCGATATTTATCGCCGTCTGTTGCTGATATGCCCCAAGGTTTCTTATAAAAAATGTTCCCACCATACTGACTGCAGTTTCAATGATTTCCTATGCTGAAAGGGTTATATAAATCCTTGAATTTGGAGGTGAGCTAGACTCCTTCCCAAGTTACTAGGGATGCTGTCCAATTTTCTGTTGATTTGCTGCACATTCAAGGGACTATAGGCGAGCGACATATACATAACGTTCACGATAAGGATCTGCCTGCCAAATTTAAAAGTAAGTGGGCCTTAGCTTTAATTACAGTGAAGACTACTCCTTCTTCGCCTTGAATAAACCTCTCTGATGGTCCTGTGGAGTAAGGGACCTCTAATTCCACCCACTTAATTTAGATGAGCGGAATTAGAGGTCCATTTTCACTTCCCTCACTGCAAGGAAAACCTTGGCGGTAAGGAGCAGTAAAAACTGCTAAATGCTTCCCTAGTCATAGGAGAGGACTCACGTCGCAAATGGAGCATTTTCTTTTTTTTATTTCGAAAGAAAATCCCACTTTGGGATTTTCTTTTTGAATATAAAAAAGAAAACAGTCTGGTCAAGCCTCCACCATGCTGATTGCGCATTGCAGCAAAATGTAAACAGCATTGACAGGAACCGCCAAGATGGCGGTTCCTGCCAAAGCTTTAGAAATGAATGCCTGCTTGGCAGTCGTTTCTAAATAGGGTAATTTACTCCGTATCCCTGATTGAGAAACAGGTCACCCGCCTATATAAGAATTGAACTCTTCATTTATTTCCTTATTTCCTTATTATTGGATTATTCTTGTAACTGAGAAGATTTATGGCAATTGGATTTATGTATTTTGATTAATTGAACTCTGCATTTGCATTTTCCTAATTTCTGTATTGCACTTTGCAATTGTAATGAACCTTCATGATTTTGTCTAAATTTCAGATCTCAAACTCCCTTTTTGAGTCACTCCTTTTGCTATTGGCTGTGTTTTTTAAATGCTACTTGAATCTTGTCTCTAGAGACACATTACCTCCTAGACGTTGAGGTTAACACAGTCCCCAACTCCTGCAATCCTGGGTGCACCACTGTCATGCAGGTTATCTAAGCAATAGTGTGCTCACAGTTGTGGTGTCAAAAGTGGAATAAGAGATCACCTAAGAGATCATTTTTGTCCCTGAACTGGATTTTGTCTATACTCACTAAGAGATTCAGTGCTGTTCCTGAGCAAAAAGAGTGTGAACATCAATAGGATGGGATGAATGTTGGATGATTGAGAGAGAGTTGGCATACTGTTGATGCATTATGGGCTCTGTAGTTTGAGACTGCGGATTTGTGTTGATCATGAATTATATCGCATGTGAGATTTTTGACTATGTATTGTTAATTTGTGGATCATTAGGTGCCTTCATTACTGTGATTTTAATGTTTTTGTTCTATCTGTCAGTTGTGGAACTGATATTTGGCATTGTGTTGTCATGATGTTTTGATGAATTGAATTGCGTTTGTGTCCAAAGAGCTGTTGAATTTGTAAACTCATTGTGGCTTAAGATAGTGAATTCATTGTAGCCCATCTCGAGATATAATGTTGAACTTGTGTGCAGAATAATGTGTTTTGTGAGGTGATGCATACACACAAGGGCTTTCTTCGTGATTTCTGTGTTAGCAAGACTTTTCAAATTTTCAGACTGAATTTGTTTCACTTAGATAAGTGTTTGTTTATTCTTTGATGATCAGGGGTGAACTATCACCAGCTGGGAATCGGCCTTAGTGTGAATTTTGTGATTGACAGGTGCCTCAGTGGTATTCGATTTTTTCCTGTCAATAGCAGGATTGTCTTTTTTTTACCTGTCTCTAGTTTTCCTTTCTTATCTATGATGAGCAGACAAGATTTATTTGTATATGTATGGTGGTGAAAGACATTCGGTTGACTTTTTCACACTGCAGTTGGTGACTGACACTGAGAGTCGCACTGTGATTAGTGACGTGATATCAAGTTGCATTGTCATTGGTTAGTTGCTACTGTAAGTCATATTGTGGTTGGTTGATCTTTGAAATAGCACTGCTGGGTTGATTGTTTGTTTGTTTTGTGATTAATGTATTTATTTTGAGTGAGAATAACGGGTGCTGTATTGAAAAAAATGAAAGCCACTACTGTTTCTGTTATGGAGGGTCAGATGGTTCCTCCTAAGGTCCTCCTGCATTCAAGATGATGACAGATGTTGGACTTTATACATATGTGTAGTTAAAAGATTGGCAGGAGTTCACTTCTTGTGACAAGGACATGCAAAACCGTGCAAATGGAGAGAAAGAAAATGGAGAATCAGCTTAGAAATACAAAGAGTTAGTGGTTGGAATTCAAATGGTGCATCCTGAATAAGGCATATAGAGAGGATACAATACAAGGTGTGAAAGTATTTCCTGCAATAATTAATGAATCAGACATAACATAAATTGACCATTTTAAAAAAGAATATAAAAAATAAGATGAAGAAATTGATTCAGATGAGTAACTTAATTTCTTGAATGATCTGCTAAATTGTAGACTTAACTTCTTATCCAGATGAGGTACAGAGACAAAAAACGCCAGCATCTGCTATGGGTGTGGCTGAACCGGTCATGAGTGCACAAGAAATAACAGCGCTTGGTACTGCAAGTACTATGCCTGAATGTGCCTTGTCAGCTTTACCTGGTCCTAGTGGTATTACAAATGCTATGGGTACAGTGGTCTCAGTTATTGAAGCTGTGTGCCAGCTGAGAGGAAATAAATTAATATTGTTAATTTAAAATTATATTTGAGGACATTTTGCAGGGTATAATTAACACAAAAAGATTGCTTGTATATAATTCAGATTAATTGAGATATTTATTTTAGGAAGCAGCGAGGTGTACAAATGAGGCTCATGTTAAGCTCGAAGTTTTAGTAGAAGAAATTGGTATTGAATTACCCAAAACAAGGAGCTTGAGTAAAAATTACGAAATAAATTTGAGGGAGGAAAAAATAGAAACAAAATGGTCTAATGACTATAAGCTCATATTAAGGAATTAATTGATTACATAAAAGACTGGACAGATTTGAGAAAATACAGGGATACGTGGAAGACAAGAGCTAGTTCTAAAAAGAAAACATTGTTTCAGAACAGAAAGTATATGAGGCATGAGTGAGCTTGAAATGGGATTGTTTTTGACAGAGTTTCCTTTGCAAGAAGTACATGGAGTGTATTATGTTCATGTTTCTTGATCCAGGAGTGATCTTTATGTTTTTGTAATTAATTATCTGAAATTGAGAGAGAAACTGCTCAGATGGTACATAGAGGTCAACAGGGTAGTGACTATTTCAATAGTGCTTTGGGTTGACTTGAATAGACAGTTTGAGATTTTTGTTTCTAAGGATCTGTGGACAGAATGCAAAGCAGCTGTTTCAAGGCTGACAGGGGAACCAGCAAGGGTTCAGCCAAATAATGCCCCAGCTGCTCTGGTTATGGAGAAATACAAAGCAGTGGCAATCACTTTAAATAGAGGGTGCCAGAAAGAGAGGTAATTGACACAAATAATAAAGACAAAAAAGAGCCAAAAGAGCCAGTACTTGCATAGTATGAGAGGCTTATGTAGAATTATAGTAAACACACTGGAGTCGAAGACCCAGCATTAAAGGTCATTAGTGGATTGGTATCTGTTGTCATTTTGGGTTTGTGTACAGAACTTAGCTCGTTTATCCAGGAAAATGTAATGTATTGACAGACCAAGAATATTGCCAAGAAACTCAAAGTATGCCAAATACTGTAGTCACTGTTGTGAAGCAAAACAGAAAAAGATTAGTGCACAGTTAAAGCAGATTCAGAAAGGTGGTAACAATTATATGAGGAATTCAGACATGGATTTTATGGCACCTGCAGTTTCTGGTGTGAATGTGAATACAAAGTTTGGAATGCAAGGAATTGCAATGAGAAGTGATATGATGCTGGCTCAAGACCAAGGTAAGGGTAGAGGGTGTGTGAATAATTCCAGAATAAATGTGAATGTTAAATTTTTAAACAAGAGCACTGCTTATCATTTTTGTGTGCAACATTGGGTATTGAAAGCATGAATGTGGACAGAACCGAGATCAAATCCAAAATGATTTTGTTCATCAGATGCAGCAGAATACAAATTACATAACACAGTTTACTTCCTAAGCACAATATACATCTATGTAAAATGTGCAAAATCATGGGCAATTCCATAAAAACATGCATGTAGCTCCCATGTTACAGAAGAAGAAACAAATTCAAGATTTTCCTCAGTTTCCATTGGATGCAACAAATTTGCAATGATGGAGCCTGAGGGGGGAGAAGGGTTGCATATTTGGTGCAGTCCTGTAGGTATACCAGGGAAGCCCATACATAGATGGGAAGCAGGGATGGGCGTAACTCGCATAATTCTGTGTAGTGTAATCACACAGAATTATTCAAAAAATCTGTGAGATTATGTGGAATTGTGCAACATAAGTAATACTGCATTTTGTTGTATTTTCTTAGCGTAAAAATGCCCCTTGCATGCAAAATGGACATGAGCATGCATTTTGCACTAAAAAACTAGAAAAAACTGTTACAGAAAATTAATAGCGAGTGCAAACTCCCACTCGCACTTGTTAAATGTGCACTTGGTGTAGGATTTTCCCTCAACTTACCTCCAGAATTTCGTTCTTGTTTCTTATCCCAAAATGCACTGTTTCACCGAAAATTGACGTGAGGATGCATTTTGCTTTAAGAAAATAGCACTAAATGCAACAGACCACAAACAGCAGCGGAAGCAGCAGCTTCTCTAAATGTGTTCTTCTTGTAGGATTTTATCCCCGCTATTTCTCTTAATTATGCAAGCAGGCATAATCGCGTCATTATTGGAAATTCCATATCAAAGAGAAATACAAAATTACTGAAATTACTCTGATTACTCCAGCGTAATTGAAAATCCACCCAAGCCTAATTGCGAGGTGAATGGCCACCATGTATCATTTTTAATCGATACTGGTACTACCAGCTCCACGGTTCATTCAATGGAGATTTCAAACCTACCCTTCTCAGGAAAAGAAGTCGATGTTGTGGGAATCCGCAATAAACAAATTACTAATCAAGTATCTGCAAATGTCTCAATTAAAATAGTCCATGGAAAACGATCATCAATTCATACTGTGTGCTTTGAGTTTTGTTAACTTCTATGGCAAAGAGTTGCTTTGAAAGAATAATTTTGTAATCCATTGCACATTGGACGCTGTTCAACTGAAACCTAAAATTAAGATTCAGGGGCTTTTTAAAAAACTTTTTTTGATGCACTAGTGGTGCAGTGTGCTGGCCCATATTTACAAGGCCATGTAAAGCCAACCTGCGAGGCTTTTCATGGCCTTGTAAATATGGCCCCTTTTCACACATCACTTGGGAGGTAAGGGGTGTGCCATGGGTGTTAGTGTGGGTATTCACATGCAACACCCATGGATTCTGAATCATTCCCATATTTACAACTATTTGTAAACCTCAGAATATGTCAGAATCCTACAGCTCCCCTGGGGAGGAGTGAGAAGGCTTATCAAAGAGGACTACTTTTATTTCTCCTAGTTTTTTTCTCTTTCAATGTGATGCATTCTGCAGCACATATGAAAATAGGAAAAAGCCTCTTGTGGTTGTTTTTGTGCAGGAAGGTGTCCCAATCATCCCCACAACCCAGGTACCCTTGCACCAAGGCACAAAGGGTGCCTGTGTTGGCGCATCGCTGCCAATTGTGTGCCAGCACAGGGGAAAGCACAGGGATGTGTCATATTGCTGTAAATATGATGCATCCCTGCGATTTTAAAATGATGCAGCTCGGCGCAGCGAAATGGCTTGCGGTGCCACGCGGCATCGATTCTTTATAAATAAGGCGCTCAGTATTTAAAATAAAATCATAAGAGTTCAATTTTTCCCAGTTCTTGCAAAAGATACCCTGACTCTTGATTCAAAACACAAATGGAAAGAAAAGGAATGCAATTTCTTAGGTAAAGAAAAAGGATTAATAAAGAGAGCGGAACCCACAAGGAATCATCAAACCAGCAGACTAGATGCAGTTTATCCTAGAACTCAACAGTGCAAGCTTTTGCACGAAGCAGAAGAAGGAAGGAACTTAGCAATAAATAAAATGTTAGGGCAGGGTATTTTATGAGAGGTGTTTGGTAGTCTTCAAAACTCACCTGTGATGGGCATTAACATATTGAGTGTAAAGTGGAGAGTAGTCCGAAATCTTAAAAAAATAAACAAAAGTGTCATCCAATATTGTCCAGTGGTACCGCATCCTGCTGTGATTTCACTCCTGATCTCTGTCGATGCAGAATGTTATACCGGGCAAGGCCCATAGCAAAGGTTATCTGGTCTTCTTTCAGATGCTTATTTCTGTATTTGGTTGTTAAACTGGCACTAATGAGGTGAAATCTTCTCCCAGACATATCGCCATGAGTAAAAAAAATCAAAATAATGAAATATTGCTATCGAAAAGTCGCATTATGCAGCATATTTTGCTTTTTCTTGCCGCATAATTTAGTGAACCCTGCCACATAATTTGGTACTCCCCTGCATATCATTCCAGTTGCAGGCATTCTTTTCCATTCCAGAGCCAACATCTTTTCTCATTTAGATTGCTCAAAATGTTCTTGTTTGGTGTAGAATCCCACAAGGGTATAAAGAGACTCCATCAATCTTTCGTCAAATTCAAAAGAATATTTTGAAATGTTTGCAACTGCCCTGTAAGTCAGTACTGGTGCAGTATATTCATGACATTTTGGTGGCATCACCGACAAAGGAAGATTGCAAATTGGATACAATTGCGCTCCTGAACCATTTTTCTGACAATGGTCACAAAGTTCATCTACTAAGATGCAGTACTGTAAAAAATAAATTATTTATCATTGCCATCATATGAAAAAGGGAGCAAGAAAATAATTCAAAGAACGCAATTCTGCAAAATGTAACTATTAAGTCTAATGAACAAAAACACGAACAAGTATCAGAGCAATGTAAAGCTGATGCAAAAGTTGATGATGTGGATACTGTGAATTTGTTGTCGCTGAATCTAATTCAGGCAACATTAAAAAAACTCAGAGAGCCTCAGGAGGATGACAAGTAAAGGTGGGAAATAGCAGGTTGTAATGAAACAGACCACACAAAGTTTAAAGTGGAGCGAACAGAATATATTACAGCCTTGAAAAAAACTAAGAAGGACATTTTTAATTAATCGAGTCAAAGAGAATAGCAGCTCATCAAAGGAGCTATTCGAAATTGTGAAGGAACTTGCCCAACCCTCTTGCCTCTCTCAATCGATTTCCCATATAGAGGCGCTCTCTGAGGTAATTGGGAATTGTTTCTCTGATAAAATTCAAAGAATGTATTTATCCTTTGAGAATCCCCCCCCTCCTTTGGAGGAGACCTAGTTTTTTTAGACCCCCCTTCCAGAAGCTAAGGCTCACTTTGGAGAAAAAGTTGTGAACAAGTAGTAGTCTTACCTTTTAGAGATTAATGACCTTTTGAATCCCTCTCAGATGGGTTTCCAGGCTAATAACAGCACATAGTCCACGTTGCTAGCCTTGTTGGATGATATCAGGCCAGTAGTGGATCTGGGCAGTGATGCGACAAAGACCCTACTTGACCTATCAGCAGCTATTGACGCCATCTTGCACAGTTTGCTGATCAGCAGGTTTCACAAGATGGGCTTACACTCTCATGCTCTTAAGTGGATTTGCTCTTTCTTGCTGAATAGAACACAAGCAGTGCAGCTGTTCCACTTGCTGAGTTCCACAGGGCTCCTCATTGAGCCATAATCTTTTCAATGCCCGATGTAGTGCCACTGGCAGAAATTGCTAAGAATTGGGGCTTTGAGGTCACTTCTCACGCAGACGATACCCAGCTGATGATTTCACTGGGGGAGGATCACAATGAGACCAGAAGTAAACTTCAGGGATGCCTTTAGTAGCTGGTCGGATGTTAAAGCATTGTTTAAAAATAAATGCAGGAAATACAGAAATCCTGCTGTTTGGTAGTGCGCATCGGATTTGGGATACCTCCTGGTGACCTGCGCCTTTGGGAGAGATGCCCATGCCCAAGAAGTCAGCTAAAAACTTGGAGGTCATCATTGTTGACCAACTCTCCATGCAAGATCATGTCAGAAATATGTGCGGTAAATGCTTCGGCATCCTTAAGCCTTTGAGAAGAATATTCAAATGGATCCCAAAAGCTTGGCAAAAAGCCATAGTCCAGGCCCTCAATATGCGGCAGACAAGCTTATCTGCAATATGGATAGATTTAGCTCTGCTTCAGCCTGATTAACTTACCTGCATTGGCTGCCTATGTGCAAGAGAGCCAGTTTTAAACTTTATGCTTCACTCACAAAGCTTTGCACAATGTGGGCCCGAGAACTCTATGAGACAGAATTGAATTTTATAAACCTACTCACGGACTGAGATCCCTCAGTTTTCTTTAGCCAAAACTAAGTGAATAAGGAAGGTCAAGTGTGTCGGCCATTCCTTCTCTTATGTGGCTTCAGTTCAATGGAGCTCTTTACCTTTGGACACTCATTTAATTGATAATCATACTAGGTTTAGGAAAGAATGTAAAACTTGGATGTTTACTGGTTAATGGTTGTTAGGACGTTCCTGTCTTGGTTTAATGAAACTCTCTCAGTGGACAGGATGGGCATCTACCTAGTGCAGTGACATCCCCTAAGGGATTAGTGTTGAGCTATACAAATACGAAAATAAATCAAATGAACAACGACTTATTCACAGTGCCAAACTCAAGTTTGCAGTGTGAATCCAGGGTGAGGGAAGAAGATACTGGCTAAGGTCCAAGTTGCCAGATTGAAAATCAATAAATTGAAAATCAAGAAGAAACACCGTTGCCAAGACATGAGTAAAAAGAAGAAATAAAAACTTGTGTTCTTGGTTTTCCATTTAGTGAAAAAGTAAAAATGAAAATCCACATCTCAACAACCACCGAAGGGAAAGAGGTTCAGAGTGAGCCAGTTTGCTAATGTCAATCAAAGCACAAGTTCAGCTGTGAATGTAGAAGTTTCAGCATTAGCCACAAGTGAAGAAACAGAATTTGAGAATGTACATCAAGGTTATAAGTGGCCTGTATCTGTGAGACATAGCTAAAGATTGCACTGGAAGACCCAGAGACCAATCTCTATTAGAGAAGAACCAGAAGCAATTGAAATAGATTTTGACAACAGTGAAAGGGAATCACATGTAACTCAAAGATCAATGAGAAAAAGAGTGCCAAATAGAAGTATTCACCACAAGTGTATCTATCTAGCATCGGTATCTAAAGATGAAGAGTCAGATGTGCAATTTATTGACTTACCAAATTAATTTCAGTTCAAGATAAACTAGAAGAAGACAAAGAACCACCCTAAACATATACTAGGTCCTGATGAACTTTGAACTGAAACTTTGAATTTTCAAGATATGATTAAATTTGTTTTTTACCTTAGGTATCCAGATGAAAATAATAGTGTTTCCTGAACTTTATGAACTGAAAAAAGCACTTATTTCCTGATTTACTATTTCTTGAATGTTTGCACTTTGGATTTTGTACCTGTTTTGTACCTTTTATTTTTTCCCAGTAGCAGATGTCATACAGCAGATGCTGTAAACGTTTCATTTATCTGATTCAATACATTTCACCATCACAAGGTGAATTAGCTTTCATACATAAAAAATAGAACACATAAGGATAGATCAGCAGAAAAATATGATGATAACCTTTATTCAAATCCATTAAGTGAGTGCCCTAGATAAATGGGTGTCAAAGATTCCTATTTTTGTACATATCTTCCCTCATCGACTAAAGAAGGTGCAGTGTATTAACAGTTGCTTTTGTCTTATAGTTTATCTTGTACAAGGGTGGTTAGGTGATATGGCACCCCAGGATTGGCCAGATGTGCCTTGCTTCTAGGACCTGCCTATTTTTGTACATCCCTTTCTTCGTAGACTAAAGAAGGTGCAGCGTATTAACAGTTGCCTTTGTCTTATAGTTTATCTTGTACAAGGGTGGAGAGGTGATATGGCACCCTAGGATTGGCCAGATGTGCCTCGCTTCTAGGACCTTCCCCCACTCAAAAGGTGTTGCACAAAGGGGAGAGCACTCTTGGTTGTGCTTTTCTGTTGGACACTGGTGCTGGAGTCAACAGCCATGGAGAACTGGAAGGAGGAATCCCCGATACAATCAGGACTAAGGACTCTGACTACAATTGACCCCAGGACCTGTGAGGCTCTTCCAGGACCAGAGAAGATGGTCCTGTTACACACCCAAAAGACTAGTTGGTAGAAGAACTAGACTTCTACACCAAAGGGGAGAAAAGAACAAGAGGCGAAAGGGCGGGGCAGATAGTCAGTGGAACCAGCTCCTTGCAAAGTTTACCACTTTGGAGATCAGGAGGTCTGAAGAAAATGCTCAAATTGGTTAGGGCTCACCACCCGGAGAAAACTGGGGCCCAAAATATTAGCAAGAGAAGGATTTGTTATTTGAGCCCCCAAGCAAGATCACAGAGCTTGTTGAGCTCCACTGCTGGTCTGCTAAAACCCTGCAAGGGGTGTCGCAAGGAGTTTCACATTTTATAGATCTGTGAGGAGGTGTGCTTTGTGGCCCATCCCCAGATCTAAGAGGACCCAGGATTCCAATCTCTGGGCTTTATTGAAGTTCCGATGGCCCGGGACTCCCAACACCAGACCCCAACTACCACGAGGAGACGTGGAGCACCATAGCACCCTTATAAGTTAAGCCAGAGGCCAGGGACCCCTAGGGCCTGACAGGAGGAGAAGTGCATATGGAGTTCTGCTGTGCCCCCCAATTAGTGATGGGGTGTTCCCACTCCCAGTCCCTATGCTTGGGGAAGCTGGGCCAGAGCAAACCAGGAAATCCCCCAATATCTGGAGCACACAGGGGTCTCCGGGTGGGGCTGGTCACCCCCAGAGAGCAAAAGAAGAGAAAAGTAAAGCCTCATGGCTCACCAAAGGCACATGTCTGGAGCCGCTAATCTAATATGCACCCTCCCGAGGGTGTTCCCCATAATGCTGTTATACGGTTTTAGTAGGACTGTGTATCTGGACAACATAGACTTCAAAATACAGGAACTCATATCACATGTATTTGTCAGAGTATGTTGGCCTGGTTCTTCAGTCCATCTGGAACTCTCACCTTTCAAGGGTGACAGATGGTATCAGCAACCTGAAACATGACCACTCTATTATTCCCCAAGGAATTGTGGAAACAGATCTACCCTTTTGTTGGTTTAATTCTACATGCCCAAGGTAACACAAGAAAGATACAAATTAGGTTTTACAACATTTATTCAAACAATCACATTCTTGCATAGAAAGAGTATGCTGCAAATATTAGGCAGAAAAACAATAGGGCATATTTATGAGAGCTTTGCTTCATGCTTGCACCCCGCAATGTGGTACATGTGTGACACAATCCTCTAAGTCAGATTTATGAAGCCTTGACAAGCCACTTTGAGTGGCTTGAAAATCTGGAGTAAGGCAACGCAGTGCAAATCGCTGCATTGCCTTACTCTGAACTAGTTAGGTGTTCCATGGGCATTGCGGTGGGTGTTCCCATGCATCTCCCATGGCTTTTGGTGCATTCCCATATATACAAGGAATTGCAAACTTGGCAATGTGCCAAAAAGATACGCCTCCCCAGGAGAGGCATAACGAGGAGAAATACTTTATTTTTCCTTGTTCTTTCCTTTTTCATTGTGTGCTGCATTCTGCAGGACACAAATAAAGAGGAAAAAGCCTCTCAGGATTGTTTTTGTTCAGGGAGGTGCCTCTTTCTGCACATAAACAATCCTGCCTACAACATAGGCACACTTGAACCGTGGTGCAAGAGTGCCTGTGTCGGTGCTAGGTAGGCCTGGGCTAAATTTCCGTTCCGCTCGCGGAAATTGCGATAATTTGACATTTTCGCGTTCCGCGGAGAGCGCGAAAGTGTCAAAATTTCTGCATTCCGCAGCTTAGCGATAATTTGGTTCTTGCTCACGCTGTAAAATAATACATTCTCGCGCGCGCGCGATCGCCTTACCTGAATCCCCGCGTTCGCCGACAAGTTTTCCCGATCCGGTCGCGTTCTCCACGAGATGTTGGATTGTTGGTAGCCATTTGCGCTGTCTCGCGACAGTTCGCGTCCGCAGTAACGTCATGCATTGCGCGATCACGTCTTTCTTCTCGCGATCATGCACCGCGAAAAGAGTGAAAACAAGATGGCCGCGCCCGCAAGCAACCGCATGGGTAAGTTGGCGAGCCGCGGACACGCAGAAAATACCGCGAACGGGCGGGAAAAAAACTTCCGCATCTTCGCGATATTTCCGCGTGTTTGCGGAGATTTTAAACATTTTCGTGATAATTTGCGAAAGTCGCTTTCGCAAATCCCGCCCACCCCGAGTGCTGGGCTTCCAAAACAGCGTCAGCCTAGAAGTAAAGAACAGGAATGTGCCGCATTGAATAAATACGGCACATTCCTGCCCTTTCCCTGTGATGCAGGACAGTGCAGCAAGGTAACTTTAATAAATAAGGCCCAAAGCATTGTAACCAGCATTATAAGAATGGTGAAAAAGATAAACAGTTCAACCATTATGATGTTACTATGATTATACTTCTACCTACACTACCTATACTATGGAGAGCATAGCGGGAGTACACACTGCCAGACCCCCTGGGATAGCCTAACCCCCCCAAACCTGAGTGTGATGGATCAGGAATAGGGGTGGGCAGTGAACTCCGCTCTGCACAGATGAGCCTGCTGTGTACTTTTATTCGGAGGAGGCTGCAGCACTGGTCACCGGTGCTGCGAGTAGAGTCCTCCTCCTGGATAAGGGAGGCAAGAAGACGAGGAGGGGCGGGTTGGTAGGCATTTGCTGTGCGTTTCACCGACACTACTGCTTGCACATCCAGAGAGCTTCCCAACATGACTGCCAGCAAAGGTAGAGGTAGGCGGGCTGTACGCAGCACAGCAGGCCCACTCGAGGCTTGTTTTAATTGACAGTTGATGGACAGTAGGCAATTGTGGGTCCTCCTCTCCTCATTAGGGGTGGCCGAGCAATACTCCGCCCAATCATAGAACCCCTCCGCTGAGTTTTCTGTAACTCCACAGAATTCAACAAAGTGAAACTCTGCAAGCTCTGCTCAGGCCTAATCCGGAAGCTGGCCTTTGTAGGACAGTTTATCGTCCATATCAAAATAGGTGACACAATTAGGGGTGGGCGGAACTCACGGAGTTACACTCTGTGGAATTCTGTAAAGTTACACAAAAACAAAGTGAGATTCCATGGAATTAGAAGCATTCAGCACATCATGCTGCTTGTGCTGAATTTTAGAGCCTGGAGCTTGTTCCGCACTGTAAAATCAGTATGAATGTCACCACGTGGTGTGCCAAACGGCGCTGATTCGTTCTGCTGCTCAAGGAATTTTCTACTAAAGGGGCAGCTTTCTCAATGCCAACTGTCACAACCTGCTGTGAGCACCCTCGTTGAGAAATCTCACCTGGAGGCATTCTAGCACCAGAAAATCATGCTAGGGGACGCAAATTCTTGCGCACCAACTTAACAGTGCTAAGCCGCGTGGAAGAAAAAACTCCACCACATGCAGATTGGCGGAGTTTAAAACTCCACTAACTCCGTTGGCAGCTCAGAATTTTCACCTACCCCTAGTCAGAATTACCAGGACTGCATCTTAGTCATAGCGCGTTCCGTCCAAAACAAACCCAGTCAAAGTGCTCCTCTGTTGAATGTGGCAAGATTTCATTTCTATAATAAAATCGCTGTTCCAATCACACCATGTCAAAGGTGCAATGCTGATGCTATAGTTAGTCTAGAGCTGAAGAGATGTTTCCAGCAGGACAGTGGTGTTGTGTTTCATGTACTCTAGTCTTGGACAGTGTTTGCGAATAACATGATAATGATGCTTGCTAAGAAATGAACGACATAGATAATGATTTCTCAATACATTATTGTGTAAGCATAAAAGCATGTTAAAAGTCACAAGTAGAAAAACAATGTCAAGATAAAAGGTGGAACTAAAATGGAGACTGTGCACGGCCCTGTCACACCTCACAACAATGCCCTGTGGAGCTTGAGACTCACCAAAGCCTTTTTAATTGCCTGTGATGGACCCAAGATGGAGGACCACCAACAACGGAAAAGAGTGAAGGGAGCTGCAGGAGTGCTGCAGCTACCCCAAAGAGGCCCAAAGGCATTTTCATATAGTATTGGCACTAAGTTCGGAGGGTCTCACAATGAATGACCAACCCAGGATTTCCTTTGCCTTTTCAAGCACTCCCCAGGCTGCAGTAAGGGATCTACAGCTGGGAGTGCAGCACCCACTGGGCGCTGAGTTTATGGCTGCAGGTTATGTGGCCTAAAGATAGTCAAAGAAGACTTCGAGACATGGTGTGGTGAAAAATGCTATATTTATAGATGGTCGTGATAAGGATTTGACCAATGCTTTATCGAAAAGTGTTATTCACGAGTTTGACAATGTCTTCTTGCAAAGTTTAATGCACCATAAATCTAAGCAATGCTTTATTCAACGATGTCAACAATGCTTACTTGAAGGGCTGTTACTGCTGACAGCAATTGATATTCCTGAGAGGCTACAAAGTTTTATTAATGATGATTTGACCACCTTATTTCAATATCCGATTACTCATAAAACGTGCAGATAAGGATGTCATGCTTTATTACTTACAATGCAGGGATGTCATGCTTTATTACTGATAATGTAGGCACCTGATTTCAATGCTTTACTATTCGTAGTAAGTGCAGAGGGATTATAGTTACTAAAGTCAGCGGTGGAATGAAGTATTGCCATAACATGTGATTCCAATCTTGAAATGGGTCAACATTGACTTAATGGAAACTGTCACCCCCATTTATGGAATGTGCTGTATTGAACATGAAGGGAGTGTAGTATGAATTTTGGGGTCATGACCCTATAGGGGTCAAATGTAGTTTTGCCAGAGGTATTTTCACCAGCCTAATGTATATTTGTAAATTATTGCACAATATTCAGTAGCATGTGTGTAATAAATGTACTTTTATTTGTCTAAAGAAAAAGCACACATTGGACAATTATTTATTGAGTGTTATTATTGCGTGCTAGCAATGATAATTACTAAACCACACCACCTCCCTTGAGTAGCCCTTGAACTGCTGTGCTTCTCTACCCTCAGAGAGTCAAGTTTTACAATGGGGTGTTTGGGTCCCAGTGGAGGGTAGATGTGGACCTTTTACTTGTGCAGGCCACACAACTAATGGCCCATTTCCTCACAGTCAGTATTTTTGATAAGCAAAGGTTTTTGTCACCATATCTTTAGGGTTTCATTGGTTCACTAGAAGAACTTCCTGTAACAGAATACTCTGGGAATTGTATTACTTATTCTAAGTATTTAACAAAAATTGCACAACTTAACTTGGAAACTAATAGCACTAAAAAAGAAAAGGAGCATGTATGTAGTCTAAGTGAAAAAGTACGCAAGTTTGTTAAGGAATATAATGAAAGAAGAGTGAAAATCTGGAGAATTTGGAAAGATGCATGTGAAATTAGGGAACAAATCAAAGCTGCAGAGAGATTTAGAAATTTGAATGTGCATCCAAGATTCACAATGGAACATGAAAGGAAGGTAGAGTTGTGTATGGTACATCCAGAATCACAAATAATTAAACAATAGAATTTGTTGGAGAGAGTGAGTGTGAAAGGAGCTATGTGGTTGGTAATGGTTGATGAAGAGCCAATATTTAAAGGAATTAATTATGTATGTGCTAAGAATATTTATTTTACACTGCCTCATAATTTGGCGAGAAGCTGCTATCTTGCTTTGATAATCTCATTGGTTTAACATGTGAGTGAGATGAGTCATGTTGTTGGTTAGAAGTGTGCATTTGGGCAAGTTGTGTTAGACGTGTTAGGTGCTATAATTACATCTATTAATGTGGCTATTGGAGTAAGGAAGTCTTCCTTACCTTAGCCACAAGCCCACGCCCTGTAGCTGCTCTCAGCCACTCCCCCTAGGTGGCAGTCTCTGAGTAGGTTCCCAGTGATGCGGCAAGGATGCAAAAGTGCCATAAACTGCTTCCATATTGCATTGGGTGCATAAAAGACACTAAAATCTCTGAACTCATTCCTGCATTGCGAGCTCCTGACATCCGCCGCATGCAGGTGAAGTGAAGATTATTTCACAACTAAGTTAAGAATTATACACATGTTTCTTCCCTGTAAATTACATCTTGTAGATGTTTTATTATATATATTTCCTTACCTTCATCCCAATCTAAGATGGTTGAATCTTTTTTTTACCTTAGATCATTTCCTGTTTTCCACTTTAAAAAAATCTCCAGATTTTCTTCTTTCCTGTTCTGCTGTTCCACTTTCTTTCTTCTGGATCTTCTTTCGAGTTGGACCAGCTTGAAGGATTTTTTCTCCGAACTTGTTTTTCCTTCTTGCTTGGTTATTTTCTGTAGCAGTTCTGTACTTCTGTTTTCAGTCTTGCACCTGCCCCTGCTAATAAATGAGCTTATCTTCATATAAATAAGTTATCACCCATGTTGTCTAGAAGACCAGCTCTTGATAATGAATGATGTGAAAATGAGAAGATTATTTACAGGTGTGGATCACTTTGCTTTTAATACTGCTAGGGCACTAACAAAAAAAATCATGAGCTACTGACAATGTGTATTGTGATTATGTGTAGGACCGTCTTGCACTAGAAATTCTTCTTGTGAAAGTAAACGGAGTCTGATAGGTTTTAAGGGTATGTGAACACTGTGTTTTCTTCCCAGATAACAGTCAGTTTATTAATGATTACATTGCTAATATCTCTCATGAAGTAAAAGCCTTTGGGACTATGGTTTGTAGGATTCGGTTGGTTCCTGGTTTGGGGATATTAAAAAGGGTTTTAGAAAAGTTGGGGACTGGTTTGATAGTTTAGGTGGGGGCATGCCAAAATGTCATATTAACTCCTGTATTGCTTGTGTTAATTTGTTCAATTGTTCTACTCTTTTTTTGTTAAATTGTCTGAACTAAGGGCCTAATTTCTGAGGTTTTGCCCTAGGGCAGCACTGCAGGCCTTCCAGCTACCCTGTCTACTGCAAAAATAAAAGAGCAGGAATGCGCCGTATCTATTAGATACAGCACATTCCTGTCCTTTCCCCTTGCGCCGGTGCACCATGGGCTGCCATTCCTCAACACTGGCATCTTTGCACCATGGTGCAAGGGTGCCTGCTTTGCGGGGATGATTATTTTTGTGAAGGAAGATAAACAATCACAAGACACTTTTTCCTCTTTTTCTATGTGCTGCAGAATGCAGCACATAATCAAGGAGGAAAAACGTGGAGAAATAGATATTTCTTCTCGTTGTGCCTCCGCTATGCCTCCACTATAGAGGCATACGTTTTTGGTGCTGCTTGACTTACGATTTCTCGTAAATCTGGGGCAGTGTCAAAAAGCCATGGATGTTGGTGGGAATGCCCCCAGCAACACCCATGGAATGCCCCTTCCACGCAGTTTTCTGCATGAAAGGGGCACATTTATAAGGCAATGAAAAGCCATGTAACATGCCTTTACGTGGCCTTATAAATATGCCAGCGGCACATTGCGCCACAGGTCCGAGAAAAAAGTGACGTTCCAGCGGCACAATAGTGCTAGTTTCTCAAAGATGAGACTAAATTGTACATGCAAAAAGAGGGTTTCAATGGCATCCAAGAGGAAGCATGATCAGATGAAGTTGGAAGACGTAAAAGAATGAGTATATGGCCAACTTAAGATGTTGGAAGAATTGAGAAACAAGGGACAGAACGTGATACATACAGTACTATAAATAGTTTGGGGTTTAATTATGATGTTCCCATCAGAGGGGGGATTTTGTGGCGGTTTTCCTCAACTAAACTAAAATGTGCATTAATGTTAGTTATTTCGTGTTTGAGTTAATACATGTATATATTAACATGAGCTATTCCAATTGAAACTAAATCATTATGATGTGTTTTAGTGTTTTTCTGGCCTAAAGTAAGTAGGTCTTTGTTAAGCCTCGTCTCCATCTTTGTTAAAATGGCTGCTGAATCCTGATGTTCAGGCCGTGCTTACATTTCTTGTTTTACAACACATGCAGCAAGATGTGCACAGTTTATTTTGTGTGAGATATTGTTCTCGCGAAGTTGCTGGAGGAAGCTTTTTTCTACTTTCCAGGGTTCTTTCTCCTAGCATACTGCAGTGCATTCTTTTATGATTGTTTTATGTTGTTTATGTAACTACTTTGGTCTGACACTTCTGGATGACATTAGGTCAAAAGGGGAGAATCAATTTCACGTATTCGGGTAATGCTAAAAATGGTTGGTTTATGCGACGTTTAAAAAATAAGAAATATTATTTGTTGGAAAAATGCTCACACCATGCTGACGTGGCCGTTTCCATGATTTCTTGTGCCGAAAATAGCAATATAATCCCTTGAATTTGGTGGGGAGCCAGACTCTTTCCCCAGCCATAAGGGATGCTGCCCGATGTTCTATTGATGTGATGCACGTGAGGCTTAATCTACTTCCTTGATTCTTGCTCATTATTGCATTATTCTTGTAGCCAAGAGCCTTTATGGCAATTGACTTTATCTACTCTGATTGATTCAATGCTGCATTTGCATTTTTCCTCATTTCTGTATTGAACTTTTGAATTTTAATAAGCCTTCATGATTTTCTTTAAATTTCCAGTCTCAAACTCCCTTTTTGAGTCAGTCCTTTTTTATTGACTGTATTTTTTAAATGCTGATTAAATCTGTATCTAGGAACACATAACCTCCTAGACTTTGAGGTTAACACCACCACTGCCCCCTACAAACGTAGGTGCACCACTGTCATGCATATTATCTAAGCAAAAGCATGCCCTGAGCAACAATAGTACATACTCAGGAGGCATTCATGCACATTAAGATCTACCTTGGTGAGGTGGACTACCAGATTCACATTTGAAACACAATCTTCATGTGTGTTTCTTTTGCATTTCCCAAAATGGAGGACAGATGTAGCTCCTATTGGTGCCCCCTTGAGAACTTTTGTGGTGCATTGAAGACCATTATGATGTCACTGGGCCCGATTCACAGAACTAACTTAAGACAAAATCCTAAACTTACTACTTTTGGTATTCACAGAAGGCATTTAGTAGTAGTAAAGTTAGGATTTTGTCTTTAGTCTGTCTTAAGTCTGTCCTAAGTTTGTCTTAAGTCTGTCTTAAGTCTGTCTTAAGTCTGTCTTAAGTCTTTCTTAAGTCTGTTTTAGTTCTGTCCTAAGTTTTTCTTAAGTTTGTCTTAAGACTGTCTTAAGTCTGTCTTAAATCTGTTTTAAGTCTGTCTTAAGTCAAATTTAAGACAACATCCCAACTTTACTACTGCTAAATGCTTTCTGTGAAAAACAAAAGTAGTAGGACAGACTTAAGACAGACTTAAGACAGAATTAAGACAGACTTAAGACAAACTTAGGACAGACTTAAGACAGACTTAAGACAGACTTAAGACAGACTTAAGACAAACTTAGGACAGATTTAAGACAGACTTAAGACAGACTTAAGACAAATTCCTAACTTTACTACTACTAAATGCCTTCTGTGAATACCAAAAGTAGTAAGTTTAGGATTTTGTCTTAAATTAGTTCTGTGAATAGGGCCCACTGTGAATAAAGCTATGAGGCTGCATGGATGTGTCACCTTGAACTGTCTGTAAAAACTAGCACCTCCAGGATTTATAGGGTTGATAATAATCCCATGTGTAAATTTCATGATGCCGGCATAATCTCATGTAATCATTGGCATTTTGAGTTGTGTAAATGAAGCATGAAGGCCATGCTCAAAACTTGCCCATTACTCTACCTTATGTAAATGAGATTATGAGATTGCCATTTGGTTAAAATCCTATTGCAGGAGCACAAAAACAACATGATCGACAAAAATGTGTAATGCAGTTGTTTAACATGGGCACCGCTAATGTTATTAAAAAATCATTTTGAGTTGATCTTTTAGGCGACTGGACTGTTAATGTAATTTTTTAGAGCAAAATGCATCTTTTCTTTTTATTATTTTGTTACAAATGAAGTGCCATAGAGAGGGAGTCTACTGTAGTTACAATATTGACATCCCCTTCTTGTCCTGAAGACTCCTAGCTGTCTCAGCCCTTGGTCATTTGGGATTTAGATTTTGGAGAGAAAGCATTACTCATTCTTTGACTCCAATACCTGCTTCCATATCATCTGGCCTTGGAATTTTAGCTTTTTTGTGAGAAAATCATATAAGTTCTTTTCAAAATATTAGCTGTTTGTGGAGTTGAATTGTTAATTTTATTACAAAAATATGTTTTTTTGTTGTTGGATGGCCTGTAGCTTGGAGTAGGGGCGCAGACAGGCCAATGTGCAATTGAATAAAGTATGTAAAGATAATTAATATTTTGGGATGGTAGAGGCCTCAGTTCATATATATTTCCTCCTTTTCCTTGTTTTTTTTTTTTTAATTTTGAGCAGATTTGTCATTATATCATGGTGTTTACCTGTTTACCTGTTTAAGGTCTAGTCTGCTGTGTACGATTGATGTATTTTTTAGGTGTATTTCTCACCGCTACTGTGCTAGAGATGTTTTGGTAGTGTAAGAGCTTGTGGATGGCTTTGAATTTATGCCAATTTTAGGGTTTTTTTTGTCTGCATTTGTCCGTTGGTACGTAGGGTTGAGGGTGGTTCCAGGAGTCCAGGGCAAGTAGCCAGAGAGTTTACTATATTCTTTGCCACTTTCTTTCTCATGAGTCTGTCCACCATTTTGTGTATGAGTTAGCATATGTGTGAGAAGGTTAGTTTTTTAAAGTTTTTTTTGAAAATTCTTTTTATTGGCATTTAATAATATGAGCATACATACATCACTTGTCGTGAAAATGGGTACTTTACATTAGCGGGCAAATAGACCAACATCAATATAGAGAGTACGTACATGTCTTGTTCCGTGTGGAAGTGGTCTGTATGATTACCGAGCATTGCCTGTATAGAAAACTGGGGAGGAGAACCAAACTGGCGGATGCCATGGAGTTCTGAGTTACTAGTTCTAGGCTGTGTCCCAAGTCTGCCATTGCCCGTTCGGCTGTATAGCTGCCAACCATATAGGGGGGGTGAGTGTGTGCACAGTCCGGGAAGAGGAGCCGTGGGGTGTATCAGGTGAGTAGAGGGGGGAACTCAGCCGGCCCGGGGGTGCTGCGGGGGGACGCTGGGGGGGATCCCTTGCCGCGAAGACTCGGATCGCGGGAGGCGGTGCGGCGTTGGGGGTATTCATGTCGGCTACCAGTGTTGTTGGGGTCTGGGATTGTCGGAATTGGTGTAGTAGGAGCGCCCACTCTAAAGAGATTGGGGTTTTACGGGTACCCTTAGCCTCCTCCTCTCGTATTGCGTCCTCCTCCGCAGCAGCCCATTTAAGAACCGCCCCTACCCAAGCTGCAAGCGGGGGACCAGTAGGGGACCGCCAGTGCATTGCTATACAGCGTTTAGCCAATAGGTGGGCCAGGAAGACGAAGCACATCGATACCTTGTGTCGTTTTCTCCGCCCTAGGATACCCAGCGCGCATCCCTCCCAGGTAGTCAAATGGGTCAGCCCAGTGAGGTCTTTGAGTGTTGAGTGGATAGAGGTCCAATAGTTCTGGATGCCCGGACAGGTCCAGAACATGTGGAAGAAGGCAGCATCCTGCGCCTGACAACGAGGGCATAGAAATGTAGTGTCGGGATAAAAACGTTGAAGGCGCGCTGGCGTCAAATAGGCCCTATGGAGAATGTGAAACTGTATATTCTTAAAGCGGGCATTCCTGGATACTTTTTTAGGGAATTCGATCGCTCTGTCCCATTCGCTGTCGTGAAATGGTCGTCCCGTCTCCTCCTCCCATAAGGCTCGGAGATGCACCAGCAGTGGGGGTGTTAGGTTCCCGATTGATTTATACAACCATGTAATAAGGTGTCGACCCCTTCCCAGTTGTAAGAGTGTGTGTAGGACTGGGTGTGTGGGAGGTTCCCCTTGCGTGAGGTCAGCATATGGCCGAAAGTGGCTGAGGAGTTGGTGGTGAAGCAGGAACTGGCCTGGGGGTAAATCGTATTCCTCCATGAGCTGTCGGTATGGTCTGAGCTGTCCCTCGTCAAATAGCATTTCCGCTTCGACAATGTCCCTCGCCGTCCATTCCCGAAGCATGGCGGGCGTGAAGAATCCGTTATTTCTGGGCCAGCTGACCAGCGGTAACGATGGCGTGTATGGAGGGCAGCGCGGTGCCATGCGATGGATACTTTGCACGCATTTCCGGGCAACGTCCACCTGCAGGGGGTAGGTTCGCGTGGGGCGGGAACCCGGCAGAAGCAGGCGTCGCAATTCGGGCAGAGGCACAAGTCCCGTGGTAGTGCATGTCTCAAGTAGGCATCGCTCCACCGTCCAATATGAGAGCCATTGGAGCTGCGACGCCAGGAAGTAGGCTTCGAATGAGGGCACCCTTAGCCCCCCCTGCGTCGTGGGCAGTCTTAGTTTGGCCAACGCGATTCTGTGCCGTCCTTGCCCCCATATCAGAGAGCTGAGGAGCGTATCTAAATCTTTGAAAAAGGAGCGGGGGGGAATCACTGGGAGATTGGTGAAGTAGTACAAAAGCCGCAGGACCAATATCATCTTTGCCAGGGCTACCCGGCCAATCGGGGCCAGTGGTAGACTCCGCCAGAACCCAATGGAGGATCGTATCCCTGCTAGTGCCCTCCGATGATTCCCCTCGAAAATGTCGAGTGGGGAGTGATATAGTTGGATCCCAAGGTATCGGGGACCCTCCGTCGCCCAGTGCAGTTTCCGGTCACCGATCCAGACCTCCCGAGAGGGGGCGTCCGGGTGGAGGGGATAAACCATCGATTTGTCCCAGTTCACCCTCAACCCCGAGGCCTCCGCAAACTCCGACAGGGCGGTCGCAACGGCGGTGAGATCCGCTGTCACATCCCGTATATATACGAGAAGATCATCCGCGTACATGGATACACAGTGTGTGACATCCGCTAGTGGGATACCCCAGGTCTGCCCATCCCCACGGAGCCGGATGGCCAAGGGTTCTACCGCGAGTGCGAATAAAAGGGGCGAGAGGGGGCACCCCTGTCGCGTGCCCCGGTGTATCGCGAATTCCGGGGAGATATAGCGACCAAGGCGGATCCGGGACGTAAGATTGGTGTCGAGTAGGCGAGTATAGGCTATGAGTGTGGGGCCGAGACCTGCTCGTCCCAGAACTGAAAAAAGGAATTGCCATGTGAGGGTGTCGAACGCCTTTTCAAGGTCCAAGACCAGACACGCCGCGTGCGGGAAACGATCCCCGATCTGATCCTGAATGTGAAAGAGGCGCCGAATGTTATGAGAGGTATTCCTCCCTGGGACAAAACCGCATTGGTCTGGGTGTACTAACGGGCATATGATTTGAGAGTATCTGTCCGCCAAGATTTTTCCCAGGATTTTACAATCAGCTGTGAGCAGCGTGATGGGGTGGTAGGAGGCGAGGAGTTGAGGGTCACGGTCGGGTTTCGGAAATGTCACGATCACCGACGCTCTCATAGAGCCGGGCAGCTCGCCAAGTCTAAGCGCCGAGTCTAATACTGCCGATAGACGAGAGGTCAACTGTGGGGCAAAAGTGGCGTAATATTCAAGTGGGAGCACCGTCAAGGCCAGGGGCTTTGCAGCGGGCCAATGCTCGTACCGCACTTGTAATCTCAGTTGTTTTTATCCGTGTGTCCAACCACTTCTGGTCTGCAGAGGCAATTCGGGGAAGGGGGTCAAGGAAGTGGTCGGTGGCCCTAGGATCGAGAGACGTGGGAGCGGTGTAAACTGCCGAGTAATGATGATAAAACGCCTGGAGGATCTCATCCTGAGATTGCACCAGAGTACCCTGGGGGTTTATGATTGCAGTGATAGGCCGAATTTCGGTATCTTGCTTAGCGAGCCATGCCAGGAGTGTGCCCGACCTATCACGTTCCCGATGCATTCGGTTTGCGTAGGCTCGAAAATTGTGACGACGCAAGTCCAGGCACGCCACCTGGTATTCTGATTTGGCATGGGCGACCTGAGTTACTGTCGCCACTGATTGATCTGCGGCCTTAGTGGCCGCAGCCAGTTGCTGCTCCGCCCTCTCTAGGGCACGCTCCAGGGTGTGTCGCACCCCGGCTCTGTACCGGATGCATTCTCCCCTGGCCACTACCTTGAAACCATCCCACTCGATCAGGGTTGACGACGCGGTCCCCGCGTTATGTGTAAAGTAGTCTTGGATGCTACGTTGGTGGTCATGTGTAAAGGTCTGGTCTGTGAGACACTCCCGTGACAGCTGCCACGTAGGAACAGGGAGGTGCGGGGGTCGCCACTGGAGGCCGAGGAGGTGCGCATCATGGTCGGAAACGACCCTACCCAGATAGTCCGAGTGACATATCTGCGGAAGAAGCGCCGCCGTGCATAAGAATCGGTCAAGCCTAACTCGTAAATTATGAGGGATGAAGTGGAATGAGTAAATGCGGGTCTGGGGATGATGCAGCCTCCATGCGTCCGTGAGGGACCAGTGTGCGGCCCACGCTTTAAAGCGGTCTATTTGTCTATAGGTGGGAGAGTGTGGGAGTGGAGGGTGTGAGCTGTCCAGCACCGGGTCCAGGATACAGTTGTAGTCCCCTCCTAATAGCCAAGGCACCTGTGTGAATTGAGCCAACGAGATTGTGAGTCGGTCCCAGAATTTATCCTGGTCGACATTTGGGGCGTATATACTGCCTAAGAGGACAGCCCTCCCGTCTAAGAGACCCTCTAGCAAGACGTATCTGCCTTCGTCGTCCACCACCCGCCTTAGTTCCCGAAAGGGGATTCCCGGGCGAATCCATATCAGTGCCCCTCTGGCAAACGAGGAGTAGGTCGTGGCGCAGATAAGTCCGCGCCATTTTACTCGCAGTTTGCCGACTTCGGTTGCATTAAGGTGGGTTTCTTGTAAGCAGAGGATAGATGCCTTCTGTCGTTTCGCGTAGGCATATATCGCGTAGCGCTTACGTGGGGTATGTAGACCTCGTGTGTTGAGTGTGAGTATATTAATGTCTGCGCTAGTTGTCAATCGTGCCATAGATGGTCGGTTCTGTGTGGGGGCGGGGTGTGATGCCCCTCAGAGAGATCGTATAGTAGACCCTCAGGGACGTGCTGCGTTGGAGGGGGGCAGGCGGACTGGAAGCCTGGGAAAGGGGTGTGTTGTGGTGTGAAACTCCATGGCGAAGTGGGACATAGGCAAACCGGGGTGTGAACAACATATGGGGATGCGGGAAACTGTCCCAATACTGAGGACTCATCGTGTGGGTTACGATGTGTCCAAACTACCTCCCGTAAAATTATAGGGGGAGAACTGCTTTATGTGATAGGGGGTGGCGATGTGCTAGTGCGAGGCCACACGCTGAGTGGGCATGTAGTAGGATCACAGTGTATCAGGAGCTGAGTGACTGACTCTGTGGGTGCAATATCATGGGTGTTAGGTGTGCGTCACATAGAAGGATACCAAGAGTCTGTGTGTCTGAGTTGCCTCAGGATTGAGGAGAGGAGGCCGATCCATCCAATAGTCCATCTGCTGTTTGCGGAGTGGCGCAGGGGGGTGCCGCTCGGTCCGCCCCTGAGACGGTGCTGTCGCTGTCGTTGTCGCCATCGGATGAGAACAGGTGTGGAGGATGATCTATAGAGTCTGAAGGTTGTGTGGTGCGTAGGTCAATCACCGCTTGTAGAACTTCCCGTCTCTCTCGCATAATCTGTTTGAGATCCGGCGAGTAGTGGGTGCCTGACATTGATCGGGACTCGATGTTACGGAGCTTCTTGGGTCGCTTCCGGGCGTGGAAAGTTTTGAGAGGGGAGCTCCTCTGGGGGCGAGGATCGGATGCCCGCGAGCAGTGTTGATCTGTCCAATCCTGCGCGGCCTCCGCAGATGTGAAGAAGAGGGAGGATCCTTTATAGATAATCTTGAGGCGGGCCGGGAAGAGCAACGCGTATTGGATCTTATTGTCCTGTAGCCTCCGCTTTACGTCCAGGAAGGAAGATCTCTGTTGTTGCACCGCTCGAGCATAGTCCGGGAAGATCATAATGTGGCTGTTTTCCAGTCGCAGCGGTGCTGCTAGTCGCGCTGCCTGAAGCACCGCATTTCTATCCCGGAAATGCAGGAACTTAGCGAGGAATGGTCGAGGAGACGCGCCCGGCGGGGGCTTTCGGGCCGGCACACGGTGAGCCCGTTCTATGGAAAAGAATGGTGAGCGGTCTGCAGGCGGAGTAAACGATTTCAGCCACGTGTCCATGTAGGCAATGGGGTCGGCGCCCTCGATTCCCTCCGGTAGCCCCAGTACTCGGATATTGCAGCGTCTCGAGCGGCCCTCCAAATACTGCGCATGTTCTTCCACCGAAGTTAGATGAGTAAGGACCCCCTGGAGCGTCTGTTGTTGCTCTTTTAATATGGGTTGTATTTCCGTAAGTGTCCGCTCCTCCGTACGCACCCGATCCGCCAACTTCCGGTGGTCATCGCGAAGGAGATTTACATCCGTTGCCAGGGTACCAAGGCGTTCTTCCATGGACAGACGGGATAGTTCAATGGCGGCGAGGACCTTATCCAACTTGTCCGAGATCGATAAGTCTGTGGAGGCCACCGCGCTGGGGGACCATGTCGAGGTCCGAGGCATGTTCTCCGGGGCCGTCTCCGGGATCACCGGATGCTGCGCGGGTTTTGACTTCCCCATTGTGAGTCCACGTGGTCCGGGCGAGTCGGCAGTGTCCGCCGGGTCGTAGTAGCCCCAGCGACGCAAGGAATCCACGGAAGGGCGGAGGGCGCAGCCGCGTCGCCCCCCAGATGGAGTCGCTCAGGGACGCCGCCGCCCGAGCCGGTCCACCAAGGTCCTCTTCGTGAACCAAGCACAGGGATCGTCCGCACCAGCCACCAGGCACTAGACTCAGGGCGCTCCTAATACCAGTCCACCCCCCACGGGGTCTCCACCGACGGCTGGTGCCACTGGGGATCCTCCGTGGCCGCCCCAAGGTCAAGGAGGGGGAGCGTAAGCACCGACCTTGTGGCCCCCGTGCAAGCCCAAGTCCCTCCCAGGGCCTACTGTCGATGCGAGGCCATCCACGTCTCGCGGCAGGTAGGTGGTCAGCAGGTCTGGCAAGGGTACAGCAGTTCCCGCAGGTTACGCCCAGAAGGCCGTCACCCCGGCAGGTCCAAGGAGAAAGGCCTCACCGGCTGTGTTGAGAGGGATGCGATGTCCTGTAGGCGGCCATGTTAGGGTCAGGCAAGCGCTGGTCGGGTCGATTGAGTGCCTCCAGATCCTGCCATCCGCATCCAGATCCAGCTCCCTCTTAGTCCCCTGCAGCGCCAGTCATACAGAGTACCTTGGATGCATAGGGGCCGCCCAGGGGTCCGACTCCAGGTCTCGGTGGGCTCAGCAGACTCAAAATGGCAGGTGCGTCCGGGCCAGCAATGCCCCTCCGCTCTCCGGTGCTCCGCGTATTTCTCCGGGGGTCCGATTCCCGCTCACACCCTCCGGGTGTCAGCGCGATCAGGGCGAGATGCGTTGTCGGTTTCCCCGTCTCCTTTCACGGCATCTCCCGTATCACACAGATACGCTCCGCCGCCATCTTGCGGCTCGGGGTGCGGCGCTGGCGGCATTTGCCGGACTATGTCTCGTCCGGAGGGCTAGGGATGCGCCCAGGTGTCCGCCGTCTCCCCCGCTGTGATGCTGCCACCTTCCGATGCCTTGCGCATCGATCTGCTCCCACTGATACACTCCGTATAGCTGTCGAGAGGCGCCCAGACGCGGAGCCTCAGCAAAGCCGGACCGCCATCGTGGCTCACTTAGCCACACCCCCGTGTGAGAAGGTTAGTTAATGTGTTTTTCTGCAACATTTTAGAAAGTATTTTTCAAGGTAATAATTGCCTTTGGCTGTTTGCGTTTGGGAAATTTTAAAGTTTATTTTAATCTTGTATGACTGTTTATGTTATTGTGCTGGTATTATATATTTTTTTAAATCTTGGTTGAATTTTTGTTTTACATTATAGTTGCTCATTTACTGGTGATGTGTAAAGGTCCATTAATGGGTCCAGTTACATTTTGGGTATATTTTTCTGCAATAGATGCTGCAGGATTTTTGTAATGGAGGTCAAAGCTCCAGCCTGAATGAGACATATTCTCTTTGTTCTCCATTTTTACATCTTTTCTTGCCTAGTGGGCAACCACCATTGTTGAGAGCCAGTGTGTGTTTGTCACAGGAGTCAATTGTGTCTTTATTCTCCAAGTCTCCTTTGTGCTTGCCATTTGGGCCACTTCAATCTCTGGAGAAATTGAGTGTGTCTCAGGCAGCCTTTTTATCTTTGTTCTCCATGCCTTCTAATTTGTTTGCCATATGGGTAACCACCATTGTATAGAGCCAGTGTTTGAACCATTGACAGTCACTTTGTTTTTATTCTTCATAACACATGCCTGCTTTTTGTGCTTGCCATTTGGGCTAGTGTGTGTGTTTAATTATTGTTCATTTTGTAAATAGATGGATATATAGATACAGACATAGATATAGATATATATTATCCAGTTGTGGCGGCTGCCACTGCGGAGTTATAGTTGGGTCTGCTTTTCCATAGACAGAGGACATTTTGGTTTTCTAATAACTTTGGCGCCATTTGACAAATCTTTCATGAAGCTTTTTTTTTAAAAGTTCATTTATCGCAGCTCCTTAATGGAAAGTTTTGGTGTGATACATCAAATGGAAGCTGAAATAAAAGGGTAGTCCCAAAACCAAAAAAAAAAACATGAATTTTCCATAGATCTGTTTGGACAGTGATATTACAAAAATGACTGAAAGGAATCAAAGCAAACTTAGCAGAAAGCTAGATCTTGGTCCAGAACCTATGTCTTAATTAATTTGCTATAAATCCATTCAGTAGTTTTGAAGATATTAATCTCCAAAAATATTTATACATCTGGATGATTGGGTTTAATGGACAGCAAGAGTCCCTTAAACACAGTTTTAAAAAATAAAGCCTTCTGATTTGGCCCAGAGAGCTTATTTACCCTTGGGTCATCTTGCTCTTGGAGCAAGTGGTATGATTACCTGCCACCATGAAGAAGTCCCCTGTTCTGCATTTAAAAACAAAATAGGGGGCAAGGTAGGGATGTCCTGCCCTAGGAATACCCTGCCTCTAGCACTTGTGAGGGTGAGGGTCCCAGAGGACCACCTGGGCCCAAAAAATGGAAAAATGTGTCTGGTTGTGCTGTGATCCTATAAGACTTTTGCTGGATCATGGCAAATAAAAGAAAAATGTGTTGTTGTTTTGTAAATTAATTAAATGCATTTTTTCCTATCTTACTGATTACTGCAGGGAACCTTTGTGCCACGAAGGAGATATTTATTTAGCTTCTCCCGTCTCCTGAAACGAAGTAGTGTCCTGCCTAACAAAACTGTTAGTTTACATGTGGGTATATCACATTATAATGATAATGAGGATGTTGATGATGATGATTGGCATTGCATTTACTACAATAAAATGTGATGAAAACATAATGAAGGTAGTTAATGTAATGAAAATCTCAAAGTCTTCTGGCTTATGTTTTATTGAATTCAAGTGCACAAGATGATAATGAGATGAAGAGAAGCCTGTGAATTGTCTAATATCACAGTCCAGAGTCCTCTTTGCTCCGTGCTCCTGCTGCTAATCAACAGTACATGAAGCAAACAAGACGGCCCGAAAGAAGGAGGATCTGCCAAGAAAGTGGCCAGCAAGGAGAAGAAGTCTGTTGCCACTACTGGCACCAAGCAAAGCAGAGTGCTTGATGCACTCTCTTCTGGGCAGGAAGCTGCTGTGAGGAGGATCACCCCTGGATTTACTACTATACCCTCATCAATAGAAAAGCATATGTCATTGAGCACTGTAGTGATTGCAGCCATTCCTGGGAGCAGTGAGTTTGAAACTGAATTGCCCCAGCAGCAAACTAAAGATTTCTAGCTAACTTAACATCAACTAGAGTCTGCTACTCCTGATCTTCTGGAGGTAGGAGCAGAGCAGGAAGTTGAGATTTCTACAGAGCAGTTGTTGTGCTTGCCCTCTTATTGGACACATTGTTCTCACTTATCTTCTGAGGAAAAGAAAGAGAACTCCCTTTTCCTTGGGAAAGGAGCGTTCCAGAAAGCCTAGTTGGAAGTGAGTAAGATATACCAGGGGTTGTTCATGATGAGAGGGGCACAGAGGAAGTGCAGATCAATTCTGTATAAAATGCCCTGAGTCAAACACAACCTGCTTCTATCTTTTCAAGAATTCAAAAGCCTTCACCAAAGACCATTTCTATCGCAATCACTCACTTTGTCGCAAACCAGTACATCTTGGTCTGCCAGGCACCAGCGTCCAACTGGCAGATCTGAAAAAACAATATACATGTCAGAAGCCACCTACCTGGATCCCATGTAATTCCAATGGGGCGGTGATGCTAATTTCCAAATCCCCTCAGTACTTGCCCTCCGAGGACAGAAGGAGACACTGCTCCTGTGGCAAATCCAAGGGAGAAAGGGATTGGGATGGAGAGAGCATGTGGAGTCAAAAGATGCTGTGGCTCGTCTGCTCAATTGCAACACTGCAGGAGGCATTCATACAAGTCTGATGAATGGTACCGGCAAATATGTTATCTATAAACAAGCAAATAATAAGGCTTTAGCCTAGTATTATCTATATTTTTAAGGTGTCAGCTCACAAAAGCTTTTTATATCTCAACCAACCTTTAATTTCATTGTCAGTTGTTTTTAGATAGCCCATAGAGGTTCTTTCATCAATGCTTTAAAACTGTAGTGAGTATGATTTCAGCATCAAACCCACAAGCAAATTTGGACAGGGTTAGCTTCACCCAAGTCCTTTCTGGCAGAGCCCTGACAACAGAAAGTAGAAGATGAACAAAAACACTGGTTACCTTGTCTGTAAGAACAATGTTGTGACTGAGCTCAGCGCGTAGTGAAATCAAGTCTGTTAATGCGTCTCTATTTTTCTTCTTGTTTTTTCCTTCCAGGAGCGAGACTGATGTGGGATGTCCTTTGTTGTGAGGTCGAAGTAGAAGGAACAAGGGAGCTGGCAAGACAGAGTTCTGGAAGCTGGGAAACAGGTAAGTGGCAGGTGAAGAGGCTAAGTGAAGGGGAGGAGTGTGGACAGTCTTTAGATAAGACTGCTTTAGAATGTTCATAAAGGTCTACATTCTAATTGTTTGTAACAAGGAACAGGTGCAGATGATTAATTTGATGAGGCTGTCTTCACGAAGGTGTTTAGAATGTTCACAAAGGTTGCATTCTAATTGCTTATAGCAAGAAACAGGAGCAGGGGAATAATTTGATGAGAGCTGTTTTCTGGAAGGTTTACATTGAGGTCATCTCTGGAGGTTGCTTGATGCTTATTCTGGTGGATTTTCTGGATTTTTCTGTGGCGCCTGAAACCTGACCTTGCATATGCCTTGCATATTAAGCTTTTTCAAACAAACCGGGGAACACCAGCTGCAGCTAGCTATTACCAACAGCATGTACTATGGTCAAACCGCATGGTACAAGATATTTGTTCATTCGTAAGTGTTGGGAGGAATGATATGATTCCTGACGGTATATTGAGATAGTCAAGAGAGGTGAGCTATGGCAGGAATCCTGACAATGCAATTGTGTAGGAGCAGCATCTGAAATTGAGAGCTGCAGCAAAGAGGGAATAATAATTTGAACTGATAGAATGAGGTAGGTGGATAAGGAAGACAAAAATGTCATTGTCATATGAAGAATCCCGTCATCTAACCTTAGCTTAGCACAAAGAAAAGAAGGATACAGTCACCCAAAAGCATCCAAGCAGCCTACCTCCTCCCCCTATGTCAATCAAGGTGGGATCCTCACAAAGGAACAAATGCCACAAAAAAACACCATCAAGTCTATGTTCACAGAGGAGTCACTGTACCATATACCAATGAGCAAGTCCATTTACAGAATAGGAAGCTGGCCTAAATGTCAACAATCAACCACTTCTTTTTTTGCTTGGTGAAAGGAGAGAGATTTATGGAGGTCCTCTGTCCAAAATGAAAGGTTCTAATCGAGACACATTTTTCAACTGTTGTTGTGCAAGCACTGCATCATCAGGTTTTGGATTGGCTTGGCGAGGCAATCAAGAAGCACGCTTTTCAGTACATCCACCTCACAACAGACATATGAATCAGTTGTCAAGCTACAGTCTCCATGTGAATCACTGCATACTGGATCTCCTTTTTTTTTTTTTTTAATTCTTTTTATTTGCATTTTTCAAAAACAAACTTAAAACAACATCACTCACTGTTTTGTACATATGACAAGCGATGACGATACGCCTCCACATCGAGCAGCACATCACAATTTGGGTACCAGCACACGAAATCAGCTCTACATTATCAAGTGTATGGCATACATGAGCCGATCATCCCATCCCTCCCGCATGCGGCACCACAAAACCAGTTCAGCACCCAAAAGAGTCCCCACGGGCAGTACGGTTATCCCCATCCTGCGTCCGCCTTAGGGCATAGGATCGAGTCACAGCGCCTGCAGTGTGGCTTGCTCCAACCACTGTGTGAAAGGCCCCCAAATGTCCTTAGGTCGTGAACGCAGCGGCATAAGCTCCCAGTACAGGGCAAGTTGTGTCTGACAATAGACTGCGCTCGTTACCCACGCTTGAATGCTAGGTGACGTAGCAACTCCCCAGTGCATCGCAACTTGTCTTCTAGCTAGTAGCAGTAGCATCGCTGGCAGCCTACGGTGTTTGGGCTTAATCATGTGCAAAATACCAAGCAGCGCAGCCTGCGGGGTGCACGGGATCTGCAGGCCAGTGAGTTCGCATATAATCTCTACTACCCTTTCCCAGAATGACGACAATGTAGGGCAGTTCCATGCCATATGCAGAAAGGTGGCGCCATGAGCGTAGCAGCGCCAACATTCATCCGTGTCTCTTAAACCCATTCGGTGCAGTCGACTAGGGGTACGGTAGGTCATGTGTATATATTTGAAGTGGATCAGGCGCAGCCTGTAGTTGGGGGACAAAATCTCAAGATTCTTACAGCACAAGTCCCAATGTTGGTCCGAAATATCCGTACCCAACTCCGCCTCCCACATGTCCCGCGCCGCAGGAAGAACCACGGGGTGGCAAGTCTGCATTTGCACATACAAGCGGGATATAAGCTTGCGCCCGGACTCTACCGCTAGTACATTTTCCAAGGCAAGCAGGGCCGGCGGCGGCGCCGGGAACGCAGGAGACAACCTCCGGCACGAGTGACGGAGCTGATAGTAAAGAAGCGTGTCCAGCATCGTCGGAGCCTCTGCATTACACATCTGCTCCGGAGTTAGGAAGGTGTCTCCCGGAAACAAATCGCCCCCAGTGCGGAGACCCAGCTCTTCAGCGCGCTCCCCGGTCTGCATGCTGCGCAGCGGCGGCCACATCGGATTCCCGCGCAGGGGCACAGAAGGTGAATAAAGAAGGTCAAGTCCGGCCCTCCGCCGCAGCCCATCCCATGCCCACCTGAGTGCGTGCACCGGGTCTATATCCGCGCATCTCCGGGTGTGTGGCACGTAAAGTGCCACCTTCAGCGGCAGCGGTGCTACTCTGTCTGTCTCTATCGCCACATGTGGTTGAAACGGTGTTGGATGCGCCCAGTAATGCAGGAATTGTGCCTGTGCACAGTAAGCATATAAGGAGAAGTCCGGCGCAGCCAGGCCTCCCTGTCGCTGTGGGAGAGTCAGGGTCTCCCATGCCACCCTCGGTTGCTTACCCCCCCAGGCGAGCTCCACCATCTGCGAGCGTAGCCGCCGCAAAAAATGTGCAGTCAGGGGTAGAGGAATATTCCCAAACAGGTAGAGGAGTTTGGGCAGGATCACCATTTTGGCCACCGCAATTCTGCCAGCCAGCGAAAGGGGCAAGTGCTTCCAGCGGTCGACCCTCTCCTCCACCCAATTCATCACCCGTCCATAATTCTCCGTCCATATTTGCTGTTTATCCGTGCTAATCCAGATCCCCAAGTATCGCACCGGGCCAGTGGCCCATTTCAGCGGGCAATCCGGAGTAAAGCGGGGAGTCCCGGACGTCAGGGGCATAATTACCGATTTCTCCCAATTTATATTCACCCCCGATAATTGACCATAATGCATCAGTTCTCCCGTCAGAGGGGAGAGGTTCGTCTGAGGATCAGTGACATATAACGTGATATCATCAGCATATAATGATATCGTCAATGCCCTCGACGAGAACCCAATGCCTCTAGCCGCGTGATGCTGCCTGATGCGAGCAGCCAGAGGCTCCGTGGCGATAGCAAAGAGCAGAGGCGATAGGGGACATCCCTGCCTGGTACCCCTCTGAATTGCAAAGGGTGCCGAGACGAGCCCATTAACTCTCACCCTAGCAGTGATGCCAGTATAAAGCAGTCTAATGTAGCTAATGAAGGCTGCACTCACACCCATGCGCTGCAGCAGCGGAAACAGGAACCCCCATTCCAGGGAGTCGAACGCTTTGGTGGCGTCCAATAGCACCGCCGCAGCCTTAACATGTGGGGCCAAATAGTGTAGTACCCCAAAGAGGGTACGGAGGTTGTGAGAGGTCGATCTGCCCGGCACAAAGCCAGACTGGTCCGGACGGATCATGATGGGCAGCACCGGCTGCAGCCGATTGGCCAGCATTTTCGCAAAAATCTTTGCGTCAGTGTTAATTAATGACAGTGGCCGGTAGGAGTCGCATTGTTGGCCATCCTTGTCCGGTTTCAGGAGGGTGATGATGACAGCCTCTCTAAGCGACCCAGGGAGCACACCCGTCTCGAAAGCCTCCACATACATCGCCAACAGCCGGGGGACCAGGAGATCTGCGTACTCCTTGTAGAACTGCGCCGGCAGTCCATCCGGGCCCGGCGCCTTTCCGGCCGCCAACGAGCCTATGGCCTCCCGCACATCATCAGCCTCAAAAGGCCGATCGAAATAGCCTTGTTGGTGCGCATTGAACCAGATAAGCTGTACAGTATCAAAATATTCAGCAAGCTCCACCTGCGTGCGGGCCACCCGCGACCTGTAGAGGTCTTTGTAGAAGGTACGAAATGTATCCAGGATTTCAGGGGGAGTGCAGACGGCGTCCCCTCCCTGTGTCATCACTGAGGATATGAAGGGAGATGGTCTTTGAGCGCGCAGGAGCAGGGCGAGCGTTCTACCCGGGCGGTCCCCCTCACCATATCTACGGGGCACAGCATGCTTAGTCAGGAACTTAAGTTCCCTGTCAGCCTCCTCCTGATATTCAGTGAGCGTTGTGCGAGTTTCGGCCAAAGTGGCCGTCGAGGGGTCCGAGCAGTATTGCACCTCTAAGGAATGCAGGCGATCCTCTAATTTGCCTAGCGAGCACCTGATAGTCTTTAGGACCCTGGCCTGCCCCGCTATGCAGTGGCCTCTTATCACCACTTTAAAGGCGTCCCACAGCGTGCCTAGAGAAGCGACAGATCCCTCATTCAGCTCAAAATAGTCAAGTATTTGCTGATGAATCTCTTCCCGAAACACTGGATCCGTCAGGGCATGTGGTGGTAGCCGCCACGTGAAGGGCGTAATATATGGTTTGGGGACATTCAGAGTTAGTTCGACAGGAGAATGATCAGAGAGGGTACGTGCCCCGTGAGTGACTGCGGAGACCCATGCATGCACCTGCGGGGTTAAGAGCCAGTAGTCCAAACGGGACCAGGCACCTCTGTGCGGGGTGAAGCAGGTGCCTTCCCGAACCGCGGGGTGCAGCACGCGCCATGTGTCTAATAGAGTGTAATCTGTCATTAGTCCACGGATGAGGCCAGCAGCTAGCGGATGATGTGTGCGGGCCACCCCCTCTCTATCCAGCTCCAGTGAGAGTACAGCATTGAAATCTCCACCCCACAAGCAAGCACCCCCACCCAGGGATTGCGCCAGGTGCCAGATATTCCGGAAAAAACCAGGGTCATCAGAGTTGGGGCCATACACATTAATCAAAGTGATCGGCATATGAAAGAGCTGTCCAAGTAGTATGATGTATCGCCCATCCGAATCAGCTTGCACCTTGAACGTCTGCCAGGGAAGGCCTTTACGGAAAAGAATGGCCACTCCACGGGAGTAGTTGGAGCAACCCGATGTGTGTACCTCTCCCCACCGTGCATGTCTGAGCTTGTCCCCGGCAGCGCGTGTCAAGTGGGTTTCCTGTAGGAAACATATATCAATTTGGTGTCGCGACAAATGTGCATTGGTCAAGCGTATTTTGCGGTGATCGTTAAGACCACGGATGTTCCAGGTAAGGCAGCGCAATGCGGTCAGGGCGGCCTGTGCGTGTATTGCTCATGGAAGCGTGTGGTCACCGAGGGACCCAGAAAAAGGGCCCACCCGCAGGCACCCCGCCCTCCCGTCTTATGAGTCTGCGACCACAGTAAGTCTGCCCGTGTCTGGACCGCATCGTCATGTAGTGGTGTAGCCAGAAAGTGTAGTGATGTAGAACCAACCAACAATAACCCCAACCCCCCCCCACCCACTCCAACCCCCCAATCAGGTTGAGATAGCATCCCCCCCCACCACCCCCCCCAACTGGAAATGTCTTTCAATAGTATCTCGGGAATCATCCCACAGGGGCGTGGGGTCACCGGCTCACTCCCCAGTCTATCAACGACCGGGTGGCCGGACATTTCCGCCTAGCATTTAAATCAGTATCTCAAGGTACAGCCTGGAAGTCCCTGCATGTTTCTCACCACAGGTTTCCGCACGGTACTAGTAGCGTTAATAGTGCATGAACAGCCCAGTCTCAGGGGCGGACCCATCACCTTTTACAGGTCTCAGGTACACTCAGTGGTGGGCAGAGTGCGTGCGTGTCTGTGTGTCATGTTATTCAATGTCACTTAGCTGTCCCAGCGGCGGATTCTCATGATCATCTCTCTTCTCACGTTGCGAACGTTCCGCCTGTCTCGCAAACTTGATCGCGTCCGCCGCCGTAGTGAATACCATGGCTTCCCTTTATGATGGATCCGCAGCTTGGCCGGGTATAGCATGGCATACTTAGTCCCCACCTTCTGGAAGATTTTCTTGGCCGGTATGAATTCGCGCCGGGCGGCCTGCACAGCCTGCGTAAAATCCGGAAACAAGGAGATAGCCATGTTCTGAAAAGTTAGCTCCCCCTTTTCGCGTGCCAACCGCAGGATGGTATCCCTGTCCCGGTAGTTAAGAACCCGGGCCAGGATTGGCCGCGGCGGAGCCCCCGGCACGGGTCGTGGCCCCAGCGTGCGATGTGCGCGTTCAACCAAGAACATGGCCGACAGTCCCTCTCCAAAAAGTTCACGGAACAGTCCTTCCACAAATAGTTCCATATTGCCAATGTTAGTGGATTCGGCAACCCCAATAATTCGTACATTATTTCGGCGGGAGCGAGCTTCCAAATCTTCGTTGCGCCCACGTATCACATCCAGGACCCTGTCCATTCGGAGCAACTTCTCCTGGGTGTCTCCGTGGCCCTCCTCGCAGTCCGCGATTCTCGCTTCCATCGCCGTGATACGCTCCTCATGTTTGTCGACCCTGTGCGACATGCCATCCAGCCGCTGGGCCATGGAGTCGAGTTTTCCGTCAATTTCCTTTAGGCAGCCCTTAAGGTCACGGAACATACTTTTGACATCATCGTCCGGTGTTGGGTCCAACTGCGTTTCAGGGACCACCGTCTGCGACTCCGGCACCGCATCGGTGCCGCGGGAGGTCTGTTTCTCGAAGGGGAGCTTCCTCTGCTTGGCGTCTGATTTCCCCATGGTTCCCCCACGAGTGTCCGCTACCTATCAACAATGGCGGTGAGGGGTATCAAGCAACAGGCAGGCCACCTAGCGCAAGGTGGAATGGTAACCACACAGGCACCCCCTCCGCACGAGGAAAACCGCCAAGTAGGGAAGACCAGGCCAGCATTCGTCCCATTCAGGGCGCGGGTCTGCGGCAGTCGGGTAACAATGGCGGCCCAACCGTCTCTCGCCCAGTAGGCCTCTCCAGTGCAGTGTATCCCCGGCCTGCAGGCACACGATGGTTAGAGCAGGTCGTCGGCAGGTACCGGCAGCCTGATATCACCTTATGCGAGCGGGGATCGGGCCCACCCAGCGGGCGCCACGGCTTACTTCTCCCAACTCCTCACTTCAGCAGGCCCAATGGCCCAGTCACCGGATCAGGGCGCAGCCACGCCGGGTAGGCCTAGTCATTCAGTCCGCCAGCTCGGCCTCTTCCAGGCACCAGTTCTCCAACAGGGGCCAGGTCTCAGCACATCCGGAAGGCACCGCAGCCGCTCGGGCGCCAGTCGCTGGGCTCACCACGTCTCAGTTGGGTCCACGATAGCCGCCTCGCATCTGCCCGATCTCGGCCTTCGACCAGGGCCTCGCTTAGGAGAAGACTCCGCCCTGCTCGGCGCCCAAAATCCGCTCGGCCAGCCCGGCCGAGTAGCTCCGGATCTCCGAGGCCGATTTCAACCGCAGTGGCACCGCTAGGATCCCCTGCACCAGGGCACTTTCCGCCGTGTATTTTGATGGGCAAAGAGCAAGGCAAAGGTCGGATTGTCTGACGGATTAGGTGTCCGGCCGGCAGAGCCCCGTTACACGGCGGCCATCTTGCAGCTCGGCTCGGCCACGCCCCTCATACTGGATCTCCTTTTAGGGGGTTAAACAAAGGCTAGTTGCTAGTCTCTCTGTTTCAGATGATTTTCAAGGTATTCATTGGCATTCCACAGTTTCAAAGTAATCCATGAAGAAAACACGTACAGCTGCAAACTTGCTTGAACAATTCAATGCAAAAGTCTATGAATGACTTCAACCGAGAGGTCTCAGTATTGGATTCATTGCCACTGGCAATGGCAGTAATGTTGTAAAAGGCATGACAAGGAGGGAGGATACTTCAATGTTCTATGTTTAGCTCATTGCTCGTTGTGCAAGACTTTCTCAAAAACCAAGTATTCATCAACATTTTAAAGCCAGGAAACAGTTGAAGATCACTCGGCGTACTAATAAGCCCCTGTAAAAGCCTTCATAAAGGAGGTCCCAACTAGGCCTGGGCGAAATAAAAATTACGCCTGCGTAATTTGTCTATTTTTTGGTATTTCACATTACTCTTGCTATGTGAAATTTCTGAAATTACACCATTATGCAGCTTTGCACAATTATGATTCATGCACCATACAAATGTACTGTAAATGTGCTATTCACTGTAAAAGCTCAAGGTAAATGCACAGCAACAACAGATCGCGAATGGCTGTTGTTCTCGGTGCTATTTATTTCCACAATGTTTTTAATCTCAGAATGCATCCATAAATCAAAAATGCAGGAACACATTTCACCCTAAAATATACTGCAAAATGACAGATTTGCATTTTGTGAAAGTACATGCAATTTTGTTTAATTTTGTTGACAATTCTTGTACTTACACAAAACCTAATTATGCAATTTTTTCTGTCTTGTCCTTGTTGAGTTTCAGACAGTTGGTCTTCATCCAGTTGGCGACACTGGTCATGCAGTTATGGAAGTTTCTCCTGGTGGTGGTGGGGTCTTCTGAGAGTGAGAGGATGAGTTGTGTGTCGTTTGCATAGGATGTGATGTTGAGGCTGTGTGTTCTAACGATGTTGGCCAGGGGCATCAGGTAAGTGTTGAACAGGGTGGGGCTTAGGGATGAGCCTTGAGAAACTCTGTAGAATACTTTTTTTGGTTTTGAGGTGAAGGGTGGTAGGCAAATTCTCTGGGTTTGTCCTGTGAGGAAGGATGCAGTCCATCTTAGGGCATATCCTTGGATCACAATGTGTTGGAGTCTCTTGATGAGGGTGTGGTGGCATACAGTATTGAACACTGCTGAGAGGTCGAGGAGGATCAGGGCTGCTGTTTATCCCTGGTCAAGCAGTTGGTGGCAGTGAACAAGGCAGTCTTGGCGCTGTGTTTGGCATGGAAGCCAGATTGGGAGGTGTCCAGCAAGTTGTTTCTGTCCACGTGTTCGGTGAGTTGGCGGATGATGGCCTTCTGGAGGACTTTGGTGGGCAAATGTGGTGGTAGTTTGTGAGTTAACTGGGGTCGGCAGAGGGATTCTTGGGGGAAATCTGACCTCTGCTTGATTCCATCTATAGGGGAAGGCAGCGGTGACGATGGATGCATTGAGGATGAAGGTGAGTGTGCAGCTGATTTCATTGCTGTTGAGGTTAAAGAAGTGGTGACCACCTGGCAGCCAAAACTGGATTGACCTTCCCCTGCACCTCAGGTCCACCTCATCACTCTGGGAATCCAGCAAAGGACTCAAGACCTGGCTGTGAAATTAACAGATCACCACAAAGCAGTCAGCAACTCCAGCACCTTGAGACCCTCACAGGTGATTTGCCATGCTATACACATTTTTGATTGATTAGTGGGGGCAGGGGTCCATGACCAAACAAATCTACTTGGACCAAGAGCCATTGACCTATTGGTATGGGAAAAAGGAACTGCGGCCAGTACTCAGAAGGCTTACAATGCAATATATTGCATATGCTGTAGCAAGTTTATCCTCAGAGTGGTTGTTTTTGTGCAATTGGTGCAGTTGTCAGTCAGAAGGAACAGTCTCTATCCTGAAAACATGGAAAGGCTGGCAACGATTATAATAAATAAACATTTGATTCCAAACATTAATAATGCTAAAAAATATGAGGGTAATTTGTTGGACATCAATGTGTGGCTTTTGACTATCCACATCCTCCCTGAATTTAAAGATTAAAAAAGAATAATAACACAATAGAAATCTCTGTTGTAAACAAACCAAATCAGTTTTATTTTTATTTTTGGTTGGTGTGCAGCATATATAAATTAACAAGTGCACCAATGGCCGAAATCTAGGGATACTGACTTTCCAGCCAGAAGAGGGTCTGTGTGAAATGCCTGGGATTTACCAGTTAAACAGGTCAGAGAGATGTCTAGATTATTTATGATGGAGAGCTTGAAAAAGCAAAGCCTTATAGAAGATGCGCTTCCTAACAGGGAGCCAATGCCACAACTTGATACCCCCTCTAACCAACGCACCCTTAGGAATATCAAGAAGAATGAGGGCAGCCACGTTTTGAATAACTTGTTGCTTGTTCAATGAGGAGGCCATGATATTCTAATAAAGGGAATTGCAGTAGTCAAGTCTAGACAGAGCTAAAGCAATGAACACCACATGGTGCAGTTCAACAGGAATACATGGAAAGATCTTCCTGAGAATCTTAATAATAAAGAAACAGGTGATAGTGGTCCAATTGACCTGCAACTCAAATTTCAAAAGGGTATCAAACACCACCCCAAGATTCTTTGCCGATTTAACTGGAGAGGGTAATGGGCCGCATTCCTCCAGCTGCCAGACCAGATGGATTCTTGTCTTCCAAACACCAGCACCAAGAACATTTTCCTTCATCCAGATGTTTATTCTGGTCATACAAAGATTAAATCTGTTGGCCACTAGCGGCAGGTCGTCGGAGATAAATACTATAATCTGTGTGTCATCTGCATAGGAAAGTGGTTGAAAGCCACATGAACATATGAGCTCAGCAAGCGGTGTGACATATAGATTGAAAAGAGTGGAGCTTAGCATGGACCCCTGAGGGACCCCATAAGAAAGACTAAAAGCCTTATTTTTAAAGTCACCACAGCTGACCACTTGCACCCTGTTTATGAGAAAGGAATGAAGGTGATTAAGGGCTTTCCCCCTAACACCTGCCTGGTGGAAACGCTGTACCAGGCACGCGGGTGAGATGGTGTCAAAGTCCGCTGACAGATCCAGAAGCACAAGGACAACAGCCCACCCTGGAACTGATGCTATCATTGGCGACCACAAGTGCTGTCTCAGTGCTATGGCCACTCCTGAAGCCATTCTTCAAAGAATCTAGAATGTCACAGGTATCAATAAATGTATTATTCCCTGGTTAAGATATTTCTCCTGGAAGTTTTGCAGGTGCGGGCAAGAGCAAGATGGGAAGCATATTGCTCGTATCCTCAGGGTCAACATTACTTGGTTTTTTTTTTTAAAGAGGAATTACAGTGGCTTCCTTCCAGAGTTGAGGGAAAATCCCTGAATCAAGGGTATAAACAAATACACACTGAAGAGTGTTGGCAATACAGTCTGGGGCCCACAGAACAAGTTTAGGAGGACAAGGGTCTCCATAAGACCGTCATTTAAGGCTCAGAAGAAGTTCCTTTGTTTTCTGCTCAGATAGCTGAGGAAAGACAAAGAGCCTGGATGACTCAATAGAGGTGGCCAATAATTCGATTGAGAAACTAAGGGGCATATTATCAAGCACGGCGTTAAAATTATCGCAGCTTTAGCTGCAGAAAACTGCTGCTAAAGCGGCGATTATGGGCTTGATAATATGCCCGTAAGAATTCCAATAGAAGCCCATGTTGACACCAGAACATGGGCTTCTATTGGAATTCTCCAGGGCATATTATCAAGCCCATTATCGCCTCTTTAGCGGCAGTTTTCTGCCGCTAAAGCGGCGATCATTTTAACGCCGTTTCTTGATAATATGCCCCCAAGTTCTTTGGGCGAGGGAACATCAGAGTAAATCTTCATAATTTTATCTCTAAAATAGATGACCACTCTCTCACAGAAATCTTATGAAGAGTCAGTAAGGCCTGAAATGGAAGGCTGAGATAATTATTTGATCACTCTGAAGAGTTCCTTAGAGGTATTGCCTGCCTTTCTAACTTTATCTGTGTTGAGGATAGATTTGGCCTAAAAAATAGCCCCTTTACACTGTTGTAAAAGAGCTCTATGACACATTTTCTCAGTAGGGTCTCGAGGCAATTGCCTTTTACGTTCTTGTCGCGCGCACATCTGCTGTAACTTTTTGACGTCCTCAGTAAACCAGAGTGCTGAAGGTGTGAATCTTGTATGGCACTTACGTGACAAAGGAGAAACAATATCAAGAGCAGCCCCAGTCCAGTTTTGGAATCCTGTGGCAGAGAAAACAGGTAAAGCACCAACTGAGTTCTGCGCTGAGCAAAGCGCCTGTTCTAGACCTTCTGAGGTGATCCTATTCTAGTTCCTTCCTAAAGTAGTCTTACATTTTGACCACCCTACACTCTCCCCTTTGTCATCATTACTTAGCAGCTAACATTAAAAGACTACATAGTGAAACACCCAGCTGAGGGGAGTGGCTACATTGAACTTCTCTGACTGCTCATGCATCATGCTTATCTTGTCTCTCAAATATTGTAATTTTCTTTTACATGGATATGGACATGATGAGTATAGCTAAACTTTGTTACTGTTTGGGTGAGCAATCATTCAGGGTACATGTAACTATTTGTCTGGTTGTCTGGGATCATCACTAGACTAGCCTTTATTTAATGGTACGTGCCTTTCTTCAGACTCTCTGGCTACTCACATACCATGTTTATCTTGACTCTCAAATACTGTAAGTTTGTTTTCTCATTCCACAGGCCTTCTCTTCTACAAGGAACCCTGCATGGCACTCCTGCTTTGGTGGTTTAGCCCTGTTTTCTAAACAGTGCAAGAAGAATGCTGTTGCACCACTTGTATAGCTATAATTTTCTATACTTTTATTATAAAGATGTTTGGACTGTGATTGGTTAAATAGGTTAACTTAACTGTGATCTTCCTTCCATGATAGATGTGCCGTGCTCATGTAGTTGCTGAATGCTGTTTTTGTCTCTTCCTTGCTCAACTTCTCCTTAATTTCCCCTACCCATCCATACATGAAATCCTTGACCATCTTTCGCCAAGCTGTGCACTCTATTGTGCTGTTACCTATTTCGACCATCAACAGATGTCAAACTTGGTGCGGCGGATGTGGTGAAAGAAATGCTAAATCGTTACAGGTTGAGGTTACAAAAAATTGCAAATTTGCTTACACCATCCTGCTTACCCTAGCGAGTAAGAAACATCATCGAGCAAAAAAAGAAGAATATAAATATATATAATTGCTTAGTTTTGAAAAGTAGTGGCAAGATAGGATGGGATTTTAACCATCAACCAAGGAGCAGTCAAAGGAATTATACTGGGACCATGTGTCAGAGAAAGAAATCACCAATTCTAGACTCTGGACACAAACTATAGCCTTTTGGATATTACATGTGCTTGTTCTTATGAACGTTATATTTGATGTTATCACTGTTCCAACAGCTAGACGATTGTATGTAAAATTTTGATTTTGCACTTTCTTGGCAATGGCTTTTGCTCCACCTAACAGAACCTGCATTGTCTGCCCAGTGCTTGTCTGGCTTGCAATTTGCTTGCTGAAACAATAGCTCCTCTATTGTTCTTTTGCACAAAATTTAAAACCCCTAGGAGGAAGTGGTTAATTTCAATTTGCCGGTGGCAGGGGGTTCAACACACAGAGAAATTAAGAGTAGAGTTCAAATACAAGTGAAAACATTGTATGTAGTCTGGCAAACTACCTATATCGTGCCTGGTGTATAAGGAGAAACAGATTGGCCATACAAGAATTGTGTTAAGAACGGTGCATCAGGCAATGCTGGTGAACTTTAGAGTTAAGAGTTTCATGACCCTCCCGGTATTGAACTGGGACTAAGTCCTCCATATATTTATAAAATGTCACAAATGTGGCAGATGCCTCCTCCGCTATAGTACATTGCATTGTAGCCTATGGTACTTGTAATACGGCAGATAGTATATCCATTACATTTTGACAGAGTATCCCTTCCACTATACTCTAGAGAAGTCCCCAAGACTTCTCCACCTTCAATCAGAGTAAGCTTCCCTCTAATTTGTACTAAAACTTTACAGAATCTGATAGAATTTGCAGTTGACAACCATCTGAATGGTTAAAAGCTGTTCATAGATGGTTGGCTTAACTGCCAAAGAAGTTGGACCCCATTTGCTGAGACTCCTGAGGACAGTCCTTTAAATCCAACACAAACCGGCAGAGTCTCATTCAACACGCAAGTTGTGCTTCCTTCTAATCATTTGCTAGCTGATGTGCAGTGCGTGGGGCCCTTTTTGAGATGCTTCCTGGAGAATCCCTGCTTGCAACAAGTCGCGGCCTGCCTGCCCGAAAGGTGACAGTGACCAATTAGTGCCAGTTTGGAGCTGGCGGCATTGGAGGAGGAGTGATAGCCAAGGGTATTCAGTATCCCAACTGAATGGTTGTCGCCACCCCGGGTGATAGCCTTGCGGAACAAGTGGGCTGCAGCTTGGGCTGGAGCCGGGGACCCTGCCTGGTGCTCCTTCCCTCGCGGTGGTAGGGGTTAAGTGCTCTAGTTGATGTGGCAGGCCGTGACCTCACATTCCAGTGGCCAGGGATTCTAGGCCCCTGGGGTGCCACTTCAGTGTCAGCTGTATCTCGGCATGGTCCCTGGGGTTTGTTCTACACACAGAATTACCCTGATAACATGAGCATTGTGGTGACTGGTGAGTGCAGCCCTGGAGTTCTCTTTGTTCATAGAATTGTGGTCTAATTTAAACAGTCCGGTAGGGAGACCTGGGATCCACCTCTGATTGGATAAAGTGTACCCTGAGATGCCATCCATCCACGTGTTAAGGGATGGTTTATGGAGGCTGCTGGCATGACAGAGACACGCTGTAGAACTCTATTGTGGTCAATGATTGCTGAAAACATTGTTTGGCTCATCCCTTCTATCTGTCAGCTGAGTGGTATTATGGCAGCCTGTCCCATGGATGGGATAGTTGGACTTCCCTGCATGTGGGGAGTCCCCCCCCACCCAGAGGTCCTGTTTGCCAGGGGATCCAGATTCATCGAGTCCCGCTGAAATTCCATGCTAGATTCCGTTGCACATCGGCTGTATCGAGGTCCAGGGGTAACTATCTAAAAACGAATTCCCTGGTTGCCTAAACTGTCTGGTCCATGGGGGATGTAGGTTTTGTTCTATGACATTATGCGATGCTTCTCCTGTGACTTGGTGAGCTCTACCCAAGACTCTGACTGGCCAACTCTCTGTAGCACATTGCATGGGCCATTGGTGAGCTGATGTACTGTGGCAGCACTGCAACAGCTCACAATGACAAAGGACAAGAGAATGGTGGCCCTAAAACAGGGAAAAATTGACAAGTTTGCAAAGGTCCTCCATACGGAGTTGGATGCCCAGCCTCAGTCAGGTTCAGGGGAGACAGCTATGCAGGCATCAGAGGTCCAGATTAGAACAGTGGGAAATGCAGTTAACTTACTATGATAAGACTTGAGAAACATGGTGGGCTGAATAACAGAGGCAGAAGGGCACATTTTCAAGCTGGAAGACCCAGTAAAGCTCCTTACCATCATCAGACAGAAACTTAGGAACACTAACCATAAACTGTATATCTGTGTTGATGATGCTGAGAGGCACTCCCAGTGCAACAACTTGAGTCTGGAAGGTTTTATGAAGGTAGTCAAGGGTACAGACCCGGTAACATTTATGGATTCTTGGTTAAAAGCTACAATACCAGAAAACAAACTTTCATTCCGTTTTATAGTTCAATGGGCCATTGGGTGGAACCCTTCCTTGCTGCTTATTGCTTCATTCCTCCGTTTTGGGGATCAGGGCACCATTCTTCAGTTTCCTCAGCTGCACGGGGACCTGCTTTATGAATTAAAAAAAAAAGAATCTTTGCGGAATACATGCAATTGATTTAGCAACGCAGAAGGACCTTTGACCAGGTAAAACTGAAGCTCTGTGGCATAGGCCTTCAATATATGTTACTGTTTTTGGCCAAGGTAAATATCTTGTTCAATAATAGGGCTTTGTTTTTTGAGTCCCCAGAGGAGGCCTGGTGTGGGAGGAGGAGCGCCAGGGTGGCGCGCGAGTTGATCAACGGAATACCAAAGATCACGAGATACCAGGCAAATCGAAGACAAAAAGCACCAGGAGACATCAGAGATGGCGCAGCCTTCGTGACACGGTGCCCCTAATGCCTGGTAGGTGAAGTGCAGAAGAAATCAGTGCCTCTGATAGAGAAATGTCTGATTTGGGTAAGGATATGGGGGCATATTATCAAGACACGGCGTTAGTGAGTGCACACACGCACAATATACCACGGTAACCTACTGACTCACACTCTTAAGGGAAATATCTAATTTGTGCTGTTCTTGGGGATGCACCTACGAATATATTGTGAAAGGGCTTTCATGATTAGAGTTCATTCAGAACAAACTATTGCGAAATATCTTGTTTTGAGTATCATGTTTTCGGGCCACAGATGCTTCTGTGTGGGTAGTGTAGGTAGGAGGAGTTGAGGGAAGGTTATTATTCCAATCCAATATTTCTTTATTTCGGTTATTCACCATAAAAGAACAAGCACAAGTATATACAAGCAAGTTAAAATAGTTTTATAAAAAATAAAACAATTCATCTGACATGGTGCATTTTAAGTTAAAAAACGATAAAAAAGTCAACAACAATCAAGTCCTTGATTTTGCATGTTAAGGAAATTTCTCCTAACATACCACATGGAATTTAGGAAGCGTGAGACCGCAAAGACTATATGAGAATCATTGTTGTATTTTAAAATTCTGAAGGCTTCAGTACAGCGAGTTGTGCCTAGGTTTTTACATTGCTGGACTAACCATCTTTGTCTTGTTGAGCAATATCCTGGACAAAAGAAGACCACATGAAGTTCAGAATCAACACACGTGTTACAGCTTGGACATCCACTTAAATGACCCCCTGACCATTTACATGTTAATGCACGCAGGGGGAGGCAGCCGTGTCAAAACTGTATATATAATTTCCTGCCCAATGCCGGGCAGATTGCATCCAGGCATGCCTTCAGCCTGCAATTGTCTTCCAAGAAGAATGATGTGAGAGAGCCATGAGCGGATTCTGCTTGGAGTTTTGCGGATAAACTGCACCAGTAGCTGGTGATTAATAACTTGCATGGTGTTCTCAAGCACGCTATATCAGGGTTATCCCATAGTTCTTTTAGGCCTATTTCATAGAGGCCCTCCCTGATAAATCTAAGCCATGGCAACTTTCCTGAGCCGGGGAGACTTAGAATTTCCAATAGCTCTAATCTGCATTCTTGAAGCTCCGGTGTTGCCCAGAGGCACCGCCAAAATAGTAATGGCCTGCAGCCAATTTCCTCAGAAATAGATCTCACCCCTAGGTCCATGGGCAGTGGAACCAGAGGGGAGCTGATAGGTAGACTGAAAAATTGTCTAAGGAATTTGTTCTCAGTAGTAACCAGGGGCCTAAGGTTGGAGTGCCCCCAGAGTTCAGCCCCATACAGGGATGCACTCCTGGCCTGAGTTTTGTATATCTCCATAACCGGGCTCACTGGTTTCTGGGATGTTTCCCTAAAGAACTTGGCCAGGCCACCTGTGGTCTGTGTCATTTTAAGATTAGACTTGTTAATTTGAACCCCCCAAGTCATATTCTCTGTGGGAGTTAGTCCCAAATAGTCAAATACAGAGACCTGCTCCAAAGGGCTACCACTCATGTGCGGGACTGGCGTGTAGATTTACTGGGGTTAAAGATCATAAATTTAGTTTTACTAATGTTGATCTCTAGTCCCCTAGTCTTGCAAAACTCACAAAACCCATTATTATTCTAAATGTTCAAATGTTTTGCACAGTGTACGGACATGAAGCTTTCCTCAGCAATAGTTTGCATATAAATGCCCAATATATAAATAGATTACACGCATTGTGAACATACTGTGATGTCCTGGATTGTTAATGGATTGATTTATACATTTATGAGGGGAGCTGTCCTATTGTACATTAAAAGCCATGCCCCAGCAGTGTTGCTATTGCAGAAAACGCACCTGTTGGGTACCCACTGTGTATGTTTGGGAAGATTTGGTTACAGTAGAGTGCACCACATTGGTTTCACCCGTGGCTCTCACAGAGTTGCAATCGTGTTCTACAAATCCTTCACTCTAATAGTTCAATAATCCAATCTGATCCTCAGGGGAGATGTGTGATGATTTCTTCCACGGACAACTGTGGGCTATAGTAAGCACATACATTAACACAACCTTGATAGATGTCACGTTGCATGAGCTCATGCAACTACAATCAAACTCCTGGTTGGGATGACTGCCTTTCGTGGAGACTTTAACACGCAAATGTAGCACTTGACACAAGCAACCTAGCAACCTCCACCAGATCCACAAAAGCAGCACTGGGTTTAGCAGATAATTAGTGCTATCAGCACACAAATTATAGATGCTACATGTATCACTCCCTGTGCCATAGCTCACACGCTTGACTAAATCATTTTTTCACACTAGCAGTGTAGGTGGGATCAATTGGGTCAACTAAGATCTTACCCAGAAAAAGGACAGACCATTTCCCCATTGAATTGATGATAGGTGGTCCGCACTGGGGTAGCAGAGGGATCTGGAATCTGATTGCGTGGTGGCTAACAGACAACACTTTTGCAAATTTGCTCCAAGACAGTATAGCGGAGTAGTTTGAACTTAATACAGGTTGCGTCTCTTCTACCAGCTCCCTAGGGAAGGAATCCAAAACAGTACTAAACGCTTGTGTGACAATTATGAGGGAAAAAAGGAAAGGTGCAACAAGGGAAGTAGAGTGTCTGGAGAGCAAAATAATTGCATTAGCAAAGGATTTAGCTGAACAACCTGATCCCAAAACTCTTCAACACTTCAAATTCCACAAGACAAAACAGATGTAAAAACTGTTCAGTGAGCGGAGTACAGATAGATTGCCCACACTGGGACGAAATGGGCGACAAATCCAGCAATATACATTACTGGCTGGCTAGCCAGGAGCAGCTGAGTAGGATAGTCCCATCAATTACAAATATGGAGGGCCACCTGTTACATACCACGAAGGACATCGAAGAGACATTTGCAAGGTTTCATCAACAACTATATGCGTGCCACACTCCCACTCACCTGAACATGAGCACCCTATTTAAGACTACCACCTGCTCAGACATAGATCGAGACGAACTATAATGGACTGAGAACGGTAGAAGAGATGCAACTAGCCAGAACAGTAGAAGAAATTCAACAAGCCAGAACAATAATGCCAGCTCATGAGACCCCCGGACCCAATGGCATTCCTCCTGAATTCTTTAAAAGCTACTCTTCCTTACAGGCCAGTGTGAGCGTATGACAAACACTCCTTGTTTTATGACTTATGAGGTGCTATTATTTCATTGATAATAAAACCAGCTAAACCTGTGATGACTGAACTTTAATACATTTTGAAGCAAAAATGTTGGCCAAGGTTCTAGGTTGGTGAAAGCTAGCTGCACCTTGGTCCACCTGGAACAAAACGGCATAATGCCCATCGAAGCCCCAGTGATTGCCTCTGGTGACACAATGCGATCTTGGCACATCCTCAGGGTGGCTGCGAGGATTGCAGATTATTATTCATAGATATTGAAAAGGCATTTGACACGGTACACTGGCCCTTCCTGCACCGAGTATTGCAGCACATGAACTTTAGACCCCACTTTCGCCAGCTTATAGAAACCTTGCATGCTTTCCCTTGGGCTCAGGTGCATGTCAATGGTTCCCTTTCAGCCTCACTCTGAATTGACCTCTCTATTGTTACTTCCCCCTTACACCTGGATACATTTATGGGTGGCTGAGTAAATACTGCTCAGTGATTTCTGTGCAAATCAACACGTGCAAAAGGAGGTCTGCATTGGAGATGTGGGTCAATCCATGAGTGGTTGTGAAATATTGTGACCAGCCCATTGAGATCTCAGTATTTTGACAGGCGCCTGACAGTTATCTGTTAATGAAAATATGTTTTTGTAAAACAAACTTGAGGTTGTGAAATATGCCAAAAACCAGAGGATACGAGAGAAGTCTTGTGCATTCCCCGAAGGGGTCAAGATCTGGAAATCTGCTCTTGCACGTGTGCAAGGAATAGTTTGCTTTACATATACCTTGTTGGGTTCGATTGTGGATTTGTTAAAATTAATTTACAAGTGTATCTCCAAATGAACATCAAACACAGTGATACTTTGTTCACAGTGTCTTATTTCCATGAGTTATAAAGTTAATGAAGTGGAAGTTGTATAATGTTGTTTTCAAGGGCGTAGTGAACCAACCCGCTATACCTGCTCCAAAGGGAGTCAGAATAACTTGGGGCATATTATCAAGGACGGCGTTAAAAATTATCGCCGGTTTAGCGGCAGAAAATTGTTGCTAAAGCGGTGATAATGGGCTTGATAATATGCTCTTGAGAATTCCAATAGAAGTCCGTGTTCTGGTGTGAACATGGGCTTCTATTGGAATTCTCCAGGGCATATTATCAAGCCCATTATCGCCGCTTTAGCGACAGTTTTCTGCCGCTAAACCGGCGATAATTTTAACGCCCTCCTTGATAATCTGCCCCCTTGTTCTTTACTGCCTTTTTTATTGTTTCTTATCTACGATTTGCAGGTCATAAGCCAGAAGCCAGAAATAATATTTATTAGCTTCCCTTTGTGCTTATGATAAGCAAGAAAGAAAGAGAAATGAAGAAAATAAGTGAGAGTCAAATAAGGATAGAAAGAATGAAAGGAATGTGAAAGGCGAAAAGAGACCAAGACAGGGAGAAAGAAAGGGAGAAAGGAAGAGAAAAAATAGAGGGCATGAAAGTAAGAGAAAGAAGGTGGTAGAAAGAAACGTAAGGACGAATTTCTGAAAGAAATACAGAAGGAATGAAAGGGAGGAATAAAGAAAAGGGGGAAAAGAAAATGAAAAAAACAATGAGCAATATGGAAAAAATATATGAGAAACAAAGAGGTTAAAAGAAGAGAAAGAAATAATTAACAAATTAAAAGTATGATAAATGCAAGGGGAGAAGGAAGGGTAGGAAGATAAGTAAGGGAAAAAACTGAACAAAAAAGGAGCAAAGAAATAAAAGATAGAGAGAAGGAAAGAATATGAAATAAAGGACAGAACGGTAGCAAGAAAGAGAGATGGAATGAAAGGAGAATGTACAGAAGGAAAGCAAGAGAGAAATAAGAAATATAAAGAGATTGGAAAGAAGAAAAGAAAGGATATCATAAAGTTGAAAAGAAAGAATGATAAGGGAGGGAAAGTTATAAAGATAGACGGTACGTATAAATGAATGACAGAAATATAGAGGTTAAAACTGAATGAATAATAAAAGGAAAGAAAAAATATAGAAAGAAGAAAGGATAGAGTAAATGAAAGGCAGCAGGGAGGAAAAAAGAAGGAAAGGCTGGTAAATATGCAGCTGTTTGGATATATTATATTAAAATCGTGCTGAAAAAGCATAGTGTTTCACTATTACCTCACTGGAGGGGAGCAAAATAATCACAGGCCTACATAGAAATGGTCGGGATCTCTCACTTTGCATGCACGTTTAGCGCCATGTGGTTCAAAGTGGGGGACTTTTTAATTTTCTGGCTGCTCCCCTGGCTTCTTTGTGGGATGTCTGTTTTAGTTTAGCTCTCTGTGTGGTGCTCTCTGTGGGGGAAAGAGCAGAACGTGCTGTATTTCAACCAATAAAAGCCTACGCTCAGGCAGCATCCAGCTCCAAGGGTCGTATACTACCACTGAACACAGCACTTGTTTTGATTAGAATTGAATTTAGGGTATTGCAAACTGTGTTTCCTTTCCTCCAACAACACAACGAGTTGGATTTTGCAAAACACTATCTATGCTCCCTTGCACCTGCTGCTTTTTTATCAGGTTCCCTCTTGTGCATTTTGACGCGAGGTCAGATTGCTATCTGCAGGCTTCCCGTTCTGCCCCTTGTCGGTTCCTGCCCTCTCTGATCTGAGAAGAGTCTAAATTGAAGCCCAGATCACATGCTGGGAACCTACCATTGCCCCATCCTCTCCTCTCCATTCTGAACCTGGACTCAAATGGCTTCCAGCCCGGGAATACAGCTGAAGTGTGACCGGTTAAGGGGGCCTTCCGTGAGAGCCTTCACTGCTGGGCATCTTAAGGTTTGGAAAGGGCCTTGAATTATTCTGTGCTACCATCTGTTTCATAAGCTAGTTACCACTCCGATACAGGATAAACTGCTCCTGTAGTTCATTTCGGCTCTTCCCTCGGCTATGCTGACTCAGCCATGGGGTCAATATTTCATTTGTTCTGACCCAACAATCAGAGATTTTAGTTGTATCTCTCCATCCTGCGGAGTTCCTACAATGTTGCTTCTGGATAAAATCAACAAAGGACCTGCTCCTTTGTTGATAAAATCCACTTCTGCGTAAACCCAACAAGGAGCACTACAGTGGTACCCTGCCTTTTTCTTTGTTTCTACAACTCTGTGTCACTCAGTCTAACTATGCGTCTTCACATAGATATCTTACTTATCAACACCAACCCTTTCTCATACCGTACTCCCATAACCCTAGGGTTCATCATATAAATTTCCATGCCCTACCTCCATATATACATTTTGCCGCTCTCTCACATATTGAAGCACTTCTTTCCCTTTGTTTCCACCAAACATATCAACCATTCAGAAAACAATTACATCTATAAATTATTTGCTCCTTGCTCCCTCCATACTAGCTAGCTCTTCCAGTCCCCTCCCTTCACTCTACAGGCCCAACAGGCAGGAAGTGTGCAAACTGCCCAATTACTCACACCACACAGTTTCAAACCTCAGATCTATGCCCTCTGCCAAAACCACTGAGGGTAAGAATCAAACTCCTCCCCACACAAAAATCCTCACCTGAAAGTATCCCCACTTTCATTTGCCCTCTTGCCTGATGTCATTACCCCTTTTGCTGTCACTACTTCCCATTTACCTGGAGCTGTTATCAGTCTTCTCGCTGGCATTACACCTCCATCTGGGACTTACTGCCATGCAGTTCAACTTGTCCTTAATCCTCTTGCTGTCACTACTCACCATGCCCATCGTGATATTACACACAAACACACAGCCTCTACCTCCTCACACCATCCATACAACTCATCTTGTAACTCTTGCAACCCCACACACCACTCCCTTGTCATCAACCACAAATTCTAACTCCTTCTCCGTCATCTTTGTAAAACTTTCCAATTTAACACCCCCATTACCTAGGAATCTTCTCTATATCCCCACTTAAAGATGAACCGATGCCATCTTAATACCTGATAACAATCAACAAAACAGCAACTATCAGCTATGACGATTTCTGCTCAAACACCCTCACTCACTGAAGAACAAATGTCCTGCCTTGCAGCGTTCCCCTTGGTCTCCCCATAAAAATGATACCTCACTTGTAGATTAGCCTGAACATTTTTTTAAATAAAATATAGTGGTTAGAGTTCGCTGTGCTATACCCTCAATCCGTATGTTTTTGGCCCTTCCCAGTCACAGGCCCTTGGCCCACCCACACAAGTGAGGTATCACTTTACCCGGGAGACTGAGGGAAACGCTCAGTGGTAGGACATGTGAGCCGGTGTGGTGATTCCAGCCAGAAATGTGAGGAAAATGTGATTTGTTGAGCAATATTTGAGGTTTGTATGGGATTATGGGTAGGAAAACATTGGAGGATCCATGCAAGCCATATCTCCCTGAAGTCCTCCAGGTGTCTAGTTTTCAGAAAAGTGTGGGTTTGGTAGGTTTCCATAGATGGCCGCCGAGCCCAGGACCAAAAACGCATCTGAACCCCTCACAAAACAAGGTCTTTTTGTAATCGATAATTTTGAAGTCTCCACAGTACATTTTGGGCCGTTTCCTGTCATGGGCACTAGGCCTACCTACACAAGTGAGGTAACATTTTTATTTAGAGACTTGGGGAAATGCTGGGTTGGTCAAAGTTTGTTGCTCCCCTTAGATTACTGAACTTTCCATCACAGAAATGTGAGGAAAATGTGTTTCTTTCCCAAAGTTTGAGGTTTGCAAGTGAGTCCGGGTAACAGACCTGGTGATTGCCACACAAGTCACCCCATCATTGATTCCCCCGGGTGTCTAGTTTTAAAAAATGTATAGGTTTGCTAGGTTTCCTTAGGTGACACCTGAGCTAGGGTCTAAAATCCACAGCTAGGCACATTGCCAAAGAAAGGGTTCCGTTTTCACTGGACAAAAGTGATGTGTCCACATTGCGTTTTGGGCCCATTTACTGTCACGGGCCCTAACCCTACCCACACATGTGAGGTACCATTTTTACCAGGAGACTTGGGGAAATGCTTGGTGTGTGGAAATATGTGGATCCGCGCACATTCCAGAACTTTCCATCACAGAAATGTGAGAATAAGGGTTTTTGTTTTTTTACAAAGTTTGAGGTTTGCAAGGGATTCTGTGTAACAGAACCTGGTGAGAGCCATACAAGTCACCCCATCCTGGATTAACCTGGATGTCTAGTTTTTAAAAATGTATAGGTTTGCTAGGTTTTCTTAAGTGCCGGCAGAGTTAGGGTCCAAAATCCACAGCTAGGCACATTAGGAAAAAAGGATCCGTTTTCACAGAAAAATTGTGATGTGTTCATGTTGCGTGTTGGGCAATTTCCTGTCACAGGTACTAGGCCTACCCACATGAGTGAGGTACCATTTTTGGTGGAATGCTGGGTTGTTGGAGGTTTGTTGCTCCCCTAAGATTCCAGAACTTTACATCACAGAAATGTGAAGAAAATGAGTTTTTTTGTTTTTACTAAGTTTGAGGTTTGCAAGGGATTCTGGGTAACAGAACCCGACGAGAGGCAAACATGTGACCCCATCCGGGATTTCCCTTGGTGTCTAGTTTACATCACAGAAATGTGAAGAAAATGTGTTTTTTTATTTTTACTAAGTTTGAGGTTTGCAAGGGATTCTGGGTAACAGAACCCGACGAGAGGCAAACATGTGACCCCATCCGGGATTTCCCTTGGTGTCTAGTTTTAAAAAATGTACTGGTTTGCTAGGTTTCCCTAAGTGCCGACTGTGCTAGGGTCAAAATCCTCTCAGGCACATTGCGAAAAAAAGGTCAGTGGCTAGTGGGCTTTCTGCCGCCCTGGGGGAGGGGACAGATTGGGGGCTATTGAACCAATATGTCCCCAAGGGCGGCAGAAAAACTGTGGATATTTTGTTTGGGGGTGTGGGGGCATTGGTATGCCCCTACTGGGCAGCTCCCACCCCTATGTACAAAATAAACAGAGTAATCCCCAGTGCCTAGTGGGGTCTTGTTCCCCCACGGGAGGGCATATCAGGGTCTATTGCCCCCATCTGCCTCCTAGGGGGCAGAAAGTCTGTGGCATTTTTTGAAGGGGTTGGGGACATCGGCATGCCCATTCTAGGCTGCCCCCACCACTGAACATTGACAAAAAATAATCCCTGGTGCCTAGCGGGTTTTCTGCCGGAATGGGGGCAGATAAGGGGCTATTGGTCCCATCTTTCTCCCGGGGGGGACAGAAATACTGTGGAATTTCTTTTAGGGGTGGGAGCATTGGCATTCCCATTTTGGGCAGTACCCACCCCTATGTGTTAAAAGAATATTAATCTCTGGTGGCTAGTGGGCTTTCTGCCCCCCCCCCTTGGGGGACAGATGAGGGGCTACTTCCCCCATCTACCTCCAGGGGGGCAGAAAGACTGTGGCATTTTGTTTTGGGGCATGGGGGCAATGGCATGCCCATTCTGGGCAGCCCCTCCCCAGAAATTTGAAAAAGAAGAATCCCTAGTGCCTAGTGGGCTTTCTTCCCCCGGGGGGCAGAGAAGGGTCTATAGCCCCCAACTTTCTCACAGTTGGCAGAAATACTGTGGCAATTCTTTGAGCGGTGGGGACATTAGCATGCCCATTCTGGGCACCCCCCACCCCTATGTATTAAAAAAAAATCCCTAGTGCCTAGTGGGCTGTCTGTACCTCCAGAAAATAGATCAGGTGCTACTGACCCCATCTGCCTCCTTGGGGAGCAGAACAACTGTGGCACTTTGTTTTGGGGTGTGGGGGTATTGGTATGCCCATTCTGAAGGGGGGCAGAAAGACGTTTACATTAATTGGGGGAGAAGGGGGGCATTTGCATGCCCATCCTGGGAAGCCCCCACCCCTAGCCTATAAAGAAATAATCCCTGGTATCTACAGTCCCCATCAGCCTCCCCAGGGGGGGCAGAAGGACTGGTTATGCCATATTTCAATGGGGGGAGCAAAGACCCTTGCCCAAGGGGCATCTCCCCCCTCCATGGTGCCTAGTGGGTGGATCCCTGCTTGGGGTCACCCTACGAGGCCGATCCCCAAGCAGGGATCCACCAGGGAAGGGTACCATTGGAAAGAGGAGATTTTCCCCTTCCCAACGATACCTCTCCCATGTGTTTCTGTGCTCGGGCCCTGAGATAGCGCCATGAGCATCGTAACATTGAACTAAAGCTAAGTTTCAGTTTCATTTTCAATGCCATGGCGAGAGCGTGCCATGGGCGCGATTGTCATTACATTGAAAAAAAAAGACTTGGAGATTGGGGAAGCTCTTCCCCACCTCCCGAGGCCCCCCTCCAAAAAAAGGAAACAACAGAGGGATTTAGTGTGCCTGTGCACACAATGGAATGGTTCCGTCATGAGTACAGGACCACTGGTACTCATGACGGAACCATTTCATCATGAGCGGCGAAAGGGTTAAAAGACATCATTGATGAACAGTGAAAAGAAGCTGAGAAAAGGCAAATGTGCATCATCTACAGCCAAAGATAAAAATCAAAATGTCCATTGGACAAAATACACCTCCAAAGACTGAACAGGATTTATAAATCCACTACCATCAAAAGCAAAAGGAGTTTGTTACTTAAGGACAGTAGCGGCTCCTGGAGAGAGTGCTGCGGGGCGGTGGGGCGGGGAGGGGCAGGCTGGGGGTAGTAAACTCCGGATTAAGGCTAAACGGAGTTCAGTAACTAAATAAATAAATAAAACGAATTACATGCAGCGCGCAATGTAATTTGTTTTATTTATTTATTTAGTTACTGAACTCCGTTCTGCCTTAATCCGGAGTTTACTACCCCCCACCCTGCCCCTCCCCCACCCCGCCTCACCGCCCCACAGCACTCCCTACAGGAGCCGCTACTGCTTAGGGAACAATTCAAATTTAATGTGCCCTACTAAGAAACTTCACATACTACTCAGAACTTCGCTACCAAGACTACATCTGTGAGACAACACCTCATGCACAGGTGTTCTTTGTCTAATGGCAGATCACTTTGCCAACAAAAAGTACATCATTAGAGTTCTGCATGTGAAACAAAACAAAACAACCCCTCAAAATCAGAACTCAAAACAAAGACATCATTTCGAAGGGAACAGACCCAACTTCTATCTTCTTTAAATAATTATATGACATGACAAAAGTCAGAGGACCAGCCAGGTCACTATCAATGAATCCTTCCATCTTCCACATTTTTAAGAACACCCTTATTTTAGCTTTGGATGCAATATATATAATGAACATAACGAGCTACTCGCTAGCCGCAGTCACATTTCCAACATAACTAAAGACCTCATACATAAGGCCATTTATTAAGATAAATAATGTAGACCCATCAGAGTCAAAAAACTACAGGCCTATCCCTGAAAGTCCATTCCTTGGAAATCTAATAGAAAGATCACTTTTCAGCCTAATATCAAACTTCATTGAACAAAACAATGCTAATCTCTGACCAACTAATGGGCTTCTATCCGGAAAAGGTACTGAATCTGCCCTAATCTCTACATGGGATGATCTGAAAACCATGTTAGGTAGAAATAGGATAGGTTCACTCCTCCAACTCAACCTTTCATTCACCTTTGACACAGTGCACCATGAGACCTTAATACTCAGACAAGAAGAAAAAAGCTTTGATCAAATCACCCTAATCTGGTTCTCATTTACATTATGGACAGATGAAGCATAATTTCAAGACCTTCTTCCATCTCAGCACCTTCCTACCTCGAGGCAGGAGTACCCCAAACTCAGTCATCTCCCACCTCCTCTCCAACCCATACATTAGACCATTTCCAAAAACGATCAAATCCTTTGACTTACATTCTATAACTACACAGATGGCACCCGTATTATCCTAAAACTAGAAACTCCTAATGACCCTGAGGACTCAAATCTTCGCGATGACCTATTTCACATAAATCATTGCATGTTAATAAACAACCTGAAGCTCAAAATATCATAAACTGGCAGTCCGACATGAGGAGATTGGAAGAGCTATGATCCATTGAGTACCTGGTCACAGAACTGGCAGCACCACCTACAGTTTGGAAAGAAGTTGAATTTAGGAGAAAAAACCTAGGAGTTATCATGGACTCTGCCCTCTGTGGGAATTCTCAGGATAAAGCCCGTATCTCACCTATATGAAAGGCCCTTTTGGGGCTCTCTGGAGCTAGAAGATCTGCATTGAAAATATGTTGCATTACTCACAAAGAAATCAAAGAAAACAGACCTCTTTTATACAAATGAAACTTCGGAGATACTTGCACACAAGAAAATTACCTCCCAGTTTTGAACCCTGACTAATCATACCACATTGCCAGAGGAAACTATCATTGGACTTCATTCTCAGTTCAAGCTGCCACATTATGGGATTCACTTCTAGTAAGGATAAGAGTCATCATAGCTAACCACCTGCCATTCAGAAGAATGGCAATGAATGGTGAAGACCTGATTTCTGATCTGACTCTAATGGGAGTTGCTATGGGAGGTTCCTACTTACCATAAGTAAAAATATCCAAACATATGATGGGAACCAAATATCCCACTGCCATCCTTTTGTTGAAAGGATTCTGCTCAGAAATAGACCTATGCCTGGGACCACAGAACATCAATATGTAGGGACTGAGTCACCATACCACATCGGTACCTGTTGGTTCAAATCCGACTAGCTAATAAAGCCTCATTTGCCCTCCTAACCTTCCCAGAGACAAGAGATTTGGCACCCCAGATCACAGTGCTCAGATCCTCTCAGGGATCGCAGTAGCAGGTCATCACCTTTCGTTCTCTTACCTATATATTTCTTTTATTTTATTTACTTATAAAGCTCCAGAATCACCCCCTGAGGGGTATATACGTGCTGAAGGAGGTACAGCTGTCAGAACAGACCAGGCGAGGACAGTTTAGAAGAGCTCAGTCTGAAGAGGTTTTCTAAAAAAATGATATTCTGAGGATTTATGAAGATGAATCGGGAGTTGATTCCAATAGTAGGGGGGCTAAGTAAAAGAAAGCTTTCCCACCCATGCGAGATATCTTGGAACAGGGAATGAGGAGCAGATCGAAGGAATCTATTTGGCTGATATTGGATGAGTTTTTCAGCTAGGTAAACAAGTCCTTTACCGTGCAAAGCTTTGTGCACAATGTAACATATCTTAAACCTAACCCGCTTACGTATCGGTATGTGCACAATAAATAAAAAAGATACAAAAGGAAGCTTACAATATTTATTGAAACTTTTGTACTCTTTTATGGAGCAACTCTGCTGCAATCAGAAAGCATATGCAGGTCAACAATGTTATTATCATAATTGGGAGACCATACAAAATAAAAAGTCCTGTCACATTAGCTGACAGATTTGCCTACGCCTACCCTCCCTAAGGAAAACAGTGATTATAGATCTTTGGGATTAGTGGCAAACCCTGCACATGTCATTCATAGTTGTTCTACATCTCAGCTGGCACAGCTCTCTCCTCTCTGGACCTTTGCTCTGTGGGATAGTCTCCGCTCTGTCTATTTCAATACGACAAGTCCCTGGTTATATGAAAAAACTTGTGTGTTCAAAAACAGCAGCTGGATTTCTCTTTTATGTCTGTCTAGGTGCTAGTATCCAACAACAGAGAATAATAAGAGCAGTATTGTTTAACCTTGCATGAGATGCTCTGAACAAAATACGAAAACATGTGCAGCCTATTTGCAAAATAATAAAGTGGCACAAAAACAAGCATGATATTTTGTTACGTGTGCAAAGCAAAAGTAGCCTACAACGTGCATAATTAGGCTAACATAGGGAAAACAACAGTAAGCTCCAAAGGGAATGCACAACACATTTACTAGATTAACCGACATGACCCTGCATGCCTGACATGCAAAATGAACTCCTAGCATTGGCAGGACAAGGAATGGCAAAGCAACTGACTGCATGGATATATTAATTTTCTCTCTCCCTTCAACCTTTAGCTTTCACAACCTTTTCATTAACTGACCCAATAATTGCTAATGAATGGCATGACAACTAGATTTCAAACAACAAACCTTTAATGCTCAGTTGCATGATAATGCCTCTAACAGTATGAAGCACCCACACAACCCAAAGATCTGATAACCAAACTGCCCTTATATGGAATAGTTCAATAAATTTGCATGATCAGCAAACAAAACATACTGCATGAAACAAAAATCAAATTAAAACCAAAGCATACCCTACCACTAAAAGTGGCTTCAGAGAAGAATCATGCTAGCTGGCCAAAAAAGTACATCAACAACTCTTCGTCAAGGTCTTTAACTGCTGTATAAATACTTATACCTTACAGTAGCATTCCATATCATTTTTCAGACCTTGCATTGATAATAATTTTGTGAAGTGCTGTGCACATCCTGTTTATTCAGACACTAAATGAATATCAATTTGTTCTTTCTGTACACTCCCACACTTTTAATAGGCCTGAGCACATAGAAAGTGTTTTTCTGTAATAGCTGAGCCAATTTGTACCTTTTATTAATGCACATGTTATCCAGTAAATTATATGTGCAAGTCATGTTTCTGGAAATCTGATACAAATATTTTTCAGAAATGTGCACTTTAAAGGAATGTGTTAAGAAACAGAGCATGAGAAGTACATTGACTTTAAGGTGGTGGGGTTGTCTTGGGTGCAAGATGTATGCAAGATGCAATATCTCTTGAACTTGAACCCCAGTCTCCAGCTCATCATCCCTCTCATGGGATGTCATGGGTCTTCTGAAGCAAGGGAGATGACTGGGGCAAGATGGAGTATCAGCTGGCCTGGGGGCACCTCTCTCTCTCTCCAGATGGTCTGTGAAGAGTGGCCTGCAGGCAAAGCCAATGAGAGCTTGGGTTGGCCGGGTAACACCAGTATAATCTGTGTTCAGGAAGGAGGAGGGAGGTGTGGACCACAATCTGGAGATGCAGCAGACATACACATAGTGGGGGGATGGTGAGAGGCTTATCCATAGGAGATGACATCTAGTTGCATGGCGGTAGATGCATGGTGGTCTTCCAATATACAAAAGGGATTTTAAACTCCCTCTGAAAATGTAACCGAACCTTAACTATAGCGCAGTGGCATTGCCCCACTGCTTTAAGAGCAGTGCAGTGGAAAAATAAAATTATAATACCTTTGTTACTATCAATTTATTTTTCAATACGGGCTTTGTTAGGGTGGAGGGGTGCTAGGGTTACAGGAAGAGGAGTGGTTTGCACACTCCAAGTTCACAGGACTGCTTGCTGACCAAACAGTCATGAGCATCTAAATGTTCCCCATACAGCCTGGAGAGGAACATTCTCAGCCTCCCATTCCCCATATTAGTGCCGAACGACAGCATTCAGACCAATCACAACACTGCATTGCAGTGTTCTTATTGGCTTAGTGGAAGGTAGGGAGCCTGGGTGCTTCCTACTGCTACTGAAGCAGAGGAGAAGGAGATGTGTGAAGGTACCGAAGGGGAGAGACGGCAGTCACCAAAAGGTACGTGTTTTTTTTATTTTATGATTTTTATGTGAGGTTTACCTTGGGTTACCATAGAGGAGATGCAGTTTAGTAGCAAAGTTGCATACTCTAGAGTCGGGAGACCTAAAGGTCAGTTACAGCTCCCATTTCATCAAAGTCTGCAATCCTAGACATAGAGCTCTGTTGATGTACTGCCTTTCCTGCCTTTCCTGCCAAGGTTTTTGAAGTGCTTGGACGTGATTGGGTCACCACGACCCTGCACACCATTACTGGCAATAATACCAGTCCTGGACCTTTGTGCGACAGCCAAATAGCGTAGTAGTCTTGTTTTGCTTCCATTGAAGAAATTAACTCACTTGAAATCAATGATTTGTAAGAGATAATTTAGTACTGAATACAGTGTCTGTAGAGACATGGAGAGAGCCGGTCAACCTAGAAGTGAATCGCCCTGTAGTGTGTACAGTAAAAGAAAGTATATACTTTAATACCGGCCCAACACAAGTCCCAGATCCTTGCCCAGTGACTCAGGAACTTGCATTTCAGGAATTCTCTTGATCGTATTTCCTAAGAGGATATTTGGCTCTAAACAGTCTTATGTAATGTCATGTTATTTTAATTTATAACACGCTTAAATCACCCCAGAAGCACTGGAAATAGTAATTGTTTTTGATCTGCTATGAACATACTTAGCCTTGTTCGCTTCTTTGGTGCAGTTTAATGGAACAGCCACTGGGACAACCAGGCTTTAACATAAGTTCATTATGCACAACAGATGCACATCGGCCATTACAAATGAGGCAATAATGTACTATTAATCCCCATTATTCTTACCTGACTTAATTGCACTACCAATCTAGCAGATATTGCACACTTTATTGCACCCTCACCCTCCTGCACTGCCACCCTTAAGAACACTCGGGGACTGATTCAAAGTTTGGCGAGCAGGGGTAAGACTTTACTCCTGCCACACTGAGGCTCCTTCATCTGCCAGCCCTGCAGACAACTCTAGGCATTCGCAGGAACCACTGTTACAGCAGTTCCTGTCAATGTATTAAAAGTTTGATGGACAGTACCCTCAAAATGACCATTTGATCACCCATCCTGAATCGGTGGTCAATTGAATGACCAAACCTCTGATCGCCCTTACTCCACCGGGCTCTCGGAGGAGTTGGTCAGTGACGGAGGCGGAGAGTCTCCGCTGCATCACTGATATACTCGAGGTCTGCCCATCTGCCAATCAGGAGGGCGGATCTTCAGTTTGACAGACAGGGTGACCCATTCTAACTTCCCAATGCAGATTGCAACCTGCATAATTACGTTTTCCTTTGCCTCACTTGCCTGGTCAGCCATTTTAAATATTTAAAGGCGAAACACCAATATTAAATGCTGTAAACAGTTCAGGACTAAACATTAAATCTGTTTTTGAGTAGCTGTGTCCCCTGGCACCGGAAGCCCCGGGCATTGACAGCACTTACTGCCTCAGCTACTGAAGCTGAGGTGAAAAATTGCAGGTGCCAGGCGGCGCGCATCACCTCAAATTTATCAGCACTAGCCCTGATAAAGCACCTCGTAAACCACATGTATGGCCTCGTGCGCAGTTAGCTCACCAGCTATGCATTGTGTCTTGTCTCAAGGTGACAACCTCGCTAATAAATACCCAAGTATTTGTTTTCTCCCTGACAGTCAGATCAATGGATGCGCAGAGGCTCTGGGCAGGAAAGAGAGGAAAGAGCTCAGAGGGCGGTTAGTCACTTGTGCGTCTGGGTCATTTGACTATGAGCAGAGCCACTGGTGTCATGAGATTCTGCGGCTGCAGCCTTCTCTACATAAATATGGATTTGCCGAATGTGCCACATAATCTATATTCTGCTGGATAATTTGCAGATTTTAACAAAAACTGTTTCTAGCTCAAACGGATCAAAACATACTAAAAATGCAATGACACGTGTTGCCTCGCCGTGGACGACCCATATGAAAGGTTAACTGGTCACCTTTTGGTTGTTTATTGCTCATTTGGGTGTTGAATTAGTACTAATGAGGTAGGTTAATGTTAACAAGTAAAAATTACAAAATAATACTTAGACAGAATGTGCTGCATTAAGCCACATAATTTCCCATTTTTTGGCACATACTTTAGCCAAGGCTGCCGCATCATTTGGTCCGAATAATTCCAATAGCCTTGACTTTTGGGAGTTGTTGGTGTTGATGTGGAACCGCAGACGCCTATTGTGCTTCTTGCAGGGGCTGACTGTCTTCCCTCGGTTTCCTGCTGGTGGGTATTACACGAGTCACAAATGAGCAGGTGGCTGAGCAACTGCGAACAGATGAAGTATACACTGTGAACACACTGAGACCAAACTGAGAAACTGCGAACAAGCGAAAAAGGGCGAGAAGAAGCTGCCAATAAACTGAGAAAAGAAAAGGACAACATGTAAACACACTGTGAATCAAATAAAAACGTACCGCCTATAAACTAATAACAACATTAGAAAAAAATTGGAAATGCACAGATTTGTAAAAAAATAATATGTCATGGAACACTTTCATCTTAAGCATTTTTAGGACCCCGGGAAAGGCTTACTTTGGAGCCCTATTCAGCACAATTTTAAATGTTATTACACTTTTTCTACTAATTCAAGCGTGCAAAATGGCAAGCAATATTGAACTCTATTCTAGATTATCAGAAGTGTGGGGACACAAAAAAACCTGATATATTTCTTGGCTGGGGCCCCAAACGTTTATGATAAAACTAGGTGGCTTGAGACAGTCTGACAGGCAGACAGAGGGGAAGGTGCTGGGAGAGACAGATACAGGTGATACAGAAGGGCAATTCGCTTTCCAGGGGTTCTTTGGAAGAACGGGTCTGTGGCAATTGTCCACTTTGCACATTATTATTTCTGCATAGGTACACATTGAGAATGAGTTAGAAAAAAAAACGGAAAGCAAATTGAGAATGCACAACTGAGGACAAGCTAAGAATAATATGCCAAAAAACTGAGAACGAGCTACAAATAATGGGCAACAAACTCAGAATGAGCAAAGAGCAAACTACCACCAAACTGAAAAGGAAACAACCGGCAAACTATACAAATAGGAAGTGGGACAAAACAAAGAACACCTTACAGGAAATAAGACATAAGCTGAGGCGTAAAAAAAATATCTAAGGAGCAACGAGGATAAAACTGAGAACAGTTTAGAATGACCAGGAAGCAATTAAAGAGATAGCAAAGAACACATGGTCAACATGCAGAGACTGATGCAAGAACAAACGTATGGAAAAATAAAATCAAGCTGCCATCAAACTGGGAAGGTGCTAAGAACAAAAAGGGCCAAGGAACAGGTGAGTATGAGACTTGCAGCAAGAATACAAGAAGCAAAAATTAAATAAGGAAATGACTAAGAACGAGCTAATAACAGTCTCGAACAAAAGGAAACAGAGCAAAGATTTTTTTTGAAACAGAATGAAAATGATGAAACACAAATAACTAACAAGTGAAGAATGAGCTGATAAACTAACAGTGAATAAATATTGAATGTGCTGCGAACAAGTTGGAAACAAACTTAGATTCAACTACATGAAGCTACCAAGAAACTGAAAACGAACAGAGAATGACTAAAGAAGCAAATGGTAATAATCTGTGAAAGATCAGAGAACAGAGGGCACATTGAAAGAAAACTAGAAAAAAACGCAGATAAGCTGAGAAGAAGTTAAGAAAAATGGTAATAAACTGGGAAAAAGCTAACAGTAAACTGACAACAAAGTGAGAAAGGAGTAAAATGAAATTGGAAACAAACTAAAAGACTTTGTAGTGCTAAATGGGAACAAACTGAGAAGGTGCTAAGACATACTGACGATAAACTGAAAGAATGCAAAGAACGAACAAAAACAAGACTTAGAATGGGATAAAACTAACTGTTAAGAGCATAAGAAGGACTCAAGAGCAAAAGGAGAACAAACATAGAGAGCAAAATATACTGAGAACGAACTGCAGGAGCTAGAAACAAACATGAAGCAAACTGAGAAGTAGCGAAGAACAAAATTAAAATGAGCGAATGAGAACCTGTGAGCAAAATGTATAAAAGGATAACCTGCTTGACTTTTCCATTAACAGGGACAACCTAAAATGGGAACTGCTAAATCTGATGCAGATAAAGTTTTTTTTTCTAATAACGCTCTTCCCAGACGTAACACGGGCCAAAGACATATTGTCCTCTTGGGATCAATAAACATTTTTGCAATGTTGTTTGCAGAAACAAGAAAAAGTAGCATGCCAACAGAAAAACTATGACCCTCACAGAAAATTAGTTTAAAAAAAAGATTTCAATGCAGAAAAAACTTTTGTGTCGGAAGCCATGACACGAGTATCTCACACTGTAACAACTAACCAGGCTTTCTGCATAACTGAGACTCCTAGAGTGGGAAATGATCTAGTGGACTTTTTTCATCTGTAGACTCTGGGTTAGTGGTCAAACAAGTTTCAATGGTCCTAAGGACCTTTGATTATCAACTGGAAGAGTTTTTGGAGGAGCTAACATCAGCACAACAAGTTAATTTACAGTGAAACCAATTGGATTCTGCAAGAACAAAAAAGAGGATGGTGTCCATACCAGCAAGGTTTATTAACAGTGTTGTAGTGTTAAGTACTGGGCCATAAGCTTTTCATTTATGTCTAAGTTTTAATTTTATTCATTTTATCTTCTGACTACCACTTATCAAATGAGGACCAGGAATAAGATAATTGCTACATATAATTTTATATTTATCTCATACTGGAAACCCAGAAGCAAATGAACACTAGAGATAAATAAATTTACCCACAACAAATAAACGAGTCAGAATCAGCAGAGTTTAGTTTAATTCTGAAAGTTTTAGTATAACTTTAAATGAATATCATACAATCCTAAATTAAGCTAATTCGAGTTTAATAAAGCATTAACAAAACTCTGTGAGATCCAAAGATATAGGGATTGATCTTCCGCAGCCAAGGGAGATTGATTAACTAATGGATTCAGATCAATAGGTAATCAGTTGAGCTTCATACACACCCTTTGGAAAGTTCCATTGTTCCAAGTGACCAGTTCCAGTTCCTTAAAACAGGAAATCTGTTTCTGTCCGTTTGCTGTAACATAATTGTCACAGCCGTATGATGGGGAACCCTTTCAGCCAAAAAGGTTCCACTACACTAGCATACAAGCTGGCAGCAGATAGCAGTATTACGTCACAGTTCACATTGTTCATGGAAGTCCAAATTGTCTGTCTCTGTGTTGCAAGGTGGGAAAGCAAATCTCTCTCAATTAGTTCTAACATTTGAGTAATTATACTCCATTAGTTTCAGGGTAACACCCCTTGACATCACCAAGCTTGTCAGACCACTCTGTCCCATTGGTCACCTTCAATAGGATGAGATGATGTAGTAAGTAAAAAATATACAAATCCAGAAGAATTAAATAATGCATGACGTGTAATTTCCTTAGAATAATTGTAGGTTTAGTTATATGAACAATGTGACGCTCAGAAAACAGCAGAGTTTATGCTCTCATCCTTTGTCTGCTAGTTTCTCAAGCATCTGTTCTATCATGTAACAGTTTTTGTTGCATGTTTCGTCAGACTGTGCTACAAATGGTAAAGGAAGCAATTGAAAGTTAGAACAGAAGTGTCAACTTCACGAAAAGTTCACATAGGCTTCAGACTATTCAGTTCATAAGTTCACGTTTGAAAAAGAAGTAAGATTTGAGGCCTACATGAAATTCAACTTATTCATGATGAAATTAAAATATGAATCTCGCGTTGCATAGCATGGTATTAATCTCTCAAATAGGTGCCTTAATAAACATTGTAATCAATTCATAATTAATTCATGTAAGTATAGGGTGCTTATACAATTTTGGAAATGGCACTGTCATTCACATATATTTTTATACGTTTCCTTCCACATCATATGTTATTGAAGCACACAATATAAGGTACATTAAAATACCGTTTTACAAAATGCGATTCTTGCTAAACTCGTGTAACACTTACTTTTAGTTTGCCATTTTCAGTGCACACATTACGAAGTTTAATGTACTATTTATCTCGAGTACGTAAGCGTTCAATGCTCACATATGAATTCTTAATTATCGTTATTATCACATTATCTAGTCACAATATCACATGTCATTAAGGTGTTAAAATTCACATCTATTTAGAAACTATAAATGTAATAGACTTATTCTAACATTCTGCATGGTTTTACGATGCAGTAGCTTCGTCGAAACTATTGTTTGTAATTTCTAGAAACGTGGAATTTAACACATTTCGTCATTTTTCATATAATGTAATGTCACAAATAATTTTTCTTTGTAAAATGTTGTACATTAATGAGAGGAAAAACCTCTGCTCTATCAGCAGATTAATCAAAGTAAAAAACTTTAGTCATTTAGTAAATCAATTTATAAATTAAGCATGTATATTAAACTGATAATTCAATCTGAAGCTGTATATTACATAAACAGCTATTCAAATCATCACAGTGTAAAAGATGTGGAACAAATTCAGTATCGGTTCTATAAAGGAGCTTCCCTATTATAAATAAAGCACCAAGAGTGGTGTAGGGGCATTCTAATATGAAGGTGTCAGTCTTAAATGAACCAAATTAAGGTTCATGGGGAAAAAGCAGAAATGTTCACGAGGCAAGCTCAAGAACCAAAGATAAGATCATCAGCAGTTAGGGAAATGTCTTCCCTCAAAGAAGAAAGGTGAAGATCTGCTAAGCTATTCTCAAGACAAACAATTGAAAGACACATTGTATTCTCTTCAGAGCAACCTCCCCTGACTCACTATTCTTGGAGCAAATTAGGTTTTGCTGTCTTCTGGGTGCAGGTAGACTCCCTACGTTTTTTATCACCAAACAAAGGCTCACAGAGCTGCACAGCCTTGAAGAAAGCAACAGTCTGGTCTGCCTGGTACAAAAGGCTCTTTCCCATCCTATCACAGTATGTACAGTGTTGGACTTGGTTCTTTTTGCCGGGTTATCCCCAAACGTTTTGCTTCTTCCTCCTCTTTTTTCCTGTCATGTTTTTTGTTGGCTATAGGACTCTGGGCACTTTACCACTGCTGATCAGTGCTAAAGTGCATATGTCTTCTGGGTAAATTATGTTTATGGATTGATGTTTCCATGATTGGCTATTTAATTTACTGGTAAGTCCCTAGTACAGTGCACTGTGTGTGCCCAGGACCTGTAAATCAAATGCTACTAGTGGGTCTGCAGCACTGATTGTTCCACCCACATGAGTAGCCAGTGAATATATCTCAGACCTGTCACTGCAGTGTCTGCGCACAATTTTAAACTGCCATGTTGACCTGGCAAGTGCACCCACTTGCCAGGCCCTAACCTTCCCTTTTCTTGCATATAAGACATCCCTATGGTAGGCCCAAGGTACCCCCCTGCTCAGGGCACAGTGTATGTGAAAGGTAGGACACGTACTGGTGTGTGTGACATGTTCTGATAGTGAAATATTGCTAATTTCATTGTTCACTATTGAAAGGCTATCTGTCCTAGAGGATAGAATGGGAGGTACTTTGTAACATCTTAAAAGTATAACTTCCCATTGGGACAAGATTGAAAAATAAAGTTTAGGCTCTCTAAACTCAGAATTTAATAACACATCTTTTAGTAAAGATGGTTTTTAAATTATGTGTTTCAAAATGCCACTTCTAGACAGTAGGCATTTTCTTGTTTAACCATTCTGTGTGCCTCAGTCTCTTTGTGGATTGACTGTCTGGTTTTGGAGTGACAGGGGCTAGGGGTGTGCATTCACTGTAGCCAGTCACTGGGGGGGTGGTTGAGGTGTGCCTGGCCCTTCCTGGATGACTCAAAGCTAAGCTGAATGGGTCTTGGCTACATTTGGAGTAGTGGGAGGAGATTTCCTTGCACCTAAATAGGGCCTGTCTCCTCTGTACAATGCTGTCTACACTCCTTGTGGTCTTACTGCACCAGTGAGTACAGAACTGGTTTGGACTGGGCTCAGTGACCCTTGCACAAAGAGAACAAAGACAAAATGGGGTATAGGTAGTAGACCTTAAACCCCAGAACTTTAGATCACTTCTGGACTCAAGAGGAACCTTTGCTAAGGAGAAGAGCTGAAGAGCTGTGATGAGGAGTACTGCCCCTTTGCTGTGTGCTGTGTGGGGTTGGCCTGCAGTTGCTGTTTCTGCCAAGGAAAGGACAAAGACTGGAAATTTGCTGTGAACCTGGTTGAAGAAGAATCTACAAGGGCCTGAGTGTGCTGGCCTCCTGTTCTGAAGACTCAGGGACACAAAGACTTCACCCCCCAGCTCCCCTAAACTCTATTTCTGAGATTCTTACATGCCAGGAGGTACCTATTCTAGTTTTGGGACTCTGGAGGTTGTTCCTGCTGTTGGGATCTGGAAGAAACCAAAGAGCAGCAAGAAAACCTGCCTACTACGCCATCAGCGATGCTGTTGTGATGCCGCGACCTACACCGAGTCCAGTGGCACAGCTCGTGAAATGTACGACGCACCGCCTGGCCTGCACCGCAGTTCCGATGCCTGCCGACGCCTGCTGATGCCTGCAGTTATTGGCATTCCCGACGCCAGAACCCGCACTGACTCCGTCATCGCCAGCGCCTCCATCCTGTAATCGTGGCGCCGATAACCACTGAGGGTGAATACACAATCTCACTGATTTCACATCGTCACTGGAACCGACACAACTGTCTTCACCTGTCCTGGACATGACAACTCGCCTCCTCACTGACACGATGCCTCACCTCCCCTGTGGCAGCCTGGGAGTCGGTATAGACCTCGGCACCAAAGCCTCACCCCCACGACTCCTCCATCACGCCGTGCATTGTCATAGACTTTCTTTCCAAGATACTGCTTGTTTGGGGGTCCATGTTATTCCGTGCCCGATGCCATGCTCCTCGTGGCCGGCGATGTACTTTGGATTTATTGATTTCATGATGTCGCAATGGCCCCAGTTGGAGATATTTGTTTTCTACCAGCTTTATTTTTGCAATAACTGTTCTAAAGTCATATTTCTTTACCTGTATGTTGATCTTTTGTTGTTTTGGTCTTGTTGAGTTTAGATAAAGATACTTTGTTTTTCTAAACAGATGTGGTGTCCATTTGTGGTGTTATCACTGTATTACTGTGTGTTTTGAGTACAAATACTTTGCACATTGCCTTTGGGATAAGCCTGTCTGCCCGCGACAAGCTACCCAGGGGGTGAGCAGGGGTTATCTAAAGTGTGTATCCCCCTTATCCTGACTAGAAGCAAGGGTCCCTATTTGGACAAAGGTACCTATCTATGCCACAGAGAGACCCTCATTTCTAACATGCAAAGCATAACAAGTATCCAATTAATTATAAGTTAACTTATCTAAAGCAAACAATGAGCTATTCTCATAATAGTGTATATTGTAAGGCACCTGCTATGAAAGGAAAGAAATGGGACAGCATTTTGGAATCAACATTAGAGTTACAATGGAAAACCTTTGGATTGCTGAGGCATACCCACATTTAGGCCCACATAAGAAAAGCGTTTAAATATCGTACATACAGAATAAGCTAATGATTACACTATGACTATTTTGAATGTGGTGTATTTATGTGGATATTGTGCCACATTAAAACACACAAATGTATATTTTAACACATTGATTAACCTATGATTGCTAATAATTATGGAGCACTGAATTTCTGCTGCTCCAGAGATCTAGGGCTATTTTTATTGAAGATGTAGTGAAGAGTGGGGAACATTGACGGCCACATTTTGTCACCTTATTTGCCCCAGTCACCCAGTCTATAGCACACAACAGGATGCTTCCACTCCAGCTTGAGCCCAAATGGAATGAACTCTCAGACACCTCTTTGGAACTCAGTTAAATTAAAGTAACTGTGAATAGCAAACAATGAGAAAGGAACTTTGACCTGATAATATTCTGTCACGATTCTGTAAACCATTAATGCGTTGCTTAATGCAAAAGCAGCCAACCTCACAGAGGAAAGAATGAATGATAATGTCAGTCATCAGGAACAGCAATGTTGCAGATATCCCTTTTGAATTTTATCCATCCTGTAATGCAAATGATATGGGTTTTATCTTATATTGTCATGCCAAAGGCTACCAATTTTTAGGATCAGAATTAATTTGACTCCTCTGTCAATTTCAGGACAGCTGTTGATGAAGTTAACACCTGTGGTTGGGACTATGAGATGCATAAGTGCCCACTATAAGCCTTTGACGGGCTTATGCATGAGCAACATATCCTCTGTAAGGTTTGACAAAAAATGACTGACAAAAAGCAATCATTTGAAGAAGGAAGTGGAGTTTGATAAAGTTTGTGTTTTGGCATACCGATTGTTTATGTTGTATTTCAAAAGTGTCAACATTATTTTACATAATCGGATATCTAATGTCCTAAAGTTTTGGAAAATCAATTGCCTATTTAGTTATTGGTGGACGACGAGTATTTTGATATTCCTGATCCCAAAAGCCTTGTAGAGGTTTGTAATTCTGCCTGAAACATAAAAGAAAAATCATGCAACGAACTACGAAAAAAAGAAAATAAGCACAAAGTATGTGAGTAAACTATGCTTTTCAAAAGCATTTTCCTGAGGCAATGACCTTCAAACTGCAGTCATGCCTGATGCTCAGTTGAATGTGGGAGTAGCAACATTCCAGAGTAGAAAGGGAAGGAGGGCTGCACCCATATTGTTACTCTTAGAGAACATTGCATCAGGTTTTTGACAACAACAGAAATTTGGGCCTACAAGGAGGCTTCCAAGGTACAAGATGAACATCACACTGAGCCATTTTTTTTAAAGAAACTTAATGACCTTCCAAAGGTGGGCAGTGCTTTGATGATGCAACAGGAACTAATCCCAGCCAATGCAGTATTTAAAAATGAGACAATTACTGTACTAGGTTGCCTGGGGGATCAGAGATGATCAGCTCTTGACCAAGAAATTAGTAAGGGCCTTTTTCCATTCAGAACCATTGAAAAAGTTCTCCTTGTTTAGCTGCTTGCTAAAAAAGATCAGACTCGTGGCTGGTAGTTTGAGTCATTTATTTTGCCTGGAAATGAGACATCAATTTTAGAGGAGAGTTACTGGCAGGATGTACAGAAGGAGAGATACATGGCCAATACACGTTAAAAAAAACCAGCAACAGACTATGTTGCATATATTACTGCTCACAAAGGGAAGAATTATCTTGAAGACCAGGGCTCTCATGAATACATTATCTTCACTAGTGATATTTACATAAGGATCAATCAACAACAAACTGTGGACCAGTATCCCACAAAATGTGACCACGTGGTAGTAGCATATAGGAACACACAACTCTTTCTTATCGAATTCTGCTGGTATTAACAAAGTCATGGGGTGGGCATGCTCAGAAGTGAAACTAATGCTCTTAGCATTCAAGACCCCAATTGTTTGAGCTAGACGTGCTGCACAGACTCCATATTTTCAGGATAACAACTTAGGGGCATATGCATCAAGCTAACCAAAAGCGATTCCTTAATAGCGAGAAATAAGGAATCGTTATTAAGGAATCGCTTTTGTGTATGCATCAACAGATTCGGTAATTATTAGCGATTCCTTAAAAATCGCTATTTTTACCGATTATACAATAGCGGGGCATGCAAACTCCGATTAGCTATTAGCGAGTTCGATAATTCCGAATTAGCAAATAGCGAATTCGGTATTAGCGAAATCGCAAATGACCGCGTTGCACCAGGAACGTGCAGATGACATCACCAACCAGGAAATACAGCAGCCCCACCCTCATTGCATCGACAGAGGAGCAAACAGGAGCACTGACTGCAGACTGCCTGTGCAGACTGAAGCCACACAGACTGTTCCATCTGCAAACAAACACCATCCATGGAGAAGGAAGCCCCATCCAGCGCTGAGGCTGCGCGCAAGCGCAAGTTCTCCGACAGGGAGCTGGAGCACCTAATCGAGGGAGTCTCGAGCAAGCACGATCGCCTCTTCGGCAAGCTGTCCCTCAAGGTGCCTTGCTGGAGCAGGGTTTTCTGTTGAAACTTTATTGGGTTTTAAGCTCCAGTTTTGTCTATGTGTCATGGTTAAAATTATTAACTCGTAATCATTAATTATTGTTTTTCGTGAGAAACTTTGACTAATCAATATGACTAACAAGAGAAACTACACGTGGGAATGCATATATGTTGCTCAATAATAATGTGCGTTTAAATAAACGATGAGAGTGCTATTTGTTTTATATTCATGCTTGTTAATAACGTGTACTAATGCTTAAATATGTCGCAGATGGCTAGATAATTACATACACATAAGGGTATTAGTGGGAATTAACACTGTTTAATCATTGCGATGATGTAGTAATGTTGTTTGTGTTTCTTTCAATTAAGATGGTCCGTTTTGGCCTAGAAGAAAATGGTTGCCATTTACAGCCTACATTCGAGTGAATGAGATGTGTCAGAAGGCCTTGCTGAACATGGTTGAAAGTCACCAGATCGCAGCCTCTGCACAAATTTGAAAAAACTTCTATGATGACAGCGATTCAAGGCGTGCTGCCAATCTGCTGAGTTGTCCTTGGTTGAGGATGAAGCCACAATGAACTATTATGACTTTGCTAAAGATTCAGAGGAAGAGCTTCTGTTAATGCAACATTTTCAAGATTGAGTTTCCTTCTTCCGTCTTTTATTTTTGTGATTTTTCTGAGCGGAGGTTTCTCAAATGTAGCGATGCTACATCCTGCTCGCTCTGCTCGATGGCTCAACGGACATTCAGAATACGTTTGTTACAAATATTTTGTTAGTTTTATTATAAATATACTAGACTAGAGAGGGTCCGTGTTCTTTGCATTCGGGATTTTGAGGCCACTTCTTTCTGAACCCATGCTGGTGAAGATCGATGCTGTGAGGACGGCGACTCGAGAGACTTTACTGAGAGACCTGTCCTGACCCATTTATGACATTTAGCTAGAATAGGTAAATATGAGAATAACGATTTTGCTATTGATTGACTTTCACTTGAACTAATTTTAGATAAAATTACCTTATGTTTGAATTACAGTGTCAGGTGGTTATTTCTTTGTCAATTATTGAATTCCTTATTGTGACGATTATTGTTTAAATCATGACTCAGGGTAATATCAGTTTGATTGCATTGGCCTTAGTGTAGATGCAGAGTATTCAAGGAGTTTTCTCTCAGGTTCAGTGCGGATAAAGTAATAGAGTGTATGACGGTGTGATGGGCCCTAGTGAATGAAGAGTGTATCTGCGTGTATCTGTGAAATTACTCTATCTGTGGAAGTAGGGAGAATTTATATGCTCTGATCTGCATCAATTTCCTGGTAGCAGAGTAATGGTTTTGATTGTTATCTTGATCTGATTAGATTGCTTGTATATTGGCTTTTGATTTATTGATTTATTGATGTTGGTATATGTACTAATACTATATGTTGAAATCGTCATGTTGAGTTTTATGTAGTGCTTCTGGAACTTGGGAGCTGGTGACGGTTCCGTAGTAGGGCAGAGGGAAGTGTGTGCTGCTCTCGGGAAAAACGGAATTGTTGGAATTACCTGTACGTATGCAGGAAAAACGTGTGACAATTGAAGTTGCGCGTTGCATTGTCTGGGTTCGGAATTAGTGACATCGTCGTGTGTTACTACTAGAAATATTTCTGTGTATAAGAGGAGTGTGTATGGTAGTCAAGGTTATCTGTGAAACTCTGGTCTTAAGTCCCAGGGATCCGTAAGGTTTGCCGTTAAAGTTTACCGCTGGAGAAGTAATAGGTATATTCTGAGCTTGCTTGAAGGACTGAGCAGAAGTAAATGCTGCTTGGTTAATGGGTGTTATAATTCTGTAGTGGGACAGACTGTTCGCTGTTTTCGGGAAAGGCAGGATTCTGTGTGCATGTGCTACATTTTCTAGTGTGAAAGTGCGTGAATGTATGAGCATTTAGTTAATTGTAAAAGCTCCTAGGAACAGTCCAGGAGGAAGCAGTTACTGGATGTGTGTTAGAAGGGCAGAGTAGAGGGATGTGCTACTGTGTCAACGCGAGTATAAATTCCGTGGTGGAGCAGAAGTAAGCACTGTTTCAGAGTAAAGCGGGATTCTTGTGAGAAAGATTTCTTTACTATTCTGTGGTTAGCGAAGCAGACAATGGAGATGTTTATATGTTGTAACTAATAGATTTTGTAGAATTGTGAGACAAGCTCAACAGAAATGGTTTTGTAAAGGAGGGGTAGTCGAGTGACAGGAGACAGGAGTCAAAGCGGCTGCAGCGACTACTGACGTCAGAAAGACCGCGCTCTGATTGGATAGTGAATCAGAACAGTGCTCGCGCTAGGATTGGTGCGTTATTGTGAGCCGCGCAGGGATTGGAAGGAGTACAGAGTGACGTAGACGCTCCAGGATTGGTGCGTTGGTGTGAATCGCGCTATTATTGGACAAAAGATTCGTAACTGTACGGAAGGGACTAGAGAGTTTTGGTAAACGCTGAAATGTATTACCAAGAGGGAAAAAAGAAGAAATCATTGTTCGGTAAAATAACGAAATGGTTTGACAAGGATAAGGACATTAAAACAAGAGAGGGTGAATTGCTACCTCCGACGAAAACACCTGCATCCTTCATGGTTGCGAAATATGGGTATCATACTTGTATATGGTTGGACAACTGGGTTAGGTATACAAGAGAAGATGGTGTTTTAGCTTTCCCGGAACATGGTTCATTTAATATGGCTGTGTTGAGAAATTTACGGGAGAAGATGTTATGTCTTGAGCCGAGACCAAGGCCGACACAGTTCGAGGCATTGGTAGAATGGGAAGATGAGGTGCATGAACGAGAGAAACAGAGAAGTGGTAGCCAGTATAGGTATATGTTTGGGAGGAAATATGATCGTGAAACTCATCATGATCAAATGAGGAGATGGCGAGATGCGAGTATGACAGAGGGACTATATCCTATGAGGACAGTTGAAGAAAAGGAGGACAGGAAAGAAGCAGGGAGGTTACCTGATGCAGAAGTGAAAAGGTTTGGAGCTAATGATTATGAGGATGAGGTTCTAGATGACATGATTTACAAGAGACCACCTCCATATAGACCAGAACCAGAAGAGAACACGCCAGTGACTACACCAATAAGAAATACATTGCGTATTATAGAGACAGAAGTTGTGTCTCCTGATTTGAAAGGTGGTAGCCCTTTCGCGGAAAGGGAAAGAGAGAAAGAGCGAGAAAAAGAGGATCGAATTAGTGATGAGAAAACAAGAGAATTAGCCAGAACAACATCTGAGCTGACTGAGAAGATCAGAGAGCTGACAAAGAATCTAGAAGCTGTTACGGTACCTGTAACCATAGGTCCGGTTATGCCTGTTTTTGATAAGCAGAGGACGGGTGAAAGTGGTTTAACGGTTCCATATATAGGGAATGGATTGGCTGGTTCTTCGGGAGAGTCAGGAATAAGAATGAGAGAAAATCAGTTGAGGCATACCATAGGTGATGATGAGTTAAATGAGCAGTTTAATTCAGGATTGAATACCAGTTGTGTAGGAATGCCAATACTGGAACCACAGAGGATGGCAGAACCAGTGAGCACAGTGAAAAAGTCTACTGAAATAACAGCTGAGGATTTGAATGATTGGTTGAAAGTTCTTCAAAAGAAAGAGAAAAAATCTCAAGCAATTGATGTGGCCAGGTTGCGCATAGAATTGGAAGAGCTTATTGCAGGAACGGTTTCTATGGAAATTCTGAGAGATCATCATGATGGTGAATTGTTATATATGTGCAAGAGTATTACCTGGAGAGCTAAAAGTACACATGATAGGTTAAGAGGAATAGCGAGTGAATTGGGAGTAGACATGGATAAAGTGAAGGCTTTGCAGAAACCTTATCGAGTGGATTTTTCTGAAAAGGACATAGAAAATTTGAATAATGTAGGCAGAACAGGGCAAATAAAGGAGATGATTTCTTTGTTGCGAAAATGGGGTGATGTAGAGAGATGGAAGGACAGGTGGTACAAAGAAAGGCAAGAATCGGTGGACAAGACTTATTCAGCATTTCCGGTGAGGGAAAAGGAGAAAACAGTGGATGCTTATCCTATGAGAGAAATACCTGGAGGAGGATATGTACATGTTCCATGGACTAGACAGGATATTTTGTCATTTACAAATGATTTCCCTCGACTGAGAGAAAAGCCCGTCGAGTGGTATAGGCAGGTAGACAGGTTTGTGAAATTGTCAAAAGTGCTGTGGGTTGACCTGAATAGTCTGTTTGATATAATTGTTCCGGCAGACTTGTGGGCTGAGTGTAAAATAACTATAGGTTGGCCAGATAAGGAATACCCAAGAGATCAAAAGACAGGAGCTCCAGATCCAGAAGTTATGAGAAAATATGATCAGGTTATTGTGTTTCTGAAAAACAAGGTACCTCCAAAAGAGACAGACTGGGTTAAAATAGATCGAACACATCAGGAAGCAAAAGAATCAGTTCATGCTTTCTATGAAAGGCTGATACTAGCTTTTAAACAGTTCAATGGAGATGAACATCTGGGTGACAAAGATTTGAGTCATTTTGTATACAGATTTGTATATGGCCTGAGACCTGAGATTAGTGAAAGAATTCGAGAGCATACAGTTGATTGGCAGAGTAAGAAAATTGATGAAATCTTGAGACATGCTAAGTACTTCAGTGATGAAATTGAAGCAAAACAAAGGAAGCTGAAAGAGAAGGCAATGTGGGCACAGGTAAAAGTTGCAGCGAGACAAGAAGCACAGTTGGTGGAACAGGCAAATAATTCAGGAAATAGGCCCAGATTTGCAGGAAAAGGAAAGGGAAGCTTGGAGGAGGCCAAGAAGAAGTTCCCTTGCCACAATTGTGGTCAACTGGGACATTGGAGATCCGAATGTACAAATCCACCATTAGTAAGTAATGAGAATAAAACTTTGAACCAACAGGTGCAGAACGAGGGGTGTAATCATCAGCAGCAACAGCAGAAGGGTGTTAAGCAGCAGAGTCAAGAGCCAAAACCGCCCTTGCCGCAGAATAGAGGATCCCAAAAGTACAGCCAGGATTCGGGATTCTACAATGATGAGCAGGTAAACAAACAGAGACGTTTGAACCCGGTACAGCAGTACTGGTTAAAGAAGGAAGGGAGTGAGTCTGAGAGTGATGATTGACGGTGCCGAGGAGAGGAGGAAGAGTGCATACTTGGTGCAACTCTAGAAATAGATCAGGCAGGACCATTTGTGGATGGGAAAATAAATGAGGAAAGTGTTACTTTTTTAGTAGACACAGGTGCAACGAGATCAACTGTCAGGTCAGCAGATGTGAGAAATCTTCCTCTCTCGGACGAAGCAATCCAACTAGTGGGTGTAGCAAATACACAGATTAAGACTCGTCTTACTGAACCAGTAAGGGTAAAAATAGGGAAATTTTCGGACATGCACAGATTTGTGGTCTGTGACACCAGTCCAGTGAACTTGTTAGGTAGGGATTTATTATGTAAGATGAATTGTACAATTTTCTGTACTCCGGATGGAATAGCTTTTGAGACACCGGATGAGGATGTCTTGTACAGGATGACTCTAGATAATAGAGAAAGTGAAATTGTGAGTACATATGCTGTCTTTAATCAAGATGACCTACCTAGAGAATTAAGAGACACAGTGAAAACAGCAGTTTGGGATTTTACTGGAGAAGATGTGGGATTGATGAATAATGTAGATCCAGTGAAAATTTCAGTGAAAGAGGGAATTACTTATCCTAATATTCCTCAGTACAAAATGACACCAGAAATAATTGAGGGAATAACGCCTATAATTGAGAAAATGATCCTGCAAGGAGTATTGAGAGAATTACTGAGTAGTCCGTGTAATTCACCGAAAATGGGGCTAAAGAAGCCTAATGGGAAGTTCAGGATTGTACAGGATTTGAGAAAGATTAACAAAATTGTGGTGGCATGTTGTCCCATTGTGCCAAATCCATCAGTGATTTTGTATCAGATTCCACATGATGCTGAGTGGTACACAGTGATTGATTTGTGTCATGCTTTCTTTTCAATTCCATTGCATCATGACAGTCAGCCTATTTTTGCATTTAGGTTTGGCCAGCGTATTTTAGCATGGTGTCGTATCCCACAGGGGTATACAGAGAGTCCTTCGATATTCAATCAGTTATTAAAAAGTCATTGGAGAGTTTAATCATGCCTGAGAGCTCAGTGCTAGTGCAATACATCGATGACTTACTTGTGGCATCGAAGACACGTGAAGCTTGTGAAGTAGATACCATAGCTTTACTGAATCATCTGGCAGATGGAGGGTTAAAGGTATCTCCAGCCAAATTGCAATTTTGCAAGAAAGAGGTGCATTATCTTGGACACAATATTGAAAAAGGTCTGAGAAAAGTGACTGATGACAGAATCAGAATCATCAGAGGAATGAAAGCCCCAAGGACCCAAAGAGAAGTGAGGATGTTCCTGGGGATGGTGGGTTATTGTCGTCAGTGGATAAGTAACTTTTCCCTGATAGCAAGACCATTGATTACGCTGACTAAATGTGAGGTGGGAGACCCATTGGAACTGGATGGAGAACAAATGGCAGCATTTGAAGAGTTAAAAAGCAGAATGTGTGAAGCCCCTGCTTTGGGAATGCCTGATTATGAAAAAGAGTTTGAGTTGTATTGCAGTGAGAGAAATGGATGTGCACTTTCAGTGTTAATACAAAAGCATGGACAACTGAGAAGGCCTATTGCGTACTTCTCATCGACACTTGACCCTGTAGCTGTGGGTTTACCTGGTTGCTTGAAATCAGTAGCTGCTACGTGCAGAAGTCTGGAACAAAGTGAGGGTATTATCATGGGATATCCTGTAAGGGTATTCGTACCTCATAATGTGGCGATTCTTTTGACAAGAAGCAGAACTCAATATATGTCACATAGTCGGCTGACTAAATATGAGAAAATCATTCTGGGAGCATCAAATGTGACTTTGGAAAGATGTGTGAATGTGAATCCAGCGACATTGTTGCCTGATGCTGAAAATGTGGGTGCGAAAGATGAAATTGATCATGATTGTTTAGATGTACTTGACTACTGTACGAAACCAAGACCAGATATTAGAGATCTTCCTTTACATGTGAGTGATCATGTGTTGTTTGTGGATGGATCTTGTCTGAGGACTGACGATGGTGTGCTGAGTGCAGCATATGCAGTGTGCAAAGTTTCAGAAGTGATGGAAGCATCTTCTTTGAAAGGAGTGAGATCTGCTCAAGTTGCTGAATTAGTGGCGTTGACGAGAGCTTGCAAGATTGGAAAGAATCTGAGAGTGACTGTGATGACTGATAGTCAGTATGGTTTTGGAGTTGTGCATGATTTTGGCCAATTGTGGCTACAGAGAGGTTTCTTGACGTCGAGTGGAACTCCAATAAAGAATGCTGAAGTGATTGGGAAATTGCTTGAGGCGATACAGCTGCCTAAAGAACTAGCAGTTGTAAAATGTGCTGCACATGGACAAGGAGATGATTTTGTTACCCTTGGTAACAGGTATGCAAACGACATAGCACAGTATTGTGCTAAGAATAACCAATCGATTAATCGGGAACGAGAAAGGGAAATGTCTCTTTGTTCTGTGATGTTTACTAATGTCCTAGAAACGTGGGATGAAGTGAAACTGTTGCAGGATGAGGCAGGAAAGGAAGAGAAGAGAGATTGGATTAAGGCAGGTTGTGCTCCAAGAGAATCAGATCATGTTTGGGTCTGTAAAGATGGAAGACCAGTCATGCCAAACAGCATGCTGTCGACAATGGCAAGAATGTATCATGGTCAGGGACACCTGGGGAGGGATGCCATGATTAGGTCTTTTAAACAGACCTGGTACAATGCAAAATTCAGGTTGATTGCAGAAAGTATCTGTCAAAGATGTTTGATTTGTCAGCAATTTAACACTGGGAAGAAGACAGTGGTGAGCCTAGGAACAATAGGCAGAGAAGGAGGTCCTTTTACTAGAATGCAAATAGATTTCATTGAAATGCCCCAAGTGAACAGATTGAGGTATGTTCTAGTGGTAGTCTGTTTGTTTTCGAGATGGGTGGAGGCTTATCCAACTAGGAGAAATGATGGAATAACAGTGGCAAAGTTACTGTTAAGAGAACTGATTCCTAGGTATGGGTTTCCAGTAACGATTGAGTCTGATAGAGGTGGACACTTCTATAATGAGCTCATGAGTTTAATTTGTGAAGCACTAAGCATACAGCAGAAGTTACATTGTGCATACAGACCAGAGGCTTCTGGAGTTGTTGAACAGATAAATGGCACAATCAAAAACAGAATTGGTAAGATGTGTTTAGCTACTGGGATGAAATGGCCAGATGTCTTGCCTCTAGTGTTGATGACCATTAGGTCCACTCCAGATAGAACTACTGGTTTGAGTCCGCATGAAATCCTAATGGGACGTGCGATGCGACATGCATTTGTGCCTGTCAACAAGTTGATGAAAATAACTGATGACATGATTTTGGTTTACTGTAATGGCCTGGCTGACGCAGTTCATTCTGTGTTTCACCAGGTTGGAGAAGACGCTACTACACTTAAAAAGAAGCAAGCCCATGATCTGAGTCCAGGAGATTGGGTGAGGAAAAAGGTGCACAGGAGAAGAAATTGCTTGGTTCCAAGGTGGGGAAGACCAAAACAAGTCATTCTGACTACGACAACTGCAGTAAAGTGTGCCGGTGTGAAGAACTGGGTGCATGCAAGTCATACTCTGAGAGTTCCAAATCCAAGAGAAGGGACTGGTAAAGAGTATTTTGAAGAATCAGACTCGAGTGATGAAGAAGAAACTGAACCAGTGAGAAGGGAAAAGAATCCTGAAAGAGCTGAGGAAGAAAGAAAGTCAGGTGATTCTTTCCTTCCAAAGGAGGCATCAAAGCAAGCATTGAGAGTTCCAGAGGAGAGATCAGATTCTGAAAGAGTGCCTGAAGTTCCAACAAGCAGTGGAGAAGAAAGGAGAGAAAAGAGCAATTCAACAGGGAATACTCCTGAATCAGATGAGGAGGCTAAAATTCCACTTGAGATTACACCTGAAGAAGTAGGGTCAGAAGAAGATAGAGAGGGACAGATTGCGGAAGACCCCCGAGGAGGTGTAGGGAACATTTCTGATGAGCTAGGTGAAGGGACAAGTAGACAGCAAGAACATTGCGTGTCGGAGACCCGAGGAGGGACAGGAATAGGGAAATCTCGGGTGGTGGAAAAGAAGTCTGTGGAGAATAAAAGAATTGCTGAGGGACAAAAGGCAGATGAAACAGAATCGGATGAAAGTGAGAATGAGAAACATGAGGGTCGAGTTCTGAGGAAAAGGACTTGGATTGGAGAGAGAAACAATAAAGAAGTGAGACCGAAAAAGATTGTACGAGGAGATATTTGGCCTAACAAGATAAAGAGGCTGAGGTACAGATTGACACGAGTGGATTCGTCAAAAGCTGAACAGGTGAACGAAGTGTCAAGTCAAAATAAAACAAAGGGTGGAAAGCAAGAAGAATCGAAGGAACAAGGAAGAATGAAAAGAAATAGACAACCCAACCAAAAGTACAGATCACCGGAATTGTCTTATGTGGCACTGTCTGAAGGAGAAGAAGAAGAGGCAGTGAATCGAGATAATCCGGAGGGGATCTTGAGAAAAGTGGTTGAGGGAGAGGAAAAATCTGTTGGAATCTTAAAAGTTATCCTGACTGACATTGGAGAAGAGTCGGATGCACAGGATGTTGTTGAAGATCTGATACAATTCGATGTTGCTGAAGAAGGAGTGAAAAGTGATGAAAATCCAAATTGAGTGAACTGAAGGAGTCACTTGGGAAAAGTGAAAGAAGAAACTTTGAAAATTAGCTGTTTTGAAATAAAATTAGAGTTCTAAACTCAGTAGTGGAGCAGAAGAGTCTAAGTCAAAAGACACTGCCAAAGTAGTAAAATGGCTAACACAGAGAATAATCAAAGTAGATGTGCCTTTTTGAAAAGATGGTGTAGAATGTGCTGCTGCTGTACTAGTTTATTAATGCTATTATGGTGTGTACTTGCTTTATTAGTTACCTTTAGGGTTACAATAGACACTTTTGGGATACATACTGAGAATATGACTACTGTAGGGGAAAATTCACAGAAAATAGTTCCAACTAGAATTAGTAACATTAACATACATAAAGATAGGTCAATTAATGATTTTTCTAGCAATGTTTTTTCAAAGTTGTTTTATGAATACGTAAAGACAATGGAAGTTAGGGATTGCTACGTATGTATGCAATTACCTGCATCTGTTTCAGAAGGTGTTACTTATCACCATTTACCAGCTACGTATGGAATTTCATGTAGTGTGTTAAGTAGTGTTTTTTATTTGTTAGGGAAAATAGATTATGAGATGTCTAACAAAGATAATATTTTTGGGCAGTTGCCTATGAATCGAAAGCTGAATCCAGCTAAAGAAGCTAACATTTTTGGTGAAATTTTTATTGAAAAAGAAGAATTAACTTTAGATTACATTTTTAAGAACAATTTAACTTGCAGTTTGAAAGAAGAGGAGAAAGCTTTCCTGAACATGGTAGAGGAAAGAAGAATTAGCATGCATGAGAAGGCAGGGAAATATAAAATGAGTGAGACAATTTGGGACATTGAAATGGGAAAGGAGTTGAGGAATGGGGCCAGTCCAACTTTGGCTTTAGATGCACCACAGAAGGGTAAATTATGCATTACCAGGAGGAAATCCCAATATGATAATTATTTTGTTGGGGTTAGTGAGTGCCATGATACATACTTTATTGCAACGGAATGGTGATTCAGAGGAGGAGAAGATCCAGTTTTCCCGGGAGTGTATTATATTTGTGGGAACAGGGCTTATTACAGGTTGCCTGACCATTGGTATGGCACATGTTATGTTGGTCTGGTCTTCCCAAAGAATTTTCATATAGATAGGATAGAAGATGTGGAACATATTAATTTACTAACACGTTTTAAGAGAGAGACTTGGTCAGAAATAGTAGGTGATATATTTGGAGCTTTAATTCCAGCAGTGGGAATTTCTTTAAATGCATATGGAATTCGGAAACTGTCAACAGTGGTGGATCGCTTATCGACAAGTACCGCTGGAGGGTTTCTTTTGGTAAATACGGAAATGGTTGCCTTACGTGCCATGTCTATGCAAAATCGACTTGCCCTTGATATTCTATTGGCCAAAGAGGGTGGAGTCTGTGGAATGCTGAAAGTTCAACATTGTTGCACTTACATTCCTGACGAAAGTAGAGACCTGAAGGTCTATATCAAAAATATTACTGATTTGCATGAGGAATTAGTACCACTGGAAGCTGAGAGTATTTGGACTAAATTAGCTAAAAAGATGATAGCTGTTAAGAGTTTTATTGCTAAAATAGGTAGTACTATTATAGGTAAGGTGTTGTTTCCTTTGACATGTGTGATTGTTGCTTTGTTGATATTAAGATTGGTGTGTTTGTGTTGTAAAAACAGGGGAGGAAAAAATAAAATTGAAAAGAGACAAAAGAGGTCAAAAAGAAACCCACAAGAAATAGAGCTAGAAGAATTGAGAGAGAGTGTTTACTTGGAGACAAAAAGGGATGATGAAAGGGAATCTGGTGTGTAAGTTGGGAAGAAAGAAAGAGACATTTCGATTTCTCCTAAATTGGGACAACATTTTTTTTTGGGGGGTTTTGATTTATTTGGTGATAATATCACCAAAGGGGGGATTGCTGGAGCAGGGTTTTCTGTTGAAAATTTATTGGGTTTTAAGCTCCAGTTTTGTCTATGTGTCATGGTTAAAATTATTAACTCGTAATCATTAATTATTGTTTTTCGTGAGAAACTTTGACTAATCAATATGACTAACAAGAGAAACTACACGTGGGAATGCATATATGTTGCTCAATAATAATGTGCGTTTAAATAAACGACGAGAGTGCTATTTGTTTTATATTCATGCTTGTTAATAACGTGTACTAATGCTTAAATATGTCGCAGATGGCTAGATAATTACATACACATAAGGGTATTAGTGGGAATTAACACTGTTTAATCATTGCGATGATGTAGTAATGTTGTTTGTGTTTCTTTCAATTAAGATGGTCTGTTTTGGCCTAGAAGAAAATGGTTGCCATTTACAGCCTACATTCGAGTGAATGAGATGTGTCGGAAGGCCTTGCTGAACATGGTTGAAAGTCACCAGATCGCAGCCTCTGCACAAATTTGAAAAAACTTCTATGATGACAGCGATTCAACTCGTGCTGCCAATCTGCTGAGTTGTCCTTGGTTGAGGATGAAGCCACAATGAACTATTATGACTTTGCTAAAGATTCAGAGGAAGAGCTTCTGTTAATGCAACATTTTCAAGATTGAGTTTCCTTCTTCCGTCTTTTTATTTTTGTGATTTTTCTGAGCGGAGGTTTCTCAAATGTAGCGATGCTACATCCTGCTCGCTCTGCTCGATGGCTCAACGGACATTCAGAATACGTTTGTTACAAATATTTTGTTAGTTTTATTATAAATATACTAGACTAGAGAGGGTCCGTGTTCTTTGCATTCGGGATTTTGAGGCCACTTCTTTCTGAACCCATGCTGGTGAAGATCGATGCTGTGAGGACGGCGACTCGAGAGACTTTACTGAGAGACCTGTCCTGACCCATTTATGACATTTAGCTAGAATAGGTAAATATGAGAATAACTATTTTGCTATTGATTGACTTTCACTTGAACTAATTTTAGATAAAATTACCTTATGTTTGAATTACAGTGTCAGGTGGTTATTTCTTTGTCAATTATTGAATTCCTTATTGTGACGATTATTGTTTAAATCATGACTCAGGGTAATATCAATTTGATTGCATTGGCCTTAGTGTAGATGCAGAGTATTCAAGGAGTTTTCTTTCAGGTTCAGTGCGGATAAAGTAATAGAGTGTATGACGGTGTGATGGGCCCTAGTGAATGAAGAGTGTATGTGCGTGTATCTGTGAAATTACTCTATCTGTGGAAGTAGGAAGAATTTATATGCTCTGATCTGCATCAGCCTGAGGCGGAGAAGCGCCGCATATGGCTGCGCATCCGCGAGAGGGTGAATGCAGTTGGTGTGACGCCCCGCAGCATCGACGACCTAAAAAAAAGGTGGTACGACCTGCGGAAGCGCGCGAAGGAGAGGATAGCAGAGAGGCTCCGGGACGCTAGCAGAACGGGAGGCGGCCCTTCCACGGTCCAGGCTAACACTGCCCTGGTGGAGCTGGTGGAAGGTACAATTGAGCGGGAAGCCGTCGTGGGAGTGACCCAGATGGACACGTCCGGCGCAGCCACAAGTGCCCAAGGTAAGATGCATGCCTGTTGCCATACCCAGCATAGCGTAAATCCCATTCCAGGCCCCCAGCAGTATCTGAGTGTGCATGCAGCTTTGCAACACACAGCTTTACTCCTAACACTAGTGCATCATGGGAGTTGTAGTCTACTCAGGCAAGTGTGCATGTACAGGGGTAAATGCAATAACCATTCACCAGATCAGTAGAAGCTGGGTATAGACAGTATGTTTAGTGGATCACAGAGGGAGATGTATGTGTGCAACACTACGTAGGTCTAACTATCCCACTAACCATGCACTGTTTCACACACAGATGCATCACCTGGGGATTCAGATGACAGCGGCCAGCTGGTAATCTCCGAAACACCGGTTGATTCAGACCTTGAGACAGCGCAGGATGCCCTCACATCACCTACACCTGCCACCCCACCAGCACCACCAGCACCAGCAACACCAGCACCAGCAACACCAGCACCAGCAACACCAGCACCACCAGCACCAGCACCAGCCACACCAGCTGCTGCCACGACAGCCACCAAAGCGCCACGGCGCAGGTCCCAGGTTGCGCCCTTGGCGGTGATGGAAACACCCACCACACAAACGGGACATGGTCAGCGCGCCATCACACCACCTGATGCACCACCTGTCCGCGCCAGGCTAACACAGCGGCGCAGGTCTCGCCAACGTTCGGTCTCCTCAGGCAACCTTGATCTCCAACACACTCCTGGCATTGAGGAGAGGATGCTGTCTGTCCAGCGCGTGCAGGGCCGCCACATGGCAACCATCAGCACCAACATCGTGCACCTTGTTCGTGAAATGCGATCCATGACTGCCGCAGTAACGGTCATGGGCACGGCGGTCAGGGACATGAGCACTGTGGTGGCAGAGGGCAATGCTCACCTCAGGGAAGATGTACAGGAGCTCACCAGTGCCATGAGGGAGGGCCATGAGTGCCAGAAGAGGAGGCACCGACAGCAATTGTTGCGTTCCGCTGCCGCTACTAAGGCTATCACGCGCCACAGCAACAGTACCGCAGTGTTGGCACGCCTGACTGTGTCCTTGCAGGTCGACCTTGGGCACTTCTGCGGGGATGTGGCAAAGGCACTGGGGCAGTTGACCACTGCTGTGGAACACATCCAGAGCAGCACATGCAGTGCTGCAGCTTTGGGGGGGGATGACGCTAGTGAGGCTGCCTCGAGTGTGAGCAGTGTGTCTGTGGCAGAGGGCAGCACCAGGCGCCGCAGTTTGCGGGCATCCACGGGGACAGGCCGTGGTGAGGCTTTGGAGACACCCGAGCGGAGGCTTGGGGTATGTGGGAAGCGCAACTAGACAGTTGGACATGCATACAGGACCATGGTGGGGCAACCATGGACATCCACTTACTGAGTATGCACAGGCGTGACTTTAAGGCACCTTTTATTTTACTTTATGCAATTGGAGCATGATTTACATAGCTAGTTTTGTTGCACAAACATCAGTGCTACTGTGCATTAAACAGTTTCACCCCAAACTAACTTGTAATGTCTCATTCTCACATGTTTCAAAAATGATTTTGCATGATGTATGTCCGCCTCCTATGGCCCTCTGCTGTGTTAGGGACGTGTGCCTGTCGTTGTTGGGCGGGTGGTTGGTCATCCCGGTGGTCGTCATCCCTGTCCACCTCTCTGGGTATCCCCCTTCTGGTCGCAATGTTGTGCAGCATTGCACATACAGCAATTATCCGGCAGCATGTTTCAGGTTTGTATAGCAATGCGCCGCCAGTCTTGTGTAGGATTCTGAAGCGACTCTTCAGAATCCCAAATGTCCTCTCTATGACATTCCTAGTGCTGATGTGTGCAGCGTTGTAGCGATGTTCCTGCGGGGTTGCTGGATTGATGTATGGGGTGAGTATGTATTCACGCAGGGCGTAAGCACTGTCACCTAGAAGATAGAAGCATAGACTTAGCATTGGTGATGTACATACATGTGTGGTGTTGGTGTGGGGAAGCGTATTTTTACATACCTAGCAGGAGTCCCTCTCCAAATTCTCCGTTGATTAGTCGCCTGTGCATTCCACTGTGGCGGAAGATGTAGGAGTCGTGTGTGCTCCCTGGGAATTGTGCCACTAGGTCCGTTATGATGTTATTGGCATCGCACACAACCTGCACGTTGATTGAGTGGTATGACTTGCGGTTCCGGAAAATGTACTCATTTGCTGCGGGTGGACATATGGGGATATGCGTGCAGTCGATGCATCCAATCACATGTGGGAATTGTGCCACCTGGTAGAATGCCTGTTTGGTGCGGTCCAACTGCTGTGGGGTTGTGGGGAAGCTGATGTGGGTGTGTAGCATTGTCAGCATGGCATCGAGGAATTTCTTGAAGAAGCGTGACAGTGCGCTTTGCGATACACCTCCGGCCACCGCAATTACCCCCTGGAAACTCCCTGAGGCCAGTAGGTGCAGGCTGCATAGGACCTGAACATGCGCAGGGATTGCATTGGTCCGGTGTGTCTGGTGCTGCAGTAATGGTTCCAGGTCTGCAATCAGGCGCATGATCATTGCACGATTGAGGCGATACTTCTCGTACACCTCGTCCTCATTCTGCCCGAGCAAGGTTATGCGCAGTCTGAAAACTCGCTCCTGGACCCTTCTCCTGCGCTGTCCTTCTGCATTGATACGCATCCTCCTTGCAAGCACGTAGAGGGCAGCCATTTTGTGGGAGCCAACAGGGTCTCCTGGGCCAAATTTAAGGGTTTTGTGATTGCCTCAATCATTTGCACATGTTGAAATTTTTTGTGTGCATTTGCTTTTTTTTTTTTAACTTTACCTCCAGGTTTTGATTCCCCTTATTTAGCTCTTGCAAAATAGCGATTTTTGGGATTTTCGTTATTAGCGACTGTTGTTGCATTGGGGTGCGATTCGTTATTTGCTATTGGCACTTTCCGGGAGCTAATAGTGATTTCGGTAACTGCTAAAGCGGTATTTAGCGATTCGGTAATTTTGCATTTTGGTTATTAGCGATTCGGTATTTTGGCGGATTTATTTTAGCGATTCGTTATTTGCTCACGTTTTGGGTTCATGCATTTGAAGTGGGTATTTTTTAATCGGTAACGGGCGGTTTTTGCGATTCGGTATTTTACCGACTGGATTTTGGCTTGATGCATGAGGCTGATAATGTCTTATTTATATTTTGGCAGATGGGAATTTACTCTGTCAGGGCAACGTAGTAAAGTACTTTGGGCCTCATTTATGAGACTCTTTGCACCTCCGGAACGTCACTTTTTGTGAAGTTCCGAGGCGCAGAAGCCTGCGTGATATTTATCAGGCAGCACTTAGCAACTTTTTTGGCTTAATAAATATCAGTCCCTTTAACGCAGTGTTCTGTGTTAAAGTGGCGTGCCATGGGTGTTGCAGGAGGCGTTCCCAGGAACATCCATGGACTTTTGACACTGCCCCAGATTTACGAGAAATTGTAAATCTGAGGCAGTGCCAAAAGCTTACGCCTCCCCGGGGGAGGCGTAAGGAAGGCGCAACGAGGAGAAATATCTTTATTTCTCCTCGGTTTTCCTTTTTCTAGGTGTGCTACATTCGGCAGCACACATAGAAAGAGGAAAAAAGCCTCTTGTGATTGTTTTTGTACAGAAAGGTTTCCCTTCCTGTACAAAAATAATCATCCCTGCAACGCAGGCACCCTTGCATCATGGTGCAAAGGTGCCTGCGTTGGAGCACGGCAGCCCATTGTGTGCCGGAGCAGGGGAAACGGACAGGAATGCACCGTATCTTATAGATTCTGTGCATTCCTGCCCTTTTGTTTTGCCATAGGGAAGTGCAGCAGGAAGGCCTGCTGTGCTGACCTACAGCAAAACCTCATAAATGAGGCCCTTTGTTTCCCCTAGGGAGAACCCGCCTGCCAAATTCAGAGATGGCCACCGGCCCTGCTGACATCTCTTGCATTTACAGAAACTGCCATCATAGCAGTTCCAGTAAATTCTTTGAAAATGTGATGGAAGTCTTTGTCAACTTGGGGGAAATTTATGGCAAACTTTCAAATTTTTTTATTTTCAAAAACAAAATTGCAAAGCAGGATTTTTTAATTAAAAAAATCAACAACTGCTGACCATTGAAGCTTTCTCCCATAGTGTGAGGGTCATTTTGCAGTTTTCACTGCCCCATACTGCCAGGGTTTATCTGGCAGTGACAGACAATGGAAACTGGCCATGTGTTCACCCACTCTAATTAGATCGGACAGACACATGGCCATACCTCCTATGGCCCTTGCTCCATCGGGCCGTTGGAGGTGTATGTAAATGGTGCAGGTGGAGTGGTCTTTACCATCTATATACTGAAGTTCCACCAGACTGTATGAGGCAGGGAGAACATCACTTTGACTGACATTTTTGCAGCGGCAAGACAGGACGGATGCCTGTATGCCCCCGCCACAAGACCGATTCATTCTTCACTTCCAAGATCTACTGACGCCTGAATTTACTGCCAGGCCGCATTTGTTGCCACCGCAGTCAGGACCTTGTCTGGCCTTCCTGGGGCTGTCACGGTCCCCCCGCCCTGTCCTGATTAAGACCCAGCGTGACTACCGAATGGAGCACACCATGGGTTGAAACGTCGAGTATTACACCAGGCCCAGATTTACCATGCACTACATATTGAAAGGAACACTAGCAGCCCACAGAGTCAATGGTCTCTCATAATAATGCGGCCTATCCCTCACCTGTACATAAAACTTTGACCACGCTGTATATATTGCACACTCCTTGAGCACTGAGTACTTATGTCACACGATCACTATTTGTATGTAAATATTTCCCTGTATGTTGACAGCCTTCATCTACTACATTTGTTAATATATATGAATGATTGAATTCTGATAAACAAAAACAGTAGACAGTATCTTGAGTCACGTTTTATTTTTCTTATAAAATTGTTCTTTGTCCAGGCACTTTGAGATACGGTTGCTTTCAATTGAAATATTGACACATAGTGCGCTGTAAAGTAACCTTCTCTAACCCGACAGAACCCTTCTTTGCTTACTTAATCACTTTGGAGGAGAGTATACGCTGTTGTCATTGAAACAGAGTACCCTGTCTGTCAAAGTCTAAATCAGGCCTGTAAACGAGCGCAAATCAGATCCATTTTATGTACATTTGACCTATGTCTGTCATTGATCAGGTGATCTGGGTCATATTTTGGACACCCTTTGTATATGCAAACACACTCTTTTAATTTTAAAATAGCACCACATTGATTTTGTGATTAGTTGAGAATTTGCAGATGTGGTAAAGTAATGTAAGTCTGAACTATAAGGAACAGAAAATGCTTAAGCTATTTTAAACTTAGTATTTCTTTTCTTGTTTTTATGTTGTCATTTTAAAAATTGATATTATAAAAAATATATCCAATGATACTTCGATTTGTAAGAAATGTATTTGAAAAATATATGTGTTTTGAGCGTATTGTTTGAAATGGACTAACTTTCAGTGAGTGAACAATAATATGGGAGCAAAATGAATGAGTTACAAACTTCATGCACACTTAAGAACAGCTAAGCAAAACTGAGAAACGACTGAAATTGCTAAAATAAAAACTGTCAACATACTGAGAACGAGCTAAAAAGAAACTGAAAGAAACTATATAAAAAACTGACTTTGTGCTCAGAAATGTCTTGCGCCGGAGCATGTGCCTAGTTTTGTATGCTGGGCAGGCATGGAGATGTGCTTCTCCTAATCGTGCTCGTCTTTTTCGCTTCAGCAGAGGTGATCAGTAGATAAAGTGCCAGGGATCTCGACAGGAGGCCACTGCAGTTTGTACTAAATATTGCCCCTGACAGTGCGGCCAAAGGCAGTACAAACACAACTAATAACAATCACACTCCTGCAGGTGTGACACTTCAGACTATTCTAGGCCCCCAAAGCTATAAGAATGGTTTGGGCGGCAGGTCATAGTAATTTTTATTGTATATTGATTTCATAATTAACTGTTGTGGTCATCTATAAATTGGCCAGACAGCAACACCTTGTGGAAGACTGTTACAGGCGCCAGTGTTGACAATTAAGTGCCAGTGCCGAGCACCAGAAACCCCAGGCTCAAATTAAGCACTGTCCGCGCTCCCAGAAATATGGAAGGTGAATCAAAGAAAATGCATTTTCTAGATGCCACAAGACTCTCCTGAGATCTGTAATGGTGGTAGCTATCACGCATTCATCCAGTATAGGTTTCACATAGTTCAGAGCTTTCTTTGCTTGCCGAATGTGATAGTTACTGCTGGCAGAAACTTGTTGCTAGGAGACTGGATTTTATCATGCTTTCATTGTGAGATTTCAATGACCTTGTTCTCAGGGACGTTTTCTGGATAAAAATTGCGATTCTCATATTACCTTTACTAGAGGATCTGGATTTCATTAAAGACACGGAGACTGACATTATGCATTATCCTTTAATGCAGTCTCCAAGCAGCCGCATTACATCACAATAATAAGTATTCCAGAATAGAATATTGTAAATACATAAAGGGCATGAGCCAAGTATAATCTGCCTCTATAAATGCGGATAAAAAGATAAAGTAACATAAACAGGAACAAACAAAATAAATTGAAATGTCCAAACAGCTTTAGAATGATCTTGAGGTGTTCATCACAAGAAGAGACGAAGAGAGGAAGATGAAGAATCCAAGTGTGTCGGAGTTATGAAGAATTACCTGAAAAGAAAAAGATATTTGAAAAGGGCTATTGCGAGAAATAGCAATTACAAGTGAGAAGAAACAATTTACATTGTGAATTATAAAATATCATATTTTAAACAATCTTATGCTATAGATAAACGTTTAATGTATCAAAACAAATCAGATTACTCATCCCAGGGAGGGCTGGGAGGGATAATGTCAGCCTCCGTGTCTTTAATGAAATCCAGATTCTCTAGTCATGGTAATATGAGAATCGCAATTTCATTACAAGAACGGAGGCTGCATTATGCATGTTGGTAGCTTTGTAAAACTATGTCAGATATATGTTCGATAGGCTTACAGTAGTGTCGAGCAAAAGTGTTAGCATTAGAACAGTCTGCTGCTTTGAGGATGTCGTCTAACTTACCTCCAGACCAAAGAGACTTACTCGCCATAGCACCTCTAACAGAGTGAGCTTGATATTTTCTTAGATCGATTTTTACCTACAGTTTTACCGTTGACTAGAGTGTGGCCAGCTGAGATAGCTGATCTATAGCAATTGATGGATCTATAGCTGAGACCTCTGTCGAATTGTTCAATAAGAAAATTTACTATGTCTACAATAGGTGCTTCCAAGGAATTCAGGTTCCTTTCCAGGCACCAACGAACCCAGGTTCTCCATATGTTGTTGTATCTGTAGTGAGTACCTGGGGCCCATGACTCTCTAAGGAGAGTTGCAGCTGATGACGAAAGGCCTGAGATTTCGTTAGATCTCCTGACACTTTCCAAGCAAGAAGGTTCAAATTCCCTGTCTGGATTAGGGGGTGACTTCTGCCATCTATGTCTGTTAGGGGATAATCTTGGCAAGGGATTAGGAAAGGGATCCTGTAGGTTAGTTCTAGAGCAGTGGGAAACCATGCTTGAGATGGCCAAAAGGGAGTTAGCAGGACGATGGAGGATTGCTCTTGTCTCACTTTCTGTAAACCTCTTTGGATCATTGTGAACGGAGGAAAGGCGTAGGCTTTGAGTCCTTTCCAAGATTGAAGGAAGGCATTCACTGCTAGAGCACCGGGATCGGGCATCCAGCTGAAATACTTGGGAAGTTGAAAGGTTAGTCTGCTCGCAAAAAGATCTATTTCGAGCGGTCCCCAAATTTGGTTCAGGGAACTGAAGATTGAAGGATTCAGTTTCCAATCGCTGCAGTCTAAGAGAAACCTTGAGTTCCAGTCCACGGAGAAGTTTGATTTCCCGGGGAGATATTCTGCTTTCAGGGAGATTTTGTGTTCTAGACAAAACATCCAGAGTTTCATGGCTAAATTTGATAGATCCGCAGATTTGGTACCGCCCACTCAGTTTATGTAGGCTACTGCGGAAATGTTGTCCATCTTTAAGATTACAGAGCTTCCCTGGAGAGAGTGTCTGAAACTCATCAGGGCGTAAAGGCCTGCAGTCAGTTCCAAGTAGTTTATATTATGATAAGTTTCTTCTTTGGACCAGAGATCCCCTGTGTTCTGACTGAGGAGGCAAGCTTCCCAGCCATGGAGACTCGCGTCTGATTCTAAAATAAATTTTGGTTTCGAACCGAAGATCGCTTTCCCATTCCAAGCGTCTAGGTTGTCGAGCCACCATTTCAGTTCCGCTTGAGCTTCTTGATCTAGGGAAATCCAGTCTTCGTACCATAGGCCGGATCTTAAGGCTCTTGTTTTTATTCTCTGTAGGGCCCGGTAATTTAGAGGTCCCGGAAAAATAGCCTGGATAGAGGAAGAGAGGAGACCGAGTAATCTGGCTAGCTCTCTTAGGGGAAGATATTTTTGTTTCAAGACGTGACAAATTTCCTTTCTGATTTTGGCAATCTTTTTGGAAGGAAGTAAGAGAAGACATTGGGAGGTATCTACGGTGAAGCCTAGAAACTCCAGGGACCTGGAAGGAGTCAAGACCGATTTTTCTTTGTTGATGATGAAGGCTAGGCTTTCCAATAGGTCCATTACCGTCTTAAGATCCTGATGAATTTGAGAAAGCTCTTGAGACATTAAAAGGATGTCGTCTAGATAAATAATCAGATGGATGCCTCTTTCTCTTAGATAAGAAGTGATAGCTCTCATAACCTTTGTAAAACACCAGGGGGCCGATGAAAGGCCGAAAGGAAGGGCTTGGAATTGATAAAGACGATTTTTCCAGAGGAACTGACGGAAGGGTTGATGGATCTTGGCCATAGGAATTATGAAATAGGCATCCTTTAGGTCTAATTTTACCAACCAGTCTCCTTTTAAGAGAAGGTCTCTGAGAAGATGGATTCCTTCCATTTTGAAGTGTCGGTAAATCAGAAATTTGTTCAGCTGTCTTAGATTTATAACTGGTCTCCACCCTTTGTCATTTTTCTTTACGAGGAAAAGGGTGCTTATGAACCTGAGTTCTTCCAGGGAAACTTCTATTATTGCTCCTTTCTGCAGCATGGAGGAGATTTCTTCTTCTATTATCTTTTGTTGATCTAAAGAAACTGGAATGATTGAAGGAAGAAAACTTTGTGAGGGTATTTCTGAGAAATCTATTGTAGAACCCCTGACAGTATTTAAAATCCAAGGATCTTGAGTAATTAGTTTTAATTTTTGAAAAAAGAATCTGAGTCTCCCTCCTACCTTTGGAGGGAAAGAAGGGGGTGAGGAAAAGTGAAGAGCACTTACTTGGGTTGCTGTTGTTGAAGGAGTTTCCACGTGATCTATAGCCTCTGGAACGTAAACCTCTCCCTCTTTGGGGGTAGAACTGAGCATTGTTGGTTTGTTGAAAGCCTTGTCCGAAGCCACCACGTGATCTTGTAAAGGGCCTTTGATTGAAACGGCCGGAAGAGAGGCCCCTTCTTCCGGCCCTCCCAAAAAGGTTCGGGATGAAGACCCTTCGCATGTTTTGTTGTGCCTTGTCTAGGGCAGTAAAGGTAGAAACATATTTACCCAGAGTTTTTAAAGGTCTTCGCCGAAAAGGAGACCTTAAGGGTTTTCTGAAGTTACTTTGTCAGCCATATCAGAGAGTTTAGGATTGATTTTGGTCAAGACAACTCTCCGTCTTTCGGCGTTAAGGCTGGCATTAGCATTGCCGAGGAGGATTAGAGCCCTTTGGCTCCAACCTCTGATCAGGTTTAGGTCGAGTGGAGTACCATTTACATGGCTGTCTTCTGCTGCATCAATAATCCTGGATAGAGGACCTAGAACGTCAAGGAGACGGTCTTGGCAGCCTTTAAGCGATCTCTCCATTCCTTATCTAGGATCTCGACCTAGCTTAAATAGGAATTTGATCAGTTCTGGATCTAGGTTTGGAGTTTGACATATTTTGTTTTCAATTGAAGGTCTAGAGCATTCTGCTCTAAGGACGTTGCGAGTATGAGGTTCTAATGGGAATCTGAGCCATTTATTAATACATTTGGCCACGTGTTCTTGAGGGTACCATTCTGAACTTCTAGGGTGTTTAAGATTTAGAGGTGAGAACATTTCTTCACCCAGAGGATTGATAATATTATCTTTGGAAGATGATGTAGCATCTTCAATATTAAAAGGGTCTTGGTCGTCGTCCTCATCTAAGTCCAGAATGTTTTCATCAGGGGTATCAGAGGCATTGTCATCATTCAGATTAGTAAATTCATTGTCTCCCATTGAGTCATGAGCACCCAGATGTTTTGTGCCGCTGTGGACACCCGGATATTTTGTGCCGCTAGGGACACCTGAATATGTTGTGCCGCGAGGGACACCTAGGGAGAATGAGGTGCATTGACCTCCGTTAAATGGTGAGGTGCTTAGACCTCCAAAATTAGTTGAGGTGCAAGGACCTCCAGAGGTGCTCTTAGGGGTTAACTTTTCTATGTTATTGCTTTTTTTCGATCTTTTACCCCTGGGCTTATTAATGTCGTCACTAAGGATCTCATGAATTATTTCAGCCTCTGATGGGAGGGATCTCTTAGAGGACATGACTTTATTAATTGTGTCAATCATACAGCTTTTCATCTCCAGATGTAGGAGTTTTTTAAAAGCTTCATGCTCAATATTGGCTGTAGGGGCAGATCCATCATCTGAATCTGAATCAGACATGGTGAAGAAGGGTAGAAAGAGGCTAGAATTAAAATGAAATTAGGAATTAAATAGCCTCAAATATATGAATTATAGGTGAATAATAATAAATAATTACTATCCAAAGAATCAAGATGGCCCTTCTTTTTTTTTTTTTTGGTATTGAAGGTTTTAAAAAAGGAGTAACCTTAGCCCCTTCTCCTTCTCTTTTTTTTTTTTTTTATAAAGATTTGACTTGCCCAGTAGGAGCGGAAGAAGAAGCAGCTGATCGGGAGTTGATCGGGTAACTGACGTTAAAAGCTCCCGATCAGCTGCTGTCCCGCATTGCCATGCAATTGAGGCACGCGCTTGGAGCACGAGAGGACGCAGGCATTGTTGATAGAGTAATAGAGGAAGGTACCTTGGCAACGCAAGTGCGCGAGGTCGCTGTTGCCAAGGATCCTTCCTCTAAAGTTAAACAGTGCTCGTCGGCTCGAGTTTTGGAAAACGGAGCGAGCACTATTACGGGGCAGTATTTTAAATGAAGATGAATTTAAGATTCGTATACTCGCAAGGTAAACATTTGTAAGGAATAACTCGCTAGGTGAGGCGAGAGGGTGGTAAACTGGAAATGACTGAAGGATTAAAGCAGAAAAAGCTGTAAAATATATGGTGAATCAAATACAAATACTTACCGGACCTGAAAAATAGAGGTTATATTAAATGAAGAATAACAGCTTAATAACGAGGGGGATTGGGGAATTTCCGTAAATTGGAAATTGGTGTGGAGGCAGAAATAGTGGGGAAAGGGAGGGGAATTAACCCATGATAAAATCAAGTATGAACAATCATTAAATAAAGGTTTAAAGTAAGAGAAGTAGAGTACTTATTTGCTCAGAGCCGCATTTAAAAGAGGCAGATTATACTTGGCTCATGCCCTTTATGTATTTACAATATTCTATTCTGGAATACTTATTATTGTGATGTAATGCGGCTGCTTGGAGACTGCATTAAAGGATAATGCATAATGCAGCCTCCGTTCTTGTAATGAATTTAGAGACCAAGGATTTAGATTTTGATTTGTGCTTTAGCATTGGCATCATCTTTTCAAGGATTATGAACTCTATATACCAGAGTCATCGTTTGTAGGATTACAAACTCTAATCCAGTCATTCACAGGAGAAGCTTCTGAATCCTCTGTACTGTAAGACCATCTTTATAGAACTATCCGGTTGATCTGGATTGCCAGGTTAGAGCAACTATGACAGGAAAAACTGGGAAAAAGCAAAGAAGAGTGAACCTTTACTGATAAATGCAGGGGTTGGTTTGCTAAGTTATGAGAGAGAGAGATGTTGAGCTGTGAAACGGCCCCCACCACAAGTCCCATACATCATGACCTCAAAAGTAAACTGGTTTCCAAAAGATGGTAAACTGGTTTTAATGAGAAATCTCTGGCTTACGCTTGTAGGATGAGACAAGTAGCATGGCCTGTGTCGAAGAAAAAGCATGTAGGGCATATGCAAAAACTAGCTAAAAGAAACTGTTAAAAAATAAATAGCCCAAAAGATAAAATCATGATAGTTATATAGTATAGTGGGCCGTGACCGAGTAAGTTCTGGGGCCAGTCATAGTCCCCGTGCTGGCCCATATGTGCCTTATATTTGTATGACAGGTGCTGGCTTAGGTGTGCAGGCACAGGGTCCCCAGCCAAGTAAGTGTATGCCTTGTTTAAAGCACTAGGTTTGATTTTGACAGAATACAATTTCTATTCTTTCATAGCCAAATTATCAAAAGGATTATAAACAATACAACCCTAACCTTAACTCTGACTGTTGGTGGAGACTGTGAGTCACAGACAGCGGTGTAATGAGATCCTAGGGCCCCCCCCCCATGCAAGATGCAATGAGGGGGCTCTCAAATGCAATCATCCATGTTAAGGTACTTCTGTCGTGTAGTTCCTAAAATTACATTGGATCTGCATGTTTGTTGGACAACATAATCTGAGGGAGGGATTGGTGTCTATACTGATTCCGGACACCCCCACAGGATATGTCAGCCTATAGACCAGCTAGCTCACAGTGCCACCATAAGCCCCCCAACCTTACCAAGGAGCAAATAGTTTCTGGCAACCATTGAACATGACAACCCTTGATCCTTCAGGAATCATGGAAACAGTACAGTACTCGGACTCACTTAGTCTCAGAGAGATACACAGAATAAACATTGGGGACGGTTTCAATAAGCATTTATTGAAAGAGCATCATTCTAATGCAAAACATGTTTGCTGCAATAATCAATAGACCGAAGCTAGCGTAAGAGATTACAAGCACCAACAGAGTATAAATTGAAGGTAGAATTCTACCATGGTGCTAAATCAGTGAATATATGCATGCATATAAACATGAAAGTAAACAAGCCTACTCCGACGATGCGGACCCTACCTAAGTGCACCATAGCATGTATGTGTGTGTAAAGCCTAAGAAAGAGCCAACCCAATTACCTGATGGGAGAGAAGGATAGTCCTCGGCTTGGTCTTGAGTTGGACACCCCACAAGGGATGTCCGACCACTGCATGCTGGAGCTTCAGCGTGCAGGGACCTCCGTGTCTTGTGTCATCATGGAAGCATCTCCTCTAGTTACCTAGTGAAGGTGTGGTTCTTTTATACCAAAAAGGTAGCCTCTGGTTTATGCTGCCATGTGCCAACGCAGGCCCCGTTGCACCATGGTGCAAGGATGCCTGCGCTGCGGGGATGATTATTTTTGTGCAGGAAGGTAAACCTTCCTGCACAAAAACAATCACTAGAGGTTTTTTCTCTTTCGATGTGTGCTGGAGAATGCTGCTGCAGAAACCCTTGATAATATGCCCCCAAATTTAGGCCCTGAGTTTGACAGGCAGGTTACTCAGTCAAAAATCACCTTAATAATAGTGACGTAGGATATAATGCACGTCTAATGGGGCTGACTGGATATCCATCATTTTTATGACAACATATTCTAAATCAAGCCTTTAGTCTTGCCTCAAAATAATGGAGGTAGCCCACTAATTAACATTCTCCCTACACCACACTGGCCTGCTGAAAGGCACCCAACACCATTCTGCTTGTCCCATAATGTGTCTGAAATTGGCCCTAACATTTAAGGAACTACATTTCCACTACTATTCCAGCCAGCATCATCTCCAAGGCCAGCGACTTCATGGATAAGGTATCCTGAAATGGCGTCTCTGCATATCTGTCTGGTAAATGAACTCACCTCTGGTGAACAGCTCCACACCAAAACCCCGCAGAAGCCAGGACATCCCCAGGCTGAAAACCAAGAAATGTACGACAGAGAAAGCCGGGAGTCGGGCCGTCTGCGTTCATGCACCCAGGATCTGAAACAGCATCCCCATTAACATCAGAATTGCTCATACTCTCAAAATAATCAGAAAGGAACTTAAAACCAACCTACACAGAGAGCACTACCTACCAACATGACAATAACCAACCCATAAATATTGTGCCTCATTGTAAAACATGATGATTCCTACTGAAGATATATGCCCTTGTTAGGCGCTCCATTTGTAGATTCACGCTGTACAAATACCTTTACATACATACATATATGACTTCCTTTGTGCTATTGAAGAGTATATTTGCAGTGCGGCAATATATACTGTGACAGGTCCTTCCCTTCAATGCCATTTCTTAATTCTATCTTTACCAGTCTGTGTCTCATTTATCTTCCAGAAAAGGATGAAAAAAGTATTGGTAAGCAGTCCACCCAACTAGATATGGAAAATTCTCTAGTACTAACTGACTCTAACTAGTTGAACCAAAATTTTAAAAAATGAAAGCTAAGGAGCGTACAATACTCGAGATATTAATAAACACTCTGAAGAACTCTGGGGCATATTCACAAGCCCCTATCGCCACCACTACGCCACTTTCAGTGACATTGTGAAGGCGATACAGGCTTATTAATGTGGCTTAACACTGTCTTGTGAATAAGTCACCCTTTCACGCTGTATTTAGCGTGAAAGGGAAGGGTAATGGGTGTTGCGGTGGGTGTTCCACGGCAACATCCATTGATTTTGATGCTGCCCCCTATTTACAAGGGTGGCGTGAATAGGAGGCAGCGTCAACATTAAGACCAGGAAAATTCTGGTCTTAAAAAGGTGAAACGAGGAGAAATGCTTTATTTCTCCTTGTTTTTGCTTTTCCATGCGTGCTGCCTTGTGCAGCACACATGGAAAAAGCAAATTGCCATGGTTTGTGTATGTACAGGAAGGTGTCCCTTCCTGTACATAAACAAACCTTTTTAAAAAATGCTATTCTGTCACTTTCATGCAGCACACATGAAAGTGAGAGGATTGCATTCAGGATTGTTTATGTGTAGGAAGGGACACCTTCCTACACATGACCAAGTCTCCCCTGCACACAGACACCCTGGCACTCTGGTGCAAGGGTGCCTGCGTTGGCATAAGTTGTTAAACTTAACAACATCGCGGGGGAAACGAAGGCTGCACCATATTCTTGTAAATATGGTGCAGACTTGCGTTTTCGAAGTGGCAGAGATAGGTGTTAAGCCAAGAAGGCTAACGTCTCTCTCCGCCACTTCCTTGTGAATATCCCCCTCTGATTTTTAAATAATACTGATATATACTCAGAATTTCCTTTTCATTCACATTCGGGAACCGGTGCATGCCTGACTCTCCTCTCTTTTTTTGATGTTTTTCACATATCCCACACCGTTCTGTTATCAATCTTTTCCATTATATTCCTCTACTCAACCTGTTGTGTTCTTGACCACCCTGTCTCAACTCTTTATTTGCTTTCCTCTATTTGTCTCCTGCTCGCTCTTGTACTCATGCTCATGCACTTTACAATTATTTTTGTTTCCCAAAAAACTTTGATGTGTTTTATGCTTTGAACAGTAAAACAAAAAAACACTGTGATGCCTGCATGACCCACCCACATGAAGATGCAGAATTTTGAGTGCCCCAAGTAGATTGACATCACAAAACCTCCCACATTCAAGCCGAGCCTCTGAATTCCCTCCATTGGCCCCACACTTTTTCAAATGTTCGGGCTCAACCTCTGGCCCTGTATATAGGGTTTCTGGTCTTCATGCACCAGTTTATAGCCATCCTCCATTGCGACGTGGACTGAAGTTCTCAGCTCCCCCATAATCAGTCTATACTTCTCCTGTCCACCATAAGAGCTATGCTGCAAAACAATAACATATATTTTGGCAAAGTTCAATACCCCATATCCCCAATCTGGCCAGCTTCTAATCCAGCGCCACTAGTTCCTCTATGACCCCTGAGAGACATGGGCCTACCAGTGACCAAAATGAATATATCTTGGCACAATACCACAAGGTGTGCAGTTGCATCCCATTGAACCACACTCCTGTATGCACCTTTCAGACTCCACCCTCCTCCATGCGAAACAGCCTGGTTCTAGTGTAATATGCATGATGTAGTATTTTGAGTTGCACTAACATGAACCCTGCTTTAGTGGAAACCTCGCTAGGGTGGTGACGCGCCTCTCCCCAGTCCTCATCTGCCAGGAACCATAGGTCATCTTCCGACTTGCCAGGGAAGTTGGCTGGCATTTATTCAGCAATGTCTTATATCTTAGCGGGGCTGCCAGTAACATGACCTCCAGTGGGGTTTCTTTCACCACGTTCACCACTTCATGCAGTAATGCTCTGTACCCTCTGAGAGCATGTTGAACTTGTGTGTATCAGAAGAGCTGCGTGGGTGCTAGCTCCTATTGTTCTTGCACTTTCGCAAAGGACATCAGTCCCTGCGGACCCTAGATGCCCCCGAAGTTTGTTATCCCAATCATGTCCTACTGCTTCTTGTACTCCTGCTCATGAGATCTGCCAGGATGACAGACTCACTCAAGGAAGTCTCCAGTGTTAATCGTCCCTTCCAGCACATTTTCTCGTGGCCGTCCTCCGCATTTTGACCATCAATAGGAGATTTTGAGTAAGTCATCCTGTCTCTGTTGTATAGCTTCTGTGTATACCCATTCGGATCCTTTGCCTGTCTGTCTGCCCTCATTGAGAGCTCCTACAGGGAGGCAAGTGCCCATTCATTGATTACTAATAGCTGTATCACCCAATAATAGAGATGGAGATCTGGGAGGGCATTACCACCCACATACAGGCTACTAGTTAGTGTCTGTAATGCAATGCATGTGACACCCTTGCCCAACAAAACGACAGAGTTGCTGTCTCTACTACCATGAAACAGGTTTTAGAGATCTTTTATAGTGTGTTCTGGAGCAGATATAAAAACTTCTGCAGTGCAATCGCCTTGTATAATGTGGCCATCCCATCAGAGATAAATGGAGTTTACTTCAGTGCCTAATACCCCAGTTGTAGTCCAACAAGAAACACCCCAGGCAATGTCTCTGAAACGTCCCTGGATCCCACGTAATATTAACCTCAGATAGCGAAATCCCTCAGGGGACCACCATAATGGACACAGCCAATCTGCTAGTGGACTCTTGCGAGACAGCGGGAACTCAATCAACTTTTGCCAGTTAATTGGAATCTCTGAGCACCTGCCAAAAGTGTCAATGGTCTCGAGCAGTCTGGGGACTAAGTGCAGTAGGTCACCTAAATATAGAAACATGTAATCCGCATAGAGGGAGATGACATCCACCCACTCCAGGCTCCACTACAGACCAACCATGCCTGCATCTTCTGGCGCATGTGGGATTGAAGTCCGGGTGGGAAATACCATGAGGCAGTTATCAGTTTGACTTCATCACACTCTGCCTGACGTGCTGTGTAGACCCCCCCCCCCCCTTCTGCCCCAGGTCGATCCAGGCTTTGGAGACAGTGAGTGGGAGCTACCTGTTCATCAATGGGCCTGTTCCCATGGAACCCTTTGAGAATCCTGAGTGTACCTGGTCTATATAGTGGCCTCTCCCAGGGAGCTGCAATTGTTCTCCACTTGATGGGTCTCCTGTACCAGTACCATGTCTGGGTTGTGCTTAAATAAGAAATGGAAAAAACAATTGATGGACAGAATGCTGCACAATGTCAAACATTCCCCCCAGTACAGAGATCTGGGACTAAATCCGTTGTTTTGTTGCTCACCATGCCATTCCAGTTCAAACCCAGCCATATGCAAGTCTTGACTCTGTTCCCCATGGGAACAGTCCAGCCCGAACTGCCAGACCAGATCCTCCCTGGACTGGAAACAAGCATCCTGGGACTGGTTTCAGGACATCACCCCTCATCAGCCAGGCTAGCTTGACTCCAGTGGCATGGAGAGCAAATGAGAAATGGGGCACCACTCCTCTCTTGTATTTGCTCTCCAAACCATTTTCTTTCCAGGAGAGCATATTAAGTTCCTGTCTTTGATTGTGTCCCCATGTGTATTCATGAAGATCCCTCTATAGGTCCCAGGCTGTCCTAGTTTGTGTCCCTACACGTGTGTCTGCTGAAGTGTAAAAACTCAGCAGAGAATGTAAGTAAAAGGGGACTAGACCGCATGTGGTCTGTTGGCTGAGAACTAGCAGCGCTGAGTATGGCATCACGTCATAGGTGTTCTCCTCGGCTGCTGCGAACCAGCCAGCAGCAGTGACAGCTCTGCCCCTACTAAGGCACAGGGGCCGGCAAGGCCCTGCAAGGCACGCAGTAGGTCCGCAACAGTGACTATCATGCCCTCATCATCAGAGTGAATTCCACCAACTATAAAGGCACAAGTGGTCTGTGTATCTTCAGAGCCTACCACATTTTTTGTTTCAGGAGAGGCCAAGGGGAAGAATACATGTTAAAATAGCCAGCATGTCCAGAGATTATAAATCAATATAGGACAGTGTGACCAGAGTAAAAGGACCAGTAGCTGTGGGAGGCACAACTTATTAACCCATTTTACCAAGCGTGACAGTGAACACTGTTGTGCCTGTACACATCAAGACAGCACTCAGAGCAGCAGGAAGATATGGTTGAAGATGAAAATGCATTTCCCCATGCAAAGGCCTCAACAAATAAGGGTGTCCCAGCAGCATGCATTGTTGGGTGTCTTGCAGCCATTTAGCAAATTAGTTGACCCCGTCACTGCAAATCCACAATGGAGAACGTGGGTGAAGAGATTGGGCAATTATTTCGTCACCACCCACGGGAATGATGGTGCTGTAAAATGCTCATCGCTACTTCACTATGGAGGTGAAGAAATCTCCAAATTACTCGAATATCTCCCCAACACTGGTGTGGTAAATGACTATGATGCGGCTGTGCGATCCCTTAATGCAAATTTTTGTCCAACTAAATCCAGGCTATGAGAGATTAAAACTATGTTAGTCTCACCAGTGTGAAAAGGAGTCAATTGACACATTCTATGCCCATCTTTGCGACCTCGCCAGTGCATGCACAGCAGATGATCAACCCAAGGAAATAAGAGCTCAACTCATTCAGGGATGTCGAAACAAGACACTCACAGGCCTTATGTTATGATGACAACCCAACATCACACTGGATGACATTTTGATCATGACAAGATCACATGAATTGTCAGCTGCAAAGGCCAACAAGATCAACATTGCAATCACCCAAACTCCCATTGAAGCCCCAACTGTCAAAGTGTAGTGAGCATATGTGGTGTACACAAAAAGGATATTAACAAAACCCAAAAGTCCACCACCCTCACTAGCCGGTTCTCACTGTAAGTTCTGTGGCCATGAAGAACATTACCCAGATAACTGCCCTGTGTGAGGATGCACATGTTCAAACTGCAGAAGACTGAACCACTTTGCAACTGTGTGCCACAGTTGATTGAGGGGGGAGGCTACAATACGCGGACCCCAACAAACGCAGTACGACAACTATCATTGCAGAACCATGAACATCAGGATGCAGCCAGACACACCAAACTGAGTGGACAGTGGCATAAGGAATCAGCATCAGGAGATTAGGAGAAGGTCTTCCTCAAATTGTTCGCAGAAGACCTGAAGTGGAATAGGCGACCGCAACTCACAAGCATAGTAGAAAATGCTGGATCGAAAGCCACAACCCTTAGTGATACAGGGGCCTCAGTAAATGTAATGGACATACAGCAATATCGATCCAAGACCAAAGCTGATCCCATACCAAAATGTTCACATATGGGAGCCAGACCCCTTTCTCCCTAAAAGGACTCATGTAGCTGTGTGTAACATCAAATGTAACATCAAATGACCAAGAACTCTAGGCAGCGTTCCATGTTATTTACAAAGAACCCAACACCCTACTATTTGCGGAATTGCCCAAAATTCTGCTTTCCGCGACTTCGCGAAATTTTTTCTTGTTTGCGTTCTCAAAATGCGTGTTTGCGAGATATTTCTCCCTGAGCACGCAAACAGCAACTGTGAACAGGAAAAAAGCAGAATTTTTGCGTGTTTGCGGAGATTTTTACCATTTCGCGGAGATTTGCGTAACGCGATTACGCAAATTCCGCCCACCCCTAGTGGTTTCCAGGCTTGGAAACTGTAGCAGTTCTGGTGTGACAATGTTCAGCCTGTCAAATTACCATCAGTCAAGAAACACCAGCACTGGTCCTCACTGAAGAACCATGTACCATCCTGTGGTCCAAGATAAGCATGGATTTTGGAAGTTTCCCAGGTGGGTGAAGCACCATGGTCATCCTAAATAGCGCTCCAAAGTATCCAGTGGTTGAACTGGTGGAATCCACAGCATTTGTAAAAGTAGCCTCAACAATGGAAAGAGTGTTCACACTCTGTAGGCTACCAGAAGAAATAAAAATTGACAATGGGACTCCATGCAAGGGGTTACAGTTCAAAGACCTGATGGGAATGTTGGGCATCACACACACCAATGCATCACACCACAGTGGCCACAAGCTAACGGTGAAGGTGAACGCTTCATGCAGACCCTAAACAAGGCTCCCTGTATCGTTGTGGTTGAGGTAGTCCACCCAGAAGTAAACCTCCAAAGATTCTTGCATGAGTACAGAGGTACACCACACTTCACCACCCAATAGCCCACTTGGTCCCTGATGTTGGGGGGTCCCAGAAGAGACACATTCCCTTGGCACCTGGAATGGACTCTACTAGAATATGATATTGAGAGTATCCAGGCACAGTGCGTGCAGAGCAACATGAGGGCTAGTATCATGAGGCAAGCTACGCTGCACCAGATTGTGCAAGGGGAGAAGGTAATAATGAAGAACCAAAAATGTGGATGGAAGTTCAGGATGCTGTATGAGTGTGGTGTGTGTACAGTACTGAGTGTCAATGGCACCATGGTAACTATTCGAAAAGGAGATGAGGTAGTGAGTCGAAACATATCATGGTTCAGGAAAATGAGAATACCCAACCAGCAAGAACCAGAGGAAAATGAGACTGCTGACAATGATAACCCTCCTGTGGTGGAGGAACAAGCCAGTCAATCACAGAGCAGAGATGCATCAGAGAATCTGGTGATTGGAGAGAGGGCTGGTGCGTAGACCCCAGGTGATCAGAATGGAGAAAGCCGGTATGAATGCTCCCAGGTTCAGCAATATGACCTGAGACCGAACCCAAAGCCTAACCCGAAGTTGAGAGATTTTGTAAGCAATGTTCACGCATGTTTTTCAGTACCAAGTGGGGAAGAGATGTAGTGAAGCACCTGGACTTCCTTACTGTGGCTCCCTTGTCCCAGATGTTCTGTGCACAACATCCTCTGGCCGGGCGCTGCCAGGGGCTATAAATAAAAGGGGATCAGACTGCATGTGGTCTGTTGCTTGTACTCTGTCGCACTGAGTGGTAGATTGAGTCAGGTGCAAGAGCAGCTTGGCCCAGGCGCATTAGTGGTGAGGCCTGGATATCACACCTTTGATAGTTACTGTATATCTACCTACTTCTCTTTCCTTTTTTTATGTTTCTTTCTCATCTTGCTTTTCTTGGCTCAATTTTCTTTGGTCCTCCATCTACTTTTTTCATTGTACCACCCACTCTCTTTGTTTTCGAGTCCTTTGAGAAAAGTTGAAGAAGAGACAATAGATAGCATAAGTGACAAAAATGCAGCATTTTCCCTGGAAAAAAAGGTTTAGCTCAGTGCGAGCTAATCGCACAATAACAGACTGCATGGGTAGTAGCAGTGCCCCATTCAGTCACACAGACCACAGGTACTGTGTAGGTGGCAGCAGGCAAGCTTCATGCACAGCAGATATAGGTGTAACAGCAGTGAAAGTTCCTTGATACACAGAACGGTCAGAGTACCGGCATCACAAGTGCAAGATTCCTTCACATGGAACAGACACTATGGGGCAGAATTTCTTATTTTTTTAAACACACAACTCAGATCAGCAGTCAAAGAGTCAGCATTACTTACATGATAGGGAGGGAGCAGGAGAGGGCCATATCTTCAGAGTTATAGCTCTCTCCTCCCCTCTTCCTAGCTCCTGCGCTGATTTCAGGTGCCGAGTGCCAGGCACACACCCTAGCACCATAGCACTAGGGTGTGTGCGTAAGTCTATCATAGGTTTTGTACAGGAAGGTTACCCTTCCTTTACAAAATACCATGCCTACACAAGTCTAGAAACTTTTTCCACTATGCTATGTGTGCTGCACAGTGCAGCATACATGCAAAGTCAGAAAAGAAAGGGGAAATAAAAACATTTCTCCTGTTACCGCCTCCTTTGAAGTGGCATTAACTTTTGGTGCTAAATCTTGTCTACAAATGGTTGTAGATAGGGTTTTGTGTCAAAAGGTATGGGTGGTTGCACAGGAACGCCCATATACCACCCATGTAACGCCCCCTTGGCGCTAAGTAATGCAAAGCAGCTGCTTTGAACTACTTTTAGGGTACTTTCCAGTGCAAAACAAGTTTTGCGCTGGAAAGTAAATTCCCCCAAAAACGTTTTGTGCTGGTTAGCGTCACTTTTGTGACTCTATCCCAGCCCAAAATATTTGAAAATCTACCCCTATGAGTAGCAGCATTGCAAGCTTTCCTTGCTCAAAAAAGGCGCAAGAAGAGTAGCAGCTGTCAAAGACACTCTCATTAAAAACAGGTAGAGCATGGTAAACAGCAGTTCTGGCATCCCTAACAAAAAGGAACACCATGCAAGCTTCTCTCACATAAAACATGCACATTTTGGGTAGCTGAATCATCCCTCACAAAACAGAAAGACCACAGGAAGCAAGCAGCAGTGCAAGCTTTTGTCACAAATCATGGACAACATACATAAGTGTTGAGCAAGCCTTCCTCAAAAACACACATGCAACATGGTGCATCTCCCAAAAGAGAAACAGCACAGGAAGCAAGAGGCAGTGTTACGACACTGCATAACACATGATGCAAGGAGGAGGGCAAACCTCTATTGCAAAACATGGATTGAATGATGGACAGCAGCTGTGCGTACCTATTGATCAGTTTATAGGGCACTCAAGGGACATTCCACTCAGGCTGTTTGAGGGGCATGCAGGCCACACTGACTTAGAATTCTTATTCTGCCCATGGCTATGGAAAAGTATCACATGAGTAGAGTAAGTCTATATAACACAACAAGGAGACTGGGGCAGCAGTGAAGGTAAAGTGTGCCCAACTTCAAAGTGGCACCATGTCATGTGTGAGAGATTTCCAGGCAATTGTAGATTTTTATTGATATTGGTCACACAGTATAACCAAATGCATTGTGCAAATAGAAATTTCTAATCCAATACTTATAAAGGTAAACATAAAATTAGAAATCCCACAAAGCACAGTTATGATGCCTAAAACGCCAGGGCCTGGCTTAAAGAGTTCCATCTGAAACAGGGCCTCTTGATATTTATTGGTGTACACATACTACAATTCTATGTGAGGAACTAATGCTCAAATGGAATAAATAAATTGACACCCCATCCCACATTTAATCTCAAAGCGTCGTAAAATGCAGCTGGATTATATATTTAAGATAAATATTTGACTCTGGCAGGAGTCCTCAAGAGCTGTATTGTTTAGGTTTCTGGGCTATCTGCAGGATCACAATGATTTAAAGAGGGCCTGTTTGTATTTTATTCTAATGAATGCAATTCTCTTCTTAATGCAAGTCAAGGCTACCTGTAAATAAGGTGGTTGTGGAAAAAGCTATTGCATTGTGGAATTTCTGCACTGCTTTACACCTTTTGTGTGCCATCAAGGTGCATTGTCAGATGGCTAGCATGCTATTCCATGGAGTAGTACATGGTTAACGGAATGTTGTATTTATTATGATCCTACATGGAAGTGTTTTTCTGCAGTGCATGAGTGACGAGAGAGGTGCTGGCATATTGGCCGGACCACAGTGTTTAGAAGTGTGATGATGCAGAAGATGTGAGACATAATTGAGCAAATTCTAGTTGTCATTAGAACTAAAACATCATCAGCACAGCTCCAGCTTAACCAGTGGGACAGCATGGTGCTGTGTACCTGTACAGCAAAAAAGGGGAGAATCAGAGAAGGCCCAGTAATCCATATGGCAACAAGTGCAACGCTGGGATGCTGTGAAATAAGTAAAATGATGCCAAATAAGGAAGAATGGGGATTGGTGACATGAGCATGCAGCTAGGGAAACTACCTACTGCTAAGCAAATACTCTTCGTTTAGCTACTCCTGCTAGGTCAAAGGAGACCAAAACTGTGAACAGGGGTTCACACATGCTCAAAGGTGGATCCCAAAGGTGGACACGCACCAGTTAGGCAAGCTCTAGTCAGTTCATGGCTAAGATGCTAGCCCGACACGCACCTCTGTTATGGGAGGGTAAGAGATCCAGGGGCATATCAACAAGGCGGCGCTAAAAAATTATCGCCGCTTTTGCGGACGTTTTTCGGCCGAAAAGCAGCGATAATTTTATCGCTATATCAGCAAGGTCATGCTATCGCGTGAATACTTGCCTTAGCGCCCTTTCCCGTAACGCCCACCTTTGCATCTCTAATGAGATGCAAAGTGGGCGTTCCAGCTCAAAATAACTGGAGAAATGTCGCTAACCGACATTTCTCCAATTATCAATGGGCACACTAACAAGCATAGCGATAAGAAAAGTAGGGCTAACCTTGGTTATCGCTACTTTCCTTACGCCTGCTTTTAGTTTGACTTAGCCATGATATCCAATGCAAGGTGGATATCATGGCTGAGTCTGCCCTGCCCTATCAGCAAGCTATCGCCAAACGTTGTGCGATTATCGCTGTATTTCCAGCGATAATCGCACAATTGGCAGCTTGCGCCTGGAATTTTATCGCTTTTGAGATAAGCGTTGCTACTTGCATGCTATCTCAGCGATAAAATTCGGTGATAGCCGGCGATAATTATCCTAGCGCTCAGTGTGCTTAGCGATAATTATCACTAGTTGTTGCTGATATGCCCCGAAGTGTTTGGTAGGTTGTTTTCCTTACACTACAAGAACTAATCTGCCCACCATTCTTCACCCTCCATGCAAGTCCAATACTTTTTCTCAAATCCCAGATTCCTTTGCTCTTCTCTAGTTTTACTTGAAGAAGCATGTTCCTGCTCTTGTAAAAAGATTTTCTTAAATTATTAGTGACATTTCAGGGTAATTGAACAGCCCTTTACCACTGGTCATTTCATGACCTGGCTTAATAATTCTTTCCTGGTGGGATAGATCTTTGTATTTAGTAGATTATATACTCTCAACTGAGGCAATGGCTTTCCCACTTTCGGTGTTACAACTGCCACTTCTTCTCAGAGCTTGCATGCAGCGAATGTGCAGCCACTCCTGAAGCAGTCATTTGCATAGTGTAACCTTGTACACCAGATGGATCTCTGAATGTATTACCTCCTGCCTTCATCAACTCTATCACAGTCACAGACACAGATTTCTAGTGCCCTTAGCAGTTCTTTGCTGTGGCAGATAAGCGATCACTTTGAGGGACCTTTAAAAGGACTCCAGTATTTTGGCACATTAAAACTGAAGAAAGAAATATAAATACTGTAGGGTATGGTAATTTCCTGCATCTATGTCACTTGCCAACTCAGATTAGGAGAGATAGGGCTGAAGTTTAATATATGATATTATAGTTTCCCTGCACATATCCAAATTTCAAAAGGTTTTCTTCACAAAATGTGCATGGGAAACCAAATCAAGAGTGTGGTAACCCTGCACCACATGTAATCCTGATTCACATTCAAATTTCTGTATACTCTTTGTAGAGAAAAGCAGTCTCTCATAATACGGGGTAAATCAAGTAGTTTATTGTCCATACAAGGAAGACAGCTTTACATCCACCAGCTGGCTCCACGACCATACACCCAACCAAGCTCCACAGAATGCTCATATCTCCCTCATTCTTAGCACCAGCCACCCACCAACATTCTACATGCTAAGCACACTACACACCTTTCCCTTTAAAACAAAACAAGTAATAATCTTAATACAGTCCTAATACAAAAATATTTACAAATACAGTTCCAAGAATATAGAAAGAAAACAAAAGACACATATATGAAATATGGACACATTAGTACTGGACAAAATCTTTCAATCTCATGGGAATATTCTTTACACGTGTACTTCTCCACACCTCCACATTTAGACCTTCCTTAACAGCCAATGCATTCAAACACTTCTCATCATTAGTCACACCATTACTAGGAGTCATAACTTGTATGCTGAAAGTTCCACCCTCTGCGACTTCAAGTTCAACATCACTTGGTACCCCTAAACCGTCACTCATTCCACTTGTGCCTGCAACTTCCTCACCTACATCACCGACCCACCCAACATATATTCCCTTCCTAGCACTACCCTGTTATCAGTCACATCATCCAAATCATCTTACAAACTAACATCTGACCCTCCGTCCACCACAGCTGTCAAACCACCTTCTTTCGCCGAAACACCTTAACACACTGAAATTCTTCTGAAATTCCATATTTTGCCCCCTCAACTCTCACCACCTCACTGAAACTTTCCACCACCTTCACAGGACCTGACCATTTTGTCAACCTCATATTGAACACACCACCATGTTTCACCCATACAACAGCACCAACTTTCAGATTAGACCACACAGCTGAAGCCTTGGAACCACTTCCCCTCATTTTCCTCTGATAACTCTCCACACGCTACCTGACTAGCAAAATCCATCTCTGTATCATACGCGCTCATTACCTTCAACCGCCACGGAATCAATTTAGACCCTGTCTTCCTACCTCGTAGCATCTCAAATGTGGACAATCCTGTAACAAAATTAGGTGACATTCTGCATGTGAATAAGGTAGTTCTTAAAACGTTCCTCTACGTTAAACCACTCTTTATGGACAACTCTATTGACTCTTTGACTAATCTGTTAAAGTGCTCAACTTGTCTATTGGTCTCTGGGTGGACCACACAGCTGAAGCCTTGGAACCACTTCCCCTCATTTTCCTCTGATAACTCTCCACACGCTACCTGACTAGCAAAATCCATCTCTGTATCATACGCGCTCATTACCTTCAACCGCCACGGAATCAATTTAGACCCTGTCTTCCTACCTCGTAGCATCTCAAATGTGGACAATCCTGTAACAAAATTAGGTGACATTCTGCATGTGAATAAGGTAGTTCTTAAAACGTTCCTCCACGTTAAACCACTCTTTATGGACAACTCTATTGACTCTTTGACTAATCTGTTAAAGTGCTCAACTTGTCTATTGGTCTCTGGGTGGAAATTAGATATTCTTTTGTGCAAAACACCACACCTCCATAAAAAAACTGGCCATATCCCTGCTCACAAATTGTGGACTATTGTCAGATATAAGTTTCTCAGGTATCCCTTCATGACAAGAAATATTATCCAAAAATTCAATGACCTGCGTGGAAGTAACCTTTTCCACCACTCTCAACTCCGGCCATTTGGTGAAATAAGGCACTGCCGCAATGGCATACATGTTCTTACCAGGTATCATCCCAAACAGCCCCAAAATATCAGTCCCTAACCTCCGCCAAGGACATTGAGCATATTCAATGGGACTCACATCAACAGCCAATGAGTTACCTGACGTGTCACTCTCTGCACAAGGATTGCACTCCCGCACCTAATTAACAATCATGCTATCTACACCAGGCCACAAGCAGAATTCACATATTATTCCCATATGACCCTCATGAGTCAAACTGAAAATAGATTCTCCTAATTTCTGTGGTGGAACAATTTTGTCACCTCTAATAACTATACCATAAGAGATCAATAATTCCTCAGTGACCTTGAAAAATTATGCCATCTCACCGCTCAATTACCTCTCCTCTGGCCAACCTTTAATCAAATAAGTTTGAACCTCTTGCAATACACAGTTAAGCTGAAAGGCTTCACTGCATCTTCCTATAGATATGGTTTCTGTTGCATTCTCACTGACACACCAATTGTTGACATCATCCAGAGTATACACTACATCACATTTCACATCTTCCATCACTTTAACTCCATCCATGATTGGTAATCGTGACATACAATCAGCGTGTACATTAGCACTCCCAGGGACATATTCCACCACTCACTGATATTCCTGCAGCTTGGGAGCCAGTCTCGCTAACCAAGCTTTTAACATCCTTCCACCACCCACAGCTATCATATTGACCAATGGCTTATGGTCTGTTCTCAGTTCAAACTTCATCCCCCATAAGAAACGGGGAAAGTGTTGCGCTCTCCATGCACAAGCTAACAATTCTTTTTTTATGGTAGAATATTTGCACTCTGAATTATGAGGCATCCTGGAGGCATATGATACTACCCATTCACCCTCTCTGTCTTTCAGCATGAATACTGCCCCCAACCCAACACCACTACAATCCACTGAAACTATGCATTCTCTGCCAACCACATATGATTTTAAAAATGGTGCCCCAACAATTCCCTCTTTTAACACTTCAAAAGCCTTCTGTTGGCTTTGGCCCCACACATATTTAGCATTTTTCTTTAGCAATTGCCTCAGAGGATGCACTTTAGTAAAATAGTCCTGTACAAATTTCCCATAGTATTCTGTCAACCTCAAAAAGGACAATAGCTGATCCTGCTAAATAGGTGAAGGAGCATTCAAAATGCTGTCTACATGGCTGTGTTTAGGTCTAATACCTTCCTGTGAAATTTCATGTCCCAAATACTCTACTTTACCCTAGTCTAAATTTGCACTTATAGAATTTCTAAGTAGGACCTTTCTCCTGCAATCTTTTCAACACATCCACTAAATTCTTATCATGTTCCTTGTGTGCTTCCCAAAAATCAGAATATCTTCTTGGAAGGCACTGTCCCCCCCAATCCCCTCTAAAACATGTTTCGTAAGAACCTGAAATATGGAACCCACATTTGCCAAACCAAAAGGCATACGTAAACATGGAAACCGGTTGGACAAATGGTGTCAGGTGTCTAGAATCTTCATGCAATTCCACCTGGTGGAAAAAACTGAGGCACCCACCAATGTAGATATTAGCTCATGTATATTTAGAAGAGGATGTCGGTCAGCCCAAATCTCCTTGTTTAAACTGCATAAATCTACACACAAAACAGAGACACCCTGACCCTTTTATAGACAACACAATGGGAGGAACTCAAGGAGAAGCCTCTATGGGTTTGATGATTTTTTTTTCAACCAAATCTCTCAACATCACCTTAAGTTTGTCTCTGTAGGCCAGCAGCACATTCCTAACCTTGTGCCTCACAGGTATTGCCTCCTCGTTAAGTATGATCTTATATTTGAAATCAGCATATTTTCCCAAACTTCCTTCAAAAAGACCTGGAAATGATGTCCTCGTTCAAGTGACATATTCATCTCTATCAGCTTTAATTATATACACCAGTGGACATGCATTGGTATCTAGTAATATACCCATCTCTTGTTGATGAGGCCTTCCAAGTATACCCTGACCATTCATTGCCACGTACACTTTACCACATGTCCTTTTCCCCTCAAATTCCATATCTGCCCAAAAATATCCTTGCAGATCAATTTTGTGACCTGAGTAACCCACAGGATAGCAGTCAGGAGCAAACAATTTCTTATCACCCCACGTGTCATTAAACAATATCTTTCCAATGATACTGTACCAAGCACACAAGTCAACCATCATCATCTGCCGACTTCCCATCAATCGTTACCCTGCATCTAGGGCAGAGGTCTTCAAACTTTTGGATGCCGAGACCCCCCTGTCAACATTTTGAGGCGTAAGGACCCCCTCCTGAATAAAATGTCTAAACCTGTTGACTAAATTGCGTGGGATGAAAATGTAAATGAGGTTATGTGATGCCGTGTATTTTGGGATAGCATTGCTTCATTATTTTGACATTTGTTACACACAGTAACACTAAGGAAAGATTTACCCCAATCAGTACCCATTTATAACCAAAATACAGCAATTATCATCAGAAAGATTTCAAGTCAACCTTTGTTAAGGGCCTTCCACTCTGCAGCAATACGTGCTGCCACATTAGAAGCTCACCTGGCCCTGACCGGGAGAAGCAGGGGTCCCTTAAAACCCCGGCAGTTTTGTGCAGAGTTAAGCCGTTTACCCATGCATCTTTCCTCTCACCCCCTCCCTTCCATCCCTCTCTCCTCTCCTAACCCCGGATCCCTCTCTCACTTTGCAGGCCATTTTCTTTCACCCCTTTTTACAACTTCTGAATTCTCCCCATTCAACCTCTCACTTCACCTTTAATCACCTCTTGCCATTCTGTCTTTTCACTGCCCTCATCTCTAACAGTCTCTCACATTTATCTCATGGCCTCTCTGGCCCTGTCACCTCCCGTGCCCCTCAGCACTTCTCATTCACCTCGTCTCTCCATTCAAATTTTTGTCTATTTGCATCTTACAAAACCAAAGGAAATGATGGACGGAGTGTTGAACATTGCAAGCACTCACCCCCAGTCAACTGATCTGGGTTTAATCCATCACCGTTCTTTAGCCCACTCTGCCACCCCAGTTCAGACATGGCCATATGCAAATCAGTCTGACCCTGTGCCTCATGGGAACAGTCCAGTCCGAACTGCCAAGCCATGTCTTCCCTGGACCGGAAACAAGCTTCCTAGGACCGGTTTCTGGCATTTCAGCCGTCTTCAGCCAGGCTTGCTTGAATCCAGTGGCAAAGTGAGCAAGGGACTCACGTCTGAGCATACCCTGCCAACTTATGGCGAACAAAACAAAACCAAAGGAAATGATGGACGGAGTGTTGACCATTGCAAGCACTCACCCCCAGTCAACTGATCTGGGTTTAATCCATCACCGTTCTTTAGCCCACTCTGCCACCCCAGTTCAGACATGGCCATATGCAAATCAGTCAGACCCTGTGCCTCTGCCAAGCCATGTCTTCCCTGGACCGGAAACAAGCTTCCTAGGACCGTTTTCTGGCATTTCAGCCGTCTTCAGCCAGGCTTGCTTGAATCCAGTGGCAAAGTGAGCAAGGGACTCACGTCTGAGCATACCTTGCCAACTAATGGCGAACAAAGCAAAACCAAAGGAAATGATGGACGGAGGGCTGAACATTGCAAACACTCACCGCCAGTCAACTGATCTGGGTTTAATACATCACCGTTCTTTAGCCCACTCTGCTACCCCAGTTCAGACATGGCCATATGCAAATCAGTCTGACCCTGTGCCTCATGGGAACAGTCCAGCCCGAACTGCCAAGCCATGTCTTCCCTGGACCGGAAACAAGCTTCCTAGGACCGGTTTCTGGCATTTCCGCCGTCTTCAGCCAGGCTTGCTTGAATCCAGTGGCAAAGTGAGCAAGGGACTCACGTCTGAGCATACCCTGCCAACTTATGGCGAACAAAGCAACACCAAAGGAAATGATGGACGGAGTATTGAACATTGCAAGCACTCACCCCCAGTCAACTGATCTGGGTTTAATCCATCACCGTTCTTTAGCCCACTCTGCCACCCCAGTTCAGACATGGCCATATGCAAATCAGTCTGACCCTGTGCCTCATGGGAACAGTCCAGCCCGAACTGCCAAGCCATGTCTTCCCTGGACCAGAAACAAGCTTCCTAGGACTGGTTTCTGGCATTTCAGCCGTCTTCAGCCAGGCTTGCCTGAATCCAGTGGCAAAGTGAGCAAGGGACTCACGTCTGAGCATACCCTGCCAACTTATGGCGAACAAAACAAAACCAAAGGAAATGATGGACGGAGTGTTGACCATTGCAAGCACTCACCCCCAGTCAACTGATCTGGGTTTAATCCATCACCGTTCTTTAGCCCACTCTGCCACCCCAGTTCAGACATGGCCATATGCAAATCAGTCTGACCCTGTGCCTCTGCCAAGCCATGTCTTCCCTGGACCGGAAACAAGCTTCCTAGGACCGTTTTCTGGCATTTCAGCCGTCTTCAGCCAGGCTTGCTTGAATCCAGTGGCAAAGTGAGCAAGGGACTCACGTCTGAGCATACCTTGCCAACTAATGGCGAACAAAGCAAAACCAAAGGAAATGATGGACGGAGGGCTGAACATTGCAAACACTCACCCCCAGTCAACTGATCTGGGTTTAATCCATCACCGTTCTTTAGCCCACTCTGCTACCCCAGTTCAGACATGGCCATATGCAAATCAGTCTGACCCTGTGCCTCATGGGAACAGTCCAGCCCGAACTGCCAAGCCATGTCTTCCCTGGACCGGAAACAAGCTTCCTAGGACCGGTTTCTGGCATTTCCGCCGTCTTCAGCCAGGCTTGCTTGAATCCAGTGGCAAAGTGAGCAAGGGACTCACGTCTGAGCATACCCTGCCAACTTATGGCGAACAAAGCAAAACCAAAGGAAATGATGGACGGAGTGTTGAACATTGCAAGCACTCACCCCCAGTCAACTGATCTGGGTTTAATCCATTACCGTTCTTTAGCCCACTCTGCCACCCCAGTTCAGACATGGCCATATGCAAATCAGTCTGACCCTGTGCCTAATGGAAACAGTCCAGCCCGAACTGCCAAGCCATGTCTTCCCTGTACCGGAAACAAGCTTCCTAGGACCGGTTTCTGGCATTTCAGCCGTCTTCAGCCAGGCTTGCTTGAATCCAGTGGCAAAGTGAGCAAGGGACTCACGTCTGAGCATACCCTGCCAACTTATGGCGAACAAAGCAAAACCAAAGGAAATGATGGCACAGGGTCAGACTGATTTGCATATGGCCATGTCTGAACTGGGGTGGCAGAGTGGGCTAAAGAACGGTGATGGATTAAACCCAGATCAGTTGACTGGGGGTGAGTGCTTGCAATGTTCAACACTCCGTCCATCATTTCCTTTGGTTTTTGTATTTGTATCTTACACCTCTCCAGTCCCCCCCATTCCTCTTTCACATCTCCCCTTTGTTCTAACAGAAGCCCTCACCTTTGGCTCACACTCACTTCTTGCATGTCCACACTTCTCTTTGGCAATTCACATTTCTCCTCATCCCTGACCTCTTCAATCAAATTCTCTCACTCCCTTGCTGTCCTCTCTCATCCTCTCATCCTCAAGCATACGGGTCGGACCCGTATGCTCCTCTCAGCAGGTGCCACTCTGCTTATTGTTCCCTAATTCAAGAAGGCATGAGTTGTCTGTCTCGCTGTTTTGATGCAGGCCGCGCAGTTATGGAACGTGCACCCTCCTTTGCTTCACTCCACCAAGAATATATTATCCTTTAGGAAGATATAAAAACCTTTCTCTATGCCCTGTAGTTTACCCCATTTGGCTGGTTCTCCTTCTCCTTCTGTGTGTTTCTCATTTGCCTTCAGGCAGTAGATAGTTATTAGCCCCAGGACATCTTTTGGTAACAGTAGCACACTACAAATGTAAATAATAGGCAGATGCAGGGGAGCCACTAGACCAGAACTTCAGAGGGGGGGGGGGCTAACACTCCCAGTCAGGGCTGGTCCTAATGCTGGTCGCACCTGGTACTTCAGTCTTTTTTAATGCCCCACCCCGTTTCCTCCTTCTCCATGAATTCCTTCACTGCCACTCACCAACAATGCACCGCATCTATCTATAGCACCTTTCTGACAAACATTTCATTTTTTATAGCACTACTCATAGTTTACTCACACTCATTTCTGGGATCTGCATGGTAAATTCTTTGTAGCAGGCACATTAACCCTCTGCACTGTGTGGGTGACAAGAGTGCCCATGTGAGTGCACGATGAGCGATGCAACAGTGTGAGAGTGGGACAAGAGGAGTGACTGCAGGGTGAGTGAGGTGGCGTATGAATTTGGGTGCGGATGCAAGTTCAGAATGGGATGAATGAATGTATGATTACTGATGGGCTTGTTTGAGTGAGTTGCATATTGAGTAGTGAGGGGGACAGGTGAGTGAAGTGTCACATGAGTGCAGAATGAGTAGTGTACTCGTGTGACTGCAGGTTGAGGTATAGGATGAGCAGCACAAGTGCATTGTGAGTGCAGAGTGATCACTGTGAGTGCAAGGTGAGCGGGTGAATGGTGTGAGTGCATGGTGATCAGTGTGAGTGCAGGGATAGGGGGTGAATGGTGTGAGTGCATGGTGATCAGTGTGAGTGCATTGTGATCGCTGTGAGTGCAGGGTGAGCGTGAAAATGAAGGGCAAGAATGAGGAATGAGTTGTCTGAATGCAGGGTGCATTCCCAGACCCATGAAGTAACTCAGCATGTTATTGACGGCGGCGTAGAGTTTAAGATCTAAGTTGAACTATTGCGGCATTAATCAGGGATCGAGAGTGAAGAGAATAAATAATGTGCTGATCCTGAAACAAACTTCCAGTCCTATGCTTAGGGTTGCCAGCAGATTATTTTGATGGCCCAGTCGGTACAAAAACAAGCATTTACAATGCAATTGTCTCGGCATTGTTGAAGTTAGAGCTATTGGCATTGCTCATGACATTTTGCATTTTGATTTTCTTTTTGAGAAGCGCTCCGATTCGGCGAATGTGGCTTTACACAAAACAAAGACCGGTAACGTCTTGGAACACGTGCAGCAATAAAAGCAAGCCTGTCCCAGCACTAGCAACGTCACCCGAGCATGAAAACTGGAAATGACACACACTCTGGGGGGGCGGGGGGGGGCAATCAGCTGTTGCCAAAGTCTACGAGGATTTGGTTTGTTGACATGTTGTATAGCTAGGCTTCCTGCTCAACCACACAATTCAGCGACTGGTACTCCTTATCTGTGCACAACCAATATGACACTACTGTGCCAACTAGAAACAGGAAGTCCGTGACAGTGCAAAACTGATGGTCCACACCATTCAGACCAGCTGCATTAGTATGCAAATGCATATTCGAATTAGCTTAAGCTTCAGCATTTCGATCTTACGAACTAAATTCACACATTTAAGAAACAAAAAGATGAAGACATCACTTAGTAATCACTGTTAAATGTCATCATTAAAAGACTTCCATTTACTCAAAATAAAGTGCATCAAATATGTGGCACCTTTAGGCATTCGAAAAGGTTTGTTGTGGATCTAACGAGAAATTATTACATTTGTGTACACTGACTGATAAATTATCAGCCATTACAAAATAATTTTGTGCCAACCATCGGTGTAAATTACACGCGATAATGTGCTTAAATCATGGACTTCATTTACAAGGTGATTTTCTTTGCGTCTCTGAATTGGCTCACATCACACAAAGAAAGCATTTGGAAATAAAATCTCCATTGTTGTCAGTATCTGCTGAGGAGTGGCCTGAGACAGGAAGAACAGGTTTCAAGGTCAGGTGTTAAGGAGCCTGTGCTTGTTTGCGGAGTCTATTCCTCTCCTTTAAAGGGCAAGAATAACATTCATAGGGAAAAAGAAGGAAAATGTAGGCTGAACGCAGCGTTTTTATACGACACCAAGTGCGCATATCATTCACAAGCAATAAACTATGGCGGTACATGTCCTTCGACATTGTGCGAACGAAAAATACAGAATACAACGTTTTGTTTGCGGTTACCACGCAGACAATCATTAACTAAGTGCCCGATCCAGGCTAACGTGCAAGCCGTCATTATAACTCTATATTCCGCACAGGGGCAGAGAGGGGGCAGGGTTTTAGATACCCACGGCAGCGTGTTTGTTTGCACGGCCAGCAAATCGCAGTCTGCCTCATAAACCGGGACTATATGGCACACTGGGAGCTGCTGAGAGCGAACAACATGGACGCCGAATGAAAGGCACCCATTTGTTTTGGTTCCTGCTCGAATAATCTGCCTCTTGTACACAGGACAAGGCACGGAGGAGAGGCAGAAACACACGAGGAGGGGTGAGGTCGTGAGAAGGGAAAGGGAAAGAGGGGAGGGGAAGAGAAATAGAGGGGAGGGGAAGATAAATAGAGGGGTAGGGAAGAGAAAGAAGGGAGGAGAGGGCAAAGGTTGAGGATGCAATTTCCTGTTGAATCCCAGAATTGCCTTCGCCTTCTGGAGCTTGTGAACCGTGAGCCAGCCAGGACTGGTCTCAAGTTAAGGCTGCAGTGATCACCCTTCACTAGAAGACAGAGTCCTGTTACTTCTCTGCCGCCCGTCCTCGAGTACCAGGAAACGCCGAGCTTTAAGAGATCAGCCTTGCAGCAAGGAAGAGGCGACCCCACGTCCCGCTCCGTTCCGACCGCACACAAAATGGCCTAACCGTCCGATCTTAAAAAAAAAATTAAAAAAAATAAACCACCCACCACGTGTAAAAGGGGCGGGGCTTAAAAAAAGAGAAAGACGCGAAAAAACACGCCCCTGAATCCGAAAAAGACGGGGCTTAAATGGACAGACGCCCCTCTCCTCCAATGGCTGGCCTCCATTTAGGATGCCAGCCAATGGAGAAGAGGGGCGGGTTCAAGCCCCCATACCTAAAAACATTAAATCTCGCGAGCGAGACTGCGCAAGCGCAGCCTTCGCTAGCCGAGACCTAAAAAGCAGTCACCTAAAGCGGTATTTTCAGCGCTTATCTGTGCATACTTCCAACAGCAAATCTAAATAGAAAGCACTTTGGATTGTGTTCTAGGGCTGCCTCAATGATCCATGACTGATAATTAAAGAGAACAAAGACAGAAAAGTCACATAACAAATGCATACATACTTTTTTATTTCTAAGGCTATTTAGTACCAAGAGGAGATCTTTGCAGGCTCTTTAAACAAAACACGGCAGGCATTTTTTTTTGGCAAGCCTATTTTGTATTCCTTTCCATGAAATGCATTCTCACTCTACAGCAGTAAATGGAAAATACAAATGTAAGGAATAGGCTGAGTGGGGACGCAGGGGGTACTGGAACCAGCAAAAAAACCTAAGCCTCTGTAATCAGTTTGCAAAGGCATGTACAAATGCAAATGGTCTTTAAAGACCTGTGAAAAACACGGGGGTGCTGGAGATAAGACTCCAGACACTGCCCAGCTGAGCCCCCAGAAGCTCAAGTTTCACTGCAGCAGCCCGGGCTGAGACACAGGACGGGGGAAGTGGGGGGGGGGGCTGAGGCCCTTGGGCCTGGGCAGAAGTGTGACTGGGAAGGCGCGACCCCCTTTGCATCACTCCATGGCCCCCCTGGGGGTCGCGCCCCACAGTTTGAAGACCCCTGATCTAGGGAAACCCTTGCACTTAGTGTCACCCACACATAAAATGGAATTGAAATCAGCTGCAGCTTCAACCACTTTATCGTACGTGATGTAATTGACTCCTTGAGAAGATCTGCACACCTTACCTGAATGTCCCCTTTTTTGCATTGGACACACACTTTATCCCATGCAGGAAATCCCTTAAAGTTCCCCACATGGTACAAACATTCACACCTGTAACAACTAATACCACTTTTTCCACAAAATCTTTCGAATCAACATTTTTAGATTTAGCATCTTTCTTAACAGGAGTCATCAGACTTTTCTTGGCAACTGACTGAATTTTCACTATGGAAACCTCAGCATTAATATCTTGGATATTGACACTCTGGCCTTCGTGATATTAATAACTGCACTTAAAGAGGATTCTCTACCAAGGCATAGTCTCCTGAATCTTATTACTTTTCCTCTTCATCATTATTTGGTCCCTCAGCAGCTATTCATAAGCTATTTTTCAAAAGCACAACATCCTGCCATCGCCCCTCACACAGATTCGTAATCGTTAATTGACTCCTATTTGCACGTGAATAAAACTTGAACCTCTATATCATTGTATTGATTTTCTTTCCAAACCAAATGCTCATTTTTTATGGCCTTGTCAAAAACTTTCACATTTCCAGCACCTTCCAAAGAGGGAAGATTATTGAATTCTTTTAAACCCTCTCCATCTAAACAATGCTTTAATAAAGATAGTTTCCTCTTAACTGAGCCATCTGCATCCTTTAAAACCTCCACATAAGCCAAAAACATTGGATACCATAATTCCCATTCCATTTTTAGTTCCTCAGCAACATGCCAAAAATGTGGTGTAACTGCGATATTAGTGATATTAAATTAATAAATAAAACAATTAAAAGAGAAAACCACAATACTACAGGTGTGCCTGTCACCAAAACTGCAGGCACTAACAGTAGCTGTGGCAGATCAAACAGGTGCTCCTGTCGCTATGGAACCAATGACCAAATAATATTAAACTGTCTGGAAAGTCAGTTGTGCCTGTCACTGTAAATGCAGGTGTGAAAATGTGCTAATAAAATTAAAATAGCAGCTGTGCAACAACAGGTGTACCTGTCACTGTGGGTGCAGACACGTAGGCTCTTTAAAATGTTTAAATCAGGTGTGCCTGTCACCGTAGAGTCAAGGCCTAAAATCTAGCCAATCCAAGATGGCTTCCAAGAAACGTGATGGTGAGTGATGAGACAGCTGCTGGCATGCACAGGCTCACTCCGCCTCTCAGGAGCTTCCAAGATGAAGGCACGCACTGCATGGCCTCCTCTGGATAAGCACCGCACTTGAATTACAATCCCCCGGCAGGAATACTCACGACCTTCCACGACTCAAGGGGCCTTATGTAGGTAAATTACATTTACCACTTCATAAATACCGAATGTTACCGATTCGGTATTTATGAATCGGTAAATGTAATGTAGGTAAAAAAATACCGATTCGGTAAGTGTCGGTATTTTAGAGTCGGTATTTACCGATTCGGTAATGGCAACCTGTATCTCATTGATTCCTATGGGCCAGGAGGCCCATAGGAATCAATGGGAAGCCAGTTACCATTACCGAATCGGTAAATACCGAATCGGTAATGGGGGGAGCTCAATCAAGGGTGGCAGGGTGTCACATTGACACCCTGTTGCACCCCTGATTTCTGCATTTGTGCACATGTGGCACACATACATGCCCTGAGGGCATTTGTGTCTGCCACATTGCACACATCTAAGGGCTAAAAAATGCATTTACTGAGTCATTTGTCATTTACCACCAACTTACAGTTGGTGGTAAATAACGAATCCCCACACCCACCACACACTCCCCCTACATCTCATTTCTGTATTCGGTATTTACCGAATCGGTAAAATTACCGATTCGGTAATTTTACCGATTTGGTAAATTACCGAATCCAGAAATGAGCCCCCTACCTGTCAACAGTCTAAATACCGGTCGGTAACGGTATAATTACCGAAAATCGGCCGTTACCGACCGGTATTAGGCTACGTACATATGGCCCAAGAACTTTACCATAGCCGTACCTCGCCTCAGCAAAAAAGCTGACACTCCGCAATCCATGTCAAAACTCGCCAAGCTCAGCCAGCCTCCTCACAGCACACAAGTGAGCGCTGTCTTCCTTCTTCCTGCTCGTCGCCAGTTTGTGTGGAGAAATACAGTCTCTCACAACACGGGATTAGTCAAGTAGTTTAGTGTCCTCCACAGAATGCTCACATCTCCCCATTCTTAGGACCAGCCACCCACGAGCATTCTACATGCTAAGAACAAAATGTGTATGGGAAACCAAATCAAGATTGTAGTAAATCTGTACCACGTGTAATCTTGATTTGCGTTCAAATTTCTAAATGCTCTTGAATCAGGTTTACAGGACACTGATAAAGATGAATTATGTGTAGATGTTTGGTATGAAAAGAATTGCCTGATGACTCAGCTTTAATAAGTTAGAGTCTATTTTAAAAGAAAATGTAGGATTTGTTAAAAAAAAAGTCACAAAAATGCCCCCTGTGTCTTTCTTTTTGCAGGCTTTATGCCGCATGCAAAGTTTAACAAAGGTAAAAAACCATGCAGCATCACAAAGTTACAAAGATGGTCCTTTTCATAACAATAGTGACCCCAGAAAGAGTTGATGAGAAGCAAAGATAGTGGTGTACATGAAGAGAGTATTGTAAGGTGACATATTTAAAAATAAGTCTGCTAGTGAACACCAGGTTGAAGAAAAGGTTTTCACATGTCCAAACAAGTCTCCAGAGAAGAATACACAAAGATAGCCTCTTGCTTAGTCAGAGGGGCAGATATACAAGCCACTTGTGACACTTTTGTGCTGCTGTTGCGTCACTTTTGTGATGCATCGGCAGCATAAACAATGCGGCCAATTTGCAACGTGACGCATCTAGGGAGATGCGTCACGTTGTAACGCCCTGCATCACATTATACCTGCGTCAGGTATAATGTATGCAGGGTGTGCGTTCCCACGCAGGATAGCCTCGTAAATGTGATGCAGTGAAATCTACAAGATTTCACTGTGACCCTTCTAGGACATCAATGCGTCAAAACCTCATGCCTGCTTGAAGCAGGCGTAAGGAGTGATGCAGTACAATAAGTATAGGCCTCAACATGCACCACTGGAGTTGTATCGTGCTTGCAACATGACTCCAGCAATGCGTCACATTTGGGCCAACAGATGCATCAGAAGTTCTGACGCATCTGTCAATCCTTGTGCAATTGTGCGCCGTATTGTAAATACTAGCAAGACAAGCTTGGGTTTTGACTCGTGGGCAGCAGGGCCAGGTCAAAATAATAATAGAACAAAAAGAATGCCGGTGCTGCACTAGACTTTGAAAGAAGTTTTGACAAATGAACCAATTAAATCAAATCCATTTTAACCATTTATTGGATGATTTAAATCAAAGGTATTTTTTATGCAATTTTTCTTATTATTTTGCACGGTAATATTTAGAATAATTCAACCATATCTACAAAAATAGGAACAAACATTAAGAAGCATTTCAAATATTTACATAACATTACATATACACATACGAATCACCACACAACTAGCGTACACGGTTCACGTCGGCTCCAAGGGCGCTCACCTTATGAGATTGATCAGGTATTCTTCCATTAGAGACTGTGTAGGAGAGTACGAGTGAGCGTATGACAATAGCATCGAATGACATGGACTACAATGGCCTAATGCCTGTGTTTTTAATTGGTGTGCAGATTTCGGCTGGTGAATTTTGTTGACTTGCAACTCCTGAGACCTTTTCTACACCGCCCAGGATAAAATAAGGGGCCACAGACGTTTAAATAAGACAACACATACACCTGCTAGTAAGTTTATTTTACTCTTTAGCCACCAGATACCGGGGGAGAAGTAGGTTTCTTTTCTTTTCTCTACTCCCTGTTCTAAAAAACTGTTTTTTCTACTCTGCTGTTCATAGATCCTTGTATTGGACGTTTTCCTACCATCCAATTAGAGCCTTTTTTGCGTCATTTCAAATTCTAGGTAAGGCTCGTCATTAAAGTTCAGCGGCCTTTAAAAATTTTGTTTGAGGGGTCACTTGGTCCAACTGAGCGTTGTTTGTTTCTTTGTCTCCTAGATAGCTTTGGTCCTGATGAGAATCCTCGGTGAAGGGATTCGAAACGCGTTGACCTACTTTGACCTGTCTTCGCCTTCAGTCTAATAACTGCCAAACAAATCTAAAAAATAGATGTTTTTGAAATAGTGCAAATGTTTTTCATTTATGGTTTTCTGTACATATAAGTGTAAATTGAATGTTGTCCATTGTCTGAATGTCTGAGGTACGCTAGTTGTGTGGTGATTCGTATGTGTATATGTAATGTTATGTAAATATTTGAAATGCTTCTTAATGTTTGTTCCTATTTTTGTAGATATGGTTGAATTATTCTAAATATTACCGTGCAAAATAATAAGAAAAATTGCATAAAAAATACCTTTGATTTAAATCATCCAATAAATGGTTAAAATGGATTTGATTTAATCGGTTCATTTGTCAAAACTTCTTTCAAAGTCTAGTGCAGCACCGGTATTGTAAATACGGCACATCCATGGTGGCGTAAGGGTATAGCAGGCTGGCGCAGGGAAACTGACGCATCTCTACAGATGCATCAGCTTTTTGTAAATCTGCCCCCCAGTTGCTACTACTAACTAGCCTATTTTTTATTTTAATTTTTTATTTTTTTTATTTACATTTTTGACAAATACATGAAGGAACAACGACCGAATATAACATTTCACAGCATACAATATTTAACATCTATATCTGTCCGAGTGCTCTTAGCAGCAGTACTCTGTCTTTTCGAAGTTATATAATAGTAGACCTTATGCTCTTATGAGTATTAACATTTCTACCCCTGTAGGTATTTTATTTACCAGCATATACGTCCAAAACGGGGGCCCATGAATACTTTAGCTTATGTTAGGGGCCGAGTTCATTCGCTATCCATTTTGCCCTAGGACTCAGCACTATCTTGCCCACCCGTGGTATCTCCCATATCATCTGATGAGGACAACAGATATGTCTTCAGGGGGTAACATATATCCCTCAGTCTAGAAGTGGGTGGGAGCAATTCTGCGGAAGTGAATGACTGCTCCTGCCACGTTTGGAGATCTTGCATACACTCCTTGAAATTGGGAGCTCATCCTTTACCCCATCTACAGGCCACTCTACATTTAGCAATCAGGAACCCCAGTGCTAAATATTTATGTGCGGTGTCAGCTTCGTCCGTGTACCCCAGTATGGCGTTGTCCGGGGATATCTGGAGTGCCGCACCCACCATCTGTGACATTCCCTTGAATGTCTTTTGCCAGTACTCATAGATTGCAGGGCACTCCCATGCCAAGTGAAGACATCTGGCCCGCCCCTGCCACATCTAGCACATTTGTCATTATCCCTTAGCTTGAATTTGTGCAGTTTGACCGGGGTGTAATATAGCCTGTGTAAAACCTTATAGTGGATCAAACGCAGTCTGCTATTAGCTGTAATGGGCTCTGTTTGCTTGCAACAGAACTCCCACTGTTTGTCTGATAACTGTATGCCAAGGTCCAATTCCCATTCTAGGCGTGATGCTAATATGCAGGGGTTTCGTTGCTTTTTGCGTGTTATGATAAATTAGCGATGTAACATGCTGCTGTCTAGCCTATTTTCGACACCTTTGATGTTGACTTTATCTCAAACAACATCCCCTTGGACTGGTAATGTTTTTCTACCCACAACAAGTCTTAGGGCCTGATTCAAACTTTGGAGGATGGCACGCTATCTAGTCATTTTGGCAGAGGGAACCTCCTCTGCCACCTTGGCTGGAGCGCCGCCTGCCAAATTGTGAGATCACTGCTGACAGAGCTGTGATCTCTGTGCCTTTACAGAAGCCAAAATCATGGCCTTTCCTGCGAAGGCACTGAAAGTTTGATAACTCCTGTGAATGCGTTGAAACGTTGGTGCTCTTTTAGGTAGCTGTACACCAAATCTTTTTACTTTTCAGAAACATACTCCCAAACTGAGACTTATTTTTTCAAAAACATTTTTTTTTGAGTTTTATATAGCGCTAACTAGACCCGAGACACCGGGTATCAGAGCGCTTTACATGCGCACTAGGGGGAATATTTACAAGGAGGCGATAATCAATTATCGCCGCTTTAGCAGCCGTTTTCGGCTGAAAAGCAGCGATAATTTTATCGTCTAATTAGCAAGGCCACGCTAACGCGTGAAACCTTGCTTTAGCGTGGGGATTCCTAACATCCTGCTTTGCATCTCTAATGAGATGCAAAGTGGGCGTTCCTGACCTGACATGACAGGAGAAATGTCGCTAAGCGACATTTCTCCTATCATCAAGCCCCACGCTATGAAGCATAGCGGCAGGAAAAGTAGCGATAACCCCTGTTTGTGAGTCCCTATCAACAAGCTAACGTGAGATTATCGCTGGGTTTCCTGCGATAATCTCACGTTAGGCAGTTAGCGTGATGATTTTTATCGCTTTTGAGATAAGCGTTGCTAATAGCACGCTATCTCAGCGATAAAAATCCACGCTAGCCGGCGATAATTATCCAAGCGCTAAGTGCGCTTAGCGATAATTATTGCCGGTTGTTGTTGATATGCCCCTCTGTTTCGTTACAGATGGACATTCAAATGGACTTTGTTTCTGAAAAACAAAAAAGCTAGTGACCCCCATACCCTGGGAGTTTTAACCCAGAGTGTTGGGTCATTGTTTTTGCTGTTCCTGACCACCGGGTTTGCATGCAAATATCCAGGTTTTACATGGTGATGATGGAGAGAGAAATTGGATATCACACATATCCACTCTGAATAAGGCAATTGGTCTGATGCCCTTACTCCGACAGCCCCCACTCCATCAGGTTAGTTCATTGTTCAATGATAGAGCCAGTGTGGGCACTGCAATAAGAAAGTTGATGATCTGTTGCTCTCAATGATCTGTTGCTCTCAAATCTTTAAATCAGGGCCTTAACTTAATTACTAAGCACTTCTAGATATGGAAATATGTGACTTTTGGATGGTTTGTGGACATGAAGTCGCCTTCATGTTGTAATGGGGTGGAACATTCTGAGGTTATCGTTTTGATGCCTTGACAGCCGCTCCTTGAGTGCCATCTTTCTTTGGGAAGAGATATTTCCTGAATATACTCCGTGCCCTGCCTGTTGTATTGGAATGAGTAGTCTAGCTCCAGTCTGGAAGAAATCTTTTGATTCTTCCTGGACCTGTGGTGTGGGTTCCTCTGTTGCTGGTACTGTTTTTTAAAAATGTTTGATTACCTTGCATATACACACACATGTCTAAAATAAAGGTGTCTCACTGATGCAGAAAGAACTGTAGCCTTCTTTCAACAGTGGTGCTTGTGGCAACATCACCTTGTACTCACTGCTCACTAAGGCAGGTTCCTTTGCCTATTTCTCCTTTTTTTGTGTCAGTCTATAGACGCCGCTCTGAGAAGTCTGCACCAGGCTCAATTGACTTCCCTGTTGCCTTGTTTATTATAGTTTATGTCGCAGAAAGGGTTTGCCATACAGAGGTACAATGTGGTTAGCACCAACTTCCTCTGCAACACTCCGTGCACCTGTCTATTTCCTACTTTATTTAGTGCAACATCAAGTTGTTAATCTCTCATGCTGTATATTTATACCTTGTGCATGCACCAAAGGGGCAAACACTCGACATTCTGCACCACTAATGTCATTTTATTTCTAGGTCTGTAGCAATTAATCTGGTGGAAGTATTTTAAGAGTGTAATGTCCTCATATGGGTTTCCCTTCAGCACAAATGTATCTGTGTTTTTCCAATATTCTTAGGGGCAGATTTACAAGCCCCTTGCGCCTCTTTTACGCTGCCGTTGCATCACTTTTGTGACGCAGCAGCGGCGCATAGCCAGCACCATGGTGCGGGGTACTTACAACGTGACGCTTCTGGGAGATGCGGCACGTGGTAAAGCCCTGCGCCACATGTAGACATTCCTGTGTAGGGGGGGGGCCTTCCGGCTGAGTGAAATCTACAAGATTTCACTCAGCCACTTTTAAGGCCATGCTGCATCAAAACCCTGTGCCTGCTTGAAGCAGGCGTAAGGATTGACGCAGCATTTTAAAGATAGGGCACCCCCGAGCCTTGTTGGAGCTGCGTCGCGCTTGCGACGCAACTCCAGCAATGCGCCGCCTTTACGGCAGCAGATGCGTCATGCATCTGTCCATTTTTGCCCCATGGTGCGCCGCATTGTAAATGTGGCGCATCCATGGTGGCGGAGCCGTGACGCACAATAACTGGCGCATCCCTGCTGATATGCAGGGATGCGCCAGTTATTGTAAATCTGCCCCTTACTATATAAGATTGAAAAGTAGAATGAAGCACAATGTGACCCATGCACAGTGTGACTGATGCAGAGTATATCTGGTGCAGAGCGTGAATGGCATAGAGTGCGACTGGTGTTGTGTAACCAGAGGAGAATGCGAACAACTGAGGATACAATGAAAGCAGAATCAAGCTGATGCATACTTTAACTGAAGCCAAGCATGACAGCCATTGTGACTGATGCAGAGTCTGTTTGTTGTTATATTACTGCATTTTAAATGAAAGATTTAAATAATTCACAGCTTGCCATAATCAGAGATCTCCGTAAAACGCACAGCCCCAAGGTACACTGTTCTTCATGATCAGAGGTTGGTTGCTGAGGCCATGAGAGCCCCTCTCCGTGGCTCTTGGATAGGCTAAAAACAATGTGTGTATTAATCCCTCTGATTTTCACCATTCTTGCAGTCCCCAGACCAGAGACAGTGTTTGATTTGCAAAACAAATAAGAGTAGGGTAGGTGCCCACAGTTTTTGATAGGAAGTCAGCGCCCACTTTTGCCACTTGCTCTGCCCATTTTCCTCACTACAGTTGCCCACTTATGCAGTAGTTCCGCGTACCATGCTCAAAATGGAGAGTAGCAAACAGCCAAACGGAGTGAGCCTGTTTGGAATCGATGAGAACATTTGGTAAATATGAGGTGAAATAGTGCATTTTGCAGCCTAAGTTCACTTACATTAGTTGTGAAAGTGCACTCTGAAAGAGCATTCACTAAATATTAGAGTACTTTCATGATCTTGTATGGAGGTGGGGGTCAAGGGCTGTATATAAACCATGCTGCAAGAAACCCACCTTACTGACACAGAAAATTAAAAATTGAAAAGGACTGGGTAGAAAAAGTTATTCATACTTGTGATTCGGGGAAGAGGACGAAAATACACAGATATAACTGGAGCACTGCGTGAAAACATACTTAAATCTGTTGTTTTAGGCTCATATATACCTATAAAGGCAAATGCTCACAACTATATATATATAAATTACAAAGTTGCCCGCTATTACTCAAATGTGAATTCTGTCTTGTATTTTTTTAAGCTTGATGTTAATCACAAACCTTTTGTGGACTCAACAGACCCGAAAGCCATAATGCTCCATGTTGTACATCGCACATTGTACAGCATCTTAGCCTTATTTTCAAACCTGGCAAAGGAAGCATGATTTGGGGAGAATAATGGTGGGCATGTGGTCTTGTACACTGAATTATATTGAGAAAAAAATGTATATATGTATATATTCATTGAAAAAAAACAAAGATTACAGGGACGTTATAGTTAGGATCAGATTTTACTCACACTTTACAAATTCAGCAGTTTTAGTTATATTTATGTCAAGCAACTATAACTCGTGCCCCGCCATGCACAGTTTTCTCATCAATAATTTAATTGTAAATGTTGCAGTGACATTATCAATGATGTCATAGACGATGTCATGAGGGATGTAGTGTGTGGGGTAATTAGCAGAGCATGGCAAGGGCGTGATTTGTAGTTACTTTAGGGCATGAGATGTAGTTACTTTAGTGCACGAGTTGTGGATAATTAAGATAACTATAACTGCTGAATTGCAATGGTTTTGTGTGAAACAAAATCAGAACCTAACTCTAACGTCTCTGTAACCTTTGGCTTTTTCTGTAAATTTCTGATGTTTTTTTAAATTCTATTTCCTAACTATAGTGTCCCTGTAACCTTTGGTTTTTAATGAGTTTCAATATTATGTTTTAAAATTTCAAAAGTTTATAAATGCATTCTAGTCTCACATTAATTCTTATTAAATATTTTAAAACAGAAAATTCAAAAATTAAGGTAAGGTAACTTATATAGTCTTTTTATAAATGCAATGCACCAAGTTTTTCCTTTGTTTAAAAATCATTTTAGGGATCTGCAGATTCGTTCCGAATCCTCATACCAATAAGGGGTCTGCTGGCTATATTGCACTCATACTAAAACAACAACACATTTAATACAAATATATGCTATTTCAATTTAATTTCCATAAGTGTATCACTGCCTGTGTATGGGTGTGTGGGTGGCTGTGCGAGTGACCCTGTGGGTGTGTGAGTGGCTATGTGGGTGTGAGAGTGGATGTGGGAGTGTCTGTGTGGTGTGTGAGTAGGTGTGTGAATGGTTTTGTGGGTCTGTGAGTGGGTGTGTGAGTGGCTGTATGGGTGTGAGTAGTTGTGTGGCTGTGTAATTGTTTGTGTGGATGGTTTTATGGTCAGTCAGTGGGTGTGTGAGTGAGTCGTTGTGTGGGTGTATGAGTGGTTGCGTGGGTGTGTAAGTGGGTGTGTGAGTGTGAGAATGTGGGTCTGTGAGTGGGTGTATGTGTTTTCTTTCATTGGGGTCTGAATCTGGAGATCCACCCATATCCATGAGGCTCCGGGTGGATCAGTGTGGATCCACAGATCCTTGCATGCTAGTAAAAAAAAGTTTTTGGACAATTTCTTGCCTATGAGGGGTCCCTTACAGACACCTCTATGAGTCCCATGGGATAAGGGTACCTCTACCCTGACCCCTTCTATCACTTTTACATTTTCTTTTTCCACCTAGGAACTGTGTCCAGATGCAAAAAATGGCAGCCCCTACTTTCCTCTAAGGTTGCAGCCAGCAAATCATGGCATTGCTGTTGGCGAGTAGAAACGCAGATCCACTGAGTGGATCCGTGTCTCTAGATATACATAACTGTTTTTTCTTTATTAACTCCAAAACTACTGAATAGATTTATGCCAAATTACAAAAAGCTCTCTTTGTGGATCAAGATCAAGCTTACTGCCAAATTTGGTGTAATTCCGTTTAGCGGTTCGGCCTGTAGTCATATCTAAAATCACTATGGGTAAAACATGTTTTGGGACCCCCGTTTTTCTTGCCCGCCACTTGACGTGTCACCGTGAAACTGTCAGACAGCAGCTGCAGTGACTGGCAAACCCATTGTAAAAATTTCATAAATATTCATCAAACGGTGCCAAAGTTATTAGCAAAATAAAAAACGCTTTTCCTATGGCAACATGGTCCTAACAATAACTACCTACTGGGGACTGCCATATATATATATCTATATATCTATATATCTATATATATTCACTGAAAAAAACATAGGTTTTACAGACATTATAGTTAGGAATTAGCATTTAAAAAACCTTAGAAATTCACTGAAAAAACCATAGGTTTGGTTTTTTTTAAGTGACTATACATATACATACATATATATGGGTCTGTCATTCTGTCCTGAGACCAATTTTAATTATACACAAACTCAAGCAGATATCTACAGGTTCATTAGAAAGTTAAAATTGCGAAAATATCATCAACTACAAACATTCAATAAAGACAATACAGCCAAAAAGACACTAGCAGATACAACAAATGTTCATGGCCTCACAGTGGCGGATGTAGATGCATTGAGAGATCTACAAAGCTTGGAAAAAGAGAATGCCAGTATAGGGGATGATGACATATACTATGATTATTCCAATGATTTGCAGAGCAATGGTGCCTTGGACAAAGAAACAAGAGCTAGACCTAACACCAACTTTAAAGTAAAATCGAAGCTCACACCCATCATGCCGAGGGACTCAATCGATATCTTTAATGATCAGATCGTGGCCCGTATCAAAAAATGGAACATAGAAATCAACAAAAATAAACGCAAAATTTCAGACCATGAAAGGAAATATGGTCAATTGATGGAAAGGCTACGTAAGGATAAAGAGGTGGTCATAAGAAACTCGGACAAGGGTAGAAATATTGTCCTTTGGCTCCTGAAAGAATATATGATTGAGGCCATGGGGCAATTAGGCAATACAGAGTGTTATAGAAAAAGCTCCTTCCTGAAATATAAAACCACTCTGGACTGTTTTATGACAAAATTACTGGCATGGAAGAATCTAGGAATGTTAAGTCCTGATGAATACAAATATCTTAGAAAGGAACATCCGATGATACCGAAAATCTATTTCATCCCCAAGGTTCATAAAGACAGGCACAGACCACCTGGTAGACCTATTATTTTGGCCTGTGATGGGCCCTTTGAGAATATGTCATGATATATAGACTATTTTCTTCAGGAACATGTCCAGGGTCTTGAGTCGTATGTACAGGATACAAGTGATTTCCTGAGGAAGATTAGCAATATACAATTGAGTGGTGTCACTGACCATGTCATGAGTGATGTAATATGTGACGTCATCAGCAGTGCATTGCAGGCGTGCGAGTTATAGTTAGCTCAACTAACCATAACAGTCAAATGTCCACCTAACTATAACGTCCCTGAAACCTATGGTTTTTTCAGTGAATTTCTAAGGTTTTTTAAATGCTAATACCTAACTATAACGTCGGTAAAACATATGGTTTTTTCAGTGAATTTCGAAGGTTTTTTAAATGTTAAATATTTTAATATTTATAAAACCTATATTTTTTCAAATTGTTTTTTAATATTTTGCAACTCTATCATCCTTTTTTTTAAACTTTACAAATTATGTAAAATCTTTTATATCTTCCCCACAAAATATGTATATCTTTTTTTGGGAGAAAACTACAGTCCCGTACCGGTAGTCTACCAAGCTTGATCAACACGCGAATCCTATCCATCACATTTAAATGATGCGCATTTCACATCGGCGGGTTTGTGGCACCGCGTCCCGCATAACAACATGTACATATGAGGTCGCGCCAGCTGCTACTTTGGTATGCGACGGGTACGCACTACCAAGCCGCGCGTTACGTCATGTATGTATAGGGTCGCGCCCGCTGCGTGTTGCGTATGCGACGAGTGCACGCTGCCACGCCCTGTGTTACATCATAGACGTACGATGTCACGCCGCATACGCCATTCCCTCATTTCTTTTTGTCTCAAAACTATATCTAAAAAACGTGTATATGAGAGCAAGCGATAATTAAAAATATTTTAAACAGTTATATATTTCTAACTCTAATAAACTTATATTATAATAAATATATTTTCTCAAAATCACATCGGGTGCGGTCTCATTGCGCACTGGCTACGCGATTGCCATGTAACCATAAAAAAAAGCATTTCATTAGTTCATAACATTTCCCATTGTAACAGTGTGAACACGCCACCCATTTTAGTCAATATCTGTACTGCATTTCATGAGACACACCTCTTCTGCTTAGAGAGCTTTGTTCAAAACTTTTTGCAATATACACATATCTTACACTACACACAACATGCAACCATCATTTTCATCAATATTCATGCTATGTAAAGTAGCCTTCCACCTATGATACCCATACACCTAAAAGTTACATCACCAAAAGTTTCTCCAATACCACAGGTAACATGGTTGCATACGCTGTCCACAACACAACGTAATATAGTACGGCCCAGAGACAGTATCATGCATAGATAATGAACACACGGACACAGATAGATAGTGGAAGTGGATACGGGCACGTAAGCTCCACTCCTTTTTATTACCATGGTGACATATCCAGTGACGTCTGTGCTGGATGTGTGTGCGGTAAGTCTAAACCAGCCTTCAGACAATGGTTGCTGCTAGCATCAACTACAACAGTAATCACTGGATCACACACAGAGATTCAATGTTAAAAGAATCAATAATTTATGCTGCAGTAAGGTAGGGACAGTAGATGTGAAATAACACAGAAATAATTCCATTGCAAAAGAACAACAACTTGTGGTATACTGACACACAATCAATAGCTCTGAAATAATACACAAAAAGATTATATCATAAACGTCCATCAGTTCTAGTGCACTCACATAACCACATCAAAAGCATTCAGCATGTGCACAGCCACCGATAATGCGTGCTGTAGACAGGCCGTACTAGGAGCAATATCTGTTGCCATCAACACTGCATCATCTGCAATAACGACTCAATCTGAATTATGAACACTGCTGTCTGCAGTGTAGGCCATGGAGAGCGGTCAAAAAGGACCCACAGATACGTAAAGTGACTTCACCTACCCAGTTTGTCGTCAGCAAAGCAACAAAAAAGAATGTGCAAAGCCTGCAATAATACATATGCATGGTGCAGACAGTATACACTGGAGCAATGTCTTTTCCTACAGGACTACCTCATCCAGTGGTTAATTTGTCAAATAAGAAGTGCCTGGGCTCTCTTCAGGAGGCAGTGGTAACAGGAGAAATGTGCTGGTGCAAACTGTCTCCTGACTAGAGCCCCGGCAATTATTATTCAGGAGAGGACTTGGCCTAATTGCTAGAGCTGCCGATTTCGGAGCTGGGGAACAGGGTTCGAGTCTCTGCGTGGTTCAACATCCTCTGATTCTGTGGAAAATCACATGTCTTCCAAATGAGTGTCCTTATCTGGTGCTATAAGCACCGGTGCTGACGATTAAGGTGCCGGTGCTGAGCACCGGAAAGCACCTGCTCAAATTAAGCACTGACCTCATATACAATAGCGACCCAATGTCAATTGTGAACACTGCTGTCTGCAGTGTAGGCCAGAGTGAGCGGTCACACGGGCCCACATCCACATGGCATTCACTTGAGCTCTACAGTTTGCAATACACAAACTAAAATAAAACGTGTGCAGAGCCTGCAATGATGCATATGAGTAGTGCAGACAGGGCGCACTGGAGCAATATCTTTTCCTACAGGACTGCGTCATCTACAATACTGACTCAATGTCAAATGTGGATACTGAAGTCTGCAGTATAGGCCAGAGAGAGCATTCAGCAAGGGCCCACCGCCACGTGGCATTGACTTGACCTCTACAGTTTGCAATACACGAAGCAAAAAAAACTTGTACGGAGCCTACAATGATGCGTATGAGTGCTGCAGACAGAGCACACTGGAGCAATGTCTTTTCCTACAGAACTACCTAATCTACAATAGCTTCTCCATCTGAATTGTGAACACAGCTGTCTGCAGTGTAGGCCAGAGAGAGCAGTCAGCAAGAGCCCACAGCCACCTGACATTCACTTGAAATCTACAGTTTGCAATACACGAAGAAAATAAACGTGTGCAGATCCTGCAATGATGCATATCAGTGGTGCAGACAGAGCGCACTGGAGCAATATCTTGTCCTACAGGACCGCATCATCTACAATACCGACTCAATGTCAAATGTGGACACAGAACTCTGCAGTATAGGCCAGAGAGAGCGTTCAGCAAGGGCCCACTGCCACGTGGTATTGACTTGACCTCTACAGTTTGCAATACACGAAGCAAAAAAACGTGTATAGAGCCTACAATGATGCATATGAGTGCTGTAGACAGAGGACACTGGAGCAATGTCTTTTCCTACAGAACTACCTAATCTACAATAGTGACTCCATCTGAATTGTGAACACTGCTGTCTGCAGTGTAGGCCAGAGAGAGCAGTCAGCAAGAGCCCACAGCCACCTGGCATTCACTTGAGCTCTACAGTTTGCAATACACAAAGAAATAAAACGTGTGTAGATCCTGCAATGATGCATATCAGTGGTGCAGACAGAGCACACTGGAGCAATGTCTTTTCCTACAGGACTGCATCAGCTACAATACCGACTCAATGTCAAATGTGAACACTGAAGTCTGCAGTATAGGCCAGAGAGAGCGTTCAGCAAGGGCCCACAGTCACGTAGCATTGACTTGAACTCTACAGTTTGCAATTTACGAAGCAAAGAAAACGTGTGCGGAGCATGCAATGATGCGTATGAGTGGTGCAGACAGAGCACACTACAGCAATCTCTTCTCTTACTGCATCATCTACAATAGCAACTCGATCTGAATTGTGAACACTACTGTCTGCATTGTTAATTAAAAGCAGTACTCACACACGCAACCATCAATACTTTTTCTCACTCCCTCTTTACAAAATAAAACAACATAAATTACAGAGAACTCTACAATGAATAAATCAAAACAATTTGAATTGGGATTTCATCTCTCCCCAGTCTACACTATTCACTGCTCCTTTGGACTTCCAAGATAAATTTGGTCATTTCACTAAACCTATAACTGATATAAAAAAACTTCTTGAAGCAAGTATACTAAAACAACGGAGGGAGTTGTCTGTTACAATAGACGTTCTAATTACTTAACTACTGGATTCTGTAATTAAACAATCACCACGCAATCTAAATTGTGAACCATGCGAACTGCAGTCTACACCAAATCCAGTGGTCATTCACAACTCACAGCCACATACCGTTGGATTCGGAAGCACGGAGTTGGTTGCACCTGATCAGAGGGGGTACACAAAAGTCATCCCAGACCTTAACTTATGACATCCTCAATCATAGAATCAAGACCCCATTTCACTGTTTGCACCTGCTGTACCACAGTATACTCCACAAACTACTGTCAACCAAGCCCAATAATCATGTGCAGCAGTAAGCTATGGAATCACAGACTGTGATGCACCTCAACACTCGAACTTCTGAAAAAAGCAAGCAGCAGGTAATATTGGACATCATCTATTGTGGGATCAAGACACCGTTCCACAGCTGGGACCTAAAGTTGGATGAACATGATTGAAGAGAGTACCTTCATCTCCACTCTCAAATGCAGTTTTAATATCGTCCATTGTGGAGTCAACACACCGTTCTACTTTTGGAACCTACAGTTGGTTGCGGCTGGTAGAAGGGAATACCTCCATCTCCACTCTCAGATACAGTTCTAACATCAACCATTGTGGGATCAACACACCATTCCACTGTTGGGACCTAGAGTTGCTTGTACCTCATCGGAGGGGGTACACAGAAATCATCACAAACTGTAACTTCTAACATCCTCAATCATATAATTAACACCCCATTTCACTGGTTGGACCTGCTCTACCGCAGTGTATTCCAGCAATATCAGTCAACTAAGCCCAATAACCATGTGCAGCACTTAACTACAGAAGCACAGAATCTGATGCATCTCAACAGACGGAGTTCTGTGAAAAACCAGAAACAGGTAATATCGGACATCGTCCATTGTGTGATCAAGACACCATTCCACTGTTGGGACCCAGAGTTGATTGCAGCTGGTCGAAGGGAGTACCTTCATCTCCACTCTCAGATACAGTTCTAACATCGTCCACTATGGTATCAAAACACCGTTCCACTGTCGGTACCTGTCGGACTACTGTGTTACTGTTATACAGAGCACTCCACGCTCCCGGGCCTCAGGCTGGGCTCTGTGTGCCTGTGTCGTGGTAACCAGCGTTAATCTCATGAGCCTTCCGAGCTCGCAGACCTCAGCCCAGGACCTACCGCCGGCAGGTGGTCGGCCCTCTTTCACATACAGCGGTGTCGAAAGGTGAACTGTGGGGCATATTTGCATCACAGTGGCCATGACGGTTTCTGAGTACCAGCAGGCTGAGAGCATCATTCACGCACCCACCTTTGCTCACAGCGTCAGCCTCGTGGCGGTGTAAGCTGCGCAGACCTGGCAGACACGTTCACCAATCCGTAAGATGCCCCTATACTTGCCTTGCGTACGGCGAGCCAGCGCACTTCCCTAAACATTTGGGGGGAGGGGTGCGGCACGTACGCGCTATCATTCCGTAATCTTCCCTACTGACTGTACTATCATGGTTGCCTCCACTGTCCACTTCACTCAATAGACCATCAGTGTATGTTGACATGTACATGTCTGTGCTCTGCATACTCAAGTCTGTCCGGCACATCCCCTCAAGACTTTGCATTGTACACTTTTATAATCGAGAATTTCATGCCACCTTCGCACATACTTTGCTCTCATCTCTTCACGCATTCTGCATAGTGAGGCAGAGGTGCCATGCCATGTTTGCTTTGTGTACATGGCTAGCCACGGTTCCCACAGCACGTAGTGTCATTGAGTCTGCTACGTGCACATGTTGTTTGTCATGTTGAATGTCATTATATAAGGTAGCACATTTATTCACAAGCAGTGGCTTATTCCATTTACATATTGCTGTCTTGAAGAGCATACAAAAGTTTTTCTCACAGGTGAATAGTGCGACCACAATGGCAATCATTCATTACTATCCAAGAATGTCCAACTGCACGACGCTTCTAAGCTTACAGCCACCAATCTTGCGTCCTTTCTTAAAAGGACGCCAACTCCCACTATCACACCAATATTTACACAGCTTTCTAACCATAGTTATCTGCTTCTCAATAACATACACTCCTACGGAATATGAGCTGGCATACTGCATGTCCTTAGTGTTTCAAACACAGTAACTTCCTGTGGCAATATATATTCCCACCCATACAAACTAACTCCCAAACCTCAACTTGGCCTTCAATTCCTAGTGTGAAAACACATTTCAAGAAACAGACCAAACTTCTGTTCTGAACTTTTGTTCAGAACAGAAGTCTCCCTCACTTCTTCAAAAGAATTTTATAGACTGCAGATACAACAAACTTCAAATAAAATTCACTCCCTTTTAAATATGAACCGCCAATTACACTTTGTGAATTGTTACACAATTTTCAACACATGTCACACTCAAGGTCTGGCACAATTTTTTAAGATGGTCTCCTACAGCCTTCTAACACGCTTTCAAACTGTTCTTCTTTTAATACCAGACTACATTCAGACATTCTTTCGATCATCTCTGGAATAACAGGAGCAGTACCCATTATTCTCACCCTCTTTGTGGGCATCCTACTACTAATTCTACTTCTAGAAATGGCTACGCTCTCTATGGTAACAACTATGTCCGACAGAATACGCCTCTACATCAAGCTACATCAATACTGTAAAAAAACAGAAAAACTTTTCGGCTGCCTGCCTCTATGTATTATCGAAGCTAGCTATAACATAACATTTATCTACACTTATGCAATATGCGTACAACCATCGTTTGATTGCAAAACATGCCCATTCGACTGGCGAATGGATGTATGCCTTGCCAACATCTCAACAATCGCTCCTGATATCCAGCAGGTAATGGAGTATCTTGAAAACCATGAACGTGATTGTTCTGGCAGCGGAGCAATGGCGCATGCAATGCAAAAAGGAATAGCAGCGCAATGTGATTTCTGCGCAGCCAGGAAAGATCTCCTGCAACGTGCAACCTTTCACAGCATCGCAGATTGCCTGCCCATACAAATTACCGCTCCAATATTCGAGAAACATTACTGTCCCTTCGAGGATATGAATTGGATCTCTTCACTTTTCTCACACGATGGCAACAATAGTCTCTTGGAACATTACGCATTTCAAGCAGCTGAAGAACTTCTGGACTGGAATCTACAAGACTTGCAAGAAACTCACATTATTCTTAAATGGATTTTTTTCCATCTTTTTTGACTTTTTCCTTTAAATTTTTTATAATACACTTCAATTCTGCTACTTTGATATAATAACTTTCTAAGTATACTCAGACATTTGAACTCTATCCTCATTATTCCCCCTTACGTCTCCAGTCTAACCAGGAATCGGTGATTTATGGCCTATGCAAAAACTCTATTTACTTCCAAAATTAACCTAAACCCGACACCCATTTAGAAACCACGTCTATTCTTTGTGCCCACACCTCTCTGCCTGCCTGTTATTCACAAAGCTCTTTCACACAATTTTACTCAAAGTCAGCCTCTGCCCAGAACCTCATGATAAAAATGTAAAAAGACGACTTTGTGTAGGAACTGGTCGGCACAGTGTGGTAATCGTAAACTGCCTTTATTTTCATTATACAATGTATTTATTCATGTCTAATAGCTATTCTGTAGGTCACATAGAACTGCAACATATAATGTGCAATTCACTGATGCAGGATCTTCGATTTGACTACAGCAGAAGCAATTGGAGTTTGTCTAAGCTCGATGCTTTAGCTCTCTACACAAGAATGTTTTTTAAAACAGCTGAAGACAATAATGTACAGTTTGACTACAAAGGTACCGAATGTGCTTCTCAGAAGAGAAATGTTTGTATTCGTCCTCAAAGTTCCAATGTGGGTAGAACTAGTACCAATTCTGAAACGCACCACATTGAATCTACTGTACAACAGATTGCTAACTATTCTACTGTTGTTAATTTTCTGTTACAAAAAAGCACTGCCAAGGTACATAAAAAGTTTGATGACTACATTTTGCAATTTCTTTTTTATTTCTTTCTTTTCTTAAACGATACATGTGGTAATCATATCCTACCTTTATTTTCTTTATAGAATGTAGAGTCATTCAAGTGTAATAGCTATTGTTTATTTAACATGCAACTGTAACATGTAATATACAATTCATCGATGCCGGAGCTTACGTTTGAATACAGCAGAAGTGGTTCAACTTTGCATCAGCTGGATACCCTAGCGCTTGCACCAGTGGGTCCAATTATGGCACTGAAATAAAGACACTTTCTATATAATTTTCAAACTCCATCCCTTTATTACACACAACCACTTTCTTAGACACAACTCATTTTACCATTTTCCTTCTCTGGCATTGCAACATTCTGCATTATATTCTTCACGATTATTCCTTTATTCCTGCCTAAAACACTACCTTCAACTCTTCAGACCAATAGGGATAAGTAGTTTGTTTCACACTCCCTGTATAGAATAAACGCACACTAACACTACTTACACAGGTACGCTACAGCAGCCAGTATCCTACAGCGCCCACAGCACATCACTTCACAGCAATAAACTCACAACTTACACTCACAGTTTCATCCTGAGTCTTCATACTGATACCACTAAGTACTTTGCTTCCCACTCCCGCTATACTCTAAACGCATACTAACACCACCTGCACAGATATGCTACAGCACCCACTGTGCTACAGCACCCGGAGCACATCACTTTACAGCACTCAGCTCACAGTTTAGACTCACGGTTTCATCCCAGAGTGTACCGGCACCTCACCTCAGCACCATCTCACAGTGGGCAAAACAGCACTTTCACAACAGTAGGGATAAATAATTCGCTTCACACTCCCTCTATAACACACCCTACCCACCCTACAAACCTCACAGCGCTCCTACCGTCCTCTTTCCCACTTTTGTCTCCCTTTTTTCCCCTTAGTCGCTTCAACGGAATCACAAAATGGCGGCCAACACTTTCTAGTTGCAACCGCTCGCAGACGCTCACCAGCAAGCTCGTGTTCGTAAAGCCTCAGCCAATCAGATGGCAGAATTCCCAAATATCGATATCTGTAAATTGCGATATTTCTCAAAAACTACTGAACAGATTTACACCAAATAAACAAACGCGTGCTTTCTAGACCAAGACCATTTTCCCTTCCAAATTTGGGGTAATTCCGTTCACCCGTTCGACCTGTAGCCTTGCCTAAAGTTTCCTAAGGAAATTAACATTGAAAAAAAAAGTTTTGAGACCCTCCCTTTTTTCTCGGCCCCCCCTTCACGAATCACCTCCAAACTTTCAACATAGGAGCTGATCTCAACAAAGAATTAGTTTTGAAAATTTCACAAAGATTCGTCAATCGGCGACCAAAGTTATTGGGAATAGAATGTTGCCATTTTCCTATAATAACTAGGTCCTAATTATAACTACCTACTGGCGACCGCCAGTAGCTAATATATATCTCTATCTCTCTCTCTCTATATATATATATAGATATATATATATATATATATATATATATATATATATATATATGAATCTTCACAAAATGTTCCAAATAAAGTGTCAGGTTCGGTCTTGCTGTGTATGGAAGATTTGGGGCGGTTCATCAAGCGAGGGTATTGAAAAAGAGAGCGGGTCAAAAAAAGCGTGTGTTGGGAATGGCCCTTTTGCAGGGTTATCCCCAAACTTTCTCCTCCTATTTTTCCCTGACCTGTTTGTGTTGGTTTTTGGACTCTGGGCACTTTACCACTGCTAATCAGTGCTAAAGTGCATATGCTCTCCGTGTAAATTGTGTTATAGATTGGTGTTTCCATGATTGGATATATGATTTACCTGTTAGCCCCTAGTAAAGTGCACTGCGTGTGCCAGGGCCGGTGAATCAAATGCTACCTGGGGGCCTGCAGAACTGGTTGTGCCACCCCCGTGAGTAGCCCTGACAACGGTAACTCAGACTTGCCATTGCAGAATCTGCACGCAGTTTGCAACTGCCATGTCGACTTGGCCAGTGCACACACTGGCCGGTCCCTAACCTTCCCTTTTCTTACATGTCAGACATCCTTCAGGTAGGCCCAAGGTACCCCTGTGGGCAGGGTGCAGTGTATGTGAAAGGTGTGCCCTGGTGTGTGTGGCATGTCCTAATAGTGAATTACAGCCAATTTTGATTTTCACTATTGCAAGGCTGCCAGTTCCCCATAGCATAGAATGGGAGGTTTGTTTATAACATCTTATAAACATAACTGGCCCCAGGAATTCGGTAAGAAAATAGAATTTAATATGCCTGAACTCATAATCTAAAGATGCATCTTTTAGTGAAGGTGATTTTTACATTCTGTGTTTGAAAATACCACTTTTAGAAAATAGGTATTTTCTTGCTCAGTCATCCCGTGTGCCTCTGCTGGGTGTTTGCAGTGAATTTTAAAAGAACTTTTTGCCCTGGTGGGGTTCCTCTGGGACCCCACAGTCAGAGCTAGAGGGTTAGGGTATTCGTACCCTACCCCTTTCCTTTTTTGTATTGGCAGCCAATCAGAACTCAGCAGATTTCTGCAGAGCTTGTCATTATTCACAAATTATTCGAGCTCACAGATATATAAATTTGTATTTCCCTAAATTTCTCGACAACTACTCAATAGATTTTCAATAACTAACTCTCTCTCTACTACTCTCTACTACCCACTCTACTACTCTCTACTACTCTCTCTCTGCTGCTCACTCTCTACTACTCACTTCCTACTACTCTCTACTACTCACTCTCTACTACTCTCTACTACTCTGTACCACTCACTCTCTATTACTCTCTACTACTCACTCTCTACTACTCTCAACTACTCACTCTCTACAACTCACTCTCTACCACTCACTCTCTACTCTCTCTCTACTACTCACTCTCTACTACTCACTCTACTACTCTCTACTAATCACTCTCTACTACTCACTCTCTACTACCCATTCTCTACTACTCACTTGCTACTACTCTCTTCTACTCACTCTCTAATACTCTCTACTACTACTCTCTCTACTCACTCCACTACTCTACTACTCTCTACTACTCACTCTAATACTCTCTACTACTCTCTACCACACACTTTCTACTACTCTACTACTCACTCTCTGCTACTCACTCTCTACTACTCACTCTACTACTCTCTACTACTCACTCTACTTCTCTCTACTACTCTCTCTCTACTACTCTCTACTACTCACTCTCTACTAGTCTCTCTCTCTACTACTCACTCTCTACTACTCACTCTACTACTCTCTTCTAATCACTCTCTACTACTCACTCTCTACTACTCACTCCTACTCACTCTCTACTACTCTACTACTCTAAACTACTCACTCTCTACTACTCACTCTTTACTACTCACTCTATACTGCTCTCTACTACTCACTCTCTACTACTCTCTACTACTACTCTCTCTACTCACTCCACTACTCTACTACTCTCTACTACTCACTCTAATACTCTCTACTACTCTCTACCACACACTTTCTACTACTCTACTACTCACTTTCTGCTACTCACTCTCTACTACTCACTCTACTACTCTCTACTACTCACTCTACTTCTCTCTACTACTCTCTACTACTCTCTCTCTACTACTCACTCTCTACTACTCACTCTCTACTAGTCTCTCTCTCTACTACTCACTCTCTACTACTCACTCTACTACTCTCTTCTAATCACTCTCTACTACTCACTCTCTACTACTCACTCCTACTCACTCTCTACTACTCTACTACTCTAAACTACTCACTCTCTACTACTCACTCTTTACTACTCACTCTATACTGCTCTCTACTACTCACTCTCTACTACTCTCTCTCTACTACTCACTCCTACTCACTCTCCACTACTCTACTATTCTCTACTACTCACACTCTATTACTCACTCTCTACTACTCACTCTATACTACTCTCTACTACTCACTCTCTACTACTCACTATCTACTACTCTCTACTATTCACTCTCTACTACTCACTCTCTACTACTCTCTCTCTCTACTACTCACTCTACTACTCACTTGCTACTACTCTCTACTACTCACTCTTTACTACTCTCTACTACTCTCTCCTACTACCCTCTCTAGTCACTCTACTACTCTACTACTCTATTACTCACTCTAATACTCTCTACTACTCTCTACCACTCACTTTCTACTACTCTACTACTCACTCTCTGCTACTCACTCTCTACTGCTCACTCTACTACTCTCTACTACTCACTCTCTACTACTCACTCTCTACTACTCACTCTCTGCTACTCTCTACGACTCACTCTCACTTTCTACTACTCTCTCTACTACTACTCTACTACTCTCTACTACTCACTCTCTACTACTCACTCTACTACTCACTCTACTACTCACTCTCTACTACTCACTCTCTACTCACTCTCTACTACTCTCTCTCTACTACTCTCTACTACTCACTCTACTACTCTCTACTACTCACTCTGTGCTACTCACTCTCTACTACTCTCAACTACTCACTCTCTACTACTCACTCTCTACTACTCACTCTGCCACTCTCTACTAATCACTCTCTACTACTCACTCTCTACTGCCCATTTTCTACTATTCACTCTCTACTACTCTCTCTTTACTACTCACTCTCTACTATTCACTCCTACTCACTCTCTACTACTCTACTATTCTCTACTGCTCACTCTCTACTACTCACTCTCTACTACTCACTCCTACTCACTCTCTACTACTCTACTATTCTCTACTGCTCACTCTCTACTACTCACTCTCTACTACTCACTCTATACTACTCTCTACTACTCACTCTCTACTACTCACTCTCTACTACTCTACTATTCACTCATACCAGCCGCGGTCGGTAGTAGGAGTAACTGCAGGGCGGTGACGTGGGGAGGGCGAGGGGCAGGGTGGGGGGTAGTAAACTATGAATTACGGAGGTTTACAGGTAAGATAACATATAAATTAATAAAACGAATTTCGTTGCGTGCACTGCATCCCCAAATGTGATGCAGTGCACGCAACGAAATTCATTTTATTAATTTATATGTTAACTTACCTGTAAACCTCTGTATTCCATAGTTTACTACCCCCCACCCTGCCCCTCCCCCTCCCCACATCACCGCCCTGCAGTTACTCCTACTACCGTCCGCGGCAGCTCTCTACTACCCACTCTCTACTACTCAGTACTACTCTCTCTCTACATATCACTCTACTACTCACTTGCGACTACTCTCTACTACTCACTCTCTACTACTCTCTACTACTACTCTCTCTACTCACTCTACTACTCTACTACTCTCCACTACCACGCACTTTCTACTACTCTACTACTCACTCTCTGCTACTCACTCTCTACTACTCACTCTACTACTCTCCACTACTACTCTCTACTACTCACTGTACTACTCTCTACTACTCACTCTACTTCTCTCTATTACTCTCTACTACTCACTCTCTACTCCGACACTACTCACTCTCTGCTACTCGCTCTCTACTTCTCACTCTACTACTCACTCTCTACTACTCACTCTCTACTACTTCCTACTACTCTCTCTACTACTCACTCTCTACTACTCTCTCTACTACTCTCTACTACTCACTCTCTACTATTCACTCTCTACTTCTCACTCTCTACTACTCTCTCTACTACTCACTCTCTACTACTCACTCTACTACTCTCTTCTAATCACTGTCTACTACTCACTCTCTACTACCCATTCTCTACTATTCACTCTCTACTACTCTCTCTCTACTACTCACTCCTACGCACTCTCTACTACTCTACTATTCTCTACTACTCACTCTCTACTACTCACTCTCTACTACTCACTCTATACTACTTTCTACTACTCACTCTCTACTGCTCACTCTCTACTACTCTCTACTACTCACTCTCTACTACTCACTCTACTACTCACTTGCTACTACTCATTCTTTACTACTCTCTACTACTCTCTCCTACTACTCTCTCTACTCACTCTACTACTCTACTACTCTACTACTCACTCTGTTACTCTCTACTACTCTCTACCACTCTTTTTCTACTACTCTACTACTCACTCTCTGCTACTCACTCTCTACTACTCACTCTACTACTCTCTACTACTCTACTACTCCTACTCACTCTCTACTACTCTACTATTCTCTACTACTCACTCTCTACTACTCACTCTATAATACTCACTCTATAATACTCTCTACTACGCACTCTCTACTACTCTCTCTCTACTACTCACTCCTACTCACTCTCTACTACTCTAATATTCTCTACTACTCACTCTCTACTACTCACTCTCTACTACTCTCTACTACTCAATCTCTACTACTCACTCTCTACTACTCTCTACTATTCACTCTCTACTACTCACTCTCTACTACTCAATCTCTACTACTCACTCTCTACTACTCTCTACTATTCACTCTCTACTACTCACTCTCTACTACTCTCTCTACTACTCACTCTACTACTCACTTGCTACTACTCTCTATACTCACTCTTTACTACTCTCTACTACTCTCTCTTACTACCCTCTCTACTCACTCGACTACTTTACTACTCTACTACTCACTCTAATACTCTCTACAACTCTCTACCACTCACATTCTTCTACTCTACTACTCACTAACTGCTACTCACTTTCTACTACTCACTCTACAACTCTCTACTACTCACTCTCTACTACTCACTCTCTACTACTCTACTACTCTCTACTACTCTCTCTCTACTATTCACTCTCTACTACTCACTCTCTGCTACTCTCTACTACTCACTCTCACTCTCTACTACTCTCTCTACTACTACTCTACTACTCTCCACTACTCACTCTCTACTACTCACTCTACTACTCACTCTAGTACTCACTCTCTACTCACGCTCTACTACTCTCTCTCTACTACCCACTCTACTACTCTCTACTACTCTCTCTCTGCTACTCACTCTCTACTACTCACTCTCTACTACTCTCTACTACTCTCTCTCTACTACTCACTCTCTACTACTCACTCTCTACTAGTCTCTCTCTCTACTACTCACTCTCTACTACTCACTCTACTACTCTCTTCTAATCACTCTCTACTACTCACTGTATACTACTCACTCCTACTCACTCTCTACTACTCTACTATTCTCTACTACTCACTCTCTACTACTCACTCTTTACTACTCACTCTATACTGCTCTCTACTACTCACTCTCTACTACTCTCTCTCTACTACTCACTCCTACTCACTCTCCACTACTCTACTATTCTCTACTACTCACGCTCTATTACTCACTCTCTACTACTCACTCTCTACTACTCTCTACTACTCACTCTCTACTTCTCACTCTCTACTACTCTCTACTATTCACTCTCTACTACTCACTCTCTACTACTCTCTCTCTACTACTCACTCTACTACTCACTGGCTACTACTCTCTACTACTCACTCTTTACTACTCTCTACTACTCTCTCCTACTACCCTCTCTAGTCACTCTACTACTCTACTACTCTATTACTCACTCTAATACTCTCTACTACTCTCTACCACTCACTTTCTACTACTCTACTACTCACTCTCTGCTACTCACTCTCTACTGCTCACTCTACTACTCTCTACTACTCACTCTCTACTACTCACTCTCTGCTACTCTCTACGACTCACTCTCACTTTCTACTACTCTCTCTACTACTACTCTACTACTCTCTACTACTCACTCTCTACTACTCTCTACTACTCTCTCTCTGCTGCTCACTCTCTACTACTCACTCCCTACTACTCTCTACTACTCACTCTCTACTACTCTCTACTACTCTGTACCACTCACTCTCTATTACTCTCTACTACTCACTCTCTACTACTCTCAACTACTCACTCTCTACAACTCACTCTCTACTACTCACTCTCTACTCTCTCTCTACTACTCCTTCTCTACTACTCACTCTACTACTCTCTACTAATCACTCTCTACTACTCACTCTCTACTACCCATTCTCTACTACTCACTTGCTACTACTCTCTACTACTCACTCTCTACTACTCTCTACTACTACTCTCTCTACTCACTCCATGTAACGCCCTGAACGTCTCAGGATCGTTTAACAGACACGATAATGAGAACGCAACCACTTGTGAAGGTTTAGTTATTTTAATGAAGGCAAAAATAATACAAGGAATAAACAAAGGTTATAGTCACTGGAATCCTCCAGGCTAAGTACGTTACCAGCCCACAGCACGGATGGTCCTAACCGTCCTCTGCATATACGCCGATCCCGGCGTATGCCAACAGAGGGCAGAAATGAAATGGCCGACAATGCCAATCGGTAGGCTGTGAGGGGCACGAAGAGTGTTGGGGAGAATCGAGGAGTCAGGGAAACACCCAGCCGGGGTCTCTACCTGAAGGGAGCAGCCGCTCAACCTCTTCCTCAGACTGCACCGGGACGCGGAGTCACCTCCTGGTGATGCGTCACCGATACCCCAATCACAAGCAAAGAAGACTGAACCGAGAGCAGCCGCTCGATCGATCCTGTGGACTTCCGAGTCTGTAACGCGGCAAACACCTCCTGGTGTGCGTTACAGCTGGCAGTCCCTGTATCTCTGGTCGGGCTGGGAGTTACGACTCCAACCTGCAAAAGCGCCACTGCGCTTTGACTCAGCCGAGTCAAAAAGTGAAGCTCAATGGTTATCCGGTAGAGCTTCCGGGTCCTTCACAGGTGACGATGGGGCAAGACACGGCCCAGGGAGTAACGACTCGACCTACCTCCGTTCTTGCCTTACTGGAGCACCACTCCGGAACACTGCTCTTCACTAAGCAGGTACGTTGGTTGTAAACACAATATCCGACAGCGTTGTACCTCCCGGTTCCTCCCTTTATAGGGCGTTGTTTTCCTTGAGTTATGTAACAGCTCTCCTGTTTACATAAGGGCGTGTTTTCCTTGAGTTATGTAACAGCTCTCCTGTTTACATAAGGGCGTGTTTTCCTTGAGTTATGTAACAGCTCTCCTGTTTACATAAGGGCGTGTTTTCCTTGAGTTATGTAACAGCTCTTCTGTTTACATAAGGGCGTGTTTTCCTTGAGTTATGTAACAGCTCTCCTGTTTACATAAGGGCGTGTGTTCCTTGAGTTATGTAACAGCTCTCCTGTTTTACATAAGGGCGTGTTTTCCTTGAGTTATGTAACAGCTCTCCTGTTTACATAACCTCTCAACCGCTAAGCATCCTGGGAGATGTAGTCCGTTTTCGCTGGTTACCGTTTTCCTCCCCTTGCATGACAGGAATTCTTGACACTCCACTACTCTACTACTCTCTACTACTCACTCTAATACTCTCTACTACTCTCTACCACACACTTTCTACTACTCTACTACTCACTCTCTGCTACTCACTCTCTACTACTCACTCTACTACTCTCTACTACTCACTCTACTTCTCTCTACTACTCTCTCTCTACTACTCACTCTCTACTACTCACTCTCTACTAGTCTCTCTCTCTACTACTCACTCTCTACTACTCACTCTACTACTCTCTTCTAATCACTCTCTACTACTCACTCTCTACTACTCACTCCTACTCACTCTCTACTACTCTACTACTCTAAACTACTCACTCTCTACTACTCACTCTTTACTACTCACTCTATACTGCTCTCTACTACTCACTCTCTACTACTCTCTACTACTACTCTCTCTACTCACTCCACTACTCTACTACTCTCTACTACTCACTCTAATACTCTCTACTACTCTCTACCACACACTTTCTACTACTCTACTACTCACTTTCTGCTACTCACTCTCTACTACTCACTCTACTACTCTCTACTACTCACTCTACTTCTCTCTACTACTCTCTACTACTCTCTCTCTACTACTCACTCTCTACTACTCACTCTCTACTAGTCTCTCTCTCTACTACTCACTCTCTACTACTCACTCTACTACTCTCTTCTAATCACTCTCTACTACTCACTCTCTACTACTCACTCCTACTCACTCTCTACTACTCTACTACTCTAAACTACTCACTCTCTACTACTCACTCTTTACTACTCACTCTATACTGCTCTCTACTACTCACTCTCTACTACTCTCTCTCTACTACTCACTCCTACTCACTCTCCACTACTCTACTATTCTCTACTACTCACACTCTATTACTCACTCTCTACTACTCACTCAATACTACTCTCTACTACTCACTCTCTACTACTCACTATCTACTACTCTCTACTATTCACTCTCTACTACTCACTCTCTACTACTCTCTCTCTCTACTACTCACTCTACTACTCACTTGCTACTACTCTCTACTACTCACTCTTTACTACTCTCTACTACTCTCTCCTACTACCCTCTCTAGTCACTCTACTACTCTACTACTCTATTACTCACTCTAATACTCTCTACTACTCTCTACCACTCACTTTCTACTACTCTACTACTCACTCTCTGCTACTCACGCTCTACTGCTCACTCTACTACTCTCTACTACTCACTCTCTACTACTCACTCTCTACTACTCACTCTCTGCTACTCTCTACGACTCACTCTCACTTTCTACTACTCTCTCTACTACTACTCTACTACTCTCTACTACTCACTCTCTACTACTCACTCTACTACTCACTCTACTACTCACTCTCTACTACTCACTCTCTACTCACTCTCTACTACTCTCTCTCTACTACTCTCTACTACTCACTCTACTACTCTCTACTACTCTCTCTCTGCTACTCACTCTATACTACTCTCAACTACTCACTCTCTACTACTCACTCTCTACTACTCACTCTGCCACTCTCTACTAATCACTCTCTACTACTCACTCTCTACTGCCCATTTTCTACTATTCACTCTCTACTACTCTCTCTCTACTACTCACTCTCTACTACTTACTCCTACTCACTCTCTACTACTCTACTATTCTCTACTGCTCACTCTCTACTACTCACTCTCTACTACTCACTCCTACTCACTATCTACTACTCTACTATTCTCTACTGCTCACTCTCTACTACTCACTCTATACTACTCTCTACTACTCACTCTCTACTACTCACTCTCTACTACTCTCTACTATTCACTCATACCAGCCGCGGTCGGTAGTAGGAGTAACTGCAGGGCGGTGACTTGGGGAGGGGGAGGGGCAGGGTGGGGGGTAGTAAACTATGGATTACGGAGGTTTACAGGTAAGTTAACATATAAATTAATAAAACGAATTTCGTTGCGTGCACTGCATCCCCAAATGTGATGCAGTGCACGCAACGAAATTCATTTTATTAATTTATATGTTAACTTACCTGTAAACCTCTGTATTCCATAGTTTACTACCCCCCACCCTGCCCCTCCCCCTCCCCCTCCCCACATCACCGCCCTGCAGTTACTCCTACTACCGTCCGCGGCAGCTCTCTACTACCCACTCTCTACTACTCAGTACTACTCTCTCTCTACATATCACTCTACTACTCACTTGCGACTACTCTCTACTACTCACTCTCTACTACTCTCTACTACTACTCTCTCTACTCACTCTACTACTCTACTACTCTCCACTACTCACTCTAATACTTTCTACTACTCTCTACCACGCACTTTCTACTACTCTACTACTCACTCTCTGCTACTCACTCTCTACTACTCACTCTACTACTCTCCACTACTACTCTCTACTACTCACTGTACTACTCTCTACTACTCACTCTACTTCTCTCTATTACTCTCTACTACTCACTCTCTACTCCGACACTACTCACTCTCTGCTACTCGCTCTCTACCACTCACTCTACTACTCACTCTCTACTACTCACTCTCTACTACTTCCTACTACTCTCTCTACTACTTACTCTCTACTACTCTCTCTACTACTCTCTACTACTCACTCTCTACTATTCACTCTCTACTTCTCACTCTCTACTACTCTCTCTACTACTCACTCTCTACTACTCACTCTACTACTCTCTTCTAATCACTGTCTACTACTCACTCTCTACTACCCATTCTCTACTATTCACTCTCTACTACTCTCCCTCTACTACTCACTCCTACGCACTCTCTACTACTCTACTATTCTCTACTACTCACTCTCTACTACTCACTCTCTACTACTCACTCTATACTACTCTCTACTACTCACTCTCTACTGCTCACTCTCTACTGCTCACTCTCTACTACTCACTCTCTACTACTCACTCTCTACTACTCTCTCTCTACTACTCACTCTACTACTCACTTGCTACTACTCATTCTTTACTACTCTCTACTACTCTCTCCTACTACTCTCTCTACTCACTCTACTACTCTACTACTCTACTACTCATTCTGTTACTCTCTACTACTCTCTACCACTCTTTTTCTACTACTCTACTACTCACTCTCTGCTACTCACTCTCTACTACTCACTCTACTACTCTCTACTACTCTACTACTCCTACTCACTCTCTACTACTCTACTATTCTCTACTACTCACTCTCTACTACTCACTCTCTACTACTCACTCTATAATACTCTCTACTGCGCACTCTCTACTACTCTCTCTCTACTACTCACTCCTACTCACTCTCTACTACTCTAATATTCTCTACTACTCACTCTCTACTACTCACTCTCTACTACTCTCTACTACTCAATCTCTACTACTCACTCTCTACTACTCTCTACTATTCACTCTCTACTACTCACTCTCTACTACTCTCTCTACTACTCACTCTACTACTCACTTGCTACTACTCTCTATACTCACTCTTTACTACTCTCTACTACTCTCTCTTACTACCCTCTCTACTCACTCGACTACTTTACTACTCTACTACTCACTCTAATACTCTCTACTACTCTCTACCACTCACGTTCTACTACTCTACTACTCACTCTCTGCTACTCACTTTCTACTACTCACTCTACAACTCTCTACTACTCACTCTCTACTACTCACTCTCTACTACTTCACTACTCTCTACTACTCTCTCTCTACTATTCACTCTCTACTACTCACTCTCTGCTACTCTCTACTACTCACTCTCACTCTCTACTACTCTCTCTACTACTACTCTACTACTCTCCACTACTCACTCTCTACTACTCACTCTACTACTCACTCTACTACTCACTCTCTACTACTCTCTCTCTACTCACGCTCTACTACTCTCTCTCTACTACCCACTCTACTACTCTCTACTACTCTCTCTCTGCTACTCACTCTCTACTACTCACTCTCTACTACTCTCTACTACTCACTCTACTTCTCTCTACTACTCTCTACTACTCTCTCTCTACTACTCACTCTCTACTACTCACTCTCTACTAGTCTCTCTCTCTACTACTCACTCTACTACTCTCTTCTAATCACTCTCTACTACTCACTGTCTACTACTCACTCCTACTCACTCTCTACTACTCTACTATTCTCTACTACTCACTCTCTACTACTCACCCTTTACTACTCACTCTATACTGCTCTCTACTACTCACTCTCTACTACTCTCTCTCTACTACTCACTCCTACTCACTCTCCACTACTCTACTATTCTCTACTACTCACGCTCTATTACTCACTCTCTACTACTCACTCTATACTACTCTCTACTACTCACTCTCTACTTCTCACTCTCTACTACTCTCTACTATTCACTCTCTACTACTCACTCTCTACTACTCTCTCTCTCTACTACTCACTCTACTACTCACTTGCTACTACTCTCTACTACTCACTATTTACTACTCTCTACTACTCTCTCCTACTACCCTCTCTAGTCACTCTACTACTCTACTACTCTACTTCTCACTCTAATACTCTCTACTACTCTCTACCACTCACTTTCTACTACTCTACTACTCACTCTCTGCTACTCGCTCTCTACTGCTCACTCTACTACTCACTCTCTACTACGCACTCTCTACTACTCTACTACTCTCTACTACTCTCTCTCTACTATTCACTCTCTACTACTCACTCTCTGCTACTCTCTACTACTCACTCTCACTTTCTACTACTCTCTCTACTACTACTCTACTACTCTCTACTACTCACTCTCTACTACTCACTCTACTACTCACTCTACTACTTACTCTCTACTACTCACTCTCTACTCACTCTCTACTACTCTCTCTCTACTACTCTCTACTACTCACTCTACTACTCTCTACTACTCTCTCTCTGCTACTCACTCTCTACTACTCACTCTCTACTACTCTCTACTACTCACTCTCTACTACTCTGCACTACTCTGTACTACTCACTCTCTACTACTCACTCTCTACTACTCTCAACTACTCACTCTCTACTACTCACTCTCTACTACTCACTCTCTACTACTCACTCTACTACTCTCCACTACTACTCTCTACTACTCACTGTACTACTCTCTACTACTCACTCTACTTCTCTCTATTACTCTCTACTACTCACTCTCTACTCCGACACTACTCACTCTCTGCTACTCGCTCTCTACTACTCACTCTACTACTCACTCTCTACTACTCACTCTCTACTACTTCCTACTACTCTCTCTCTACTACTCACTCTCTACTACTCTCTCTACTACTCTCTACTACTCACTCTCTACTATTCACTCTCTTCTTCTCACTCTCTACTACTCTCTCTACTACTCACTCTCTACTACTCACTCTACTACTCTCTTCTAATCACTGTCTACTACTCACTCTCTACAACCCATTCTCTACTATTCACTCTCTACTACTCTCTCTCTACTACTCACTCCTACGCACTCTCTACTACTCTACTATTCTCTACTACTCACTCTCTACTACTCACTCTCTACTACTCACTCTATACTACTCTCTACTACTCACTCTCTACTGCTCACTCTCTACTACTCTCTACTACTCACTCTCTACTACTCACTCTCTACTACTCTCTCTCTACTACTCACTCTCTACTACTCTCTCTCGCTACTACTCATTCTTTACTACTCTCTACTACTCTCTCCTACTACTCTCTCTACTCACTCTACTACTCTACTACTCTACTACTCACTCTGTTACTCTCTACTACTCTCTACCACTCTTTTTCTACTACTCTACTACTCACTCTCTGCTACTCACTCTCTACTACTCACTCTACTACTCTCTACTACTCTACTACTCCTACTCACTCTCTACTACTCTACTATTCTCTACTACTCACTCTCTACTACTCACTCTCTACTACTCACTCTATAATACTCTCTACTGCGCACTCTCTACTACTCTCTCTCTACTACTCACTCCTACTCACTCTCTACTACTCTAATATTCTCTACTACTCACTCTCTACTACTCACTCTCTACTACTCTCTACTACTCAATCTCTACTACTCACTCTCTACTATTCACTCTCTACTACTCACTCTCTACTACTCTCTCTACTACTCACTCTACTTCTCACTTGCTACTACTCTCTATACTCACTCTTTACTACTCTCTACTACTCTCTCTTACTACCCTCTCTACTCACTCGACTACTTTACTACTCTACTACTCACTCTAATACTCTCTACTACTCTCTACCACTCACGTTCTACTACTCTACTACTCACTCTCTGCTACTCACTTTCTACTACTCACTCTACAACTCTCTACTACGCACTCTCTACTACTCACTCTCTACTACTCTACTACTCTCTACTACTCTCTCTCTACTATTCACTCTCTACTACTCACTCTCTGCTACTCACTCTATAATACTCTCTACTGCGCACTCTCTACTACTCTCTCTCTACTACTCACTCCTACTCACTCTCTACTACTCTAATATTCTCTACTACTCACTCTCTACTACTCACTCTCTACTACTCTCTACTACTCAATCTCTACTACTCACTCTCTACTACTCTCTACTATTCACTCTCTACTACTCACTCTCTACTACTCTCTCTACTACTCACTCTACTACTCACTTGCTACTACTCTCTATACTCACTCTTTACTACTCTCTACTACTCTCTCTTACTACCCTCTCTACTCACTCGACCACTTTACTACTCTACTACTCACTCTAATACTCTCTACTACTCTCTACCACTCACGTTCTACTACTCTACTACTCACTCTCTGCTACTCACTTTCTACTACTCACTCTACAACTCTCTACTACTCACTCTCTACTACTCACTCTCTACTACTCTACTACTCTCTACTACTCTCTCTCTACTATTCACTCTCTACTACTCACTCTACTTCTCACTTGCTACTACTCTCTATACTCACTCTTTACTACTCTCTACTACTCTCTCTTACTACCCTCTCTACTCACTCGACTACTTTACTACTCTACTACTCACTCTAATACTCTCTACTACTCTCTACCACTCACGTTCTACTACTCTACTACTCACTCTCTGCTACTCACTTTCTACTACTCACTCTACAACTCTCTACTACGCACTCTCTACTACTCACTCTCTACTACTCTACTACTCTCTACTACTCTCTCTCTACTATTCACTCTCTACTACTCACTCTCTGCTACTCACTCTATAATACTCTCTACTGCGCACTCTCTACTACTCTCTCTCTACTACTCACTCCTACTCACTCTCTACTACTCTAATATTCTCTACTACTCACTCTCTACTACTCACTCTCTACTACTCTCTACTACTCAATCTCTACTACTCACTCTCTACTACTCTCTACTATTCACTCTCTACTACTCACTCTCTACTACTCTCTCTACTACTCACTCTACTACTCACTTGCTACTACTCTCTATACTCACTCTTTACTACTCTCTACTACTCTCTCTTACTACCCTCTCTACTCACTCGACCACTTTACTACTCTACTACTCACTCTAATACTCTCTACTACTCTCTACCACTCACGTTCTACTACTCTACTACTCACTCTCTGCTACTCACTTTCTACTACTCACTCTACAACTCTCTACTACTCACTCTCTACTACTCACTCTCTACTACTCTACTACTCTCTACTACTCTCTCTCTACTATTCACTCTCTACTACTCACTCTCTGCTACTCTCTACTACTCACTCTCACTCTCTACTACTCTCTCTAGTACTACTCTACTACTCTCCACTACTCACTCTCTACTACTCACTCTACTACTCACTCTACTACTCACTCTCTACTACTCTCTCTCTACTCACGCTCTACTACTCTCTCTCTACTACCCACTCTACTACTCTCTACTACTCTCTCTCTGCTACTCACTCTCTACTACTCACTCTCTACTACTCTCTACTACTCACTCTACTTCTCTCTACTACTCTCTACTACTCTCTCTCTACTACTCACTCTCTACTACTCACTCTCTACTAGTCTCTCTCTCTACTACTCACTCTACTACTCTCTTCTAATCACTCTCTACTACTCACTGTCTACTACTCACTCCTACTCACTCTCTACTACTCTACTATTCTCTACTACTCACTCTCTACTACTCACTCTTTACTACTCACTCTATACTGCTCTCTACTACTCACTCTCTACTACTCTCTCTCTACTACTCACTCCTACTCACTCTCCACTACTCTACTATTCTCTACTACTCACACTCTATTACTCACTCTCTACTACTCACTCTATACTACTCTCTACTACTCACTCTCTACTACTCACTATCTACTACTCTCTACTATTCACTCTCTACTACTCACTCTCTACTACTCTCTCTCTCTACTACTCACTCTACTACTCACTTGCTACTACTCTCTACTACTCACTCTTTACTACTCTCTACTACTCTCTCCTACTACCCTCTCTAGTCACTCTACTACTCTACTACTCTATTACTCACTCTAATACTCTCTACTACTCTCTACCACTCACTTTCTACTACTCTACTACTCACTCTCTGCTACTCACGCTCTACTGCTCACTCTACTACTCTCTACTACTCACTCTCTACTACTCACTCTCTACTACTCACTCTCTGCTACTCTCTACGACTCACTCTCACTTTCTACTACTCTCTCTACTACTACTCTACTACTCTCTACTACTCACTCTCTACTACTCACTCTACTACTCACTCTACTACTCACTCTCTACTACTCACTCTCTACTCACTCTCTACTACTCTCTCTCTACTACTCTCTACTACTCACTCTACTACTCTCTACTACTCTCTCTCTGCTACTCACTCTATACTACTCTCAACTACTCACTCTCTACTACTCACTCTCTACTACTCACTCTGCCACTCTCTACTAATCACTCTCTACTACTCACTCTCTACTGCCCATTTTCTACTATTCACTCTCTACTACTCTCTCTCTACTACTCACTCTCTACTACTTACTCCTACTCACTCTCTACTACTCTACTATTCTCTACTGCTCACTCTCTACTACTCACTCTCTACTACTCACTCCTACTCACTATCTACTACTCTACTATTCTCTACTGCTCACTCTCTACTACTCACTCTATACTACTCTCTACTACTCACTCTCTACTACTCACTCTCTACTACTCTCTACTATTCACTCATACCAGCCGCGGTCGGTAGTAGGAGTAACTGCAGGGCGGTGACTTGGGGAGGGGGAGGGGCAGGGTGGGGGGTAGTAAACTATGGATTACGGAGGTTTACAGGTAAGTTAACATATAAATTAATAAAACGAATTTCGTTGCGTGCACTGCATCCCCAAATGTGATGCAGTGCACGCAACGAAATTCATTTTATTAATTTATATGTTAACTTACCTGTAAACCTCTGTATTCCATAGTTTACTACCCCCCACCCTGCCCCTCCCCCTCCCCCTCCCCACATCACCGCCCTGCAGTTACTCCTACTACCGTCCGCGGCAGCTCTCTACTACCCACTCTCTACTACTCAGTACTACTCTCTCTCTACATATCACTCTACTACTCACTTGCGACTACTCTCTACTACTCACTCTCTACTACTCTCTACTACTACTCTCTCTACTCACTCTACTACTCTACTACTCTCCACTACTCACTCTAATACTTTCTACTACTCTCTACCACGCACTTTCTACTACTCTACTACTCACTCTCTGCTACTCACTCTCTACTACTCACTCTACTACTCTCCACTACTACTCTCTACTACTCACTGTACTACTCTCTACTACTCACTCTACTTCTCTCTATTACTCTCTACTACTCACTCTCTACTCCGACACTACTCACTCTCTGCTACTCGCTCTCTACCACTCACTCTACTACTCACTCTCTACTACTCACTCTCTACTACTTCCTACTACTCTCTCTACTACTTACTCTCTACTACTCTCTCTACTACTCTCTACTACTCACTCTCTACTATTCACTCTCTACTTCTCACTCTCTACTACTCTCTCTACTACTCACTCTCTACTACTCACTCTACTACTCTCTTCTAATCACTGTCTACTACTCACTCTCTACTACCCATTCTCTACTATTCACTCTCTACTACTCTCCCTCTACTACTCACTCCTACGCACTCTCTACTACTCTACTATTCTCTACTACTCACTCTCTACTACTCACTCTCTACTACTCACTCTATACTACTCTCTACTACTCACTCTCTACTGCTCACTCTCTACTACTCTCTACTACTCACTCTCTACTACTCACTCTCTACTACTCTCTCTCTACTACTCACTCTACTACTCACTTGCTACTACTCATTCTTTACTACTCTCTACTACTCTCTCCTACTACTCTCTCTACTCACTCTACTACTCTACTACTCTACTACTCATTCTGTTACTCTCTACTACTCTCTACCACTCTTTTTCTACTACTCTACTACTCACTCTCTGCTACTCACTCTCTACTACTCACTCTACTACTCTCTACTACTCTACTACTCCTACTCACTCTCTACTACTCTACTATTCTCTACTACTCACTCTCTACTACTCACTCTCTACTACTCACTCTATAATACTCTCTACTGCGCACTCTCTACTACTCTCTCTCTACTACTCACTCCTACTCACTCTCTACTACTCTAATATTCTCTACTACTCACTCTCTACTACTCACTCTCTACTACTCTCTACTACTCAATCTCTACTACTCACTCTCTACTACTCTCTACTATTCACTCTCTACTACTCACTCTCTACTACTCTCTCTACTACTCACTCTACTACTCACTTGCTACTACTCTCTATACTCACTCTTTACTACTCTCTACTACTCTCTCTTACTACCCTCTCTACTCACTCGACTACTTTACTACTCTACTACTCACTCTAATACTCTCTACTACTCTCTACCACTCACGTTCTACTACTCTACTACTCACTCTCTGCTACTCACTTTCTACTACTCACTCTACAACTCTCTACTACTCACTCTCTACTACTCACTCTCTACTACTCTACTACTCTCTACTACTCTCTCTCTACTATTCACTCTCTACTACTCACTCTCTGCTACTCTCTACTACTCACTCTCACTCTCTACTACTCTCTCTACTACTACTCTACTACTCTCCACTACTCACTCTCTACTACTCACTCTACTACTCACTCTACTACTCACTCTCTACTACTCTCTCTCTACTCACGCTCTACTACTCTCTCTCTACTACCCACTCTACTACTCTCTACTACTCTCTCTCTGCTACTCACTCTCTACTACTCACTCTCTACTACTCTCTACTACTCACTCTACTTCTCTCTACTACTCTCTACTACTCTCTCTCTACTACTCACTCTCTACTACTCACTCTCTACTAGTCTCTCTCTCTACTACTCACTCTACTACTCTCTTCTAATCACTCTCTACTACTCACTGTCTACTACTCACTCCTACTCACTCTCTACTACTCTACTATTCTCTACTACTCACTCTCTACTACTCACTCTTTACTACTCACTCTATACTGCTCTCTACTACTCACTCTCTACTACTCTCTCTCTACTACTCACTCCTACTCACTCTCCACTACTCTACTATTCTCTACTACTCACGCTCTATTACTCACTCTCTACTACTCACTCTATACTACTCTCTACTACTCACTCTCTACTTCTCACTCTCTACTATTCACTCTCTACTACTCACTCTCTACTACTCTCTCTCTCTACTACTCACTCTACTACTCACTTGCTACTACTCTCTACTACTCACTCTTTACTACTCTCTACTACTCTCTCCTACTACCCTCTCTAGTCACTCTACTACTCTACTACTCTACTTCTCACTCTAATACTCTCTACTACTCTCTACCACTCACTTTCTACTACTCTACTACTCACTCTCTGCTACTCGCTCTCTACTGCTCACTCTACTACTCACTCTCTACTACGCACTCTCTACTACTCTACTACTCTCTACTACTCTCTCTCTACTATTCACTCTCTACTACTCACTCTCTGCTACTCTCTACTACTCACTCTCACTTTCTACTACTCTCTCTACTACTACTCTACTACTCTCTACTACTCACTCTCTACTAATCACTCTACTACTCACTCTACTACTTACTCTCTACTACTCACTCTCTACTCACTCTCTACTACTCTCTCTCTACTACTCTCTACTACTCACTCTACTACTCTCTACTACTCTCTCTCTGCTACTCACTCTCTACTACTCACTCTCTACTACTCTCTACTACTCACTCTCTACTACTCTGCACTACTCTGTACTACTCACTCTCTACTACTCACTCTCTACTACTCTCAACTACTCACTCTCTACTACTCACTCTCTACTACTCACTCTCTACTACTCACTCTACTACTCTCCACTACTACTCTCTACTACTCACTGTACTACTCTCTACTACTCACTCTACTTCTCTCTATTACTCTCTACTACTCACTCTCTACTCCGACACTACTCACTCTCTGCTACTCGCTCTCTACTACTCACTCTACTACTCACTCTCTACTACTCACTCTCTACTACTTCCTACTACTCTCTCTCTACTACTCACTCTCTACTACTCTCTCTACTACTCTCTACTACTCACTCTCTACTATTCACTCTCTACTTCTCACTCTCTACTACTCTCTCTACTACTCACTCTCTACTACTCACTCTACTACTCTCTTCTAATCACTGTCTACTACTCACTCTCTACAACCCATTCTCTACTATTCACTCTCTACTACTCTCTCTCTACTACTCACTCCTACGCACTCTCTACTACTCTACTATTCTCTACTACTCACTCTCTACTACTCACTCTCTACTACTCACTCTATACTACTCTCTACTACTCACTCTCTACTGCTCACTCTCTACTACTCTCTACTACTCACTCTCTACTACTCACTCTCTACTACTCTCTCTCTACTACTCACTCTCTACTACTCTCTCTCGCTACTACTCATTCTTTACTACTCTCTACTACTCTCTCCTACTACTCTCTCTACTCACTCTACTACTCTACTACTCTACTACTCACTCTGTTACTCTCTACTACTCTCTACCACTCTTTTTCTACTACTCTACTACTCACTCTCTGCTACTCACTCTCTACTACTCACTCTACTACTCTCTACTACTCTACTACTCCTACTCACTCTCTACTACTCTACTATTCTCTACTACTCACTCTCTACTACTCACTCTCTACTACTCACTCTATAATACTCTCTACTGCGCACTCTCTACTACTCTCTCTCTACTACTCACTCCTACTCACTCTCTACTACTCTAATATTCTCTACTACTCACTCTCTACTACTCACTCTCTACTACTCTCTACTACTCAATCTCTACTACTCACTCTCTACTACTCTCTACTATTCACTCTCTACTACTCACTCTCTACTACTCTCTCTACTACTCACTCTACTTCTCACTTGCTACTACTCTCTATACTCACTCTTTACTACTCTCTACTACTCTCTCTTACTACCCTCTCTACTCACTCGACTACTTTACTACTCTACTACTCACTCTAATACTCTCTACTACTCTCTACCACTCACGTTCTACTACTCTACTACTCACTCTCTGCTACTCACTTTCTACTACTCACTCTACAACTCTCTACTACTCACTCTCTACTACTCACTCTCTACTACTCTACTACTCTCTACTACTCTCTCTCTACTATTCACTCTCTACTACTCACTCTCTGCTACTCACTCTATAATACTCTCTACTGCGCACTCTCTACTACTCTCTCTCTACTACTCACTCCTACTCACTCTCTACTACTCTAATATTCTCTACTACTCACTCTCTACTACTCACTCTCTACTACTCTCTACTACTCAATCTCCACTACTCACTCTCTACTACTCTCTACTATTCACTCTCTACTACTCACTCTCTACTACTCTCTCTACTACTCACTCTACTACTCACTTGCTACTACTCTCTATACTCACTCTTTACTACTCTCTACTACTCTCTCTTACTACCCTCTCTACTCACTCGACCACTTTACTACTCTACTACTCACTCTAATACTCTCTACTACTCTCTACCACTCACGTTCTACTACTCTACTACTCACTCTCTGCTACTCACTTTCTACTACTCACTCTACAACTCTCTACTACTCACTCTCTACTACTCACTCTCTACTACTCTACTACTCTCTCTCTACTATTCACTCTCTACTACTCACTCTCTGCTACTCTCTACTACTCACTCTCACTCTCTACTACTCTCTCTACTACTACTCTACTACTCTCCACTACTCTCTCTCTACTACCCACTCTACTACTCTCTACTACTCTCTCTCTGCTACTCACTCTCTACTACTCACTCTCTACTACTATCTACTACTCACTCTACTTCTCTCTACTACTCTCTACTACTCTCTCTCTACTACTCACTCTCTACTACTCACTCTCTACTAGTCTCTCTCTCTACTACTCACTCTACTACTCTCTTCTAATCACTCTCTACTACTCACTGTCTACTACTCACTCCTACTCACTCTCTACTACTCTACTATTCTCTACTACTCACTCTCTACTACTCACTCTTTACTACTCACTCTATACTGCTCTCTACTACTCACTCTCTACTACTCTCTCTCTACTACTCACTCCTACTCACTCTCCACTACTCTACTATTCTCTACTACTCACGCTCTATTACTCACTCTCTACTACTCACTCTATACTACTCTCTACTACTCACTCTCTACTTCTCACTCTCTACTACTCTCTACTATTCACTCTCTACTACTCACTCTCTACTACTCTCTCTCTCTACTACTCACTCTACTACTCACTTGCTACTACTCTCTACTACTCACTCATTACTACTCTCTACTACTCTCTCCTACTACCCTCTCTAGTCACTCTACTACTCTACTACTCTACTTCTCACTCTAATACTCTCTACTACTCTCTACCACTCACTTTCTACTACTCTACTACTCACTCTCTGCTACTCGCTCTCTACTGCTCACTCTACTACTCACTCTCTACTACTCACTCTCTACTACTCTACTACTCTCTACTACTCTCTCTCTACTATTCACTCTCTACTACTCACTCTCTGCTACTCTCTACTACTCACTCTCACTTTCTACTACTCTCTCTACTACTACTCTACTACTCTCTACTACTCACTCTCTACTACTCACTCTACTACTCACTCTACTACTTACTCTCTACTACTCACTCTCTACTCACTCTCTACTACTCTCTCTCTACTACTCTCTACTACTCACTCTACTACTCTCTACTACTCTCTCTCTGCTACTCACTCTCTACTACTCACTCTCTACTACTCTCTACTACTCACTCTCTACTACTCTGCACTACTCTGTACTACTCACTCTCTACTACTCACTCTCTACTACTCTCAACTACTCACTCTCTACTACTCACTCTCTACTACTCACTCTCTACTACTCACTCTACTACTCTCCACTACTACTCTCTACTACTCACTGTACTACTCTCTACTACTCACTCTACTTCTCTCTATTACTCTCTACTACTCACTCTCTACTCCGACACTACTCACTCTCTGCTACTCGCTCTCTACTACTCACTCTACTACTCACTCTCTACTACTCACTCTCTACTACTTCCTACTACTCTCTCTACTACTCACTCTCTACTACTCTCTCTACTACTCTCTACTACTCACTCTCTACTATTCACTCTCTACTTCTCACTCTCTACTACTCTCTCTACTACTCACTCTCTACTACTCACTCTACTACTCTCTTCGAATCACTGTCTACTACTCACTCTCTACAACCCATTCTCTACTATTCACTCTCTACTACTCTCTCTCTACTACTCACTCCTACGCACTCTCTACTACTCTACTATTCTCTACTACTCACTCTCTACTACTCACTCTCTACTACTCACTCTATACTACTCTCTACTACTCACTCTCTACTGCTCACTCTCTACTACTCTCTACTACTCACTCTCTACTACTCACTCTCTACTACTCTCTCTCTACTACTCACTCTCTACTACTCTCTCTCGCTACTACTCATTCTTTACTACTCTCTACTACTCTCTCCTACTACTCTCTCTACTCACTCTACTACTCTACTACTCTACTACTCACTCTGTTACTCTCTACTACTCTCTACCACTCTTTTTCTACTACTCTACTACTCACTCTCTGCTACTCACTCTCTACTACTCACTCTACTACTCTCTACTACTCTACTACTCCTACTCACTCTCTACTACTCTACTATTCTCTACTACTCACTCTCTACTACTCACTCTCTACTACTCACTCTATAATACTCTCTACTGCGCACTCTCTACTACTCTCTCTCTACTACTCACTCCTACTCACTCTCTACTACTCTAATATTCTCTACTACTCACTCTCTACTACTCACTCTCTACTACTCTCTACTACTCAATCTCTACTACTCACTCTCTACTACTCTCTACTATTCACTCTCTACTACTCACTCTCTACTACTCTCTCTACTACTCACTCTACTTCTCACTTGCTACTACTCTCTATACTCACTCTTTACTACTCTCCACTACTCTCTCTTACTACCCTCTCTACTCACTCGACTACTTTACTACTCTACTACTCACTCTAATACTCTCTACTACTCTCTACCACTCACGTTCTACTACTCTACTACTCACTCTCTGCTACTCACTTTCTACTACTCACTCTACAACTCTCTACTACTCACTCTCTACTACTCACTCTCTACTACTCTACTACTCTCTACTACTCTCTCTCTACTATTCACTCTCTACTACTCACTCTCTGCTACTCTCTACTACTCACTCTCACTCTCTACTACTCTCTCTACTACTACTCTACTACTCTCCACTACTCACTCTCTACTACTCACTCTACTACTCACGCTCTACTACTCTCTCTCTACTACCCACTCTACTACTCTCTACTACTCTCTCTCTGCTACTCACTCTCTACTACTCACTCTCTACTACTCTCTACTACTCACTCTACTTCTCTCTACTACTCTCTACTACTCTCTCTCTCTACTACTCACTCTACTACTCACTTGCTACTACTCTCTACTACTCACTCTTTACTACTCTCTACTACTCTCTCCTACTACCCTCTCTAGTCACTCTACTACTCTACTACTCTACTTCTCACTCTAATACTCTCTACTACTCTCTACCACTCACTTTCTACTACTCTACTACTCACTCTCTGCTACTCACTCTCTACTGCTCACTCTACTACTCACTCTCTACTACTCACTCTCTACTACTCTACTACTCTCTACTACTCTCTCTCTACTATTCACTCTCTACTACTCACTCTCTGCTACTCTCTACTACTCACTCTCACTTTCTACTACTCTCTCTACTACTACTCTACTACTCTCTACTACTCACTCTCTACTACTCACTCTACTACTCACTTTACTACTCACTCTCTACTACTCACTCTCTACTCACTCTCTACTACTCTCTCTCTACTACTCTCTACTACTCACTCTACTACTCTCTACTACTCTCTCTCTGCTACTCACTCTCTACTACTCACTCTCTACTACTCTCTATTACTCTCTCTCTACTACTCTGCACTACTCTGTACTACTCACTCTCTACTACTCACTCTCTACTACTCTCAACTACTCACTCTCTACTACTCACTCTCTACTACTCACTCTACCACTCTCTACTAATCACTCTCTACTACTCACTCTCTACTGCCCATTTTCTACTATTCACTCTCTACTACTCTCTCTCTACTACTCACTCTCTACTACTCACTCCTACTCACTCTCTACTACTCTACTATTCTCTACTGCTCACTCTCTACTACTCACTCTCTACTACTCACTCCTACTCACTCTCTACTACTCTACTATTCTCTACTGCTCACTCTCTACTACTCACTCTCTACTACTCACTCTATACTACTCTCTACTACTCACTCTCTACTACTCACTCTCTACTACTCTCTACTATTCACTCTCTACCAGCCGCGGTCGGTAGTAGGAGTAACTGCAGGGCGGTGACATGGGGAGGGGGAGGGGCAGGGTGGGGGGTAGTAAACTATGGATTACGGAGATTTACAGGTAAGTTAACATATAAATTAATAAAACGAATTTCGTTGCGTGCACTGCATCCCCAAATGTGATGCAGTGCACGCAACGAAATTCATTTTATTAATGTATATGTTAACTTACCTGTAAACCTCTGTATTCCATAGTTTACTACCCCCCACCCTGCCCCTCCCCCTCCCCACGTCACCGCCCTGCAGTTACTCCTACTACCGTCCGCGGCAGCTCTCTACTACCCACTCTCTACTACTCAGTACTACTCTCTCTCTACATATCACTCTACTACTCACTTGCTACTACTCTCTACTACTCACTCTCTACTACTCTCTACTACTACTCTCTCTACTCACTCTACTACTCTACTACTCTCCACTACTCACTCTAATACTCTCTACTACTCTCTACCACGCACTTTCTACTACTCTACTACTCACTCTCTGCTACTCACTCTCTACTACTAACTCTACTACTCTCCACTACTACTCTCTACTACTCACTGTACTACTCTCTACTACTCACTCTACTTCTCTCTATTACTCTCTACTACTCACTCTCTACTCCGACACTACTCACTCTCTGCTACTCACTCTCTACTACTCACTCTCTACTACTTCCTACTACTCTCTCTACTACTCACTCTCTACTACTCTCTCTACTACTCTCTACTACTCACTCTCTACTATTCACTCTCTACTACTCACTCTCTACTACTCTCTCTACTACTCAATCTCTACTACTCACTCTACTACTCTCTTCTAATCACTGTCTACTACTCACTCTCTACTACCCATTCTCTACTATTCACTCTCTACTACTCTCTCTCTACTACTCACTCCTACGCACTCTCTACTACTCTACTATTCTCTACTACTCACTCTCTACTACTCACTCTATACTACTCTCTACTACTCACTCTCTACTGCTCACTCTCTACTACTCTCTAATACTCACTCTCTACTACTCACTCTACTACTCTCTCTCTACTACTCACTCTACTACTCACTTGCTACTACTCATTCTTTACTACTCTCTACTACTCTCTCCTACTACTCTCTCTACTCACTCTACTACTCTACTACTCTACTACTCACTCTGTTACTCTCTACTACTCTCTACCACTCTTTTTCTACTACTCTACTACTCACTCTCTGCAACTCACTCTCTACTACTCACTCTACTACTCTCTACTACTCTACTACTCCTTCTCACTCTCTACTACTCTACTATTCTCTACTACTCACTCTCTACTACTCACTCTCTACTACTCACTCTATAATACTCTCTACTACTCACTCTCTACTACTCTCTCTCTACTACTCACTCCTACTCACTCTCTACTACTCTGATATTCTCTACTACTCACTCTCTACTACTCACTCTATACTACTCTCTACTACTCAATCTCTACTATTCACGCTCTACTACTCTCTACTATTCACTCTCTACTATTCACTCCCTACTACTCTCTCTCTACTACTCACTCTACTACTCACTTGCTACTACTCTCTATACTCACTCTTTACTACTCTCTACTACTCTCTCTTACTACCCTCTCTACTCACTCTACTACTTTACTACTCTACTACTCTTTCTAATACTCTCTACTACTCTCTACCACTCACTTTCTACTACTCTACTACTCACTCTCTGCTACTCACTTTCTACTACTCACTCTACAACTCTCTACTACTCACTCTCTACTACTCACTCTCTACTACTCTACTACTCTCTACTACTCTCTCTCTACTATTCACTCTCTACTACTCACTCTCTGCTACTCTCTACTACTCACTCTCACTCTCTACTACTCTCTCTACTACTACTCTACTACTCTCCACTACTCACTCTCTACTACTCACTCTACTACTCACTCTACTACTCACTCTCTACTACTCTCTCTCTACTCACGCTCTACTACTCTCTCTCTACCACCCACTCTACTACTCTCTACTACTCTCTCTCTGCTACTCACTCTCTACTACTCACTCTCTACTACTCTCTACTACTCACTCTTTACTACTCTGTACTACTCACTCTCTATTACTCTCTACTACTCACTCTCTACTACTTTCAACTACTCACTCTCTACTACTCACTCTCTACTACTCACTCTCTACTCTCTCTCTACTACTCACTCTCTACTACTCACTCTCCTACTCTCTACTAATCACTCTCTACTACTCACTCTCTACTACCCATTCTCTACTACTCACTTGCTACAACTCTATACTTCTCACTCTCTACTACTCTCTACTACTACTCTCTCTTCTACTCTACTACTCTCTACTACTCACTCCAATACTCTCTACTACTCTCTACCACACACTTTCTACTACTCTACTACTCACTCTCTGCTACTTACTCTCTACTACTCACTCTACTACTCAATTGCTACTACTCTCTATTACTCACTCTTTACTACTCTCTCCTACTACCCTCTCTAGTCACTCTACTACTCTACTACTCACTCTAATACTCTCTACTACTCTCTACCACTCACTTTCTACTACTCTACTACTCACTCTCTGCTACTCACTCTCTACTACTCACTCTACTACTCTCTACTACTCTCTCTCTACTACTCCCTCTCTACTACTCAGTTCCTACTCACTCTCTACTACTCTACTATTCTCTACTGCTCACTCTCTACTACTCACTCTCTACTACTCACTCTCTACTACTCTCTACTACTCACTCTCTACTACTCACTCTCTACTACTCTCTACTATTCACTCTCTACTACCCACTCTATACTACTCAGTACTACTCTCTCTCTACATCTCACTCTACTACTCACTTGCTACTACTCTTTACTACTCACTCTCTACTACTCTATACTACTACTCTCTCTACTCAATCTACTACTCTACTACTCTCTACTACTCACTCTAATACTCTCTACTACTCTCTACCACGCACTTTCTACTACTCTACTACTCACTCTCTGCTACTCACTCTCTAGTACTCACTCTACTACTCTCCACTACTACTCTCTACTACTCACTGTACTACTCACTCTCTACTATTCACTCTCTACTACTCACTCTCTACTACTCCCTACTACTCTCTCTACTACTCACTCTCTACTACTCTCTCTACTTCTCTCTACTACTCACTCTCTACTATTCACTCTCTACTACTCACTCTCTACTACTCTCTCTGCTACGCACTCTCTACTACTCACTCTACTACTCACTCTCTACTATTCACTCTCTACTACTCACTCTCTACTACTCCCTACTACTCTCTCTACTACTCACTTTCTACTACTCTCTCTACTTCTCTCTACTACTCACTCTCTACTATTCACTCTCTACTACTCACTCTCTACTACTCTCTCTACTACTCACTCTACTTCTCTCTTCTAATCACTCTCTACTACTCACTCTCTACTACCCATTCTCTACTATTCACTCTCTACTACTCTCTCTCTACTACTCACTCTCTACTACTCATTCCTACTCACTCTCTACTCTTCTACTATACTCTACTACTCACTCTCTACTACTCACCCTCTACTACTCACTCTATACTACTCTCTACTACTCACTCTCTACTGCTCACTCTCTACTACTCACTCTCTACTACTCACTCTCTACTACTCTCTCTCCACTACTCACTCTACTACTCTCTACTACTCACTCTTTACTACTCTCTACTACTCTCTCCTACTACTCTCTATTACTCTGTACTACTCACTCTCTATTACTCTCTACTACTCACTCTCTACTACTCTCAACTACTCACTCTCTACTACTCACTCTCTACTACTCACTCTCTACTCTCTCTCTACTACTCACTCTCTACTACTCACTCTCCTACTCTCTACTAATCACTCTCTACTACTCACTCTCTATTACCCATTCTCTACTACTCACTTGCTACTACTCTCTATTACTCACTCTCTACTACTCTCTACTACTACTCTCTCTACTCACTCTACTACTCTAATACTCTCTACTACTCACTCTAATACTCTCTACTACTCTCTACCATGCACTTTCTACTACTCTACTACTCACTCTCTGCTACTCACTCTCTACTACTCACTCTACTACTCAATTGCTACTACTCTCTACTACTCTCTCCTACTACCCTCTCTAGTCACTCTACTACTCTACTACTCTACTACTCACTCTAATACTCTCTACTACTCTCTACCACTCACTTTCTACTACTCTACTACTCACTCTCTGCTACTCACTCTCTACTACTCACTCTACTTCTCTCTACTACTCACTCTCTACTACTCTACTACTCTCTACTACTCTCTCTCTACTATTCACTCTCTACTACTCACTCTCTGCTACTCTCTACTACTCACTCTCTACTACTCACTCTCTACTACTCACTCTACTACTCACTCTACTACTCACTCTCTACTACTCACTCTCTACTCACTCTCTACTACTCTCTCTCTACTACTCTCTACTATTCACTCTACTACTCTCTACTACTCTCTCTCTGCTACTCACTCTCTACTACTCACTCTCTACTACTCTGTATTACTCACTCTCTACTACTCTCTAGTACTCTGTACTACTCACTCTCTACTACTCCCTACTACTCTCTCTACTACTCACTCTCTACTACTCTCTCTACTTCTCTCTACTACTCACTCTCTACTATTCACTCTCTACTACTCACTCTCTACTACTCTCTCTACTACTCACTCTCTACTACTCACTCTACTCCTCTCTTCTAATCACTCTGTACTACTCACTCTCTACTACCCATTCTCTACTATTCACTCTCTACTATTCTCTCTCTACTACTCACTCTCTACTACTCACTCTCTACTACTCACTCCTACTCACTCTCTACTACTCTACTATTCTCTACTACTCACTCTCTACTACTCACCCTCTACTACTCACTCTATACTACTCTATACTACTCACTCTCTACTGCTCACTCTCTACTACGCTCTACTACTCACTTTCTACTACTCACTCTCTACTACTCTCTCTCTACTACTCACTCTACTACTCACTTGCTACTACTTTATACTACTCACTCTTTACTACTCTCTACTACTCTCTCCTACTACTCTCTCTACTCACTCTACTACTCTACTTCTCTACTACTCACTCTGTTACTCTCTACTACTCTCTACCACTCACTTTCTACTACTCTGCTACTCACTCTCTGCTACTCACTCTCTACTACTCACTCTACTACTCTCTACTACTCACTCTACTACTCACTCTCTACTACTTTACTACTCTCTACTTCTCTACTACTCTCTCTCTACTATTCACTCTCTACTACTCACTATACACCTCACTCTACTACTCACTCTCTACTCACTCTCTACTACTCTCTCTCTACTACTCTCTACTACTCACTCTACTACTCTCTACTACTCTCTCTCTGCTACTCACTCTCTGCTACTCACTCTCTACTACTCACTCTCTACTACTCTCTACTACTCACTCTCTACTACTCTCTACTACTCACTCTCTACTACTCTCTACTACTCTGTACTACTCACTCTCTATTACTCTCTACTACTCACTCTCTACTACTCTCAACTTCTCACTCTCTACTACTCACTCTCTACTACTCACTCTCTACTGCTCTCTACTACTCACTCTCTACTACTCTCTACTACTCTGTACTACTTTACTACTCACTCTCTACTACTCTCTACTACTCACTCTACTTCTCACTTTCTACTACTCACTCTCTACTACTCACTCTCTACTACTCACTCTACTACTCTCTACTACTCTCTATTACTCACTCTCTACTACTCTCTACTACTACTCTCTCTACTCACTCTACTACTCTACTACTCTCTACTACTCACTCTAATACTCTCTACTACTCTCTACCATGCACTTTCTACTACTCTACTACTCACTCTCTGCTACTCACTCTCTACTACTCACTCTACTACTCAATTGCTACTACTCTCTACTACTCTCTCCTACTACCCTCTCTAGTCACTCTACTACTCTACTACTCTACTACTCACTCTAATACTCTCTACTACTCTCTACCACTCACTTTCTACTACTCTACTACTCACTCTCTGCTACTCACTCTCTACTACTCACTCTACTTCTCTCTACTACTCACTCTCTACTACTCTACTACTCTCTACTACTCTCTCTCTACTATTCACTCTCTACTACTCACTCTCTGCTACTCTCTACTACTCACTCTCTACTACTCACTCTCTACTACTCACTCTACTACTCACTCTACTACTCACTCTCTACTACTCACTCTCTACTCACTCTCTACTACTCTCTCTCTACTACTCTCTACTATTCACTCTACTACTCTCTACTACTCTCTCTCTGCTACTCACTCTCTACTACTCACTCTCTACTACTCTGTATTACTCACTCTCTACTACTCTCTAGTACTCTGTACTACTCACTCTCTACTACTCCCTACTACTCTCTCTACTACTCACTCTCTACTACTCTCTCTACTTCTCTCTACTACTCACTCTCTACTATTCACTCTCTACTACTCACTCTCTACTACTCTCTCTACTACTCACTCTCTACTACTCACTCTACTCCTCTCTTCTAATCACTCTGTACTACTCACTCTCTACTACCCATTCTCTACTATTCACTCTCTACTATTCTCTCTCTACTACTCACTCTCTACTACTCACTCTCTACTACTCACTCCTACTCACTCTCTACTACTCTACTATTCTCTACTACTCACTCTCTACTACTCACCCTCTACTACTCACTCTATACTACTCTATACTACTCACTCTCTACTGCTCACTCTCTACTACTCTCTACTACTCACTTTCTACTACTCACTCTCTACTACTCTCTCTCTACTACTCACTCTACTACTCACTTGCTACTACTTTATACTACTCACTCTTTACTACTCTCTACTACTCTCTCCTACTACTCTCTCTACTCACTCTACTACTCTACTTCTCTACTACTCACTCTGTTACTCTCTACTACTCTCTACCACTCACTTTCTACTACTCTGCTACTCACTCTCTGCTACTCACTCTCTATTACTCACTCTACTACTCTCTACTACTCACTCTACTACTCACTCTCTACTACTTTACTACTCTCTACTTCTCTACTACTCTCTCTCTACTATTCACTCTCTACTACTCACTATACACCTCACTCTACTACTCACTCTCTACTACTCACTCTCTACTCACTCTCTACTAATCTCTCTCTACTACTCTCTACTACTCACTCTACTACTCTCTACTACTCTCTCTCTGCTACTCACTCTCTACTACTCACTCTCTACTACTCACTCTCTACTACTCTCTACTACTCACTCTCTACTACTCTCTACTACTCTGTACTACTCACTCTCTATTACTCTCTACTACTCACTCTCTACTACTCTCAACTTCTCACTCTCTACTACTCACTCTCTACTACTCACTCTCTACTGCTCTCTACTACTCACTCTCTACTACTCTCTACTACTCTGTACTACTCTACTACTCACTCTCTACTACTCTCTACTACTCACTCTACTTCTCACTTTCTACTACTCACTCTCTACTACTCACTCTCTACTACTCACTCTACTACTCTCTACTACTCTCTACTACTCACTCTCTACTCTCTATCTCTCTACCTCACTCTACCTCTTTCTCTACTACTCTCTAACTCTCTACCTCTAGCTCTCTACCTCTACCTCTCTACCTCTACCTCTCTACCTCTACACCTCTACCTCTCTACCTCTCGCTACCTCTCTCTACACACACACATATGCACATATATATATGCATATGCATTTATATATGAGATGTTATGCACCATTACTATCATGATTTATGATAGCATTACAGCGTGTTGTATATTCAATTTTAAAGAATGTATTTGTCTTGAAGTTTATATATACTGCAATATTTAGGTGACACATTTAGAGTGTTTTGGTGCTTTATGTATATTGTGTCAAGTTCTCCCATTCAGGCTGGTGATAACAAGATTTTAATATGCATTGACTCTTCTTTTTTTACAGTTTAACTAAATAATTTGATTATGAGGATTGAGTATGTGCTTTGTGCAGCTGCTGTTTATTCAATCACTTTGTACTTGCAATAATGAGGGGTTTTGCTTATGCTTTAAAAGTATTTTTTTCATTTTTACTTTTGCCTGAAGTGGGAGTGACTATATATATTGATAGAAAAAAAGCGCAAAACTGATTGAGAAAAGCTTCAGCGAAGTCGAAACGCGTCTCTTGTGTCTCGGGGTCGTGGGTGACCTGATTAATTAAAAGAAGCCGTATACCAACTATCTGATGTCCGTGCCTTCTTCATGGGAGTTTCCTGTTGAAGTTTGGAGTTTGCTTTCATGCATTTATATATGTATGTGTATTATCTACTGGCGGTCGCCAGTAGATAGTTATAGTTAGGACCGTGTTTCCATACGAAATCTCAAAATTCTATTTTGAATAACTTTGGCGCCGGTTGACAAATCTTCACGAAATTTCAAAACTAATGGGGCGCTCCGCTCAGCTCCTACCCTGAAAGTCTCGGGGGGATTCGTCAAGCGGGGGCCGGGAAAAAAGGGGGGTCCCAAAACACGTTTTCCCCATGCATTTTCCCATAGGACCTTTAGTCGAAGGTACAGCCCGAACAGCTTAACAGAATTATTTGAAATTTGGCAGAGAGGTAGTCCTCATGTCAGGGATGTGCTTTTTGCATATATGGAGTCAATCTGTTCAGTAGTTCCTGTGAAAATTGCAGTTAAAGCACATAAATATCTATAGGCGCGCACCCTAACGTGCGTGAGCGTAATTCTAATTGGTGGTTACATGTCAGTCAACGTTCGAATCGGTCGAAATCAGGAAGTGTCGGCCGCCATTTTGTTTGTTTTCAGTGCGAGAGTGGAAAAGGAAGGTGGCGAACGTGAAAAGGGGGCAGGGTAGAGAGTTCCTGACCCTCTAGCCTTTGTCAGGGGGTCCCTGAAGGACCCCGAAGGCAGAAAAAAATATTCACATTTTTTTTTTTAAACGCGGGGGTGCGCGCACGGTGAAAATCCATAAAAAAAGTTACAAAAAATGTTAATACATAGTTTATTGTAAAATAAATATATAAAAAAATAATAATACATACATAACTTAGCATTTAAAAAAACGTACAAATTCACTGAAAAAACCATAGGTTTCACACACGTTATAGTTAGGAATTAGCATTTAAAAAACCTTGCAAATTCACTTAAAAAACCATAGGTTTCACACATGTTATAGTTAGGTGGATATTTCACTCGTGAAAAACCAATGAAATTCCCCAGTTATAGTTAGTTCAGATAACTATAACTCGCGCGACCGCCACTCTATCACAAGGATGATGTCATCAGTGATGTCAAGAGTGATGCCACTGACCATGTCATGAGTGATGTAATATGTGACGTAATGAGCAGAGGATTGCGGGCGCGCGAGTTATAGTTATCTGAACTAACTATAACGGGGGAATTTCATTGTTTTTTTACGAGTGAAATATCCACCTAACTATAACATGTGTGAAACCTATGGTTTTTTAAGTGAATATATATATAAACATATATATAATCTGCATATCTATATAAATAAAAATATAAATGCATGCATACATATACATATACATATATGCATACATATGCATGTTATGTATATGAAAGTTTGAAAAACACTAATACAAGCAAAGCTAAAAAGCCACCTAATTACAAACAGAATTGCTTGAACTTAAACGAGGGCGAGACCTATTGTATTTTCAATGTTTGTTTACTTTGGTTCCATCAAGAAGGTATTCAGATGTATCACACATTTGCCATAAATTCTGAAAAGTAGCACTCTAGTTGCTCATTAGATCACTGTAGTAAAGCTACTGCTCACCAGGGAATTCTGCTGCTGGTATTCCATGTGCATGTTTCAGTCTGCATGTCAGAATTTTTTAATGAAATAGAAGATGATTTGAGAAGTCAAAATGTGCTCAAATTTTTCTTTCTGCAGCATTAATCATAATTTCTATGGCAAAATGAACCCCCTCATTTTGTTCCTTTGCAAATTAAATGTTTTAAATGTTACCACTTTATTCCAATCAAGATGGCTTCAGGTGTGCCATACTTTTGATATAAGTAAGACTGTTAGCGCTCTAGTTGTTCTTTAGAACAGAACACTCTGGGACATTCTGTTATTGAGCTCCACTTGGGCTACATCTGGGTGATATTTGTGATACATTTGGGCTCTTTTGTCTCTGGTGGCCATCTTGGGAGACTTATTTGTTATGAAGTTTCCTAATTTCCTCATTTACTACAGTCTCCTCAGTAGGAAATGCTTTCAGTTTTTTTACTTTGATTCCATCAAGAAGGCATTCAGATGTGTCACACATTTGCCATTTCCCACCCGGTGAGGTCCAAAGAAAACTGCTCCCAGGGTGGGAACAATGCTGGCACCCATGGAACGCAGTATGAGTGCTGGCAGAGAGGCCAGCGCGGCTCTAGGGGCTGGAGCACCCACAAAACAATAGAAAAGAAAAAAGTGAATAATAAATGAACGGCCAGAGCCACTCATTTATTATTCCCTGCTCCAAGTAAGGAGCGCTCCATAATGCCCTAGTGCTTAATAGATCCACATACTTTCTTTCTGGTGGTGCCCCTAGAAGAAGCAAGGAATACATAACATTGTATTTTTTTTATATGGTGAGGGTCTGCAGGGAGTGCAGCAGCTCTCCAACACCATGAAAAAAAAACCAGCAAATTTCCTTGGCCATTAACTCCATGACCCCAGAAAAGCGTATTATATTTTTAAAAGCACTCTTAGCTGAAAATCTATGCTCCTCAGCTGGAGTTCAGAGCCCCCTTGTGGTTGGTTTAATTGCTGCCGGTAAGTGGGTCCCTTGCTCACTTTGGCACTGGATTCAAGCGAGCTGGGCTGATGAGGGGTGTTACCCTGAAACTGGTCCTAGGATGCTTGTTTCTGGTCCAGTGCGGACCAGGCCTGACAGTTCAGGCTGGATTGTTCCTGTGAGGTACAGGGTCAAGACTGATTTGCATATGGCTGGGGGCAATCTGGGGTGGCAAAGTGACCTAAAGAATGATGATGGATTCAACCCAGATTTATGACTGGGGGTGAGTGTCTGAAAAGTTTCAGCACTCCGTCCATCATTTCCTTGTGTTCACTTCGTTCACCCTAAGTTGGCAGGGTATGCCCAGACATGTGTCTCTTGCTCCCTTTGCCACTGGATTCAAGCTAGCCTGGATGATGAGGGGTGTTACCCTGAAACTTGTCTCAGGATGCTTGTTTCTGGTCCAGTGAGGACCTGGCCTGGCAGTTCGGACTGGATTATTCCTGTGAGGTAAAGGGTCAAGACTGATTTGCATATGGCTGGGTACAATCTGGGATGGCAAAGTGATCTAAAGAATGATGATGGATTCAACCCAGATCTATGACTGGGGGTGAGTGTCTGACAAGTTTTAGCACTCCGTCCATCATCTTCTTGTGTTTGTATTAAGGAGAAGAGCCCAGCATACTTCTCTTGAGCAGAGAGGGTGTCTGAGTAGACAACTCAATCCACTGAACCATCTTTGGGGCTGCTGGAGAGGAGGTCAGGGAAAGATTCCTGATCCTTATTAGTGAACATCAGCATAGTCACGTCAGACCTTTCATTAAAAGTTTCAGGCGATTAACATGGATGACCCTTTTGAGGTTCCTGTGAGTGCCAAGGTCTACCAGATAGGTGACCTCACCTCACTTTTCCTTTCAAGGATAGGGTAGGGACCACTCCAGTTGTCCAGGAGGGTCCCAGATGCCACAGGCTCCAATACCCATACCTTATGCTTGGGTTGGAACTCCACCATGGCAACCTTTTGGTCATACCAGAGTTTTTGAAGCTCTTGGCTGGCCTCCAGGTTTTCAGTTGCCTTACCCATGTACTCTGCCATCTTGGAAAGTGGGCCTAGCACATAGTCCACAATTTCCCGTTTAGGCTTTTGCAGAGGTTTCTCACAGCCTTCCTTAACCAGACAGAGTGGTCTCCTTACAGCATAGCCAAACAGAAGTTCAAAGGAGGAAAAACCTACTCCCTTGTGTGGCACTTCTCCATAGGCAAAAAGCAGGCATGGCAAAGGGTCATCCCATCTCCTTCTGAGTTTTTCAGGGAGAGCTATGAAAATGCCTTTGAAGGTCTTCCTGAATCTCTCAACAACTCCATGGTGATATGAGGTATTGAAAGTTACTCCACATTCAGGCCATGTGTGTTTCATGTAACCAAACATGGTGTTTGCACCTCTGTCTGACACAACCTCCTTAGGGAAACCCACTCTGGTAAAAATATCAATGAGGGCCCTAGCCACTGCAGGAGCAGTGGTAGTCCTAAGAGGAATTGATCAAGAGTACCTGGTAGCATGATTAATTGCCAATCCCTCCTCTTTCAAAGGGTACCCCAACTACTGGAAGTGGAATTAAGGGGGCCTTTGGGCAGCCCACTGCTTTGCCACTGGCTTGACAGGTGGCACAGGAGTTGCAAAACTCCTTTACCTTCTGGGACATGTTTGGCCAGCAGAAGTGCTTGACCAGCCCACTCCAAATCTTACTCTGGCCAAGCTGCCCAGCTAGGCGGATATCTTGTGCCAATATGAGGAGAAACTCTGTGAACTGCTGAGGCACTACCACTTTCCTGGTGACACCAGGTTTGGCGTCTCCGACCAAAGTGTACAGGAGCCCTTCCGCCCAATAGATCCTGTGGGAGCCACTGACATCTCCCTTTTCCTGTGCAACAGATTGCTGTCTCAGGCTTTCAAGTGTAGGACAGGTCCTCTGCCCTTGGCACAGCTCTTCCCTAGGGGGTCCCCCTGTGCATAGGCATAAGGCCCAAGTTCCTGGGGCTCATTTTCCTCTGGGGCTGGCAAGTCTTCTCCCCGAGGAGAAAGGACATGAAGCTTGTAGCTTCTCAAAAGCTGGGTTCCCTGACTTCCTACCCTTTCTATTGGATGGGTGGTCCATCTTTTCAGGACACAACGCCTCTTTTTCACTCTGGGCCTTACACTGTGCTCTGGTTTGTATGCACACCCATTCAGGATGTCCCAGCATGGCTGTATGGGATCTAAGCTCAACCCCAGCCGAAGCTGAGGACTCCAGATCATTCCCTTGCAGAACAGACCACCACCTGTTTCAGGCCAGACACCCCTCCCCACTCTAAGGACACTCTAGCCATGGAATGAACCTTAGTAGCATTATCAGCATTGGTGACTGGATTTGTCTGTCCAGCCAAATACTGTCCTGGAGATATCTGTTTTTTAATCACCATGGTGACACTTTCATTTGTATCTCTCAGGGCTTCTACTCCAATCCCATTATTTAAGGGCTGCTGTTTGTATTTTTCCATGTTAGTAGGCCAGACTAGAGTAGCTTCTAAATGCACTCTGATTTGCTCAGGGCACAATAAGGATCCCACCTGGATATTTTCCAAACCAGTGCTAGCTGGATGGGCAGTAGGGGGACTCTTTTTGAGATAGGTAGAATCTCCAGTTCGGTGACACCACATCTTTTTGGGATCCAAGTTCTTACCTTGGAACCCACTTTTTGGTTGTGAAGAGTATTAGAACCAACCCTCCTGGGCAGGTTTTTGGGGGGCTTTAAAAGAATCTTTACTATTATCCTTAGGATGTTTGCCCTCTTTCCCTTGGGGAGGTTTAGTAACCCCTTTCTTTTAGTCACCCCCACTAGTGGTAGTTTTGTTCACCCTAGTCTTGACCCAGTGGTCTGCCTTCTTTGCAAATTCTTGGGGAGAAGTAGGACCTAGGTCCACCAAGTATTGATGCAACTTTTCACACTTAAATTATACAGCCCATCATAGTCTTGTATCCCACCTCACATCAGTATGGGTACGCACTTCCTTTCTAGCTCTTCCCTGATACATCTCCTTCTCTCTGGCATGAGCGGCATGCTCCCAAGCATTGAGTGCTTCAAACTCTGTAGGTCTAGGCTGTGGTTTCAATTCAAAAAATCTCCTTACTTTTTCAATAATTCTCACAATAATTGTACCATAGTGTAGAAATGCCAGTGCACTTTCTGCCTCAGTGATCTTAAGCCATTGTTTAAGCCAAATACAAGTGTGGAGCCCTACGTTTTGCTCATTATAATGACCCGCAGTATCCTCTGGCGGTGTCTCTTCTCCTTCTCTGACAGGTATCATCAGATCTCGCTATATGAAATCTTGTATGACTTTGTAACATTTCATTTTCAGGTCATAATGTCAATAATCACAATTAGAATTTTGTTTCTGAGCAGGAAATAATAGTTTACTGCTAATTCTCGTTCAAGAATCAACAACCAATAGCAGCGCGGCACTCGGTGACATAGACAACCAATAACAGCGTAACTTTACACCAATCGATCAACTCAGCGTGACACACCGTTGGGTCAATCTTACTCACTGCAGCAGCTCAGCCTCCTGTGCTATTTTCACCAACGCACTCTCATCAGCAATATCCATGCAAACAAATACAAAGCCATTACAAAAATTACTTTGTCTGCTCCACTAAAGATATCAACAGGATTCAATCATTCAAGAAATGATTCGGAATAACACTTTCCGACCTACATCAAACATGCTTGAATGAGACCTCAACCTGCAGGGACTCACCCCAATTAGCACAGCTTCTGCCTGCACAAAAGGTCCACTGCACTAATAACACCTCACTTTCACACACAAAGATACATGTCCTTATCTCAGTTGTGCTGTCGACGATGTCTCACAACAGACACAACAAAACTTTAGCAGACAATTACAATACAGAGTCTTCTACACTTTTTAACATCATCCCAGCATCTTAGGCCTCCTTGGACCCGCTAACAACTTCAACTTCTCCACGTTAAGTGTCACATTCACACAACATTCAAAACATCTCTACCAATCATCACACAGTCTCCATGAACACCGCAAGCTAAGCACAGACCATTAGAACGTTCAACCCTATTAATACTCACACCTCCGCTGTTACATCTTTTTTTCAAACTTTTGGAAATCTGTCAACCCTCCAACTTGAGACATGGGCTCTAGGACTGGAATTGCATTTAAATGACTTTAACAAATTATACTAACTCCCCCTATTCCAGGACCTAATCATCCTCGCGTTGCTACCATCAGCATAAGCACAGAGCCGAATATCCAAATTTCCCTGCCATTGACCTGTTTTTGATGCCTGGAAAATAAAGAGGAGTTAGCATCATCAACGGTATTTAGGAGTAGTAAAGTTAGGGTTCCTGACTTTACTACTCCTAAACTGAGACAAAATCCTAATTTTACGACTTTCGGTATTCACTACTCCTAAATGCCTTTTGTGGACACCGAAAGTTGTAAAGTTAAGATTTTGTCTTGGATTACCTTTGTAAATCGGGCCCAAAGTCGGTAGATAAGATTAAGTATGGATTTATTACAAATTCAAAGCCAAACTGATATACACTAATCTCAAAAATACTTTTTAGAAATACAGAATCCGTATGGACAGACCAAATCATCTAATGAAGTTAAGTCTCAGCAACAGGAAACACATGAGAAACTCAGTAATGGCAAAGCAGAAAATAAGAAACATAATCTGATGATCAGAATATGATCATCAGATCAAACCAAACTGACCTACACCCAAGCAACATGGAGGCAGCCAGCGCAGGCGCAGAGGACGAGCGCAACCCCACAAGCACCCAGGACGACCAGCCCGGGACATTGGGGACAGGGAAGGGCAAGGACAAGAAGACAAGGAAAACAAAGTTCAGTCCGCAGGCAAACAAGATCATAGTCATGGAGGTGATGGAACACCACCAACAACTCTTCGTCACCTCCAACGTGTCATTGGGCACCAAAACTGCAATATGGCGGGACATCGTCGACAAGAATCAGAATATGATTTGAGTTCCTCCTGCCTAGGGATGAGTCAATCCAAGTCACCTAAACTGAGCCTACTCTAAGTAGCACTAATTTGGGGAACCCTAACTTCGTCCAGCTAAACAGAAAAGTGTCAGCATTACAGCGACTTCTGTAGTAGTTCTCCGAAATCAGTAGTATGGAATAGCATGAAGCCACACAACAGAGAAAAATCAAAGAGGTCTGTACCCCTCTGAGTCTAAAGAGAATCTGACCAAAGCTAAAGTGTGATCCCCTATTGAAACACACAAAAGAACATTATTGAATCTAACATCACGTGTCTCATTACTTTCCCCTTTCAAACGGTAAATCTTGGCAACTACACTAGAAACTCCTTTCCTTTGGCCCTGTCATTGAAACGTCCTCTCTTAGGGGGATATTATCAAGAAACTGCGTTAAGATTATCGCTGCTTTAGCAGCAGAAAGCTTCCGCTAAAGCGGCGATAATGGGCTTGATAATATGCCCGTGAGAATTCACATAGAAGCCCATGTTCTGGTGTCAACATGGGCTTCTATTGGAATTCTCTGCGGCATATTATCAAGCCCATTATCGACGCTTTAGCTGCAGTTTTCTGCCGCTAAACGGCGATAATTTTAACGCTGTGCTTGATAATATGCCCCTTAGTTTTTTAGGGCTTCTAGTCCTTGCCAAGAGTACTCCTTCTGAGCCTCACTATCTCTCATACACAATGTGTCTTTCTCTACTCATGAGATCATACGACTGCAACTGCAGAGGAAAGAAAAACATTGGAACTTGAGCAAAAGTACATGTTGAAGGTTATATATAAAAATCAAATGCTATGGCCTTTAGTCAAGTTAACATGGCAAGCATCTCAGTACACATTTAAATGCATGTTTATAGATAGTGGTGGGCGGTAAACTTTGCTCTTCAGGTGGAGTTTGCTGAGTTTTGACACTAGTTCGGCAAGAACTCTGTCACCCACCGCTTGGCGGAGTTTACCAGCGCCCACCCCTAGGAACCTCATTTTATCAGCTAATTGGCCACTTATCTGGTGTTAAGAGGTCAGCTGCTACCCTGAGATTCTCCGCTGTGCTGAAAGCACATTTCAGCCTTGCACTCTGTGTGAGAGAAAACAAATGCAGATTCCATCGGCCACCTTCCCACAGACTGGATGTTTAGGCATTGTGAGGCTGATTGGCATACGGCAGGGGGAGCAAGCGAGAGCATGAAGTCCCCCTCCTCCACCATACTTGTAAGAAATTGAAACCAAAGGCACAGGGTGTGTGTGCCCCACACAAGACTCAGAAGCACTGCCTGAGTGATGCAGGTCCCAATGGCTCTGCACTTACAGGCGTATTAATGCTAGCAGAGTGTGTATGCAGCACCTCACAGCAACCTGCTTGTGAACCTTGCTGCCAGGCCCTGGCATGGGGACACTAAGCAAATCATGCAGGTGAGATCTATAGCTACGAGCCTGGCTATTTCAGAAGCTGATATATATTAATGAGATGTGTTTAGTTAACAAGAAGTCTTGTCTCTCACAGTCTATCTCACACTTATTATCGTCCATGCGCCTCTGGCTCTTGGAGCTGGATTACTGAGCAATGGAGGGGCAAGGGGCATGGGGATGGTTCTGGAGGAGCTGCCATGAAAAGGCATTATTGTGGTGTTAGGAGTGCAGTCTGCTGCAGGAATGTCACGCACTGGCTGGGGGCTTGGGTTACACATTAAACCTATTTCTGGGTGGGCTGTTGTGACAGGTGGACTAATGGCTCTAGCAGGTTTCTGCACAGCCAGGTCAGAGGTGCATCGGCTGGGGTTGGAAGCGTTGAGGCTTGGGCACCCTGCAGGCCTTGTCCAACTCAGGTCAGGTCCGGGAGGCACCCAGTTTTAGCAGGATTTCAGGGTATTCACTGACTATGTGAGTGACTTCAGTTAACATTCAATGAGCGTATTCCTAACTCACGTGGTTATCCTGAAAATCTTGTATGTATCCATCCCTCCTGGACCTACTTTGGACATCTCATGAAGCAGCTGGCTCTGCACATGGATATCTGCATTCATGCTGCATACAGTAGCCAGCCACTTCTCCTGATTTGAGACGGACACTCTGGGGGATATTCACAAGAACGTGTGATAACTACCGCAAGGTAGCATAACGCAACTTCCAATATCACAGCCCATAGCAAGAAAATAACCCTGTGTCAATGTGGAATTCACAACAAGGCGGTACCATGCGATAGTCCACCGACACCGCGGACAATGTCCGCGATACAACCGCCGCACTACGGAGATAAAAACACAAACCACAACACCAAACAACAGGCGATGGGCCAAAGCGCGATGAGCAAATCAGCGATAAGAAGCACCAGGCCTGCAACACACACCTGGCAGGCCGAAAAAATCACCATAAAAGTAGAAAAAACACCCACACCCAAACTGACCTACACCCAAGCACCATGGAGGCAGCCAGCGCAGGCGCAGAGGACGAGCGCAACCCCACCAGCACCCCGGACGACCAGCCCGGGACATTGGGGACAGGGAAGGGCAAGGACAAGAAGACGAGGAAAACAAAGTTCAGTCCGCAGGCAAACAAGATCATAGTCATGGAGGTGATGGAACACCACCAACAACTCTTCGTCACCTCCAACGTGTCATTGGGCACAAAAACTGCAATATGGCGGGACATCGTTGTCAAGGTGAATGCCGTCGGAGAGCACAAGTGGATAATGGACAAGGTCAAGAGGCGATGGAATGACATCAAGCGGAAGACCAAGGAGAAACTCTCCGCCAACCAGAAGGCAGCAATCATCAGTGTGGAGACTGTGGCCGGAGTCGGGGGACCGGACACTGCTAGACAGGACACAAAACAACCGCAACAGGGTGAGTGACCACCAGGTACTGGGGGGATGGGTGGAGATGGCCACGATGGCACACATGCACAATCAAGCAGGGCACAGTACACACCCACAATGATCCTGGCACCTCGCCCAGACCCACAGACTGTCACAATGTACAATGCCATGCTGTCAGAATGTCAACCTGTACCATGCGCCTACATACATGTGGACACATTGTAATACACCATCTCCCCTTCACATCGCAGAGGCATCAACAACACCTCCTGCAGAGCAGTCCCAGCCACTCTTCACTGATCATGAGGAGGACAACACCAGCATCGACGCACAAGCCCTCCTAGACATCATTGACCTCATCCACGACTCACATCCAGGATCAGGGCAGCCCAGCTATATCAAGGAGACCCCACCCAGCACTCAAACCACCCAGCAGGAAGCACCCACAGCCCCAGCAACCTCCCAAGTCCCCCAGGAACAACAAATAGCCTTCCGATGCCGTGTGCTGGAGGACCAGAGGGAGACGGCTAAGCAGGTGTGGGTGGGGTTCGAACTCATGGCTGCCAAACTGGACGCCATCCTTGGGTGTCTATGTCCACCCCATGGTCTCCAATGAGCCCTGACTGATATCGCTTGAGTCATGACGCGGAGAGTAGAACAGCTGTCCGCTCAGAGTGGCTCCAGCGATACCAGCCATGAGCTGGCACACATGCGGAGGCTCATGGAGGACATGGTGCGTATGGAGGCGGAAAGGATGGCAGCCACTGCTGCACATCATCGGAATGTAGCTGGGATCTATCATGCCCTGCAGACCTCCATCATGGCATTGCCGCCACAAGGCGTGGCGCTGATGAATGCTGCTGCCCCAGCACCATCCACATCCCCGCCCCCTGGTGTGTCAGTGCTTCACAGTGCGACAGACATATCCACCCAGGCCCCTGATGTGTCAGTGGCACACAGTGCCGCAGCCGGGACTGCAACACCCACAGGGGGGGCAGGGCACAAATCCAGGGATGAGGACGTGGATGGGTTTGTGATCAGGAGGCACTAGCATTCACTTCTGCCACCTGGCCTTTTTCTGCATGGTGCCGCACATAGCCTCATGACCTTCCACTGACCACGATACACTCCGATGCACTCACCTTGGACAGCGACATGGACTGCCACATCCTGTTTGACGACCAGTGACATGGCTGACAGACTGCGGACTGTACCCTTCCTCTTCCGTAGTACATGTCATCCCCGGATAGACTCTGGCTGGCCCTCCACGGGCCCATATTGTGTAGTTTGCTCGGCATTGCCCTGTACTGCTCCAGCTGCATAACTGCACTGGATGTGCAAATAAACATCCAGTGACGCACTGCTGTGTCATGTCTTACATCATTCAGGTATGGATGTGCGAATGAATGTGGGGACAGTGCCTTCCCTTGCGTCAATGATGTTCATCCTGTGGGAAGTGAGTCAGAGGGTGCGACATTGCATTTTGTGTACCTGGTCCAGTGAACACTACAACAGGGACACACCCATCAATCACTTCCTTGTCCGGACATGGACTGGACCACGCCCGAGCCCACGAGTCATTGTGGCAAGCCCTGCGCTGCTCCGGCGCATGGCAGGCCAGACCACTCCAATGACGCACCAAGGGGGGGCCATCATTGCTACCCGTCACAGGCGTACTCGCTGGTGGTGTGCAGGTCACTGGTCTAGTAGTCAGCATGTCACAGCCACTCCCTGAGGCCAGGTTTGCACACACACCACACCCATCCGGCACAGGCATCACTGGCCATGTGACTCCGCTGACATAAGGGGCCGACGACGTCACATTCCCCTCTTCCGGTGGTGACTGGATTACGGCCGTTCCATGCTTCTCTTACATAAAGGGCACATGAGTCATTGCGCACAGGGTTGTTGGCATCTGAGGTCTGGCACACGACACGGGCCTACCACCACGTGGCACTGACTTGGCTTGCACAGGGTTAGTGGCACCCGAGGCCTTGCAGCCGGCACGGGCATGCCACCACGTGGCGCTGACTGGGGTTGCACAGGGTTAGCGGCACTCGGAGCATTGCGGCCAGCACAGTCAGCCCACCGCGGGATGGTGACTTTGGGTGCACTGAGTCAGTGGCACATTAAGCTGCTGAGCGGGTGTGCAGCCTGCGATGATGCCCCGTCCCGGAGGTCCGGACAGCTCAGGTTTTGTGTGCCCTGCTGGACCGCAGTGTAGGCCAGAGACAGCGGACAGCGCGGGCCTACCACCACGCGGTGTCGCTTCTGGGATCCCAGAGTTAGTGGCACCTATTGGACTGAGCGGGTGTGCAGCCGGCGATGGTGCTGGGTGCACTGGTATGTCTTCGGCATGGAGTAATCAAGACCCAGCACCAGACGTGAGACCTGTTGGCCTGCGGAGCATGGCTGCATTGTGTGGAGGGTGCCATTTCCCTGGGCCCCGGGCTTGTGGCTTGCAGCCGCACGTGGTGGGACCTCCTGTCTACGCGCCGTCAGTGGAAGGTGAACAGTGAGGCCTGGGCGTGCATGTGCAGGCATGCTCCGATGGGCGGCGGGAGGGCTTGGGGTGCCTCTACCTGGGTGTGCATGGGTGGGTAGGCGATGTTGTCTTGTGCAGGTGTGTGTACTATGCCAGTCATGTATCTGGACTCTGTTTCAACTGGCGGCTCTGACTCAGTTGTGTGACCTGGTGAACTGCGATACATACCTGCACGTGGTTGGAGACACACTGGTGGCAGCAGGTGAGCAGTGTGGCCTGGGTGCGCAGGGGCGGCACTGTCTCTCTCTCCCCCTCTCTTCTTCTCTCTCTCCCCCTCTCTTCTTCTCTTTCTCTCTCTCCCATCTCTTCTTTCTTCTCTCTCTCTCTCCCCCTCTCTTCTTCTCTCTCTCTCTCCCCCCTCTCTTCTTCTCTCTCTCTCTCTCTCTCCCTCTCTTCTGTTCTCTCTCTCTCTCCCTCTCTTCTTCTCTCTCTCCACCTCTCTTCTTCTCTCTCTCCCCCCCTCTCTTCCTCTCTCTCCCCTTCGCTCTCTCTCTGTCCTTTGATGTGCGGAGGACACACCTTCTCATCATGATTTTTGTCTTGCAGGCTGGGACCTACGGAGTGTCCCGAGGGGAGCGGCCATGTGTCTTCATTTCATTTCAGTGTTCATTTTAATAAAGTTTCATTTGTTGCTTCAAAAGTGAATGTGTGCTGCTCTTTTCTGTGTCGACACATGCATGTCACTGGTTGTGATTGTGCGACGTCAGGTGGATTATTTTGTGCATGTTTAGCTGTAGCTGATGTGGCATGTCTTTGGTCGGGGTGCCAGGGAGGGGTGGTCCTGTGGGTGGTGTCGGTGGGTGTTGTGGCCCTCTTGGGTGTCCGGGCCTCATGATGGGTGGCTCCATGGCTTCTGTTGCCCTTCGGGTGTGGCCCTGGGCTAGTCTCTCTTTTGTGGTGCAGGCTGCCGTCCGACTTTACACTAGGTCAGAGCAGGTGTAGATTTCCTGGTGCTAACGTGCCTTATCACCTGTTTTGTGTTTTTTTGCCGATGTGGCTGGTTGTTGAGAATGTTGTGGTGTGATGTTGTCGCAGATTTTGACACGGGAACGCCCACTCTGCATCTCATTAGAGATAGTTGCGCGGGTCCTCTGTGGCGATATTTTTTGTGGCTGCTATCGCGGGTTAACTGGTGCTGTGGTCTGTTAACACCAGCTTGTAAATAGGGCGATGGATTTATCGCAACTTTGGCTGCGATAACGTGCCGTTGACTCTGCGATAGTTTCTTGTGAATATGCCCCTCTGTCTTGTTAAACGTGTGCTGTTGTACAGTGCCAGCAAACACTCAGAACAGTTCGACAGCCACAGACACATTTCTTGCTGTTTACAAGTCGTCTGTGTAATGTGGGGCCACGCTTCAAAAATGGAAGCGGTGTTGCTGGCTCCAGACTGATAGTAAAGAAATAGTACAAACCAGAGCCCGCACTGGCTTCTGCAAGCATCTCAAGAGAGTCTGGAAGCGCCACAGCACCTGGGATATTTGGTGCAAAGTTGTTAATGTTTTGTCATCTCTTCTGCATTTGAATCATGTTTTCATCTGCAGCATGCCAGCTGCTGCCCAGTACTTTAAAATCACTTCTCCTCCTGCCTGATATCGATTCCCTCAGCGCTCCCCACTCCAGACCGCCTCACATATGCAGTGTTTCTGCCTTATCATGTGCACAGATGCCAATGAAAGCCTGCAACCACAGGCCTGGTGAGTTTTCAATTTGCCTGCTTCCTATCAAACTGAAATGCCGAACTGTCAACATATAGGTGTGCCAGTCTGGAAATGAGGAGGGATGGAAAGACGCTGACTAGATGGTATCTGTTTTCTCTAACACATTTTCAAGTGTACCATACACCCCTATTTTTGTTCCACTGGTTATTCTTCAAAGCTGAAAAGAATGAATGTTGCAAACCTCAAAAGGCACAAAGGACAAGCCCGCCCCATCGCAAGGATTTAAACCCAGGGAACACATGTTATGCATGTATGTCAGGAGCAGGCGCATTAACCCAACGAACTACCTCGCCAGCCTTTAGGTAGTGCTGGATCGAGGTCAGCAAGTCTTGCAGTTATATATGACCAAATCTCTGAATTCCACACAACGCCCCTCCTCCAGCTTTCCCTCCCAGCCCAGCGTCCTGTCTGCTAGCTTAGATCACCTGTGAAACAGCCCCCTCGCCCCTCCTCCCCGGGATCTACACAACCAAAGTACAGAGTAAAGGTGGGCAGAACTCCGCTGAGTTTTTATGTAATGCCACGGAATTAGAGTAACCTCCGCAAGCTTCATCTCCCCTAGTTATAGATACATATTGAGTCATAAAATAAATGCAGAATACTATTCAAATTCCTTTCTGAATATATAAGAATTAACAATATTATTCAAAACACACAAAATCCAGACATATATGAGGGCTTCAATCTGTTGACACTGAGAGGAAAACATTAGTATGCACACTCATATACATGTCAAGACTACACAGAAAAATGCACCTTCTGTATCTATTCAGGTGCACTACATTACATCAATGATATTAAATCTCACACATACATGAGACCATGTGTGCTTATACATATAGCATAGTCAAAAGATAAAGGGTGGAGCCAAAAGTATGCTGCTCCATTAGCATGCCTTTGAGTATTAAAGTGATAATGAGCCTCTACTGAATGTAACTGGTGCTGGTGAGTGGCAGTTAAAAGATGGCATTCATGCTTCATGCTGTGTGTTTAAGTTGTCATGGTCAAACACACATCTTTATGGAGGGACGTCTTAGTTGTTGGTAGAACTCTGTTGCTTCCTGCAATCCTTTCATTTGCAGGGTCCTGTGAGAGAGCAGTAAACCTTAGCAACTAACAATATAACTGTTGCTGAATGTACTTCTAGTTGCCAGTGGATTTGTACATGGTGATCCCCAAACCCAAGCAGAAAGCCTCTAATTTGTATTAGAACATCGCAGTGTTGGGAGCTCCATTGAAAACAATGGAGTGCTCTGTGCTTCTAATGGCCAGTATAAGCTCTGAGCTCCAACATTCCAATGTTTGTTCACAGTTGTCGCTGCGAACAAAGGCCTCATGGAGCCCGAGAAGATTTCAAACGTCCGGGATCCACGAGGTCTTTGTTTTACAAATTAGAATATTCTGCCCTCTAGGGGTGGAATGTTCTAATAGCCTTTAAGCCCTCCGTAGCGGGCTCTACCAGCCGTTTTTATTTGATGAGTTTAATATAGCGCTGGCTAGACCCGGAGGTATCAGAGCGCTTTACATGAGGTTCCACAATGTTACAAAGTTACATCCGTTACAAGTTACATTTGTTGCAAGAAAACATTCAAAGAGAATAGAAGACAAGATAAAAGGAGTGTAGAAGGGTAGAGGAGTAAGGTAAAAGGGTAGGAGGGAGATACGGCGGAGAGGTGAAGGAAAGTCTGCCCAGTGTCCGGCTGGGTAGGTGACGGCCGAAGGGGAAGTCCACAGCCCATCTCCTCTATAGCTATTAAGGCAACTCCACAGGGCATCAGCCAAACTGCTAGGTCTCAATGGTCGGTGGCAATTCCTCAGATTCAATGTCCTGATGGGTGAGCCGGATGGGGGATATGCGTGAGGACGGGTCGATGTCCAATTTTTGTCCAAGAGTAGTAGCACAACGTGGTAAAGGACCACTGTGGCAGCCATCTTGGGTCAGGCAAGGGATTCTGCCCCTGGTGTTTCATTCTGCTGGTCCCCATTTTTATAATTCCCCTATGTATTCTCAGGGGCCCCAAGGGTATTCGCGCAGCTTCTTCAGGTGCATTAACCGGAGTGCAGAAGCTGACTGACCGGTATTGCCACACTTGTCCGATCAGGCACCGAGAGGAAACATCGTTTCGCCTGCGTGCATGCCCCGCGATGATCCCTGCCAGCTATATAGTAAATGACCAATCTCACACACCTCGAGGTCCAGTACAGCTTGTCACTCACAAAAGCAGTGCCACAGGGGGAGCCCACCTTCGGCTATGCGTTAATTTAATCCACCTGAAAAAGAGGGTTGAGCGTGTTCCACTCACCGCACTATGTAAGATCTTTCCACCTGCGCAGATGTGTCGTCTCCCCACTCGCGGTGCCAGCGCGCCACACCCTCATTACTAGGGCGCCCGGGGACAGCTCATCGCAGCACTCCGGTTCAAGGATACCAAAGTCCCCCGCTGCAACGCTGTCTATCGGCTGTGACCTCACACTGTTCCACTCATTTGCAGACAATGGACAGGCATATGCACATTCTGCTTACAAGCGGTTACCCAAACGAGGATCCTGCTGTTAGGGACAGCACGGCTACTGGTACACTTCGCTCACTGCTGTCCTCCGGTCCAGAAGGATATGACGGCCCAGCCGAGCCGCCATCTTGTGTGCACTCGAGGTCACGGGGAGGGAACACAAATGCCGTGTGGTTGTATATAGGCTGCATAATCAGCCCTGCTGCACTCCGGGCGATTCCATGACGGCTCCGTTTTAAAACATTACCATTTGTGGGGGTTGAAGATCGGTGGATCCGCAGATATTTGAGCGTTTACCTGGCCGGCAGAGCCACACGACCATGGGGCCATCTTGCCCCATTAACCTTGTTCCCCATGCTCCCTTGTTAAAGGCCCTCACCTTCGGCTTGCGCCTTTAGTGCTAGAGCAGGCCTTCGATGGCCCGTAAAGCCCGCTACATCGGGCTCCAAGATTATAATATTTTGATTTTAGCATTTAGTAAGATAAAAGTCTTTGTCTGAAACATTATATATAGTCGATTTGTGCATAGTGATTCACACATAAAAAAGGTAGGATTCTGGTATTTTAATTTTTCTGATATAATTTCAGTTACATTAGTACTTGATTCGTTCTCAAGGATATTCAAGTATGTCGTTGAATACTGGTGCAAAGGTGGGTGGCTTACTATCTTAGCTTGGATATAGTGAAAGCTGGACCTAGGGACATTTGTTTTCTGTTGAAAGAGTTATTTTATTGATAGTATATTTCAGGATAGACTTTGAATATTGATTGTTCGACTTTTATCTTTCAAGTCTGAGTAAGAATTGCAGTGGCACAGAGACAACATGCCTAAATATGGACCTCTAATGTGGAGTTTCCCTAACTCTTGATGAAGAAGAAAATCTTTGACCGGGACCTGCATGCTCCTTGCTATAGTTGGTACTTTCAGAAGCAGAGTGCAGACCTTTTTTTGTCTGGGAGCAAGCACCAAGGCTCTTGCTAAAACTCTACTGGCCTGCCTTACTGCTGTTGACCTTGTCTGTGTGGAACCGCTCAACCAGCCCAAACACATGGAAACCCCACCTGATACCTTTGCTACCACCCACAAGAGACTGAAGGAGGGCTGCCATGCAATCTATAACTACAAGTGTAAGCGAGTTGAGTGATGGCTGTACCTGATTTCACATTCCCTCCCTTCATACCTCTTGCTGCACTTCACTGATCCTCATGTGATTACTGTGGTTCAGCATCTGGTTGGCTTCTGTCTGGCTCGATTATGTGAGGCTTTGGAGGTCTCAAAGAAGAACTTTGTGTCTTTGGCCTTGAAACAACTTCTGGGTTTAGACAGAAGTCTGCTACCTTCATCACTGGTATTTGTGTGCTCCTGAGTCTGGGACAACCAGTTCAGAGTGCCTACGACCCCAAAAACTGCAAGATATACCCTTTAGGGTGACCAATATTAACAACCCTAAACTTGGGAGGTAAGCTTAGCGTCCTGGGGCCATTACATACATTTCCTTTTCTCTAAGACAGCACGCCTTTCTTCTGTATTCTACCAGATACATAGGGGCATATTTGCAAGCCCCTAGCGCCACAGGAACGTCACTTTTTGCCGTGCCTGTGGCAATATGGGCTTCGCCTTATTTACACGGCAGTGTTGAGGCACTTAACATGGCTTAACTCTGCCTTGTAAATAAGGCACCCTTTCATGCTATACTTAGCGTGAAAGAGGTGGGCAGTGGGTGTTGCGGTGGGCGTTCTGCCGCAACACCCATTGATTTTGATGCTGCCCATATTTACAAGGGTGGCGTAAATATGGGGCAGCGTCCAAATTAAGTCAAAAAATACCTGGTCTTAACATAGCCAAACAAGGAGAAATGCTTTTTTTCTCCTCGTTTTTGCTGTTTCTATGTATGCTGCATTTTGCAGCGCACTTAAAAACAGCTAAATGTCATGCATGTTTGTTAATGTACAGGAAGAAGTCCCTTTCTGCACTCAAACAATCATTTAAAAAATTACAAGTTGCAACTTGTATGTGAGCTGCACAAAGCAGCACACACGGTGCAGCCCTGCATTTCAAAAGTGGCCGAGCGCGGCGTCAAGCCAAGAAGGCTAACGTGGCACTCTGTCACTTTTCTTGCAAATATGCGTCATAATCCCCTTGTATGTCATTGCTCGTGTTTTGTTCTGTATTTTTTAGGTATTTACAAAAGGATTGAGAATCCTCCATCTACGGTGTATTTATTGTTTTCAGTTAGTGAACATGATCAATCTATTGTTGTGAATGTAGCCCAAACCTAATGTGCTTTTCGTTTCAGTATTGAGCTGCTAATCGTGATTATTTAATGATAGAACAAACATGTAGTACTGATAAGTAGCTCCTCTGATTTTACATTTATATACTAATATTTCAATATCATAATGTGAATTTCATTATCCATTGTTTAGTTTGTGTTCTGTTATGCATGCTTTACAATTTAACGTGCTATTTGTACTCTAAAGATATTTTTATATTCTTGAGTTATTATTTAATTGATTTCTACCCACAACGCTGGCTGGACATTGCCCTTTTTATTTCAGCTGTTCTAACTGTGTTGTATTTAAACATGCCACTCATTACTAACCCAGAGCTAGGCCTTGACTGTTCACCCAAGTCGTAGTGATTCAAAATCATTGCTTCTTTGTAACACAGAAAACACAAACATTGGGAAATCCAATAGGTTTTGCCCTTTAAAGATGTTGCCAGACCTTTTGGTTTTGCCAGTGATTTTTTGTAGATGCTTTCCACACAGCAAAACAAGAACAATATGCTCAGTTGCCAAAGCTGGAGGGCACTGACCTAAAAGAAATGCAGTATATATATATATATATATATATATATATATATATATATATATATATATATATATATATATATACATATATATGATAGCCAAAATCCTGGAGCGATCCTTGACGGGATCCAAAAAGCAGGTACGGACCACAACGTGGAAGTTAAATTCTTTTTATTTGGTTTGCAGATTAAAGTGCATAGTGCATGAGAATATCACGCAAGTGCTCAGCCTGACGCGTTTCGACTGCCCCGCGGCAGTCTTGATCACATGACGCGCAGGACCAATCAGTGACTATATATAAGGTGGCTAATCACAAAACCGCTTAGAAAATTGCCAAAACAGTTTACGAATGAACATAAACATAGGACTGTGATTTGAAAACAAATACAAATACTTTCACAAGCAATTTCACATTTGTCAATCATTACATAATTAATATAATATACCACAGTGATAGGCATGAAAGTCTGAATGTCAAATAAGAACATAGTGTTCCTATACGTTCTTTCATAGTTAGAGCATCACCATTTAGCATTTGTTATACATTGCATTATTTTGTATCAATAGTTGTAAAAAATCTAAATAATCAATAAGAACATAGTGTTCATTAACGATAATTCACAACTACAAAGCATCACATAAGTAAGAACCACCCTAACCAGTGTCGATAATTATATATTCAAGCATAGTGCATTTTTGTTGAGATGTAATGACTGGCAGAATTGCTTGTATGCAAATTTACTTCTTTGATGTTATTTTATACACAAGTCCATTAGAATATTTGGCATGTTCTGCGGTTGTTCTAAAAGAAGTGCAAAATAGTGCAAATAAAGTGCTAATATTAAAGTGCATAATCATAGTGGACTTATATATATAAAAAAATGATAAGTGTAAAATACATAGCAGCTTATAATAGACGTTGTAAGAGTTTTCCCATGTTTCAGTTAATTGGAGGTATGATGTTCATACAGATATACACGTCACCTATATATATATATATATATATATATATACACACATATATATATATATATATATATATATCTTACTGTAATTCCTTCTAAATCCTCAGGAGGAAAAACGAAGCCGTGTGTGCTCCTTCAAAATTCTTTATTCAGCCACTCTGCCAAACGCGTTTCGAGTGCGAAGCACTCTTGTTCACTGACAAATAAAATCAAAGCGAGCGGCCATTTTTACATTATCTACCACGTGATTAAACAGAACTACAAATAAAGTGCATTAGAAAACAGACTTGTAGTTTTTTTGATTTCTTAAATAGAAAGGTGGCACGCGATAGTTGACAAAACTCGTATTTGTTGAAAATTCACTTAATAATAATCAAACAAACGTAAAATCAATATATGTACAATGAGAATCAATTATAGATATTTATAAATATTAAATATTATAAAATTCATCTAAAACTCAGTTATTGCGAATATTGCCCCAGTGGGCTCACGTAAGCACATTATTGTCAATTATCGCTGCTTTTCATTTCTGCCCCAGTGGGCCTACAGCCGTCCTAGATTCAATCGCATTTCTACTACATGTCATGAATTCATCATAAAACCTATTGTTAAACCCAACATTTAAAACTAATGATGATAAAATAACACATTTTCAGACTAAATGGGTGTACAAATCTTCTTCTATGTTCAGTCCATCAGGTTGTTTAGAGTTTAGTTCAACAATATACCTTGACTCCAATTTTCTCAGCGCTCTTTCACGGTTCCCTCCTCTTGTATTTTTTGGTACCGCATCAATTACAAAGTAAGATAAACCTTTGACATCTTTTTTATGAAATTTTTCAAAATGTCTGGCGACAGGATATGTCCGATCGCCGTTCTTTATTGCCCTGAGATGCTGTAAGATTCTCTTGTGTACCGCTAGGATTGTGCTGCCCACGTACTGCAGGCCACAAGGGCACTGGAGCACGTAGACAGCAAAATCCGTTTTGCAAGAGTATTTGCCTCTGATTTTCTTTGAATGTTTGCTAAAGCCTGGTTTGTACCTATCCGTATTTACGCCATGCGTACAGGCTTTACATTTAGGGCATTTAATAAATCCCTTGCTCTACGCATTGCATCTTCAACTCAAATGATTCTCAGTATGGTTGAAAAGTGCTTGACTAGTAATTATTTTCTCTTCAATGAGGAACTCTTCCAACAGACCTGTGGCACGGCAATGGGCACCTGCTTCGCCCCCAGCTATGCGAATTTGCATATGGGCTGGTGGGAGGAGCAGGTGGTCAGGGAACAATATAGCAAAGAATGGGAAGAGAACATCATGCATTGGAGCAGATATATCGACGATTTATTTGTAGTGTGGAAGGGTACTGAAAGTCAAGCAAAATCCTTCATTAACAAGCTCCAAACAAATGACCTCAATTTGAGTTTTACAAGTGAAATTAGTCAGACTAGTGTTAACTTTTTGGATGTAACAGTGTTTATAGAAGATGGTAAAATTCAAACCAAGCTTTACAGGAAACCCACATTCAGTAATACAATCCTACATGCTACAAGCTTCCACCCGGTCAACTTAAAAAGAAGCATCCCCTATGGGGAATGCTTAAGAACCAGACAAAACTGTAGCAGTGAGAAAGAATTACAAAAAGAAATGAAAACCTTAGAAAAAAGGTTCAAAGACAGGGGGTATCCTGACATTTGGGTTGAAGATGCAATGCGTAGAGCTAATGTAAAGAAAAGAGAAGAGATTTTGTTTAGCAACAAGAAAGCCAAGCAAAAAGATGGAAAAGAAATAAATAAGGAGTGTAGATTTATAACAACCTACAGCATTCAGCATGATAAATTAAGGAACATCTGTAATAAACATTGGCATTTAATAAAGAATGACCCAATTTTGGGTAAGGCTGTAACACGGAGACCCCTAATTACTTTCCGCAAAGTGAAGTCTTTCAAACAAGCCCTGGTAAAAAATACCCTAAGCAAGCCACCACAAAAAACCACTTGGCTTACAAGACGCAAGGGATTTATTAAATGCCCTAAATGTAAAGCCTGTACGCATGGCGTAAATACGGATAGGTACAAACCAGGCTTTAGCAAACATTCAAAGAAAATCAGAGGCAAATACTCTTGCAAAACGGATTTTGCTGTCTACGTGCTCCAGTGCCCTTGTAGCCTGCAGTACGTGGGCAGCACAATCCTAGAGGTACACAAGAGAATCTTACAGCATCTCAGGGCAATAAAGAACGGCGATCGGACATATCCTGTCGCCAGACATTTTGAAAAATTTCATAAAAAAGATGTCAAAGGTTTATCTTACTTTGTAATTGATGCGGTACCAAAAAATACAAGAGGAGGGAACCGTGAAAGAGCGCTGAGAAAATTTGAGTCAAGGTATATTGTTGAACTAAACTCTAAACAACCTGATGGACTGAACATAGAAGAAGATTTGTACACCCATTTAGTCTGAAAATGTGTTATTTTATCATCATTAGTTTTAAATGTTGGGTTTAACAATAGGTTTTATGATGAATTCATGACATGTAGTAGAAATGCGATTGAATCTAGGACGGCTGTAGGCCCACTGGGGCAGAAATGAAAAGCAGCGATAATTGACAATAATGTGCTTACGTGAGCCCACTGGGGCAATATTCGCAATAACTGAGTTTTAGATGAATTTTATAATATTTAATATTTATAAATATCTATAATTGATTCTCATTGTACATATATTGATTTTACGTTTGTTTGATTATTATTAAGTGAATTTTCAACAAATACGAGTTTTGTCAACTATCGCGTGCCACCTTTCTATTTAAGAAATCAAAAAAACTACAAGTCTGTTTTCTAATGCACTTTATTTGTAGTTCTGTTTAATCACGTGGTAGATAATGTAAAAATGGCCGCTCGCTTTGATTTTATTTGTCAGTGAACAAGAGTGCTTCGCACTCGAAACGCGTTTGGCAGAGTGGCTGAATTAAGAATTTTGAAGGAGCACACACGGCTTCGTTTTTCCTCCTGAGGATTTAGAAGGAATTACAGTAATTTAACGGGACCCGCTTCTGTGGGGTCCTCCCGTAACGAAGCGACTTCCGCTGTGGTGGAGGCAGTTTATACGCAGAAGACGCCTTTCCAATATATATATATATATATATATATATATATATATATATATATATATATATATATATATATATATATATATATTCAATGAAAAAACCATAGGTTTCACACACGTTATAGTTAGGAATTAGCATTTAAAAAACCTTAGAAATTCAATGAAAAAACCAAAGGTTTCACACACGTTATAGTTAGCTGGACATTTTACTCGTAAAAAACCATTGAAATTCCCCCGTTATAGTTAGTTAAGCTAACTATAACTCGCGCGCCCGCAATGCACTGCTGATGACGTCACATATTACATCACTCATGACATGGTCAGTGACATCACTCATGACATCACTGATGACATCTCAAATGACATCACTGATGACATCACTGATGACATCATCCAGTGAATGTGTGTTTTTCTGAAAATTAAATATGTTTTATATATGTATATCTCAAGGTCGATGGAAGAATAAATGGGTATATAAGTGTCTAAATGGATGATTTGTTTTTGAAAAATTGATTGTGTAACTGACTGATTAAGTGTATCTTAGTGAATACATGGCTTAGTGAGTAATGTTTAAATATGTAAATATCTGTATCAGTCTCTCACTTTGTGTATAAGTGGCTGCATGGGTTGGTGAGTAGCTACTTGAGTGTCTATATAGGTTATTAGTTGGTTTTTTGAGTATCAGTATAAGTGTCTGATGTCTGTATGGTTCGATGGGGGGTATTACGTAGTGCATAGGTGCATGAATGAGTGACTCACTGTTTGTATGTGTTGAAGATAGTATGTGTGCAGGACTGCATGGGTGGATGAGTGTGTGTATGGGTGTGTTAGTGAGTGAATGACTGTCTCCACAGTGTCTTTATGAGTAACTACATATGTTTTTAACTAGTATATGTGACTATTGGTGTATATAAGTGAGTATATGTGAGAGTGAGAGATTGAAAGAGTTCCTGTGTGAATAAGTATGTGTTTCTATAAGTGATTGTTTAAAAGACTAAGTATGTGCAAGTTTCCGTAGAAGTAAGTGTGGTGGTGTGTGTATAACTGTATATGCAAGTAAATGGATGTTTGATTCTTTATTAGCATGAGTGACTATGTGTGTGAGTAACTCTACGGATGAGTGGCATTGTGTAACAGGATGTATAGGTGTATGAGTACATATGATGAGTGAGTACATGTATGAGTGACTGTATAGGACTGTTGGTGAATGAGTGGATGTGTATGTGGATCTTAGAATTACTGAAGAGGTTGTTGTAACTGGTATTGGTATGTCCATTGTTTTGAAAAGTTTAGTCTCTATTTATGAATGTGTGTATCAAAGGTTATATTAGGGTGAGAGGAGGTCTGCCACTCTATCACAAGGATGATGTCATCAGTGATGTCATCAGTGATGTCATTTGAGATGTCATCAGTGATGTCATGAGTGATGTCACTGACCATGTCATGAGTGATGTAATATGTGACGTCATCAGCAGTGCATTGCGGGCGCGCAAGTTATAGTTAGCTTAACTAACTATAACGGGGGAATTTCAATGGTTTTTTACGAGTAAAATGTCCAGCTAACTATAACGTGTGTGAAACCTTTGGTTTTTTCATTGAATTTCTAAGGTTTTTTAAATGCTAATTCCTAACTATAACGTGTGTGAAACCTATGGTTTTTTCATTGAATTAGCAAGGTTTTTTAAATGCTAATTCCTAACTATAACGTGTGTGAAACCCATGGTTTTTTCAGTGAATTTGCAAGGTTTTTTAAATGCTATTTTTTTTTTTTTTCTTCTATTTTTTTAAACATATTTTTAATTTAATGTTCTAACCTTTTATAAAGACTATGATTATATTTTTAAAATTCTTTAATATGTTTTTTTAAATATATTTCATAAAATAAACATGTTATAATTTTTTGCAGTACATTTTTTCCTTTTTTTTTTAGTACGCGCACCGTAAGCTTACGGTAAGCGTACGGTTTACGCAACGCCCGTAATTTATCTACGCTGTTTGCGTATAGTTACGCAATTTGCGTAGCCGCGCGTACTGCGCGTGGGACGCGTGCGCGCTTACGCTACACGCGCACGTTACGCGGAAGTGTCGGGTAGTGACTGTTATGCGCATGCGCGCAAGCGCGTGTCTTTTTTACGCGCGTGCGCACTTTTGCCGTAAGCGTACCGTAAGCGTACCGTAAGCGTACGGTAGGTCATGTGATCATGAAACACAACTTTTGATTGGTTGAAACTACTTTCAGTTCTAGAACTCTCCTACACCACACCCATTCCCCTCATTTCTGCTTGTGATCCCTTAGGAGAAGGAGCTGGGTTGTCTTTGTGATACGATGGCAGAACAGCAGAGCTCTTCTGAGAGTGAGGCTAGCACTAGCAGCACTACCTTGAGGCAGAGAGCGAGGAAACAAAAGACCTCTTATGTATGGGATTATTTTACTTTTCCTGAAGGCCAGCTAAAGGTAAATGCACCCTTAGTGACTTGCAAGCTGTGTCAGCGTGTACTTTCAAGAGGTAATCCTGACAGGAAGTATTCCTTTGGGAATCATACCATGATGAGGCACCTCAGGGATGTACACAGGACACATGCTCGACTTTTTGGAGGTAACCCTTCAGAAAGTCAACCAAGCACATCCACAGCAGCTCAGCCTGGACCATCATCTGCAGGGCTGACTCCTTCTTCTGCAGGTCAGGTGAGCCCTTCATCTGTGGGGGGAGCATCTCCTTTTGCTGGCCCTCTGGAAATTAACCCTCGATTTCTGAGGGTTGATATTCGATGTGCCTCTTGTCATGATCTAATTTGTCATAGGGAGACCAGTGTTTCCCTAGTGAACCTCAAAATAGATCAGCACACTTGTCACAGAGACTAATTTTCCCATTCTTTCTTTCCTCTCTCCCTGCATGAACACAACGGCTCTTTTAAGAGCCAACCTTATCTTTCATCTTTTTTTTATAGATGTTTTTAAAAACTTTTTTTTTTTTTTTACCGTACGCGTAATTATTATTTTTTTTTTTTTAAAAACACTAAAAATCAATAATCACATTACAAGGACTTTGAAACACTACAATTATTATTATTGACTTACCATACCCACTCAAAAAAATATTTATTCATTTGTTTTTTTTTTTTAAAAATTGCTTTAAAAATGGTTCTAGTTTTCGAAAATTTTCTATATCAATCTGAAAAAAAAGAAAAAAGTATTAATATTTTTTAAACATTTTAAAATACAGTACACGTATTTACATATTTACCAAAAAATATTTTTGCCTTATTTTTGCTGTTTTCAGAATATATTGCATTTCACTTTAAATTGTGAAAGCAATTGCATTCATCATTTAACAGCGGGCAAAAAAAAAATAACAATCTCAAAGATTGTATTAAAAAAGCCCAGAATCTCTTCTCACTTAAACTTAACATTACAGAAATGCATAATATTCTAAAAAAATATCATCAAAAAACAATACTTATTTCTTTAAAATACCGACTGATATTTTTGTTTCAGAAGTATAATCACAATATTATATCTCAAATAACTCCACAATACATCTGATTCCATTTCCTTTAGGCCAAATAGTAATTTTAAACATTTTTTGGGATTAAATTTCCAATGGTAATCCAATAAAATTCTGAAGTTTAATTTGTCCAGATCTCACCGATTCTCTGTAACATTTTGGTTTACGAATTTTTTTTTAATAATTTATTAAGTCCACAATAGAATTGGTTACTTTTCCGCATGGCCAAATAGTAATTTTTAAAATCTTTTTTGAAAAAATTTCCAATGGCACTCCAATAACATTCCAAAATTTAAATTGTGCAGATGTTACCGATTATCTCTAAATTATTGGTTTTTGAAAGTTTCATTAAAAATTAAAAATGTCCACATTACAATTGGTTATCTTTCCATTAGGCCAAATGATAATTTAAAAAATCTTTTTTTTAGAAAATTCCAATGGTAATCCAGTAAAATGGTAAAATTATTTTGTCCAGATCTTGCCAAGTCTCTCTAAAATTTAGGTTTCAGGAAGATTAGATAGGAATTTGCTAAATCAAAAGGCAAACGTTGTTTGAAAATCAATTGGGAATCATTACACAGTGTCCAGCCTTTTTCACATTTAAGATAAACTGTGTAATGTCCAGAAGTAACAGTAGGTCCATCATGGAAAATTATTGCAACAGTTACAAAAGTTTTTCCTGAAATTGATAATTGCTGTCCTGTAAACTTCTTTATTAAAGTATCCAATTTTGAACCATCAGCTCTACATCGTTGCATCATTAAAATTACATACTGTCCGTATTCCTTTAAAATTAATGTTGAAAACATGTCAGATTTACACTCACCGCATTTCATGCTATGATTAGCATCTTTAACTAATTTTGCAAAAGTGACTGTTTTACTCTCTGGCAATGTCAAATAAATAAACCTTTCATTATCAACATTAGAGCCACATATATTATAACAGTTTTCACAACTATGTTCCCATTTATAAGAGAGACCAAATAAAATATCAATTGCAACTTCTTCTACTTCCAGTACTTGAAGAAAATACATCAAAAATTCGTGTGCATCTTGCTGTTCATTTTGAGAAAACTGTGTTCGTCCTGAACATATATCTAAAAGTTTTCTAATTTCAGTAGCACTTTCTATTTGAGTTTTATCTTTACTCAGCTTTTGAAAAAGGAGACTCAGCTCAGAACAGAATCTTTTTCCCTGATTTACTATTATCTGCTCTTGCAAACTTTCCAGATAAAATGCAACATTCAGCACTACATTTGCGTAGCAGTTGACACCAGAGCTATTTTCAAAATGACATCCTACAACCTGTTCTTCATTTTCCTTTTTCTTTTTGCTTGCAATTACATCACTCCTCTTTTTTTTCCTCTTCTCTACATCTTCATTACAGATATTCTCATTTTTTCTTTTACGAGAAACTACACGTTTCTCCAACACAGGATACTGACCTAAATGAGGAGCATAGCTTCTTCTTAATCCATTATACTCCTTTACACAGTTTGTATCAGCCCTAACTTTTGAATCATCAAAGTCTATCATGAATAAACCTGATAATGTTTTCACTCGTGACAAAGCAACATATGCCATACCTTCTTTGAACACAGTTGAACCAATGTTCACAAATGCACAATCTACAGTCAATCCTTGAGACTTGTGAATAGTTACAGCATATGCTAGAGAAAACGGAAACTGCTTCCTACGTACATATAAGTCTTTCACAAGCATGAAACGAACTGTACAACGACAAATATCTTTAACTTCTTCTATCTGATCAAATTTTATTTTTAAACATTCAATTCCATCTTTTTTCTGATAATTAATAAAACCCACAACTCTTCCCATAGCTCCATTAACTAAACCTTTTTCAACATCCACATTTCTTCTTAAAAATACTCTACAGTTCATGCAAACATATAGATTTTTTTCTAATCCAGCTGTTTTGGAGATGTTCTTCTCTAGTGAATCCAATTTATTTTTCAGTTTGCCTGTTACTGTGACAGTAATTCTTCCATCCTCAATTTTGTCCACTGCTTCCAATTTCCTGATCTCTTCTTTTTCCAATTTCAAAAGCTCCTCATTAAATATTGAGCATTCACGTAGAGTTGGCATTAAGCAGATGACACTTTTGTTTTCTGCAATGTTCTTGTATATTTTCTCTGCAACTATTTCTTCCTTTGGAAATAAATTATGTAGCAGCCGACTCTGTAATGCTTTTTTGCCAACTTCTGTGAGTAGTCCAATTCTGATATCTTTCAGAATACTTCCATATTCTTCATCGCTTGCTTGCCTCATATTAGTAGTAAGTTCCTTGTACTCAAAGAAGGACCAAATATTTGTATTTCCGATGCTTCCCAATGACTTCTTTGTGTCTTCATGTGTGACAGTATTAAACACTGGTTGTCCTTTAACTGGAGTAAGTTGCAAAAGATCTCCAAAAACTATGACGTGTTTTCCACCAAATAACATGTCATAGTCTGTCTTCAAAATTTGCTGCATTCTTAAATGCACAAAGGCAAGCATTAAGTTTGATACCATGCTCACCTCATCAATAATGAGAACTTGCATCTTCTTCAATACTCTTGAAACTTCCAAGGATGCTTCTCCAGTTAGCTTGTTGTATTGTATTTTGTTCTCATGCTCCACTGGTAACATTAGCAAACGATGTAAAGTGATTCCTTTTATGTTATATGCTGCTAACCCAGTTGGAGCAGTAACCACACAAGACAAAGTAGAATCTGTTTTTTGCTGTAGGTAGCTTCTGATGACTTTTATAAGGAAACTTTTTCCAGTTCCAGCTTGTCCGCTTACATACATCCTGATTGGATGAAATGATGTGCATGAGCACTCTTTTTTTTCATGTAGAAATCCGTGATCGATTTTGTTTCTGATCTCTTCATAAATTTGTTGCTGCTCTTGATTCAGTTGTCTTTCCAAATTTTCTAAGTCTATAAATTCTTCTTGAGCTTGATTCATAGCCGTTTCCACTTCATTCATGGCTATTGATGCTTCATTTTCAACGATTGGTTGTCCTAGGGGATCTTGACTGAGTGTTCCTGAACTTTGGCTGTCCTGAGAACTGTCTCTAGCTATTTCTGCTGCAATTGTAGTTTCCTGTTCAATTTCTTCATTTAACATTTGCAGATAACTTGAGAATGTACTACATTGTATGCTGTCTTTGCAAGCATTAAAAGAATCTTCATAGCTTTGAAATTCTCCCAGTAGTTCATCCTCTGTACGCCATGGTTTAAACAACTGTAAAAGAGCCAAGTAGTAAAATTCCTTCTTGTCAGTAGTGTCGCAACTCAGCTTCCTGTGATTTATCAAACTTCCTTTTGTTTGCTTCACCAAACATCCTTCCTCACCAACGACTTTATATTTTCCATTGTTGATGTCTTCTGCGGCTTTCCGTGAATAAATGTAGTTCTGCAGCACTTCATAGAGACACATGTTCTCCAGATGTTGACTTCTCTTGGGATAATATGTGTCCAACATGTTTGATTTCAAAATATCTGTACTTTCTGGGTCATTCTCGGCCAAATATTCAATTTCTCCAACAGATTTCAGTACCCGTTTTCTCATTGCTGCAAGGCCTAAAGTTGCCCAAATTATTCTTCTTGACTTCGAGTAGAGACTTGCAGAAGATAACCTATCTGAACATTCGTAGGATCCAATTTCTCGATGCGATAACATCTTCAAACTGAAACTGTACAGCTTCTTACTGACAGTCTTCTCGTGAGAAATCTCTTCCCACATTTCCTTCAATTCTGTTTTTTCTGATTTCGTAATGTAAGACGTTACATATCGAGCAACAGCAATGGAATTGTCAGCTACATACTGTATATCCATGTTAGCGTTCCACATGGATAAAATGACTGGGTTGTAGTCATTTATATTTTTTGATTCTTCTTTTCTTTTTAGGTTGTAGGTATTCTTAGGTGATTTTCTTGTGATAGTATGTCTCACAGCTGACATAAAACTGTTGACTCTTCCATTTGAAAGAACAGGTCTAGGAAATCCAAATCGACATTTAGTGTAGTATTTATCTTTGCTCTTGTATTTCCGTCGACAGTATTTTCCACACCGATGACTTTGGAAACGTAAAACTTGCTCCTTTAACTTTTTCTCTTCTGTGCTTTTTGGTATAGCACATGTTGCATATTCTTCAATGAAAGATAACACTGCTTCATCAGTATCTGTTCCAAACTTTGGGGCATCCTTGATCCACAACAGCATATGAATATGAGGAGCACCTCTTGCCTGGTACTCTTTTCTCCAAAAGAAATCTACTACTTCTCCAAGAGGTGGATTTTTTTTATTGCAGATGAAGGACATCATAGCCTCAAATCTATGATTGAAATATCTGCAAACATTAACCGGATCCAATGAGCACAGTTCTCCTGCTGTCTTGTATTCGATGTTTTTAATGTTTGAATTTGCCTCTCGTAGAAAATCCAGTAAATCATCCCAAGCGTACTCCGCACAGCTTAGGGTAACGAACCATGTTGGTGTTCCTAAATTCCGTAACATGCATTTTAATTCACCATGGCGTCGGTACCAATATTCATTTGTCCCACGCTGACAAGCCATCAGATTGATCAGTTGTGTTTCCAAATGATCATCTCGGTGCTGCACTTTCTCCATAAAATCCTTAGCAGACACAATTTGTAAATGTACTCCACTTTTTAAAATGTGATTTACTGCATAAGACAGTGCAGACAAGTCGCTTTCAAATAAAAGATGGAACAAATAAGGAATACTTTGTCGAAATCTGGGATCTTCAGCATATAGTCTTGTAGTCCGATACTCAGAAGCTGGAATCTGTTCTGGACGTTCATCGTATCGTCCTCCTTTTCCTTTAGGAAACAGCTGGGGAAAACATCGAGCTTCCAAGCTCTCCTCCCATACACTCACGGGAGTTCCTTTTGCTTTCTTCATCTGAAAGAGATCAATATTATCTCCCATAACTTCTTTTGAATGAAGAGGATGTATGCTAAAATGTTCATAAATTTCTTCTTCCTTTGACTTGTCCACTTTTTCAATTTGTCCAGTTGGTGTTTCTGTGTCTTCTTGTAAATCTTCTTCTTCTTCTTCTTCTATATAAATTGATTCATACCATTTGTTATTCCTTTTCAAATACAAATTTGCTCTTTGTACTTTCCGCACATCTACCAGCTCCTGCCAAATCTTCTTATTCTTTGTAGGTACACCATTAACCAGAATAACTAATGGTTCAGTTTCCAAAGTATCCGCATCAATAGTTTCCATATTTTTTTTCAAATCCAAGGGCAAATACACCACTCTTCCTTTTAAACCTCTCAGTAAATCAGAAGGAGGTAATTTACCAGTTTTGGGCTCCATACGTACTATGGTCTGGAACGGATGAACACAATGAATGAGTATAGACTCATATGTATTTAATTCAGAAAGTTCAGCAGGAATAGCATCCAATTCTAAATTATTATGTACAGCTCTGGTCGGCATTCTATTTTCCTCTAACTTGTTGTAACAGTATTTACAAATACGCTGATCTTCACCCAAATCAAAACAATTTTCTAGAAATATATATGTGGCAAAATCCTTCCACTTATAATTATCTTCATTTTCACTCTTTCTGTAGAGATCAACATTCCTAGTTTGTTTTCTATAATGAGTTCTGCGGCAACAAATACAAGTAAAATTTGGTCTTTCATTAGAGACTATTGCAAATTTTGTTATGTGATCATTAAATGTGTTACTTACAGAGGGTTCTACATTCTCTTCCACTTCTTCCTCATTTACTGTGTCCTTCTCTGCACTGTTTTGTTCAGGACCAAAGTAACAAAACTGAATTTCATCAACAACCTTCTCTACATCTGATACCGTTCCTCGGAACAGAGCCCTATTCAATTCATTTAACTTTATTGCTGGACTTTTGGCAAAATACAACCGTCTCACAAACTTTCTCATTTCAGTATGATGAACAGCCAGCATCCTAAAATGATGGAAAACACTATTGCACACTTTTCTAGATAGACAAGCCAGAGAATGACCCTGCAAACCAGTATTCTCTCTCACTCTGCATGGATCCAGACTTTGAAGCACCTTAATCTTCTGTTTTATACTTTTTTTACTATATTCTCTTAGAAACTCTCGAAATTTGTCAATAGATTCCTGACGCACAGTGCAAATACTACTACAATTCCAAGTGTACACTGGGGCTTTAGGACGTCTCCCCATAGCCTCATCTGCCATCACTTGTACCTCATCTCTTGGAACCATTATCTCCTTCTCCATTATGCAACCATTTTTTACTTCGTAAGAACGACCTCTGGTGTCAACTGCATGCAGCAAACTATTACTTTGAAAATAGCTCTCTTCATTAAAAAAAGGTTCACTACTTGAACTATGCATCCACTTTCCTAAAAACACTTTACAAAAGTTTGTTCTGTTCACTACTCTTTTCCTTTTGCTATGTGATTTCAGTACATTAACCATTTTGTCTAATGTACGCATCCTATTCAAAATTAAAATGAATAGTTTCCTTTTTAATTCTAATGCCTTTGCTGCAATGGCTTCTATTTCTTTTTTTCTTTTATAAAACTTTTTCTTTTTCTTATATTTCTTCACATCCTTCATCAAATTGGACATAACTCTTCTCTGAAACATTTTTCTACGTATCTCTTTAAACGCTGTTTTTCTATTTATATAAATCTTTTCAGTTGCTGAAGGTATATTTGCATTAACTAAATTGTCAATTTTTTCCTCTCCTTTTTTGTTCAAAACATCCTTTCGAGTGCAGACATTTTGTACATTTTTCATTCTTTTGAATATATTTTTTAGAAATTGTTTTTTCTGCTTACCAGAAGATTTTTTCTTTTTCCCAACATGAGCATCTTCTACTAACTTTGGTCCTCTAGTTGTCTTCAAATATAGGTTTTTTTTGTGCGTTTTTTGAACTCTGGATTTTGTAGGCATCTTAAATTTTGTCCACTGCTCTTCAGCAATACCTGAAAAAAACTAAAAAAAATTCCTTTATTTTATTTAAATATATTACTACATTTCTTTTCACAATAGTCACAAAACGTAATTTCTTTGCCAATTTGAATGCACACTTACTGCTCTTTTTTTTTGGCAAGTTAAAATCACTTTTACAGACTGACACATTATGAAACCACTTTTCAGTTTTTTTAAAAAGCCCATGTCCAGACTGCTTTTTCAGACCACCACCATGTGTATCCTCGGTGACTGCCTACACTCCAGCAAGGGCAACCAGCCTTAGTGATGCTGAATGTATTTGCATTACAGACTGAAACCTCAAAACCCCACTCGCTTCTAAATACTGTGCATGATTATACATGGAAAGGAGCTGGGTGTGTGCTAAGAGTCTGCTTCTTCCCCCAAAAAATCGCTCCCCCTTTTTCCTACTAATGCAACTGTGAAATCACCAGAGCAAAACGCAATAAATCTCTGCCTGTAATTCCTATTTCCACACAGAGTCATGTTTTCACATTAGTCCCAAAACGAAATTTCTTTGCCAATTTGAAAGCACACTTACTGCTCTTTTTTTTGGGCAAGTGAAAATCACTTTTACAGACTGACACATTATGAAACCACTTTTCAGTTTTTTTAAAAAGCCCATGTCCAGACTGCTTTTTCAGACCACCACCATGTGTATCCTCGGTGACTGCCTACACTCCAGCAAGGGCAACCAGCCTTAGTGATGCTGAATGTATTTGCATTACAGACTGAAACCTCAAAACCCCACTTGGTTGTAAATACTGTGCATGATTATACATGGAAAGGAGCTGGGTGTGTGCTAAGAGTCTGCTTCTTCCCCCAAAAAATCGCTCCCCCTTTTTCCTACTAATGCAACTGTGAAATCACCACAGCAAAACGCAATAAATCTCTGCCTGTAAATCCTATTTGCACACAGAGTCATGTTTTCACATTAGTCACAAAACGAAATTTCTTTGCCAATTTGAATGCACACTTACTGCTCTTTTTTTTTGGCAAGTGAAAATCACTTTTACAGACTGACACATTATGAAACCACTTTTCTGTTTTTTTTAAAAAGCCCATGTCCAGACTGCTTTTTCAGACCACCACCATGTGTATCCTCGGTGACTGCCTACACTCCAGCAAGGGCAACCAGCCTTAGTGATGCTGAATGTATTTGCATTACAGACTGAAACCTCAAAACCCCACTCGCTTCTAAATACTGTGCATGATTCCACATGGTAAGCAGCTGGGTGTGTGCTAAGAGTCTGCTTCTTCCCCCAAAAACTCGCTCCCCCTTTTTCCTACTAATGCAACTGTGAAATCACCAGAGCAAAACGCAATAAATCTCTGCCTGTAATTCCTATTTGCACACAGAGTCATGTTTTCACATTAGTCCCAAAACGAAATTTCTTTGCCAATTTGAATGCACACTTACTGCTCTTTTTTTTTGGCAAGTGAAAATCACTTTTACAGACTGACACATTATGAAACCACTTTTCAGATTTTTTTAAAAAAGCCCATGTCCAGACTGCTTTTTCAGACCACCACCATGTGTATCCTCGGTGACTGCCTACACTCCAGCAAGGGCAACCAGCCTTAGTGATGCTGAATGTATTTGCATTACAGACTGAAACCTGAAAACCCCACTCGCTTGTAAATACTGTGCATGATTATACATGGAAAGGAGCTGGGTGTGTGCTAAGAGTCTGCTTCTTCCCCCCAAAAATTGCCCCCCCTTTTTCCTACTAATGCAACTGTGAAATCACCAGAGCAAAACGCAATAAATCTCTGCCTGTAAATCCTATTTGCACACAGAGTCATGTTTTCACATTAGTCACAAAACGAAATTTCTTTGCCAATTTGAATGCACACTTACTGCTCTTTTTTTTTGGCAAGTGAAAATCACTTTTACAGACTGACACATTATGAAACCACTTTTCAGTTTTTTTAAAAAGCCCATGTCCAGACTGCTTTTTCAGACCACCACCATGTGTATCCTCGGTGACTGCCTACACTCCAGCAAGGGCAACCAGCCTTAGTGATGCTGAATGTATTTGCATTACAGACTGAAACCTCAAAACCCCACTCGTTTCTAAATACTGTGCATGATTCCACATGGTAAGCAGCTGGGTGTGTGCTAAGAGTCTGCTTCTTCCCCCAAAAAATCGCTCCCCCTTTTTCCTACTAATGCAACTGTGAAATCACCAGAGCAAAACGCAATAAATCTCTGCCTGTAATTCCTATTTGCACACAGAGTCATGTTTTCACATTAGTCACAAAACGAAATTTCTTTGCCAATTTGAATGCACACTTACTGCTCTTTTTTTTTGGCAAGTGAAAATCACTTTTACAGACTGACACATTATGAATCCACTTTTTAGATTTTTTTAAAAAGCCCATATCCAGACTGCTTTTTCAGACCACCACCATGTGTATCCTCGGTGACTGCCTACACTCCAGCAAGGGCAACCAGCCTTAGTGATGCTGAATGTATTTGCATTACAGACTGAAACCTCAAAACCCCACTCGCTTCTAAATACTGTGCATGATTCCACATGGTAAGCAGCTGGGTGTGTGCTAAGAGTCTGCTTCTTCCCCCAAAAAATCGCTCCCCCTTTTTCCTACTAATGCAACTGTGAAATCACCAGAGCAAAACGCAATAAATCTCTGCCTGTAAATCCTATTTGCACACAGAGTCATGTTTTCACATTAGTCCCAAAACGAAATTTCTTTGCCAATTTAAATGCACACTTACTGCTCTTTTTTTAGGCAAGTGAAAATCACTTTTACAGACTGACACATTATGAATCCACTTTTTAGATTTTTTTAATTGCACATGTCCAGACTGCTTTTTCAGACCACCACCATGTGTATCCTCGGTGACTGCCTACACTCCAGCAAGGGCAACCAGCCTTAGTGATGCTGAATGTATTTGCATTACAGACTGAAACCTCAAAACCCCACTCGCTTCTAAATACTGTGCATGATTATACATGGAAAGGAGCTGGGTGTGTGCTAAGAGTCTGCTTCTTCCCCCAAAAAATCGCTCCCCCTTTTTCCTACTAATGCAACTGTGAAATCACGAGAGCAAAACGCAATAAATCTCTGCCTGTAATTCCTATTTGCACACAGAGTCATGTTTTCACATTAGTCACAAAACGAAATTTCTTTGCCAATTTAAATGCACACTTACTGCTCTTTTTTTTTGGCAAGTGAAAATCACTTTTACAGACTGACACATTATGAATCCACTTTTTAGATTTTTTTAAAAAGCCCATGTCCAAACTGCTTTTTCAGACCACCACCATGTGTATCCTCGGTGACTGCCTACACTCCAGCAAGGGCAACCAGCCTTAGTGATGCTGAATGTATTTGCATTACTGACTGCAACCTCAAACCCTTAAAGTATTCCTTATTTTTACCAGTACACCTTAATTTATCATGAAAAAATAGTCCATATTATTTTACATGTTCCTCACATTTAAATTTCTCCCAAAACAGAAAATAATAAACACAACTTCTACAAAAGGAATTCCAATTCTATTATTCATTTCTTAATTTACCATATACATCCCCTCTCAAACTCATAACTCACCTTTAAAATTAGTTAGTTGTGAAAGAAATGTGGCACTCAAACAGCAGATTATCAGAGCCAGGATCTCTGTTCTCTACACCTCTCTCCTCTCAGCAGAACCAGAAAATGGCAAAGTTTCCCTCTATTTTTCCACACATATACATGTAAGTTTCAAATCTCAGTGCTTCCCCCTTTTTTTCAAATGTAATCACACATTTCTATTGGTTGAAAACCAACCCTTTTCTTAAAGTACCCTTCCCCCAACTTGACTTCTGCCTGCTACCATAGCAACACCTCATGGAACACTGCTGTGTGGAGTTAGGTCAGAAGTTCGCCCAACAATGTTTCAATTCCACAGAGCAAGAGTGCTTGACTTTTCAAACCTTACAGCAAATCCATAGTACTGTTCTTTGGTAACACATTTTTCTGTACCAATACAAAACATGCTTCTATCAATTTACACATACAGCCTAGTTTTTAGTGTAGAATGGTATGAAACAGCCAATCAGTTCTTTTTTTAAAAAAGAAATATGTATGCCTCCATTTCCAAACTGTTTTTCATTTCTTTTTCCCATTCTACTGAATTACACCTCCTGAGTGCATCCAGATCTCCTTTGAAGATGTTCACAGTGTGGATTGTAGGGCACAGCTATGTCTTCTGGAGTGAAAAGTTTGCAGAGAAAACAGGTAAGGTGAGAGACCTTGCTTTGCCAAATGTAGACATTAAATGGATTGGTCAGAGAGGGTTAAAGTGGCACCAATTGATGCCATTGGTGAAATCCTTCATGCAAATCCAACACCCTGACCTCATAATAGTGCACTGTGGTGGCAATGACCTAGGCACTTTGACTGGGGTAGGTCTGGAAATGCTTATGAAGGACACCTTTGCACAACTGTTTTCTCTTTTCCCTAAAACTGCCTTTGTGTTTTCCAACATATGCCAAAGGCAAAAATGGAACTGGTCCAATCATTTCTGTCCGCAAATTGACAAAGCAAGGAAGCACGTCAACAAATCTGTTTCTGCTTTCCTCCGTGACTATGGTATGGGTGCCATTTACCACAACAACTTGCGTTATGACATGCAAGACATTTATAGAGGAGATGGTGTGCACTTCAATGATGAAGGGAACAGCGTCTTCCTCTTGAACCTTAGACTCTGCATCGGTACTTACTTGTAGGTACCACTTAAAAAATCACTTCATAAACACAACGGCTCTTTTTAGAGCCCCCTAATATCTAAACTCTTAAATCTGCATTTCATTTCTTTTTTTATTTTTTTTTTCTTCCGTACGCTTACCGTAAGCTTACCGTACGCGTACCCCGTGATTTTTTTAAAAATCAATAAATGTTTTCTTTGTACTTTTCTGTCCTTCTTTGACCCCCTCACAAATGTAAGGGGGTCTGTAACTCTCCTCCTTGCCCCCTTTTCTTGTTTTCACTCTTTTTTTTCTGAGTGAAACACACAAAATGGCGGCCGCCGCTTCCTGGTTTCGGCCGATTCGAATGTTTACTAAGATCTAACAACCAATCAGAATCGCGCTCGCGCACGCCACCGTACGCGTACGGTAAGCTTACGGTAAGCGTACCGTAAGCTGGCTCAGATATATATATTGATTTAAAGGCTATTTTCTCAGAATCTACTGAACAGATTTACACCAAACCTACAAAAGGCACTTCCTTGACCTAGGGACTACCTCTCTGCCAAATTTCTAGTAATTCTGTTCAGCCGTTCGGGCTGTAGCCCTGTCTAAAGGTCCTATGGAAAAATGCATGGGAAAAACGCGTTTTGGGACCCCCCTTTTATCTCAGCCCCCGCTTGACGAATCCCCCCGAGACTTTCAGGGTAGGAGCGGAGCGTAGCGCCCCACCTATTTTGAGAAATTCGCGAGGATTCATCGACCGGCGCCAAAGTTATTCAAAATAGAATGTTGCGGATTTCCTATGGAAAAGGGGTCCTAACTATAACTACCTACTGGCGACCGCCAGTAGGTAATATATATATATATATATATATATATATATTCACTGAAAAAACCATAGGTTTCACACACGTTATAGTTAGGAATTAGCATTTAAAAAACCTTAGAAATTCAGTGAAAAAACCATAGGTTTCACACATGTTATAGTTAGCTGGACATTTTACTCGTAAAAAACCAATGAAATTGCCCCGTTATAGTTAGTTCAGCTAACTATAACTCGCGCGCCCGCAATGCACTGCTGATGACGTCACATATTACATCACTCATGACATGGTCAGTGACATCACTCATGACATCACTGATGACATCTCAAATGACATCACTGATGACATCACTGATGACATCATCCAGTGAATGTGTGTTTTTCTGAAAATTAAATATGTTTTATATATGTATATCTCAAGGTCGATGGAAGAATAAATGGGTATATAAGTGTCTAAATGGATGATTTGTTTTTGAAAAATTGATTGTGTAACTGACTGATTAAGTGTATCTCTCACTTTGTGTATAAGTGGCTGCATGGGTTGGTGAGTAGCTACATGGGTGTCTATATAGGTTATTAGTTGTTTTTTTGAGTATCAGTCTGAGTGTCTGTATGGTACGGTGGGGGGTATTACGTAGTGCATAGATGCATGAATGAGTGACTCACTGTTTGTATGTGTTGAAGACAGCATGTGTGCAGGACTGTATGGGTGGATGAGTGTGTGTATGGGTGTGTTAGTGAGTGAATGACTGTCTCAATAGTGTCTTCAGGAGTAACTACATATGTTTTAAACTAGTATATGTGACTATTGGTGTATATATGTGAGTATATGTGAGAGGGAGAGATTGAAAGAGTTCCTGTATGAATAAGTATGTGTTTCTATAAGTGATTGTTTAAAAGACTAAGTATGTGTAAGTTTCCGTAGAAGTAAGTATGGTGGTGTGTGTATTACTGTATATGCAAGTAAATGTATGTTTTATTCTTTATTAGCATGAGTGACTATGTGTGTGAGTAACTCTATGGATGAGTGGCATTGTGTAACAGGATGTATAGATGTATGAGTACATATGATGAGTGAGTACATGTATGAGTGACTGTATAGGACTGTTGGTGAATGAGTGGATGTGTATGTGGATCTTAGAATTACTGAAGAGGTTGTTGTAACTGGTATTGGTATGTCCATTGTTTTGAAATTTTTAGTCTCTATTTTTGAATGTGTGTATCAAAGCTTATATTAAGGTGAGAGGAGGTCTGCCACTCTATCACAAGGATGATGTCATCAGTGATGTCATCAGTGATGTCATTTGAGATGTCATCAGTGATGTCATGAGTGATGTCACTGACCATGTCATGAGTGATGTAATATGTGACGTCATCAGCAGTGCATTGCGGGCGCGCGAGTTATAGTTAGCTGAACTAACTATAACGGGGCAATTTCATTGGTTTTTTACGAGTAAAATGTCCAGCTAACTATAACATGTGTGAAACCTATGGTTTTTTCACTGAATTTCTAAGGTTTTTTAAATGCTAATTCCTAACTATAACGTGTGTGAAACCTATGGTTTTTTCAGTGAATTTCTAAGGTTTTTTAAATGCTAATTCCTAACTATAACGTGTGTGAAACCCATGGTTTTTTCAGTGAATTTGCAAGGTTTTTTAAATGCTAATTCCTAACTATAACGTGTGTGAAACCCATGGTTTTTTCAGTGAATTTGCAAGGTTTTTTAAATGCTATTTTTTTTTTTTATTCTTCATTTTTTTCAAACATATTTTTAATTTAATTTTCTTATCTTTTATAAAGACTATGCTTAAATTTTTAAAATCCTTAAATATTTTTTTTATATATATTTTTTAAAATAAACATGTAAAATTTATTTCCAGATTTTTTTTTTTTTTTTTTTTTTTTTTTATAGTACGCGTACCGTAAGCTCACGGTAAGCGTACGGTTTACGCAACGTCCGTAATCTATCTACGCTGCTTGCGTATAGTTACGTACTTTGCGTAGCCGCGCGTACTGCGCGTGGGACGCGTGCGCGCTTACGCAACACGCGCACGTTACGCGGAAGTGCCGGGGAGTGACTGTTATGCGCATGCGCGCAAGCGCGTGTCTTTTTTACGCGCACGCGTACTTTTTGCCGTAAGCGTACCGTAAGCGTACCGTAAGCGTACGGTTGGTCATGTGATCATGAAACACAACTTTTGATTGGTTGAAACTACTTTCAGTTCTAGAACTCTCCTACACCACACCCATTCCCCTCATTTCTGCTTGTGATCCCTTGGGAGAAGGAGCTGGTTTGTCTTTGGGATACGATGGCAGAACAGCAGAGCTCTTCTGAGAGTGAGGCTAGCACCAGCAGCACTGTCTTGAGGCAGAGAGCGAGGAAAGTAAAGCCTTCTTATGTTTGGGATTATTTTACTTTTCCAGAAGGCCAGCAAAAGGTGAATGCACCCTTAGTTACTTGCAAGCTGTGTAAGCGTGTACTTTCTAGAGGTAATCCTAACAGGAAGTATTCCTTTGGGAATCACACCATGAAGAGACACCTCCAGGATGTACACAGAAGGACACATGGTCATCTTTTTGGAGGTAACTCTTCAGAAAGACGAGCCAGTACATCCACAGCAGCTCAGCCTGGACCATCACCTGCAGGGCAGACTCCTTCTTCTGCAGGTCAGGTGAGCCCTTCATCTGTGGGGGGAGAATCTCCTTTTGCTGGCCCTCTGGAAATTAACCCTCGGTTTGCGAGGGTTGAAGTACGGTGCGCCACTTGTCACGATCTAATTACTTATAGGGAGACCAGTGTTTCCCTGGTGAACAGTAAAATAGATCAGCACACTTGTCGTACCGTCTAATATTCCCAATCTTTCTTTCCTCTGTCCCTGCATGAACACAACGGTTCTTTTAAGAGCCAACCTTATCTTTCATCTTTTTTTTACATATGTTTTTAAAAACTTTTTTTTATTTTTTTTTACCGTACGCGTACGGTAAGCGTACCTTTTTTTTTATTTTTTTAAAAAAACACTAAAAATCATTTATCACATTAGAAGGTCCTTGAGAGACTACAATTATTATTATTGACTTACCATACTCACTCAAAAAAATATTTATTCATTTGTTTTTTTAAAAAATAGTTTTTAAAATGAAAATCTCTTTTTACAATTTGAAATCACTTTTACAGACTGACACATTCTGAAACCTTTTTTTTAAATTTATTTAAATGCACATGTCCAAGCTGTTTTTTTTTCAGACCACCACCGTGTGTATTCTCTGTGACTGCCTACACTCCAGCAGGGGCAACCAGCCTTAGTGATGCTGAATGTATTTGCATTACAGACTTAAACCTGAAAACCCCACTCGCTTCTAATTACTGTGCATGACTATACATGGCAAGCACATGGGTGTGTGCTAAGCCTCTGCTTCTTCCCCCAAAAATTCGCTCCTCTTTTCCATCTACTGCAACTGTGAAATCACCAGAGCAAGACGCAATAAATCTCTGCCTATAATTCTTCTATGCACACAGAGTCATGTTTTCACATTAGTGCCAAAACGAAATTTCTTTGCCAATTTGAAAGCACACTTACTGCTCTTTTTTTTTCGGGCCAAGTGAAAATCTCTTTTTACAATTTGAAATCACTTTTACAGACTGACACATTCTGAAACCTTTTTTTTAAATTTATTTAAATGCACATGTCCAAGCTGTTTTTTTTTCAGACCACCACCGTGTGTATTCTCTGTGACTGCCTACACTCCAGCAGGGGCAACCAGCCTTAGTGATGCTGAATGTATTTGCATTACAGACTTAAACCTTAAAAACCCCACTGGCTTGTAAATACTGTGCATGACTATACACGGCAAGGACATGGGTGTGTGCTAAGCCTCTGCTTCTTCCCCCAAAAATTCGCTCCCCCTTTCCATCTACTGCAACTGTGAAATCACCAGAGCAAGACGCAATAAATCTCTGCCTATAATTCTTCTATGCACACAGAGTCATGTTTTCACATTAGTGCCAAAACGAAATTTCTTTGCCAATTTGAAAGCACACTTACTGCTCTTTTTTTTCGGGCCAAGTGAAAATCTCTTTTTACAATTTGAAATCACTTTTACAGACTGACACATTCTGAAACCTTTTTTTTAAATTTATTTAAATGCACATGTCCAAGCTGTTTTTTTTTCAGACCACCACCGTGTGTATTCTCTGTGACTGCCTACACTCCAGCAGGGGCAACTAGCCTTAGTGATGCTGAATGTATTTGCATTACAGACTTAAACCTGAAAACCCCACTCGCTTCTAATTACTGTGCATGACTATACATGGCAAGCACATGGGTGTGTGCTAAGCCTCTGCTTCTTCCCTCAAAAATTCGCTCCTCTTTTCCATCTACTGCAACTGTGAAATCACCAGAGCAAGACGCAATAAATCTCTGCCTATAATTCTTCTATGCACACAGAGTCATGTTTTCACATTAGTGCCAAAACGAAATTTCTTTGCCAATTTGAAAGCACACTTACTGCTCTTTTTTTTTCGGGCCAAGTGAAAATCTCTTTTTACAATTTGAAATCACTTTTACAGACTGACACATTCTGAAACCTTTTTTTTAAATTTATTTAAATGCACATGTCCAAGCTGTTTTTTTTTCAGACCACCACCGTGTGTATTCTCTGTGACTGCCTACACTCCAGCAGGGGCAACCAGCCTTAGTGATGCTGAATGTATTTGCATTACAGACTTAAACCTGAAAACCCCACTCGCTTCTAATTACTGTGCATGACTATACATGGCAAGCACATGGGTGTGTGCTAAGCCTCTGCTTCTTCCCCCAAAAATTCGCTCCCCCTTTCCATCTACTGCAACTGTGAAATCACCAGAGCAAGACGCAATAAATCTCTGCCTATAATTCTTCCATGCACACAGAGTCATGTTTTCACATTAGTGCCAAAACGAAATTTCTTTGCCAATTTGAAAGCACACTTACTGCTCTTTTTTTTTCGGGCCAAGTGAAAATCTCTTTTTACAATTTGAAATCACTTTTACAGACTGACACATTCTGAAACCTTTTTTTTAATTTTATTTAAATGCACATGTCCAAGCTGTTTTTTTTCAGACCACCACCGTGTGTATTCTCTGTGACTGCCTACACTCCAGCAGGGGCAACCAGCCTTAGTGATGCTGAATGTATTTGCATTACAGACTTAAACCTGAAAACCCCACTCGCTTCTAATTACTGTGCATGACTATACATGGCAAGCACATGGGTGTGTGCTAAGCCTCTGCTTCTTCCCCCAAAAATTCGCTCCCCCTTTCCATCTACTGCAACTGTGAAATCACCAGAGCAAGACGCAATAAATCTCTGCCTATAATTCTTCTATGCACACAGAGTCATGTTTTCACATTAGTGCCAAAACGAAATTTCTTTGCCAATTTGAAAGCACACTTACTGCTCTTTTTTTTTCGGGCCAAGTGAAAATCTCTTTTTACAATTTGAAATCACTTTTACAGACTGACACATTCTGAAACCTTTTTTTTAAATTTATTTAAATGCACATGTCCAAGCTGGTTTTTTTTCAGACCACCACCGTGTGTATTCTCTGTGACTGCCTACACTCCAGCAGGGGCAACCAGCCTTAGTGATGCTGAATGTATTTGCATTACAGACTTAAACCTGAAAACCCCACTCGCTTCTAATTACTGTGCATGACTATACATGGCAAGCACATGGGTGTGTGCTAAGCCTCTGCTTCTTCCCCCAAAAATTCGCTCCTCTTTTCCATCTACTGCAACTGTGAAATCACCAGAGCAAGACGCAATAAATCTCTGCCTATAATTCTTCTATGCACACAGAGTCATGTTTTCACATTAGTGCCAAAACGAAATTTCTTTGCCAATTTGAAAGCACACTTACTGCTCTTTTTTTTCGGGCCAAGTGAAAATCACTTTTACAGACTGACACATTATGAAACCACCATGTGTAACTACAACAAAAACAATTCCCATTTCTATTATTCATTTCTTAAGTTACCACATACATCCCCTCTCAAACTGTAAACTCACCTTTAAAATTAGTTAGTTGTGAAAGAAATGTGACACTCAAACAGCAGATTATCAGAGCCAGGATCTCTGTTGTGTTCACCTCTCTCCTCTCAGCAGAACCAGATAATGGCAAACTTTCCCTCTATTTTTCCACACATATACATGTAAGTTTCAAATCTCAGTGCTTCCCCCTTTTTTTCAAATGTAATGACACATTTCTATTGGTTGAAAACCAACCCTTTTCCAAAAGTACCCTGCCCCCAACTTGACTTCTGCCTAGTACCCTTCCCCCAACTTGACTTCTGCCTGCTACCATAGCAACAGCTCATGGAACACTGCTGTGTGCAGTTAGGTCAGAAGTTCGACACACAATGTTTCAATTCCACAGAGCAAGAGTGCTTGACTTTTCAAACCTAACAGCAAATCCATAGTACTGTTCTTTGGTTACACATTTTTTTGTACCAATACAAAACATGCTTCTATTAATTTTCACATACAGCCTAGTTTTTTTTCTAGAATGGTATGAAACAGCCAATCAGTTCTTTTTGTTTTGTAAAAAATATGTATGCCTCCATTTCCAAACTGTCTTTCTTTTCATATTGCCATTCTACTGAAAGACACCTCCTGAGTGCATCCAGTTCTCCTTTGAAGATGTTCACAGTGTGGATTGTAGGGCACAGCTATGTCTTCTGGAGTGAAAAGTTTGCAGAGAAAACAGATATGGTGAGAGACCTTGCTTTGCCAAATGTAGACATTAAATGGATTGGTCAGAGAGGGTTAAAGTGGCACCAATTGATGCCATTGGTGAAATCCTTCATTCAAATCCAACACCCTGACCTCATAATAGTGCACTGTGGTGGCAATGACCTAGGCACTTTGACTGGGGTAGGTCTGGAAATGCTTATGAAGGACACCTTTGCACAACTGTTTACACTTTTCCCTAAAACTGCCTTTGTGTTTTCCAACATATGCCAAAGGCAAAAATGGAACTGGTCCAATCATTTCTGTCCACAGATTGACAAAGCAAGAAAGCACGTCAACAAATCTGTTTCTGCTTTCCTCCGTGACTATGGTATGGGTGCCATTTACCACAACAACTTGCGTTACGACATGCAAGACATTTATAGAGGAGATGGTGTGCACTTCAATGATGAAGGGAACAGAGTCTTCCTCTTGAACCTTAGACTCTGCATCGGTACTTACTTGTAGGTACCACTAAAAAAATGACTCCATAAACACAACAGCTCTTTTTAGAGCTCCCTAATTTCTAAACTCTTAAATCTGCTTTTCATTTATTTATTTTTATTTTTTTTACCGTACGCTTACCGTAAGCTTACCGTACGCGTACCCCGTGATTTTTTTAAAAATCAAAAAATGTTTTTTTTGTACTTTTCTGTCCTTCTTTGACCCCCTTACAATTGTTAGGGGGTCTGTAACTCTCCTCATTGCCCCCTTTCCTTGTTTTCACTCTTTTTTTTCAGAGTGAAATACACAAAATGGCGGCCGCCGCTTCCTGGTTTCGGCCGATTCGAATGTTTACTAAGATCTAAGAGCCAATCAGAATCGCGCTCGCGCACGCCACCGTACGCTTACCGTAAGCGTACGGTAAGCGTACCGTAAGCGGGCTCAGATATATATATTGATTTAAAGGCTATTTTCTCAGAATCTACTGAACAGATTTACACCAAACCTACAAAAGGCACTTCTTTGACCTAGGGACTACCTCTCTGCCAAATTTTGAGTAATTCTGTTCAGCCGTTCGGGCTGTAGCTCGTTCTAAAGGTCCTATGGAAAAATGCATGGGAAAAACGCGTTTTGGGACCCCCTTTTATCTCAGCCCCCGCTTGACGGATCCCCCCGAGACTTTCAGGGTAGGAGCGGAGCGTAGCGCCCCACCTATTTTGAGAAATTCGCGAGGATTCGTCGACCGGCGCCAAAGTTATTCAAAATAGAATGTTGCGGATTTCCTATGGAAACGTGGTCCTAACTATAACTACCTACTGGCGACCGCCAGTAGGTAATATATATATATATATATATATATATATATATATATATATATATATATATATATTTATATATATATATATTACCTACTGGAGATTGGCAGTAGGTAGTTATAGTTAGGGCCTTGTTTCTTTTCAAAAAGCATTTTTTTCTTTTGCAAATATATTTGGCGCCGTTTGACGAATCTTCGCGAAATTTTCAAAACTAATGGGGCACTCCGGTCAGCTCCTGTCTTGAAAGCTTCTGGGTGATTCGTCAAGCAGGGGCCGAGAAAAAAGGGGGGTTCCAAAACACGTTTTCCCCATGTTCATTTCTATAGGAAATTTTGGAACAGGCTACAGTCCGAACTGCTGAACGGAATTACACCAAATTTGGCAAAGAGGTAGCTCTTGGTTCAGGAAGCGACCGTTTTTTCAATGGTGTAAATCCGTTCAGTAGTTGCTGAGAAATTCCAAAAATAAAAATATCGATATCTGAGCACTGAGAAGGAGTCGCGACTCCTCACGAGCACGAGCTGACTTCTGATTGGCTGTCAACACTCCAAAGCAGAATGTGTTGGCAGCCATATTGTGACTCGGTAGCCGAGTCACAAGAAAAAGGAATAAAAAAGTGAACAGTTAAGAAAAGGGGGCAGGGTAAAAACACCCTGACTCCCTAGGCCTGCTCAGGGGGTCCCACAAGGACCCCCAGGCCTTAAAAAAAGCATTTAAAAAAAAGAAAATTAGCCTAATTCGCGCTGGGTGCGTGAATCCAGCCGAAAAACCACAAAAAAAAGAAATGCGGCCTCCCGCACTTTGTTAATGTTGGGCCCCCGGGGGGGCCAGGTCCCAGGGGCAAATGTGTAATTATATAGCGGGGGCCCATTGGGGCCCCCGCAGCCCCGGGGACTGCCACCTCCCCGGGGCTTTGATGAAAATAGGGTGGGGGGCCCACAGGCTCCTCCAAGCCAGAGGACAACCACCTCCCTAGGCACTGTTTATTTAAATACGGGGGTCCGTTGCGGACCCCCAGGTCCCGGGGACCACCATCTCCCCGGGGCTATCTTCACCTTGGGAGGAGTGCGGCCCCCCTCCTGGAGCCCTTGATGGCCTTGGGGACCGCCACCCCCAGGGCCAGCTCCTGCAATGTCCCGGCATGCCCACACCTGGGACATTGCTGTTTGCTTGGCAGGGCAGGAGCACGGCTCCCGCCCTTTCATAGCAAACTCTGCTTTGCTTTTTAGAAGCGAGAGCAGGAAACCTGCTCTCACTTCCAAAAAGCAAAGCAGATTGCTTTTTGGCAAGGGGAGCTGCATGTCAGCAGCTCCCCTTGCTCAAAAGCAATGCCGGCTCCCGCAGGAGGTGGGGAGCTGGCAGGGACTGTGGGGGTATTGGGGCTCCCCCCATGGTCCACAACGCTAAGGGCCAACTCTTGGGCATGGGTTCCCCGGGGCCGGAAGTGGCCCGGGAGGGGGGCCACGCGGCACCCTCCCTCTAGTTTAACAAAAAGGAATGGCCAGGGGATGGGGTCCCCTGGGCCAAAATTGGCCTGGGGAGGTGGGCCGCGCGGCCCCCCCTCCTGAAATAAAAAATAAATTAAATAATGGCCAAACCCCAGGGGATGGGGTCCCCGGGCCAATTGTGGCCCAGGGAAGGGGGGCCACGCGGCCCCCTTCCCTTTAATTACATTTTTTTTTTTAAAGCAGAAGGCCGGCCCCGGGGGTGGCATCCCCGGGGCCATAGTTGGCCTGAGGAGGGGGGCCACGTGGCCCCCCTCCTAATTTATTAAATAAATAAAAGAAGTCTGGCCATGGCCCGGAGGATGGGGTCCCCGGGGCCGATATTGGCCTCTGAGATGGGGCCACATGGCCCCTTCCCGTTTTTTGTTGTTTTTAAATGTGCAGGCCCTGGCCGATGGGGTCCCCAGGGCCCAAAACATATTGAAAGAAGGGGGCCACAAAGCTCTCCTTCAAAGATTTTTTTTGTTTTAAAGCTGGCATCTCGCCGGAGGCCCCGCCCCCTCCCTGCACCACTCTGCAAACCCGTCCCTTAGCACGTTCTAAATTGGGGAATTAAGTCCCTTGAATACTGAGGGTCCCTGGTGGCCAACTAGCCTACCAGGTACCTCCAGTAAGCACCACACAGCTGGATTGCTGAGAGGTGGTCCAAGGCCACGCCCCTTTTTACACCACTCTGCAAACGCGACTCGGCGCACTGTTGGTGGGGCGATGAGTTCCTCTTGTGTCCTGAGGACCTCAGGACAAAAGTGGACTTTATCCCCCAAATAGCAGTTCGCCTGGAGGCGTGTTTACAGAGTGGTGTAAAAAGGGGGCATGACCTCAGACCACTCTCAGCAATCCAGCTGTGTGGGACTTACTGGCGGTACCTGGTGGGCTAGTTGGCCCCCAGAGACCCTCAGTATTCAAGGGGACTTAATCCCCCAACATAGAATGCGCCAGGAGGGGTGTTTGCAGAGTGGTGGAGAAAGGGGTCATGGCCTATGTCCAGCTTTCAGCAATCCCACTATCTGGGACATACTGGAGGTATCAGGTAGGCTTGTTGGCCACTAAGAACCCCCAGCAGCGAAGGGGACTTTAATCCCCATCCAAGAGCACGCCAGGAAGTGCGTTTGTAGAGTGGTGGGAAAAGGGGGCGTGACCTGCAATGACAATTAAGCAATCCTGCTGTGTGGAACCTACTGGAGGTAATAGGAGGAGCAGTTGGCCCCCAAGGATGTCCTTGGGGGCCAACTACCCCTCTTGCTACCTCCAGTAAGTCCTACACAGTGGGATTGCTAAGATGTCTTTGGAGGCCATGCCCCCTTTCTCCACCACTCTGCAAACGCACCTCCTGGCAGACTACGGGATGGGGGATGAAGTCCAATTTACTCCTGAGGGACTTTGGGGGCCAAGAAGCCCTCCTGGTACCTCCTGTAAGTCCTACGCAGCGGAATTCCTGAGTGCTGGTCTGAGGCCCAGCCCCCTCTCTCCACCACTCTGTAAACGCGACTACTAGTTAAAGAAGTGTTTGCAATGTAATAGGTTTCACATTTGCGAGAGTTAGAGCTTTTGGTGATGTAAATGTAAAAGTTTTGTAATAATGTTATTCGGAGTTGAGTGGATGTATGGTGTGTGTAGTGAAATTATGTGGTAAGTTGTGCAGTGAAATTATGTGGATAGAAAGTATGTGGTATTTATTTTAAAGGAATTATGTAGAGTGGGATTATGTGTTATGGAGAGTAATTATGCGGTATGGTAGTCTGTGATGTGGAGTGGTAACCCCAGGTTTAGTCTTCCTTGTTTCCATAGAAGCTAAACTATGAACTCAATGAGACAAAAAAAGAAGGAATCACTGAGGAGCACTTCTGGACCTAGTCAGAGGTATGAGCAGGGCCACTGGAATTATGTGACTGTTTGGCTGCACCAATGTTTGCACAATTATACATTTTCCGCATTGGCCACATAATTCATCATCTGCTGTCTAATCTGCAGATTTGAACAAAAAAAGCCTTGTTTCTAGCTCAAATGGATCAAACATTACCAAAAATGCAGCGACAAGTTTGACAGCGTGGTGGAAGGTCCTTTGTAAACCTAGAATGGTCACCTGTTACTTATTGCTAAACGTGGGTGTTAAATTGGTACTAAAGGTGTGCAAGCCATTCTTGCTTTTTTCTGTGCCTCTCTTGCCTCTTTCTCCATTTCCGTTGATTCTTTATGCAACTTTCTTTCTTTTTCTGCACATCTCTTGCCTCTTTCTGCACATCTCTTCTACTTTCTGCACCCCTCTTGCCTCTTTCTCAACCCCTCTTCCCCCTTTCTGCGTGTCTGTTGCTTCTTTCTGCACTTCTCTTGCCTCCTTCTCCACCCCTCTTCCCTCTTTCTGCATCTCTGTTGCTTTTTTCTGCACTTATCTTGTGTCTTTCTGTACCTCCCTTGCTTCTTTCTGCACCCCTTGGGCCTCTTTCTGCAACCCTCTTCTCTTTCTGCAATCCTCTTGCCTCTTTCCTCACCTCCGTTCCTTCTTTCTGTACTTCTTTTGTTACTTTCTGCACATCTCTTGCTTCGTTCCACATCCCTCTTGCCTCTTTCTCCATCCCTCTTCCCTCTTTCTGCACACCTGTTGCTTTTTTCTCACCTCTCTTGTTTCTTTCTCCACCCCTCTTCCCTCATTCTGCACCTCTGTTGCTTCTTTCTGCACCTCTCTTGCTTTTTTTGGCACCCCTCGTGCCTCTTTCGTCATCCCATTTTCCCTCTTTTTGCACTCCTCTTTCTGCACACCTGTTCCCTCTTGCTGCACCTTTGCTACATCTTTCTGCACCTCTCTTCCCTTTTTCTGCACTCCTATTGCCTCTTTCAGCACCTCTGTTGCTTCTTTCTGCACTTCTCTTGCTTCTTTCTGCACCCCTCCTGCCTCTTTCTGTATCCCTTTTGCCTCTTTGTGCACCTCTCCTGCCTCTTCCTGCATCTCTCTTGCCTTTTTCTGCAGTTCTCTTGCCTCTTTCTACACCTCTTTTGCTTCTTTCTGTACTTTCTGCACTTCTCTTGCCTCTTTCTGTTCCCCTCTTGCATCTTTCAGCACCTCATGTGCTTCTTTGTGCACCCCTCTTGCCTCTTTCTGCACCCCTCTTCCCTTTTTCTGCACCTCTCTTGCCTCAATCTGCACCTCTGTTCCTTCTTTTTTCACTTCTTTTGTTTCTTTCTGCACCCCTCGTCCCTCTTTCTGTACCCCTTGTGCCTCTTTCTGCACCCCTTGTGTCTCTTTCTGCACTCCTCTTGCCTCTTTCTGCACATCTGTTCCTTGTTTCTGCACTTCTTTTGTTTCTTTTGCACCTCTCTTGCTTCCCTTGTGCCTCTTTCTCCACCCCTCTTTCCTCTTTCTGCAACTCTGTTGCTTTTTCCTGCACCTCTCTTGCCTCTTTTTCCACCTCTCATCTCTCTTTCTACACCTCTGTTGCTTCATTCTGCACTTCTCTTGCTTCTTTCTGCATCTCTGTCCCTTCTTTCTGCAACCCTTGTGCTTCTTTCTCCACCCCTCTTCCCTCTTTCGGCACTCCTCTTGCCTCTTTCTGTACCTCTGTTGCTTCTTTCTGCATTTATCTTGTTTCTTTCTGCATCACTCTTGCTTCTTTCTACACCCCTCTTGCCTCTTTCCCTACCACAGCTTCCCCTTTCTGCATCTCTGTTGCTTTTTTCTGCACTTCTCTTGCCTCTATCTGCAACTCTGTCCCTTCAGTCTGCAGCACTTGTGCCTCTTTCTGTACTTTTCTTCCCTCTTTCTGCTCTCCTCTTGTCTCTTCCTGCACCTCTCTTGCCTCTTTCAGCACCTCTATTGCTTCTTTCTACACTTCTCTTTCTACTTTTCTCTTTCTTTCTGTACCTCTCTTGCTACTTTGTGCTCCTCTCCTACCTCTTTCTGCACACCTCTTGCCTCTTTTTGCACCTCTGTTAGTTCTTTCTGCACTGCTCTTGCCTCTGTATGCACCTCTGACTTAGATGTAGTTTAAATCCCCCTGCCCTATTATGTACTAGGGCCTTACAGGGGAGGTCATGCCAATCACAGGGGTACCCCAACCCATAGTGTACCCTAGTGTATGTTGATGTTTTCACTGTATTCTATCTTTCAGCATCGCACTGGCTCAGGGCCTGGTTAGTCAGAGTCAGTTACCACCAGTACCAGTCAGCAAAAAGTTGGGTGCACAGAATGAATTTGCAACTAGGCCTCTTTTTGCCCCTCTGTTGGTTCTTTCTGCATATCTCTTGCTTCTTTCTGCACCTTTCTTCGTCTTTCATGATTTCTGTTGCCTCTTTCTGCATTTCTCTTGCTTCTTTCTGTGCTTTTCTTCCTCTTTCTGCACATGTCCTACCTCTGTAGGCATAGTTAGAAATTAGCATTTAAAACATCTTAGAAATTAACTGAAAAAACCATAGGTTTCAGGGACGTTATAGTTAGAAATTAGCATTTAAAAATCCTTAGAAATCACTGAATAAATCATAGGTTTCAGGGACGTTATAGTTAGAAATTAGCATTTAAAAAACCTTAGAAATTCACTGAAAAAAACACAGGTTTCAGGGACATTATAGTTAGTTGGACATTTCACTCGTAGAAAACCAGAGAAATTCAGCCGTTAGAGTTAGTTGTGCTAACTATAACTCGCGCCTCCGCTATGCACTGCTGATGACGTCACATATTGCATCATTCATGACATGGTCAGTGACATCACTGATGACATCTCAAATGATATCACTGATTACATCACTGATGACATCATCCAGTGACTGTGTGTTTCTGTAAAATTTAAATATGTTTTATATATATAAATGCCATGGTGTATTGAAGAATGAGTGGGTATATGAGTGTCTGAATGGATGATTTAGTAGGTGCATGACTGACTGTATAAGTGAGTGATTACATGTGTCTTACTGAATGCATGGTTTAGTGACTAAACTGTGTGAATGTCTATATCAGTCTGTTAGTTGGTGTGTGAGCGGCTGCATAGGTTGGTGAGTAGCTACATGAGTGTCGATATGGGTTATTGATTGGTTGTCTGAGTATCTGTATGGGTGCCTGAGTCTCTGTGTGAGTGGGTGGGGACTCTGGGGAGTGTGTGACTCTGTGCATAGATGTGTGAGTGGTTGATTCACTGGGTGTATGGGTTCAAGAGTGCATCTTTAAAGGGCTGTATGGGTGGGTGAGTGTGTGTATTGGTGTGTTGGTGAGTGAATAGATGTCTCAGTGGTACATGTATGAGTAATTACATATGTGAAAGGCAGTATATGTGAGTGTTGGAGTATATAAATGACTATCTGAGAGAGTGAGTGATTGTGAGAGTGGCTGTATGGATGAGTGTGTGCTTGTCTCAGTGATTGTATAAGAGACTAAGTATGTGTTAGTATCTGTATGAATAAGTGAGGTGGTGTGTGTATAACTGTATAGGTGAGTAAATGGGAGTGTGATTGATTCTTTGCATGACTGACTAGGTGTGTGAGTAACTCTATGGATGAGTGGCAGTGTGTGAGTGTCTGTATAGGTGATGAGTGCATATGATAGTGCTGTATTGATGAGTGACTGCATGTATGAGTGCCTGTATGGGTGAGTGAGTGGATGTGTGTGTAAACCTAGGAATCAGTGAGTGGGTATGTAGTAACTGGTATTGGCATGTCTATGGTTTTGAAACTGGTAGTCTGTATTTTAGAGTGGGTATATCAAAGGTTATATTAGGATGTGAGGAGGTCCATCAGATTATCATGTGGCTGATGTCATCAGTGATGTCATTTGAGATGTCATCAGTGATGTCATCAGTGATGTCACTGACCATGTCATGAATGATGTTATATGTGACGTCATCAGCAGTGCATTTCGGGGCGCAAGTTGTAGTTAGCTCAACTAACTATAACGGCTGAATTTCTCTGGTTTTGTACGAGTAAAATGTCCAACTAAATATAACGTCCCTGAAACCTGTGGTTTTTTTCAGTGAATTTCTAAGGTTTTTTAAATCCTAATTTCTAACTATAACGTCCCTGAAACATTTGGTTTTTCAGTGAAAAAAAAAATATATATATATATATTACCTACTCGTGGTCGCCAGTAGGTAGTTATAGTTAGGACCTAGCTTCCTTAGGAAAAAGGTTGGTTTTTTTCCCAATAACTTTGGCGATGGTTGACGAATCTTCGCAAAATTTTCAAAACTAGTGGGGCGCTCGGGTCAGCTCCTGTCTTGAAAGTTTCGGGGTGATTTGTCAAGCTGGGGCCGAGAAATAAGGGGGGAACCAAAATGCGTTTTCCCCATGTTATTTTCCATAGGGAACTTTAGCCAAAGCTACAGCCCTGAACAGAATTGCATCAAATTTGGCAAAAAGGTAGCCCTTGGTTCAGAAAGAGTCCTTTTTGTTAAATGGGGTAAATCCGTTCAGTAGTGCCTGAGAAATTTAAAAAAGAAAACGTTTTGATATCTAGGGCAGCAGTGGGTTCGCGAACCCTGCCGTGCATAAGCTTCACTGTGATTGGCTGCCAACACTCCAAACCCGGAAGTGTTGGCAGCCATCTTGTGACTCGGTAGAACCGAGTCACAAGAGAATAGTGAAAAAATGTTTAAAAACAAGAACAGGGGGGGAGGAGCCTAGCGCGCAACCAAGATGGCCGCGTAGGTGCGAGGCTCCCGAGGACCTCCGCGACCTCCTGCATAAATCCTGACTATATCCTGTCCTAGATGAGGGGACTGTGTTCGTGAGACCGAGCTGAGGTGCCACCCGTTTTCCGTTTCCAAATCGGACCTCGGACACCGGCGGGAGCATCGATTGAGGTTTGCGGCCTTCTTCACGCCGGCCCCCCGGATTGGAGTTGTGGGGCGATCCGGAGACAAAGTGAACAACAGCGGCGGGCGAGGCTGGGCGATTCGCGTACCCTGCACTTTCACTTTCGCTTTCGCGCCCTCCTTGCTGCCAAGCGAGGTAGGGTCGCGAGGCGGCGTGCGGTGGTGTGACTTCATCGGGATGCCCTGCCGGCCCACCAGCTGTGATCCGCCCTTCGGAGCTGTGGTCGCCCTCCCCCGGAGCCCGTGAACCGGTCTGTCAGCCCTTTTCAAGGAGATTGGCACGATTTGGGGACTGGAGCCATGTCCACGAAACAAGATGGCGACCGGGCAAAGGTGAAATCGACCCGCCGTGGCGCAGCCCCTCAGTCTAACAACATGGACCGCTACACCCTCCAGAAGGGATCTCCAGAGGCGCCGCGTAGGTCCCCTGTTGGCCCGACTGATGCCCCTGCTTTGCCCGCGGATCTGACCCTCCGGGACGTCATGGGCGCCATCGCCGAGATGAAGGCCTCAGTGGACCAGCGCTTTGACACTCTGGCGCAAAAGATTGACTCGGTCCTCGTGGATGTGGGCCTGGTGAGGGCCGATCTGTCCAAGACGAATGACCGGGTCGACTCTTTGGCCCACACCACCTCGGGCCTCACAACGGACGTGGCGGCCCTCCAAAAGGAGGTGCGCCGACTGGGCCAGGCGAGCGCCCTGATGGATCGTCGACTGGAAGATTCCGAGGGTCGGGCCCGGAGGAACAATGTTCGCATTGTCGGGGTGCCGGAGGGACGTGAGGAGGAGGCGGCGGATCTGTTTGTGGAGGACCTGATCCTCACCCGTCTCCAGCCCCGGGGGCTGAGTAAACTCTTCGCAGTGGAACGTGCCCACAGGGTCCCCGGAGGGAGACCTAAGATCGGAGCCCCTCCGAGGCCTCTCATTGCCCGGATCTTCAACTTTCGGGACAGAGACGCTATCCTGCAGACTTCTAGGCAACAAGGACCGGTCAGACTCGACAATATGGACGTAAACTTCTATCCTGATTTTACTCCGGCGGTTCAGAAGCAGAGACTGAGTTTTCTCGGAGTCAAACGTCGCCTACGGGACCTGAACCTCAAGTATGCGATGCTTTTTCCAGCGAAGTTGAGGGTAGAGGTGGATGGCCGCACGCACTTTTTTGATCGTCCCGAGGCGGCCGGGGACTGGTTGGACACTTTGCCCGGGGACCGGGGCCGGGGGGGTGGGGGGGGCGCGGTTGGTGGGGAGGGCTTGCCGGATCAGGACTGAGGGACTAATAGTAGGCCTTGCTCTGGACAACATTATTGTCATCATTGACTGATTGTGTAAGTTCCCCTCCCGTGGAGGTCGTACGGGGTCTCTTGGGGGCTTTCCCTCCTCCTCTGGGGGACTAGTTAGTGTTTTCATCTATGGGGCGACAGGCACACTGCACTTTGGGGGGGCTGTTCGGGCTCATGCAGGGGTGCAGGGAGGGGGGAGTTCTGTTGGGACGGGTGGGTTGGGGTGGGGTGTTGTTCGTTTTTACCGCAAGTCAAACCCTTTACTGTATTGGTGTTTTTGAGGTGCTCTCGGGGGGACGAGTGATGGCTTCTGTATGTGATGGGGGGTAGGGACTTGACTTTGTTGTCTTGGAACGTTAATGGACTGGGGGATAGGATTAAGCGAGGTGTGGTCCTGCAGTATCTGAAACGAATTTCGCCAGATGTGGTCTTTCTGCAGGAGACACACCTTATTGGTAATTCCTTCTTTGCCATGAATCGGCGTGGCTATTGTTTGGTGGCCCACTCGGGCTTCACGTCTGGCTCGCGGGGGGTGGGCATCATGGTTAAGAACTCGCTCCCGCTGGAAATAGATGAGGTGCGCCATGATGAGAGGGGACGCTACATTGCCTTGGTGGGGAGAATGGAGGGCAAAGTGGTTGTCTTTGTTTCAGTCTATGTCCCACCGGGGCTACAGTCTACCACTTTTGCGGACCTGGGGCGCCTCCTCCTTGACCTTCCGGGGGGGCTTCTGGTGGTTGGGGGGGATTTCAATGCTGTGGTTTCTGGGACTATGGATCGTCACCCCCCTAGGGACCTCCCCCGGGCGCAGGCGTGGCTGTCCGGCCTTTTAGATACATTGGGATTGGTGGACTGCTGGCGCTTAAAACATCCCACGCAGCTGCAATACACCTTCCATTCGGGTGCCCATGGTAGCCTCTCACGGCTTGATCATATCCTTGTCCCTGCGGCCTATGCTGGGAGGGTGGGAGAGGTGCGCCATCTGGCGCGGGGTATTTCAGATCACTCCCCGCTCCTGTTGCACTTTGGTGTCCTCCCGAGGGGGGAGGGCAGGGTAGCTCCAATTAATGCCTGGTATCTGCGCGACCCCACTATTCGCGCTGACTTGATTAAATCCTTGCAGCGGTATTTCGAGGAGAATGTGGGGTCTGTCCCTTCGGCTATCTCCCTTTGGGAGGCCTTCAAGACAGTTATTAGGGGGGAGGCCCTCTCCTTCATATCCCATGCCCGGAGGCGCGAGCAGGAGGAGGTGACCCGAGTGGAGGCCGAAATTACTGAACTAGAGGGTGATTTGGGGAGTGGGGTGACGGATGCTGCACTGCATGTTCTACACCTTAAGCAAGCGGCCTATAGGGCCCTCGTCACGGAGGCAGCCAGGGGCCTCAGTAGAGAGCAACAGGGGCGACTGTATGATGTGGGTGATAAGGCTGGTAAATTGATTGCGTGGTTGGATAAAAAGGAGAGAGCGAGTCGTGTGGTTCCGCTGATTGAGAGGATGGATGGTGTACGTGTCACCGAGCCAGAAGACATTGTCTCTTGCTTCGCGGATTATTTCCGCGAGGTGTATTCCCCGGTCTCCCCCTGCTCGGAGGCGGATTCTCATGCCCTGCTTCGAGATATCGCGCTGCCCTCCCTTTCGGTGGAGGACAGGGAGTCGTTGGATGCTGCTCCTACCTCGGACGAAATTGCCCTCGCTATACGCTCGGTTGCATCTGGCAAGGCCATGGGCCCGAACGGCATCCCTATCGAGTTGTATAAGCTGCGACCGGACGTACTGGCACCCCACCTCCGCGCGATGTTCCTTGCGGCCCACTCGCGGGGCTCCCTCCCGCCGGACCAACGTCTGGCTACAATCGTGGTGATCCACAAGGAGGGGAAACCCCGAGACCGGGTTACCTCCTATCGGCCTATCTCGCTCTTGAATGCGGAGCCCAAAATCCTTGCCAAGGTGCTTGCCAACCGGCTGGTCGGCGTGGTGGGCGAGTTGGTCCACCAAGACCAGTCTGGCTTTATCCCCCATCGCAACACGGCCCTCAATCTGCGGCGCTTGCACGGGGTGCTCGCGCGTGTTCCGTTTGTGCGGGAGCCGGCCATCTTGGCGTCCTTAGACGCCACCATGGCGTTTGACACGCTCGAATGGCCATACATTTGGGCGATGCTGGCGAAATTTGGTTTTGGACCGGGATTCATCAGCTGGGTCAAATTGTTGTACTCGGGCCCGTTAGCGCAGGTGGTAGTGAATGGGCGAGTCTCGGCCCCGTTCGCGCTGGGACGGGGCACGCGACAGGGTTGCCCCTTGTCGCCGCTCCTGTTCGCATTGGCCTTGGAACCCCTCGCGGAGTGGTTGCGGTGGCACCCTTCCATCCGTGGTCTCCGTTGGACCCCCGAGTATGAGGACCGCGTGTCCCTCTACGCTGATGATATCCTTTTGTACCTAGCCTCCCCGCGCAAATCCCTGATTGTCCTGGTTGATGTCCTGCGCTCCTTTGGCCGTAACTCAGGCCTTGTCATCAACTGGGCTAAATCATGTGTCTATGTGCTTTCCGGGGAGGCTCCCGTCCTCCCGCGGGGATGTCCGATCCAGATTGCCTCGCAGGGGTTTCGGTACCTGGGTGTCTATATCACGCTGGACCCGGCGGCCCGCTACGAGCGAAACTTGCTTCCCCCCCTCCAGCGCTTGAAGGAGGACGTCGCGCGCTGGCGGCACCTGCCGCTTTCGCCGCTCGGCCGGGCGGCATTGTTTAAGATGATGTCGTTGCCGAGCTTCCTGTACGCTCTCCAGAACACTATGGACCTAGTCCCGGCGCGCTACTTCCGTGAGGTGGAGAGTCTACAGCGCCGCCTGTTCTGGGACGGGAGGCCGCGTATAGCCCTGGCGAAGTTGACGCTCCCGTGGTACGACGGGGGGATTGCCCTCCCGGACATTAAGCGGTATTACTGGGCCTCCCAGCTAGCTGCAATTAATCACGGCCTCTATGGGCCCGCCTTGAACCCGGCATTTGAAATGGACAAGATGCTCCTGCCCGGTGGCGACTACAATCGAGCACTCTACTCTGGCGCGCCGGACCCCCGCTTGATGGGGCCCACGCGTGTCATGGTGCGGGTGTGGCACGCGGCCAATGCAGCTATGGGGTGGAAGGACCGTTTGACCCGGGCGGCGCCGTTGTATGCGCCTCAGCGGTTGGGCTCCCTGTGGACCTCGAAGGGCTTCGAGAAGTGGGACACGATTGGCATCAGTAAAGTGGGGGACCTCTGGACGAGAGGGGGATTTAAAACATTCGAGACGCTGCAGACGGAGTTTCAGCTGCAGGGCAGTGAATACTTTCGGTACTTGCAGGTCCGTCATGCGCTGGGCTCCGTCTTCCCAGACGCCGCCTCCATTCCGGAGTCTTCCCCCCTGGAGGATAGAGTGCTGGATGGCCACGTTCCGGATAGCACGATCTCCCTCATTTACAAAAAATTGATTAATGACCGCTCGGGCCTACTGACCGACCTCCGTGAGGCTTGGGTTGCCGACGGGCTGGAGTTGGACGACGAGGACTGGATTTCCGCGGTGGCCTCTCCGAAGGAGGTGGCCATACCGGCTCGCCTTCGCTTCGTCCAGCTTAAGATACTCCACCGGGTTTACATGACGGGGCCAAGGCTTCTGCGTATGGGTTATGCTGAGGATGGGTTGTGTAAGCGTGGGTGTGGTGCTTTGGCGACTTTTTTGCATATTTTGTGGGAATGCCCGAAGGTGGAGCGATTCTGGAGCGGTGTGCATGAGGTCCTGCGTCTGGTTACGCATGTCGCACTGTTGCCTGAAGCGAGGAGATGCTTGCTGAATGTGTGGGAACCAACTGATTACTCGGTTCCACAGACGCGATGGGTGACTCTGGGATATATGATAGCTAAGCGTGACATCGCTCAACTGTGGGGATCCCAGCGGCCCCCGGCGGTGTCGGCCTGGAAAGAACATATGGATTGGTGCATGTTCCGAGAAAAGGTGGTGTATGTGGCGAGGGGCAAGCCTGGGGCGTGGGTGAAAATATGGGGCCCCTGGAACGCCTACCGCGGGGGTATTTGCGAGCCACCACTGCTGCCTGCTGCCTCACCGGCTCCGTCCCCCTAGTTGACCCCCTCCCCCAGCCCCGGGCACAGAGTTCCCCCAGTCCTGGACTTGTTTCCCTTCCCCCTCTTCAGATTCCTGTGGATGGTCGGGGTCCCTTATTCGAGGAGCACGTGTGGTTACCTTCGATTGCGGGTTGCCTTGCGGGTGTGTTTTTTCTATGTTGTTGTGTGTGTATAAAATGAAACCGTATTGTGGGCTTAGAGTCATGTGGCTTACGTCGTTGATGTCTCCTGATTTGCTTCTCTGTAACGCCAAGTGCCCTTTTGTAAGTTTGTCAGGTGCTCCTGTCACTCTAGCGGCCGGCCGGAAGGTTGTAGGCCCATACTTGTATATACTTGAGATTGCAATAAACGGTTTAAAAAAAAAAAAAAAAAAAAAAAAACAAGAACAGGGGGCAGGGTAGAAATACCCTGACCCCCTGGGCCTGCTCAGGGGGTCCCACAAAAGCATTTTATTCAAATAATTGCGGCGGAAATCACGTTGGGATCGCGAATCCCGCCAAAATTATTTTAAGAAATAAAGCACGGGATACCCCCGCTTCATTTAAATTATAGCAGGGTGGTAAAAAAATGTGTGGGTGTCCCAATCCCCACATGCTGCCCCGGGGCCACCACCTCCCCGGGGCTTTAATAAAAAACCGTGGGGGCACATGGCCCCCCTCAGCCCTGGCGACCGCCACCTCCCCAGGGCAGTGAAAAAATGTGTGGGGGTCCCAATCCCCCCCAAGCTGCCCCAGGGACCGCCACCTCCTCGGGGCTATAAAAACAACTGTGGGGCACGTGACCCCCATTGCAGCCCGGGGACTGCCACCTCCCTGGGGATGTGTACAAAAATGCGTGGGGGTCCCAATCCCCCACCCTGCCCCGGGGACCACCGCTTCCCCGGGACTCTATTTTTTTTTAAATAAAACCTGTGTGGTGGGGCTCGAGCCCCCCACACAATCCAGGGACCACCACCTCCCCGGGGCACAAAAATGTAAATGCAGGTGTCCGTTATGGACCCCTGAGCCCCAGGGACCACCAGCTACCCAGGGCTTTGCAATGGCAGGGAGGTAGGCTGCACAGCCCCCCTCCTGGAGCCCTTCATGGCCCTGGGGGCCGGCTCCTGCAGTGTCCCGGGGTACCCACCACCGGGACACTGCTGTTTGCAAATGGCAGGGCGGGAGCCGTGCGGCTCCCCTCCTGCCATAGCAAACACTGGTTTGGATTTTGGAAGCCTCTCGCTTCCAAAATCCAAAACAGATTGCCTTTCCACAGGGGGAGCTGCATGTTAGCAGTCCCCGTGTGGAAAAGAAATGCTGGCTCCTGTAGGAGGCGGGGAGCCGGCAGGATTGTGGGGGCATTGGGGCTCCCCCCACAGTCCCCAACGGAGTGGCCAGGCCTGGGGGATGGAGTCCACGGGGCTAGAAGTGGCCCGGGAGGGGTACCCCGTAGCCCCCCTCCCCTAAAATAAATGAATAAAAAAGGAAAGGCTGGCCCTGTGATGAGGTTCCCGGGGCCATAAATGGCCTGAGAAGGGGGACCATGTGGCCCCCTCCAAATATTAAAAAAAATAAAAACATACTGGCCATGGCCAGGGGGATGGGTCCCCGGGGCCAAAAATGTCCTCGGGAGGGGGGCAACGCTGCCCCATTCCGGTTTTATTTTTAAAAGTTTACAAAATAGAGGTCAGGCCCTGGGGGATGGGGTCTCCAGGACCCAAAAAATAGGAAATGAAGGGGGGTCACACAGCCTCCCTTCTAAAAAAGGAAAAAAACGGCATTGCGCCGGAGGCCCCGCCCCCTTAGTGCAGTGAGCGTCCCTGGGGGCCAACTAGCCCACCAGGTACCTCCAGTATGCGCCACAGAGCTGCGTTGCAGAGTGGTGGTCTGAGGCCATGCCCCTTTTCACACCTCTCTGCAACGCAGCTCTGTGGCACTTACTGGAGGTACCTGGTGGGCTAGCTGGACCCCAGTGACCCTCAGGATTCATGGGGACGTAATCCCCCAAATTAAAACCCGCCACAGGGCGCGTTTGCACAGTGGTGAAGGGAGGGGGCAGGGCCTGATGTGACATGTGTGCAAACACGTCCTGTGGTGTGTTTTAAGTTGGGGGATTAAGTCCCCTTGAATCCTGAGGGTCCCTGGGGGCCAACTAGCCCACCAGGTACCTCCAGTAAGCGCCACAGAGTTGCATTGCAGAGAGGTGTAAAAGGGCATGGCCTCAGACCACCTCTCTGTAACGCAGCCCTGTGGCACTTACTGGAGGTTCCTGGTGGGCTAGTTGGCCCCCAGGGACCCACAGGACTCAAGGGGACTTAATCCCCAAACATAAAACGCACCACAGAGCACGTTTGCACACTTATCACATCAGGCCCCGCCCCTTCCTGCACCACTGTGCAAACGGGCCCTCTGGCACGTTGTAAGTTGGGGGATTAAGTCCCCTTGAATCCTGAAGGTCCCTTGGGTCCAACTAGCCCACCAGCTACCTCCAGTAAGCACCCATGAGCTGCGTTGCAGGAGGTGTAAAAAGGGGCGTGGCCTTGGACCACCTCTCTGCAAAGCAGCTCTGTGCCGCTTCGTGGAGGTACCTAGTGGGCTAGTTGGCCCCCAGGGACCCCCAGGATTCAAGGGGACTTAATCTCCCAATTTACAAGGTGCTAGGGGGCACGTTTGCACAGTTCTGCAGGGAGGGGATGGGCCATGATATAAGAAGTTAGCAATCCTGCTGTGTGGGACTTACTGGTGGTAATAAAAGGGATAGTTGGCCCCCAAGGTTGACGTTGGGGCTAACTATTCCTCCTGTTATCTCCAGTAAATTCCGCACAGTGGGATTGTTAAGAGGTGTTTTGGAGGCCACGCTCACCTTTCTCCACCACTCTGGAAATGCGACTGGTATGTTACAGTCAGAAATTAGCATGCAAAAAACCTTTGAAAATCACTGAAAAAAGCATAGGTTTCAGGCACGTTTTAGTTATAAATTAGCATTTAAAAAACCTCTGAAATTCACTGAAAAAAACATAGATTTCGGGGACGTTATAGTTAGTTGGACATTTCTCTTGTAAAAAACCATAGAAATTCCCCTGTTATAGTTAGTTCAGCTAACTATAACTCCCGCACCCGTAATGCAATGCTGATGACGTCACATATTACATCAATCATGACATGGTCAGTGACATCACTAATGACATTACTGATGACAACTCAAATGACATCACTGAGGACATCACTGATGACATCATCCAGTGACTGTGTTTTTCTTTAAAGTTTAAATTTGTATTATATATATGCCAAGGTATATTGAAGAATGAGTGGGTGTTTAAGTGTCTGGATGGAGGATTTAGTAGGTGTGTGACTGACTGTTTTAAGTGAGTGATTACATGTGTCTTACTAAATGCATGGGTTAATGACTAAACTGTGTGAATGTATCAGTCTGCCTGTTGTTGTGTATGCTGCTGCATGGTTTGGTCAGTAGCTACATGAGTGTTCCAGGACGAAATGATGCTCAGTAACTTCATGTAACTGGTGGCTCTCATGCTTGCATCACTTGGTGTCAGGAGCATGTTCCTGTGTAGAGCACTACAGTTGAACGACTAAGAAGCTGGCAACACCTCTTTCTGCATTACAAGTATTTGGTGACCACTTACTGTATCATTGCGTCAGCCCTCATTGATTTGCTTCAAAGTCTGGGAAGCAGCAATTCTGGGAAATGGGTAAAAAATAAAAAGTGATAATGCCGATCCATCGTTACAGGGTAGCGGGTGTCAGACGAAAGAAAATGAGGAAAGCAAAACTCAATCCCTGGGTGCTGGCTCTCAGACACCTCCTCCACCCCTGCGCTCATACAGGGGCTTACAGCTCAGACACTTCCATTTGCATGCAAATTGCTCACAATCCCGGAGCCCCTGAAGAGGCCATCGAAAGAATGCTGTAATTCCTGTTGCTGTGATCAATGGGCATATTAACATGGAAACTAATTCCGAAATATATTCTCCCTGACAAGTGCACCGTGGGCGCTACGGTTTGCCAGCATGCGCAACAGCCTGATGCTTTTAGGAGCTGGATGCGCTGCCTGGGATTTTGGGAGGTTCCATGCGCTTCTTGCATCAAACGAGTTCATAGACAGGGAAGAAGTCAATGGAGTACACAATTGTAGGCATGCTGAAGGCACATGTTCTCCAGTTCTCCAGTTTTGGGTACTCTTTTGTTTGATCCAGCGCAAAAGAGCATCTGAACATTGGAGACCACAGAAAACTCTTCTTGAGATGTAACCTCTAGCCCGGAGTCCACAACATCTAAAGGGCCTCTGAAGTCTGTGATGGAGATGTCATCTTGTGCATAGGACGAACACCTGGCAGGAAGGGAAATTTTGTACACTGACAGTAAATGTTTCAGGAAAAACGTCAAAATTAAGGACGAAAATTCAGGACAAAAGTTCATTTCTAGGGGCACATCTGAGAACGTTGCACAAACAAAAATAGACCGCTGGCAGAAGTACAAGTTAAAATAGGTTTATGTTCTTTAGTTTATATTACAAACTATTGAGCAAATATTCACGCATAGCTGGACATATTGACGGATGAAAAAGCTAACAAAGATATACACTCCAAGCAGAATTTGACAGCCAACCTAAGAGGCAGTTTTCTGAGTTCTACACCGTACCATGAATGATAGTGCCAGAACCAGCACTGTGTTGCCGAACGTAGACTTTGAGTTCACAGGCAATAGCACTATTAGAGAGCGTGAAACAGAGAGAGAAATGACGGTGAGAAAGGAGGAGAGAGGGATATATACAGAGAGGGAGAGACAGAAGAGTGAACAGTGAGAGAAGAGGAAAGCAAGTGAGGATGTGCCAGCTGAGGTAGAAAAAGGACGGATGGAGAAAAGAGAAAAGAAGATCACAGAAGAAGATGGAGCAGAGAAAGGAGCAAAAATAGATAAAGAAAGATTCTAGGAGTGACAGAGAGAAGGTTGAAAGAGAAAAAAAGTGAAGGGTGGAGCATATGAATGGCTAGGTAGAGAGAACAAAGAGAAAGCATGTGGGGGAGAAAAAGAGGCAGAGACGACTAGCAAGGTAGGAGAGAGAAGGGAACCGATAGAGAAAAGGGAACTGAGAGAGGAAGAGGTTGAATAGGGGGTGAACAGAGAGATGGCAAGGCTTCACTTAGTAACTTGCATGTCATAGCATTCAATCTCAATTACAATGTACCGTAGTTTTGAAACTCTGGTGGTGTTCTGCTCTCTCCTTTCACACCACACAGTGCAGCTACTGTGATGTGTTGCGTGAAATGTTAGTTAATTTTCCCCTCAATGATTTAGCACATATGTTCAGACATACATTTTGTCTTGGACCTAGTACAGTGCAATGCTGCTGTTTGGTTAGTGTTGTGCTACTGAAATAAAGTGTATATGCAGATAGAAAATCACTGATTGTTAAGAAAAGCCTATTTTTCAAAGAATGATGGAGAAATTGACCCATGGTTCCAGTAGGAAGCAATTGTTTCGCAGGTTACAGTGTAGCACTGGAAGATTTTGGGATTACTGCAAGCTGATAATGTTATTTTATTTCAATTGTACTCTTCAGTCTCCAATAACTGGAAAAGGTGAAATAAAAGCTTTACAGAAACAGGGGTTACAATAAAATTAAATCCCTCTGATTATAGCCTGTGCCTTCCTACCAGTTTGTCCCCGAATCAGCTCTTGAAGGGTGTTTTCCTCAGGGCCTGGTGCCCTGCACAGGTCCCAGGAATTATAGATACGCCTAGAGGTGAACAAGCCAACAAATAACCAGAGCAAGCCGAGCCAGAGCTGAGTCGAGGGCCTAGCTTGGATCTTACAGACTATGCACATGCCAACCCCTGAAAATGTTTACCATGTAAATCATACAACAAACATCACATAAAATATGATAGTCTCTTCATAATTCAAAAAAGTGTATTTGTTTAATATGTGAAAGCTTTCACATGAATATGTGACATTATAGCACTACAATGAGGAGTACTTATTAAAAGTGATAGTTTTTAAACATGAACTTAGAACCACTTTTAGAGGAAAGACAGTTGTCATGTGAACTCCATATGCAGCCCATATTGTTATGGAAAGCAACATATGAGTCAGTGCTGCTGGAATTATGCGATTGTGCAGCCGCTGGATTTTTTGCATAATTATGGATTTGCTGCATTTTCCAAATAATCTATTATTTGCTGCATAATCTGCAGATTTTAACAAAAATATATTGTTTCTAGCTCAAAAGTAACTAAAAGCCCATGACACCTGTTGCCATGAAGTGGAAGACCTTTTGCACAGGGTGACCTTTCCGTTGCTTATTGCTATATTTGGGTTGTTAAACTGATACAAAGGAGGTGCAACCTATGCCCAGAGATTGCTAACAAGTGTAAAAATCACAAAATAATAAAGTAATTCCCCCATAAATGTACCACATTGCACCACATAATTTACCTTTTCTTGCTGCATAATGTAGTCAACCCTTCTGCATAATGTGGCACTCCCTTGCTACATAATTCCAGTGGCCCTGATTATAGTCTATTAAACTAAACACAATAGGTTTTTACACAGCTAGTATTCTGAGCTGACATATTTGAAGGTGCCTTCATATGTGAATGTGATGAAAAATGAGGTTTGATCAAATTAAATATTTGCCTATGATTCCCATACATTGGTTAAGGGAAAACTGCGATTAATCAAGGTTTTGTGGTTTCAGTTTGTACAAATTAGTCACTAAATGAGTATCCATTTGTCTCTTCTTTTTACCTCACATGCTAATGTTTTGTTTTTACCTCTTTATGCATGAAGTAATATGAAAGCTTGGCATGTTATGGGCTTGAGGTTCCAATGGACCTTGAGTTGAGCGAGAGCCAGGCTTCAGGCTCAAGGCTGGCTCGAGCTATCATTGGCTTGCACACCTCTAGCTACACCCCTGTCAGGGCCATCTTTAAAGCTGATGGCAGCCAGCATAACAATATTTGTTGACGCCCCTCATTCCACAACCCCGCCCCCAAAAGACGAACCTCTCCACAGATTCCCTTAACACCACCCTCCAATGGTGTCACTCATCTCTACATAGACCCTCTTGTGTATTTAATTTTTTTCATAGCGCTGCTCATCCCAAGTATGTAGAAGTGTGTTACATTGCACACATATTATGAAGAGACAATGACTCATATGAGTGTGTAAGTCAATGTATAGAAAATGTTACTTAAGACAATGAGGGATACAAGGTGTAGGAGTCAGATTTCATCCTTACTGGTAGGCATTATATGTTAAGAGGATCTGCTCTGGAGAAAAACAAACTCAGGATTTAAAACATACATTAGTGGTTGGGGTTGTTTTTAGTAATAAATATTCATTATTATTCTAAGGAACCCTATTTAGCAACCTTAAAATAATGAAAGACAGGGGAAAAACAACTTCAAGTAACAAAAGGAACTATGTGACAACAAAAGTAACTCACTGAGCTATCTAATTAAAAACAACATCTTTTAACTGCATGTAACACCTTGTGTTTTGTAGGAGGCACATTAGCCCACTACACTACTTCCCCAGTCAAAACTGAGACTAGGTAAAACTCAGATCTGTCTAACAGATACATTCATTTAATCAACAAAGTTTAACTGACATTTATTTGTATTATCACTTAAAAATTGCTGGCACATGAGGAACTCTGAATAAACCCCCACTATATCCCACTCCCAACCTCCCCACTTGGTGGCTCAAGCCCCTGGATAAAAATTCCCTAAACCGGAGCAGTAGGAGGTTCACCACATGCTGAGACTGGCCCATTATCATTCTGTATGTGAAAATCAGCCAGCAGACAGAATGACAATGGGCAGGTTTATCATTTATGGATCGGGAGGGGCTGAGAGGAGTGTGAGAGAGTTCTGAAGAACTCAGAGGTTTGTGCAGTAAGGTGATCACCTGACATGGAGGCAAATTCTGGACAGGATTGTAAAATATTCAGGGCAAAGGGTCAAAATTCAGGACAAAAAATCAGGGCAAAAGGTCAAAATTCAAGACAAAATATGTAGGACAAAAGTTCAATTTTATGGACACATCCAAGGAGAGGTCATACCTCCCTCTTTATGAGTGCATGTGTTTACTATTTTCTGCATAGCATTACTTCTTTCTGTAGTCTTTTTGTGATTGCCTTAAGATATGCTATATTCAGGTGACATTATGATCTTGTTCTATCTTAAATGAATGGCCCTTGAGCACAGTGTCAAGGGCATCAACCCAATCCAGATTTACCCAAACATTCTTGGAGAAAAAGCAACAGCTAATGTTTGATCGTGTCTCTAAACATTTTAAAACCTCTGGCAAACAGTTTGTGTAAAATTAACGTAAGTGAACATAAGTTAGCTTAGACAAGTTGAACACATTCTTCTGGCTTATGTCAACCTCCAATCGCCATTAAACCTAAAACAAAATAATGAGACAGCAGATGGGGTTGGCAACAGTCTCACATCTAATGTCAGGATCTGATGTACCCACAACTTGTCTGTAGTCTCACAGCACTAGACTGTGCTTCCGGGACTCTATATTTAGGTCAGGACTGAGAGCCCAGAATAGCAGACAAATAGAATTAAAAAGCAGGGCGAAATTGAGATCAGATGGAAGGTCCACAACAACTGATTCACAGGTGTGTTGCTGAGAACCAGACAAATAAGGAAGAGAAGAGAAAGGTGGGACAATTCTTAATATAAAAAAAGATGGGGATTGGAAAGTATTACGTACCTGGGGATTTGTCTAAGCAGGGAGGAGAGAAACAGAAGAGGCACTGTCAAGTGGGTGAACAAGCAGCACCCACCCATCCTGGTAAACTCTACTGATACAATGGTCCGCTGGTCGTGTTTGTGAAGGGTGAACAGGAGCTTGGCCCCTTGGATGGTTGTGCTGAACAATTGCTGACTCTGTCTTTGTCTTAAAATGGTTCTGTAGTCAAACCAAGGCTGAACCAGTGATCTGGTGATATCCCTCAGTGCCAAAATAGATGCAATACGTGCAGAATCTTCAAAATATTTGGGATTTAAAATACACAAGCAAAATGTAAGAATATGATAAAGATTTTATAATGTAACAAGTGTTTCTTTAACCATATGGTAAAGTTTTCCCCTTTATATACAATTAAACCCCAGATTGAACTGGAAATCAGTTACCTTTCAATACTAAGGGATTAATATCTACCATTACCCCCACTGATTTGCAGGATGGAAATCTGGGCAGAGCGACATGGTTCCTACGAGCCCAGTTGGCTTCTCTTCCACTTTCAGTAATGGGCCACATAGCATTAGCGTAGTTGGTGGTGCTACCCCAGTTATTGTATCATTTTGCCAATCTTCACCTGCTCCTCCCACGTTCCTTTATCAGACACCTCGACACGTCTCACATCTGATTTGGGGAATGGGTGCTGCCGGGTAGCTCTTTTCACTCTAAAGCTACCTATTACAGTGGGAGGATTAGCCCGTCTGGAGTGAGAATGCCATTATTTAGCTGCACAGCTCCAATGGGTGTTTCTCTGTCTGTATGGCTGCCCCCTGCATAATACAGGGTTTACCCATAAAGACTTTGAGGAGGGCTTACTGCACTACTCATTGTTCCTACCCAATGTCACCTAAGGTTAGTCCATCTGACTTTCTCTTACCCTACTAGAACCCGTAAGCTCACTAACACAAAGAAACTCTATGCTTCTGCAATACCTTTGCTAGGCCTCCCCACTCACCCAGGATGGTTTTGCTCAGGGAAAGTCAATCAGAGGCATGTTGAAGGCCTCTCAAAATTGGGGTATTTGTTGAAGGCGAGCTGGTAAATTTCGAAACCCTTATGGCAGACTAGAGTCTTCACCTGGGTCAATTCCCATATTATGAAAACCTTAAATAATAATGTAATGCCCTATTTCATGCCCACCATCTCGCACCAACCCCACATGAAGTGTAGCAGATGCTCTACACCATAGGATTGGCTGCAAACTGATAAAATGGGTGTACAGGGGACCACTATAGGGCTTCTCTCTGTGCTAACTGGGAGACAGACATGGACAAACCTCTGCAAGATGGGTACTTGGCTAAAATATTGAAATATCCCCACAAAGTATACCACAACTGCTGTTTCAAGTATATTCAATTTAATATTCAGTTTATATTTAATTTAGTATTCTGAACTGAGCCTACCTGACACCGGCCCACATTCACAAAATATACCCGGGAGCTTTAGCCTCATGTCCTTACTGTATGCAATTAGATGCAAATCTGTTTCATATGCCTTGGTCTCACCCCACACTCCTTATATACTGGCAAAGAGTTTTCGAGGTGTTGCCGACCTCGATGGGCCATGTACTAACAAATTCCCCAGAAGTGGTCCTATTGGACGTATTCCTCCGCACTAGGTGCAAGAAACCCTCCACCAAGTTCCTCGACCTGGCTCTGCTTCTATAAAAACCCAATATACATTCCTCTGGAAGGATTCACTTCCTCTGGTTATTGTAAGTTGGACCAATCTGTTACACAGGGAAGAATGAGCCGGTCTGATAAAATATTTTACTGCACAGGCAATGGATATTTTGGTAGTGGGATTTAAAGACTACACCAAGGATGATACTTTCCCCCCAAAATCCAACCCCCCAAAACACAATGCACTCTTGGGGCCATATTACGTATTGGAGTTTGAAAAGGAGCGCTGTGCGCAGACAATGGCAATCCACCCCATTGAATCATTCATGTGAAAACACGGAGCAGCTGCTCCTTGTTTTCACAGTGCAGGCCTGCACTTTCAAAGGGGTTTAGAGATCCCCTTGCAGGCGGGTGCAATCAGTGACTGCACCCGCCTGAAAGGAGATGTCTGGGGGTCCATTGGACCCCCTTTCCACCCTACTGAGGGCTGCTGTCAGGAGGCGTACTGACAGTGCGCCGCCTTTTAAATGGCTCACTGTCCGTGCGCCTCCTGAGGGCTTCTTTGACTCGCCCGTGCCTGTAATATGGAGCGTGCGCAGAGTCAAAGGAATGCCCTCATTTACTTAGGGCACGCCTGTATGCAAATAAGGGAACACTCTCTGTTGATAGAGTTGTCGCTTTAAGTGCGCCAGCGCTATCTCTAATATAGAAAGGGACGCACAAGAGTCTGCGTCCCCTTCTATTATACCAAAGTGCCCTGGGGGTGCTCAAAGCAGGCGCAAATGCCCATTGTGCCCCCGGGGCACCTTATGTAATACAGCCCCAGGTGTCTATATAGTAGTTTTTCTTGCCACAGCTAGGCAACTACTCAAGGCAATGGTTTAAGGGCACCTATCTATTGTAATGATGTCCCCTATGGAACACTTTTTTCGAAGCACCACAGGCTTGATTGCTCTACCTCTCTATGCTGATAGGTAAAGCAGCGGCGACTGGACAGGGAGGGTGGAGAGGGAAAGTTATAATAGGTCAGTTTGTTACGCAGAAAAATGTAACAAATGTATGGTAACTTTTCTCAAATAGCCCAGCACTGTTCTTTTTTACTTGTACAATGGAATCTATTGCCACATACCTGGCTACTATCATGCCGTGTAACCACTTTTGCCATGCAGCAACAGAATCTTTTAAAAAATACATATGGTAGTGTTTCAGTTTAGTGCATTAGATTACAAAATTGCATTGACATTTATTTGAATTGAAAGTTTCTAAACATGAACATTAAAACATTAATTAATCTTGCTCTTAACAACATCAGGAGTGAACAAAGTGAACCAATTGTCTAATGTTCTTTACATTATGTCCAATATTATTGTTATGGATGGTTGAAACATTCCAGGCTAATAAAACATACATGGGAGTTTTTTGTACACAGTCCATCTTAAACTGAATCACTTTGTTGTATTCCGCTTTAGGTGTCCGTATGTAGGTTTTCCTGATACATGTTCTTATATAGGCACAATTCGCATTGCTCTTATAAAGGCATAAGATCCAAGTCCTTATTTAGGCATTAGCCATGCTATCCAAATACAGGCATGGTCACCTACATCCGTCCACCCCAACGTCACAACGAGTTCTTACAAACCAGACCCTGAAGCTCTTGGGAGTTCCCCTAGCACAGGACTATTGATTTCTCCAAGAACTCATTTATTATGCATGAACCGATATTCCTTAACCTTTTCGGTGCTCATGACGGAACGGTTCCGTCATGAGCGTCGGTTGAGCTGTGCTCATGACGGAACCGTTCCGTCATGACCACGCCCGCGCAAGAAACGGTCAGCGCTGAGCGGGAATCGGCGCCGCATGGAAGAGGTTAAGGGTTCATTCCTGACGTCTTCCTTTGCCCCACCTTACGTCAATGCTAACATTCCAAGACACCTACCGGGTATAAATATACATTTCCTTGCCCAAGCAAGTAGGAGGAGACCTCGACTTTAGAGGAGCCTGTGTCCCGGCCTGACGCACTGACAAGAGACGCTGTCATCCCTGCTCGCAGAGAATCCAGCTTCCAGTGTTCTGACTACCTTCGCAGGGTGTTAGAGTTTGAGACCCGGAAAGAGATTCCCACCTCACTCATTCTCAAGGTATGGAGCTGACCAGAACCTAGAGGGACTCTTGACATACTAAACTTAGCAAACCAGACTATAGCATACAGCACCTACTTCTTACCTTGTACTACACTTAGATTAGGTACACTGGGGTAGAACTAGTTTGAGAAGCATCTCATGAGTACTCGCATTTTTAGCTTATGGTATTTATGTATATGAATATATGTGTCATAGCTAAAAGATAATGCTAGCGCAGTATTATTTCTTTCTACTGCTTACGCTGTACATGATATATCTTGCATACTGTCTTGTGATTGTAACAGATCATATCTCTTACACGAGAAACAAGACTGTTCAATAAATCCTTTTATTGAAATGCCCGTCTATTCTTTCTGTGTAACTCTGAAGAAACTAAGCATGCACGATTAGCTGAGTGAAACTGTTATCTGTTGTTTCCACGATTCTGAGAGTGTTCCGATTCTAAAGGGAAACAAAGTTGTCATGTTTATGCGGTTGCCAGAAACTATTCCCTTCTTGTTCACAAGGAGTTTCTAGTGGCCTCTGAGTTAGCTGGTGCAAATTAATTAAGTTTAATATACTCGATAGGGGCATACTGACCTCAGTCCTGTGCCAAACCTATAGGGTATATTATTCCAATGCGCAGAGCCTATTAGGGAAATAGGAACTACACTAGATTGCGTCCAACAGTTTGGTAAGGTAGTAATTTAACGCTAGATACTGAAGTAACTCAGTCGTGCTTTTCTCAGAGACCCCTACTTACATACTCCAAAGACGTTTGGAGTGGGAAAGGTTAAGTATCCACCAAAACTGAATAGGACAAAAATCCTATATTAGCTGTTTGGTTTGTTCAACGTTGAAGGATACAGTGTTCCAAAATATTGTGCATCTTATCTTTGTTTCCTTGAAACTTGTTCTACATTTTTCAAAAAACAATGTTCAATTTCGGGGAGAATGCTGAGGCTGTTCCAGCCGACAAAGCATTACATATCGTTGTAAATTCTACCGGTTTTAAAGAAACCGATGAGGATGCGATTCTTGTCCATGACTCCGGTACCAGCCTTAGAGGCGGTTACAAAAGCAAGCATTCCAAATGCAAAAGCTTTACATCCTAGATGGATACAATGGATTAATTCTCTTGCTGCAACAGATGTTGAATATGTTTTTGATCCTGATTTCAAAACAGAAGTGTTCTTTCAATATGAACATGAATGTCCTCTGCCCACTGAAATTCGGCCTCTTGATCAGTACAAATTTATAATTCATACTGACGGATCAGCACAACCCGCTACAGGGAGTAAGCAAGCTTACAGTGCAGCATGTGCAATCGTTAAAGGTCGCATGCGCGATGGTAACTTCCAACCAATGGTCACTAAAACTCAATCTCTAGGAGATTGTACAGCTCAGCAAGCTGAACTACAAGCATTCAAACTGGCACTTGAAAGTACAGATTGCGAATTCCCCACACTTATAGTGTGCGATTTCTTTTACTGTGTTCAGTCATATAATGAATATTTACAGAATTGGCTTCAAAACGGATTCAAAGATGCAAAAGATGGCACAATAAAGCATAAAACGCTTTGGGAACAAGTAGTTCAGTTGAGAAACGAACTACCAAAAGCTCACGTGATACACACGCTGAGTCATCAACGTGATGGCGTTCACGTTGCAGGGAATTCATTGGCTGATGAAGCCGCAAAGGGGGCTGTACAAATAGCTTCCGTAGCTGCGATCACTCGTTCAAAAACGAGAATAGACAGTGAGATATTGTTGGCTGTCAATGCTTCAAGCAAAGGCAGTGGTGCAGCGTTACCAAAGAAATTTCCACTCAAATACAAGTATGTAATTGATGCGAACAGCGTTCCTTTTGCTCGAATCCCTGGAGTGGGGGATGGGGTAATTCCAAACATGGAAAACAGATTAGGACTGATCCTAGCAGCACATGAAGGGATAGCCTCTGCCCATGCAGGTGTTTCTGCAACAGTATCTTTGCTAAAACAAAGATATTGGTGGCCTGGCATTTGGAAACAGACCAAAAACGATGTTTTGGGATGTGAAATATGGAAACAGATGAAAGTCTCCACAGAGAAACGTCCAGCGCAGACACCCCTGTTGATTTCAGACAAACCATTAGCTTGTATTTACCTGGACCACTGCGGCCCCTTGCAAAGGGACGGTAACTATAAATATATAATGGTCGCAGTGGATTCGTGCTCAAGGTTCCTATGGATGTGACCTCAGCGCTCGGCTGATGCTCAAACTGTTATAAAAGATTTGGGAGTCTTTATCGGCACATACGCAATTGGCACACTACATTCTGACCAGGACCCTGCGTTTAGCTCTCGGTGTTACAAAGAAGCCATGGCCAGTTTGGGCGTAGCATTGCGGTACGCCTCTCCATTTCATCCTGAGGGAATTTCTGTTGTGGAAAGGAAAAACCAGGACATAAAGCAGTCTATAACAGCTAGAGTATTAGGTTCGGGTGATGGGTGAATCAAACATCTTGATGGGGTCCAACACTCATTAAATAATTTGCCAAGAATTTCTCTAGGGGGGTCACTCCATATGAGGTCTTATTTGGGACAAGAATGTGGGTACTTGATCTCAAATGTAAAGGTACAGTGGTGGAAAGTAAACCCTTTGATATCAAAGATTGTTTGGCTGTTTTACAGGATCTAAATTAACTAAGATCGATAAAAAGCGACATGTTCCTGAAGCCAACCACCACTGTGGAATAACCGGCAGTCCCAGCAAGGCCTGTCTGGATCCCAAAGGTTGGGGATCTAGTCAGAGAGAAGATTACGGACAAGAAGGAATTTGAACCTTCTTACAGACAACCAGTACCTGTCCTAGCCGCCCACGGAACAAGAACAGTACTTCTGCCGCCACTTGCTGGAAAAAAGGAGAAAAGATTTGTGTCAATCGACCTCATCAAACCACACTATGTGGCCAATACTAAATAGTAGGCCTCGTGGACTCCGACCTATTAGCAGACACCCTCCTCTCGCTACTATTCAAGAGGTTCAGACTGAAAGGCTCATAACCAAGTACAAGAATTTTTCATTTTCTGAAAGGCACTTATCTGGTTTCACCATGGATTGAAGTATGGATTATTTCTGGAATATTTTTCTTTCTGCTTTGGCTAGCTTTGGTAATGACTCTTAGCATGCTTTTGAATGGCAGATACATTCGTATGGACACTGCAAGTAAAAATGTGAACTTACTTTTAAAATCACAACAATCTTCCCATTGTGAAGCAAGAGACTTGTCAGCAGTGAACATCACCACCATTCCAATACAGGATGGTATAGTTTGGGACAAAACCGATTTCTACTTATTCGGCCTGACGGAACTTTTGAAGATTACAAATTTATTTAAAATTTCATTAAGTGACTTTATTACCTCCAGTACCTATTCTGATGATTGGGACTTTGAGACTGTTAATAACATGATGTCTGATCTAGAAAGGTCTGCTGCGTTCTCTAACAATGAAAACTTAGAGGGTTCATCAGACTACGAACAGCTTTATTATTACACCCACTATGGTCATCATTTCTTGCATAGATCTGCAACACCTAGAAATGTATTTATGTTTAACCAATGGGAACATTGTCCTACACCACCAAAGGCTAATTCAAAAACGTTTGCAAATAAGTTTCCATATTTTTCAGGGTACAATACATCTGATCCAGAAACATTCTTCTATAGAAATATAAACAAAACAGGACAGAAAAATATGTTAATAAATACAAAACAGATTTTTTCTGCAGCCTTTATTGCCCAACTGTCTAGACAAGGATTTGACTTTTGGAAAGACACAATCGACACAAAATCTGTCTGGGGTTCTAAAAATTGGCACGTGCAGGGGATAGAAGCTTTGTTTAGAGCCTGTATAATCCCTCAGCAAATAATGTTTTTGAATGACACTGTGCAACAAACGTTTTGCCTTGGATTAGCCAAGATCAAAGACATGAACACACCTTCTATACCAACACCTGCACCTGCACTACACAGGGAGCGGTCACAGTAGACACAATACTACAAACCAACAGATCAGAACCTGATTAGAAAAAATGGTTGCTCTGTCCCACAGCCACAAACATCTGTCAAGAAAGATTCCTGAATAGAAGACAGGGCTTTACTATCCATAGGTCAGACCCACGTTATGTTCAATGACAGCATCCGGGGGTAGTAACAACATACAGTGTAGGAAAATTGCGCCTCGACTGGCTACGAAAATCAATACTCGAGGATGTGAAACAACACTTATCTTTACTTAAAGAAGATGCAGACCTTAGGGATTTCTTGCTAGGACCGAGAAAAACGCGTCAAAAACATTTCATATATGCCAGCATTTATGCTGCTTATAATGAAATATGGAAGGTTTCACAGGCGGAGGCTGCAGAAAGAATACGTGAGCTTGATCGTATTAACTTAGAGAAATCTCTCTCTGTGGTCGACAATGGGTTAACAACTTTGTCATCCAGCATATATTCATTGGACAACATTGTATCCTCCGCTATTGACATACTGGAACAAGATTTAGCCATGTTACAACAATGCCAATCTCAGTTACGTTCTATTATGTTATTAGGCTGGACGCTGCAATCCTTGCGTGCAGGCTATGTGCCTTGGTGTTTTATCAACACATCGTCTCTGTTTTCAGAATACAATCTCACGGAAAAACAGATTGAACTGGCACAAAGGGGAGCAAAGTACACAGTGCTGAGCAGTGAAAACCTGGAAAAATTACCATTTACAGTAGCAGAAAAACCAGCTACAGAATGGCTTATCCATGGCAAAATAACTCTGCCTGTCACTACTTTTTATTTTCAGTATTGCCTCAACAAATGCAAGCAGGCAAATATGAAAGGTTGGGAAAACAATACATTAAGACATCCTGGGTTTTACCTTACGAATACAGATGTTGGAGTGGGGGTCATGAAGTGTTTCTAAGTGGTACGCACTGTGAAAATGCACTGAGCGGATCTCTCATATGTCAGGACATTTCTTTACACGGGCTTGCAATGGTTCTGTGGCAAACTTGTCCTGCCACCTGCAGGGTACACCAGCTGCTGTGATTAATCCAACGTTTAGCCAGCTTTCTAACGGGAGTTACCTCATGTTGAATGATCAAAGTTGCTGTGGCATGTTGCCAGGAATCCCATATCTGGTAACGGTTAGCTCCAGGGTTACTTGTTGTATGCAAGTATTGTTCCCCCAAATAGACACAGTCAGGGAGTCGCCTCTATGGCCTTCATTAAATGTTTCTTTTATACGTTTTGATACTTTAAGCAGAAATAAAGCCATGCTTTTGCAACAGACCGTGCCTTTAACCTCGGCCACAGAAACCTATGATCTACAAATTGCAAGTACTTCGGCTGAGATACAGGCTCTAATAAGTACAAACTACCCTATACATTTTGTAGAAATGATGGGACGAATCTTAAACATGTCTGATACTTGCGGGATTGCACATGTATTTAAGACCATATGTTCAAGACTGTTAACACCATTTCAGGCGGTCATCGGTATCATTCCAAACTTCGTGCATTCAGTGTTTGGTGGTCTGCCATTAGTTCTAGCGCTCATTGGAGGAATCCTGTTTCTATTCCTACTGCTACGCTATGGCAAGCCTATCCACCGGCGTCACTCCCAGCAACTTTGAGAAAGCTCTCCTGGAACGGAAGAGCCATGAGCGCATAGTGCAACTTTTGGGAACTTAATACAATATGGTTTCTGTCATATAGACCAATCTGGCAAGATTGCATCTTACCTGTTCTATGCTGTCTGCTTTGCGGTGAAGAATGCATGCTAGACATATGTCTAACACTCCCCATCAGTCATGCCAACGGATATCGATACTCTGCTGGACCTGATAATGGCCCATGCTCTGTGTTCTCCCCAGAGACTACCAATCCTGATGACGGCATTCGTTGAGATCTCACAGATGCTTCCTGCTGCTGCTGAGGTACAAGATGGATCAACAGGCACACAGGTAACAACGTACGCGAAAATTGCTGCGGCATCCCATGCTGAAGGCGATGCTTCACATCTCTGTGCAGTTAACCTTCTAAACGATGTGTTCCAACTGTCACAGACATCGGTAGACGATCTTTTGTCTACAAGAGTTGATGATTTCATGTTTTCTCCAGACCCATACACTGACTTTGATTCGGTTCAGAGTGTACCAGGGAGGCAATGAATTTGGCCTCCATATTTTCATAACAGAACAGAACTTGGAACTCTTCCTAGAATTGACTTTCTGACAATTGACAATCTGCTTACAGTAGAACTATTCATATAGAACAGACTTCTTTGAATACTTCCAGGGACACATTGTCCCCTTATTTACCAATATTTCATTTAGTACAATGTTATGAAATGGCTTTGGTTTTTGAATAATTGACAACCATTTCGTCATGTGTATATATTTCAATTCATTCCTATTACATTTACTTCCGATATATGCTTAGAATGAAAAACTGCTTTAAAATGTACATTACCTTTTCATTACATGTTTAGCTACGGTTTTCTTTTAAACTTCTTTTAGTATGCTTTTACAAATGTTTTAGCAACATGTGGTACTCAGTTTAATGTTTAGCATTTAATGTTTAGCATTTAGTATTATCATTCATTCGAAAGTGGAGTGGGTGTTTTATTCCACTTTAGGTGTCCGTATATAGGTCCTCATACATGTCCTTATACAGGCACAATTCGCATTGCTCTTATATAGGCATTAGATCTCAGTCCTTATTTAGGCATTAGCCATGCTATCCAAATACAGGCATGGTCCCCTACATCCGTCCACCCCAACGTCACAACAATTTCTTAGAAACCAGACACTTAAGCTCTTGGGAGTTCCCCTAGCACAGGATTATTGATTTCTCCAAGAACTCATTTATTATGCATGGACCGCTATTCCTTAAGGGTTCATTCCTGACGTCTTCCTCTGCCTGACCTTACGTCAATGCTAACATTCCAAGGCACCTACCGGGTATAAATATACCTTTCCTTGCCCAAGCAAGTAGGAGGAGACCTCGACTTCAGAGGAGCCTGTGTCCCGGCCTGACGCACTGACAAGAGACGCTGTCATCCCTGCTCGCAGAGAATCCAGCTTCCAGTGTTCTGATTCCCTTCGCGGGGTGTTAGAGTTCGAGATTCAGAAAGAGATTCCCACCTCACTCATTCTCAAGGTATGGAGCTGATTAGAACCTAGGGGGACTCTTGGCATACTAAACTTAGCATACCAGACTATAGCATACAGCACCTACTTCTTACCTTGTACTACATTTAAGTTAGGTACACTGGGGTAAAACTAGTTAGAGAAGCATCTTATGAGTACTCGCATTTTTAGCTTATGTTATTTAGGTATATGAATATATGTGTCATAGCTAAAAGATAATGCTAGCGCAGTATTATTTCTTTCTACTGCTTACGCTGTACATAATATATCTCTCATACTGTCTTGTGATTGTACCAGCTCATATCTCTTACAAAAGAAACAAGACTGTTCAATAAATCCTTTTATTGAAACGCCTGTCTATTCTTTCTGTGTAACTCTGAAGAAACTAAGCATGCACGATTAGCTGAGTGAAACTGTTATCTGTTGTTTCCACGATTCTGAAAGTGTACCGATTCTAAAGGGAAACAAAGTTGTCATGTTTATGCGGTTGCCAGAATCTACTCCCATCTTGTTCACAAGGAGTTTCTAGTGGCCTCTGAGTTAGCTGGTACAAATTAATTAAGTTTAATATACTCGATAGGGGCATACTGACCTCAGTCCTATGCCAAAATTATTGGGTATATTATTCCAATGCACAGAGCCTATTAGGGAAATAGGAACTACACTACAACTTGAAAGTGCTCTCAACTGTCACTATCAAGTAAATTAGACACATAAAGTAAATCGATCTGTCTAAGATCACACAATTTAGCCATACAGGAATTCTGGGATTTGAACCCAGGGTTCCCGCTCACACAAAGTGCACTTAACTCACCGATTAGATACATTTGTTTTTCTTATTCCCCTTTAGGACCAGAAGACAGTGTTTTTATACAACTATGTAAGATGAATAGTATACTATGATAAATAAATATAGATTACAGGCTAATCTGACACAATATGTTAAAAAATAAAAGGTCCCTAATGAAGGCAAGGAAACGCAGGACACCATATGCTAATATCACTGGTGTTTTCGAGATTATGGGCCTAATTATGATACCGGTCGGACCGCAACCAACAGTCGTCAGTTGCGGTCCCACCTCCATCTGCTGCTGCGGTCCGACCGACACATTAGGATGCATGCAGTCGGATGCAGCATTCGAAGGGACCGACTGACGCTGTTGGTCGGTCAAACACTCATTATAATCCCATCAGGCGGGATTATTTATGATGCCGGTTTCTGACAGCCAATCCATGTTGGCCTTTCCAACATGGATTTGCTTTTGGAAACTGACTTTGGGGGCCCCTAGCAGGGCCCACTTCCCCTGATCTTCCGCATTTGGGCCTGGCCCCTCAACATCCCAGCACCATGTGGCAGTCCCCGTGAGGTATCTGTAACATGGTGCTGGGATGTTTACAAACTTTCATTTTTCAATGGGAGCTTGCACTGTGGGCGTTTTTAGCCTGCCACACAAGCTCCCATTGGAAAATGGATGTTTCCGACCCCACAATTTGTCGTTGCATCCAAATTAGGGTGTCAGAACCGCCGATTTATTGTCCGGCAGTTCCTTCCCCGCAACGTTGTAGGTGGGACGGAAGTCCACCCGACATCGTAATGAGGGCCTAAATTGCTATTGTATAGGTGAGCGAGCCACTGAAAGCTTGAGCCAGGCTTAAGCCTGAAGCCTGGCTCTGGCTTAGTTCAAGGCCCTGTTGAAACCTCAATCCCATAATGAGCCTAGCTTTCATGTGGCTTCTGCCTGCCCCCTCCCTCCACCTAGGATGTAGCACTAGGGACAGGTATGCTGATCTTGGAACTAGAGAACCAGGTTCAAACCTCTGCAATGGCTTAACATCCTGTGATTCTTGGTAAACCATTTAATCTGCCCATTCCTATAAACAATGAATGTGTCCTTGGGCAGTGCAAGTGGTGCTCATGTAAAGTGCACTAATAATTAGGGTCAAGTTCAACCTAAAAAAAACTTCAGAAAAATGTAAAAAGAAGTTAAAACAAAGCCCTTAACATAGGGAAAGACAAATATCAATTTCCTTGCTGATTTGTAAAAAGTTAAACTAGAAAACCGGAATAAATTGCAGCTTCCCTTTTTAAATTGTGTGATTTTAGACAAATGTTTTACTTTACCAAAACTCTTTTTTCTTCATTAATGCATGTGAAAGCACTTTCAAATACGTGAGTTCCGAATACCAGTTGTATAAAAACCTATTGTATTTGATTTAATAGACTTGAATGTGATGTATTAACGTCAATGCTTCACATGTTAAAGAAATACACTTCACTTGCATTATATCATATTATATGATTTACACAGTAGACATATCATGGCGTGGCTTGTGCACAGGCTCTAAGATCTGAGCCAGACCCTGGGCTCTGTATTCCTTGTTAATTTGTTAGTTCCTCTACCTCGAAGCTATTCAATCCAGTGGATGAAGTGCATTAAAAGAAGTATGGAGACTGTCATGTGGGTGGAGTCAGTAAGCACAGAGACATGGCTAAAAAGATCAAAATATTCTGTAACTATTTTTTGATCTCTCACTGTCAGGTGACTACATATAAAATAACGCACTGAAAAATGAATGAATGTTAAACTAATCAGTGGGAAATGGACAATTTTATATTATGAAACCTCTTTTGGTTAATGCGATCACTGTAGATGAATATGTGTGCAACCAGAGGCCCACAGAATTGAATCCTGCTTGGTGCAGCAGGAAAAAGCGACTTGTGTATTTTTAGCACCAGGAGGACCCTGACAGTACTATGAATGTTTGTAATTATTTTAAACGTGCATTATACGCAGTGTAATATAGGCTGCCACTAAATGCACATATACATTTAGGATAAATATAAAAAGTGCTACCAAAGCATAGGTTATAGTAATATGCAGACTATACCTAGTGCAAACATTTTTTATAAATGTCCATTAAAAGCATGCACTTCATTGCTCAGCTTGGAACACGCTTAAAGTACCTTGCAAAAAGAAAATTGTAATCATGCAGCTTCAAGTGATTCCATCAATTAATTCCTCCCAAGCAGGCTTTACATTTGCCAATTAAACAACAGCACATATTTGCATTTCTTTAGGGAAGCAGACACCCTGACAGGAAGATTTATTTTTAGCTGTCTGCCCCTTCCTCTGTAATGCAGCACAGGAGATTCCTTCCCTTGCACTTCAGCTGGGGATTTTCATTTGTGGAAATTAACTTTTGTACTTTAGCTGAGAGGCTAAAATTATGGACAAATGCCATCCGTTAAGACATCAGTCACGGACAGCGCACTCTAGTGCAAATTTACGGACAGTGGGTCAACCTATTCTGCAAGGGAGTAACAAAGCTTGCTGCAATCCATAGAATTACAGACAAAAGGCGTCTGTAAAAGGGATCATCACGGATAATGGACGTGAGGCCCAAATAACAGAATGGCTGAGAAATTTATGGATGGACGGTCAGCCTACTGGTGCAGAAGGCACTACCTGCATTTCACAGGTTACAAAAGATTACATTTTCGCTACTGACAGGTGGACACCACTACCATGTGGGGTCACTAATGTTTCTAAGTGATATTACCAGGTACGACAAGGGGCTAGTCCAGAAGCAGAGTCAACTCTCCAACCAGGGGAGAGGATGTGGCCTTGCGGCTAGGGCGGTCGACCTCGAACCTGGGCAACTGGGTTCAAGTCTCGGAAAGGAAGCTCAACATCCTGTGATTCTGGGCAAATCACTTAATCTCCCCATGCCTAACAAAACAAAACAAAAAATGAATGTGTTCATCTGTAACGAAACTGGTACTCATGTAAAGCGCTCTGATACCCGATGTCTCGGGTCTAGTTCACGCTATATAATACTCTAAAAAAATAAATAAAAAACACTTTCAGCTGCCTTCTAGGACCAAGGCACATCATCACCAATCCACAGATGCATCAAGAGTTGGAGCTGGCTCAGCAATGAAACACAGAAAGCACAGTGCAACGGTTAGGAAATACCCGGCACTACTCCATGACATACAGCCTCTCCATGATCAGACGTCCACAGCATCCCTCAAATGATGGGTTTCTCATTGTGCAAACGATGTTCAGGATAATCTTAACATACAGTGAGTGGGACAGAGAATGGAACAGCAGACCTAGATATTCATGCCTGAACCCTCCTGAAGTTACTATTATGAATAGGTTTTCTCAGTTGAGGTTAAAGCAGCAGAGAAGAGATTGGTGTCAATAATTGGGCATGTAGAAGAGGAGAGGATAGGAGAGCGCACAGGATCAAACTCATGTGAACCCCAGGTACTCACCCTGCATCAAATTTTTTAACCAACAGAGAAAAGCCTGGGAAAGAGCGCATATATATATCGGTATATGGAATGTAAGCAGGAAACACAATGAGATGCAGAATTAAAGCATATGGATGAGACAGAGGGGCCGATTCACAGAACTAGTCTGAGAAAAAATCCTAAACTTACTACTTTTGGTATTCACAGAAGGCACTTACGATTTTTGGTATTAACAGAATGCAGTTTTGACTACTAACTTTACGTATGCAATCGGGCCGGAATTTCCGCACTCGGGCTGGAATTTCCACACCCTGAGCGGAAATCCCACATTTGTGCCGGAATTTCCGCTCCCAGGCTGGAATTTCCACTTCCGGGCCGGAATACCCGCACTCTGACTGTTGATCATTTTCCTCAAGGCTAAACACCTGTCCAAGTGCCTATCATCCCCCACCATGCATCAGCTGACACACTGCAGCCAATCCCAGCCCTAGAGCATGTATGAAAGCAGAGCAGACACACACAAACTCTTTCAACATGTCACTGAATGTGTTTGCTGCTCTGCCCCTTGCCATCCGGTAAGAAGACGAGGTGAAGAAGGAGGAGGATGAGAGTAGAGAGGATCTTCAGACAAAGGATAAACCTATTTGGGATGTCCAGCCAAAATGGCATGGCCAGATACCGTTTCCCTCCAGAAGTCATCTTGGAGATGGTATGTGAGTGGGAGCAGGAACTAGACCCTGTGACCCGCAGCTCCTATGCCATTCTAGCCTATCTCAAGATCCTTTCTGCTCTCCATTTCTTTGCCACTGGGTTGTTCCAAAGGGTCTCCAGTGACCTTGTGGGCATTTCCCAGGCAAGCCAGTAGCAGTGCTTGCATCAGGTACTGAGATGCATCACTGCAAGAGCCTACCACCAAATTCGAATGACCCATACACTGGCCATGAGACAAAGGGCAGCTAGAGATTTCTATCTCATTGCTCACTTCCCACGTGTGCTGGGTGCAATTGATTGTACCCATGCAGCCCTTCAGCCACCCCGTCGCATTCCATACATCTTCTGCAACGGACACCGATGGCATTCCATCAATGTGCAAGCTGTCTGTGATGGAGTGATATGTGTAAATGAAATGTATGAATGCCACCTTACATTAACAACTATTGTTCAATAAGAATCATAAAGCAACATACATGGTCTCAACAGACACTGCATGTACCAAAGTATAGATCATGTTCAGTGTAAATCAAAGCGGGAAATGTAACAATTGCCCTTTCTTTCCTCCTCATGCGACGCTGGGTATGCACTCTCCCCGTAACTTCTCACCCCTCAGCACAGGTACAATAGGGCACACATACGAACTCGAGCCATCATAGAGCGCACTTTTGGTCTGTTGAAGTTGCGATTCAGATGTCTTGACCGTTCAGGGGGTGTGCTGATGTACTCTCCTGAAGTCGTGTGCAAGATCATTTTAGCCTGTTGTGTTTTGCCCAACACAGCTTTAGCGCATGGCTTACACACACCTCTTGTACCTCGGCTAGCTCTGAATCCGAGATACCGGGCCATTGCACATAACCGAGGTCAGGGTATGCAAGTCCGTGATCAGCTGGTTGCCACATTTTTCACATGAACAACCTGTTGTGTCATGGACAAAATGTGGTTTGCAGTCTGTTGTCAATGGTGAAAGTTGGATAATTATGACTGTCCAAAAAGTCCATCATGAGACTACTTTGCAAGCCACACTAACTGCATGTAAACCACAGCTGTTGACATGAGTCAAAAGAATGACCGTGCATCAGGTCATGTGCCCATGTTAGCGATCAGTGTAGTGGAAGTCCCTAAGGAATCTATTGATGCAGAGGAAAGAATGTACATGTTCTGAGAGACCTTCCCGGACCTTATGAGGATGGGTTTCTTAATCACAAAACGGCATAACTATTGCATTCTCAGAGTTTTTGCCCTCAACAGATTTGACTCCCCCACAAATGATGGGCCCACAGCGTGAGTGACGATGTTATGGGTGAATCTGGCACTATGTGTCTGGGATACACAGCACTGCTTCCCCCCAATTTTCCGTAACACAATACACAACTCTTAGGTTGAACACTAAATATGGACTACATGAACCATAATGCAAAGAAGGAGAAAACTAAACTGGGGTTTGATGTTGTGTCAGCTGCCTCCTTGTCCGAGCCAATTAAATGGTCTGTACCCCCTTTTGTTGCATGTTTATGATTTTCTCTTGCACTGTCATTTCTGGTTTCTCCACTACAGAACAGCAGGATGGCAGTGGATTTGATCTGTGATTGTGGATAAATCAGAATGAATACAAAATGGCTGTAAACTACTTCCTGTGATGTATTTCCTGTCTCCCACTTCCTGTATATCATTTCCTGTATGAAATAATGGTTTCCAGTTCAATTTCGGCGGTTACGGTTTCGGACCCAGCGCTCCGGAACCAGAAATTATGTTTTCAGGCCGTAATCTCCGAAATTGAACTGGAACCCATTATTTTCATCCTTATTTCCCCCAAAATGGCTGAGGGTTATGAGGAGAAAGCACCCCCTTTCTCTGAAAGGGAATCAGACATTTTGGCTGAGGGGGTGCTGTCCAAATATCATCAGCTATATGAGGGGCCAGAGTACCAGCTGAGCAATGCAGTATGGGCCAGCCTATGGGCCGACATTGGTGAGCACTGCAGTGCAGTGGGCGTTCACACCAGGAATGCGAGGGCATGCCTAAAGCTCTGGGAGGACCTAAAATGCTGGGCCCGGCACAAGGCAGAGGAGCTACTGGGCCAAACTTCCCAGCACCATGTGCATCATCCCCACCTCTCGCCACTGTACAAGAGGGTCCTGCGTGCACTCCATCCGACATTCCATGCTCAGCTGGAGGAGCATGAGCAGCAGAGACCTGGTAAGTGCATTATATGCAATATGTGTCTGGAAGTATGATGTGAGGGAAGACAGAGCTGTACCATTGTGTGTCTAATGCCTCCATTCACCTATTCTGTGTCTATGCAGCAGTCATCATGAAGCTAAAGGCTCACTGTAGCATATTGACTGTACGGTGCAGAGTGCATTCTGGAAGTTGTAGTTTCTTCATGTCAACTGGGGAATTGAGCCATACATGTGCACTGGTACTGAAATTTGCACTGCCAGCACCACTAACAGTGAACCAAGGGAATCATAACTGATGTGTGCATTGATAAGGAATGGTACAGACACTGCCCAGTTTGTGTGTGAGAGGCCAATGGCTATTGGATGCTGTGACTTGCATTGCATTTGTTGAGTTTGGGTTCTGATTGAGACAGATCATCATGTGCCATGGAGTCAAGAAAGACTTTGAGATCCTTGCCTCACTCTTAAGTGTTTCCAATGTTGCCAAGTGTGTCCACAGGCTCACATCTTACCCTCATTGGCTTTCATGCCATTGTTCATGTACAGGTAGCTGTAACAATGACCCACTACTGTTCACCTGTGCACAGCACTACCTTATCAGTCTCCGAAGCCAATGTGCGGGACTGGATTGTCAGCTTTTGTGAGGAAAATTCAAAAGGTTAGACTCTATGGATGTGTGACCCACAATTGGCATTTGTCTTGTCCCATACAATGCTACACAGCAGATAACATTTGTCCAGACGTAAAAGTGCAGAGAATCCATATCACAGGCCCTTTCCAATACCCTCTGGACTCTCTCTGATCTCCTTTTGTGGACTGGGTTTGGAACCTGCCCATGTAGCAGTGACAGGACACACAGATCACAAGAATGCCAAGTTGAGGTTTGGCCAGTACAGTTGTGTAAGCAACCAAAAATCTCATGAGATGTCCATGTCAGACTCAAATCAGGAGATGCCAGTGAACATACACATAATGTAAGCTCATAAACACTGACAACTGTATAGTGTGATCAGTGGAGAACAAAGTCTGACCTTGGCTCATCTGGGTATGTGGCTTTTCCTGTCGTGTATAACCACTACATAATGATTTTTCTTACATTTCAGTGGGCTCAGCTGGCCAAATGGAACAACAGCAGGATACGGTTCAGAGAAGGACATCTTTGGTGCGCCGGCAGCTACGACCTCTTTCAACAAGTGAGGAAGAGAAGAGGATGAGGCAGGATCCTCAACATCAGGAGGTAGGGGGATTGAGCCCACCCGGTCTGACCAGGAAGACAACTCTGTTGCTACGGACCTGGTGGAGGCTGTGGACATTGAAGTGGGGGGGAGAACTGGACACTTCTGACCAGGGGGAGGTGGAGAGCTACTCTCCCCCAGACCCTTCACCAGTTATTTTTGTCGAGGTGTCTCCGGGGCAGGCCACTACCCAACCTGGGCCTGCCATCACTCCCTCCCTAACTCAAGAGGCCCCCATTCCATCAGGCCTCCTTTTGCATCTCCTGCAACCTGTCCCCCTCATTGAAGCTGCCAGGTCGACACCAACATTGGCTCCAAACCTGAGGCACCACACTCCTCATGTTCAACCCAAACCCCTCTCTGTGTTGGTCCTTCTGTGATGTGGGTATGTGAGGGTCAGCCAGACATGTCCTCTCGCATAATGCTGCAGATGTTTCTAGAGATACGCATGATGCGAGAGGGCATTTCCAGAGCTCTGGCCACCATCACTGCCAGTGTCAATTCCCTGGCTGCAGCCATGTCGTCTTTTGTTTCCCAACCTCCTTCCCATACTCCTGCCAATGTCTCCCCCTGTCCGTTGCGCCACACTGTTTCTCCCCATACTCCTTGTGTGTCCCGACCCCGTGTGGTGCCAATTCCTGTACCGGCCAGCCATGTGCCCGCATTGGACTCAGAGGATCTGGACATTGTGGTACTAGAGGATGACCAGAAGGACACTTGACCTGTTGGACAGAATTTTCTTTGTGGACAATTATTTACTTTTCCCCTTGTAAATAGACTGGTTCCCATGACGTTTCCTGACGTGTTATATTTTTTTTGCCCCACCCCAATCCAAGTTCCCTTCTCCTTCTGTATTAAGAACATGATATGTTTTCCTTTCTCCCTTCCAAACAGACTGTTGTTTTTCAAATCATACTTTTATTTACATAACATCTATTTTTGAATCCTACTTTCTCTAACTTGCTTAACTTCAGTGTGAATGTCTTGTACTAAATATAAACATGTATTTTGTGAGTCATCTGCTCTGCACATTATGGCTTGTTGCAATGATGGGGTTACACTTGTACATGTGTCACACACACACATACATCCTCACATCTCTAGGCCACCAAAATTGGTATATATTTGCCTATCAGGACATGATACACAACGGAGTCTTGACTTGTGAAAATAATTACTTTTTATTTACACATATTCGCAGTGGTCAATTCGTTTTTGGGTTGTTGTCAATGGGGATCGTGCTTGCGGCTTCGCAATTTCAGAGGTGAGGATTGCTGTGAGGGATCATGCCTGGATTGTTGCCTACGTGTACGTGGGTGTTGTGCATGTGTCTGTACAGGGTTAAGTTCATGTGTAGGGGCAGATGGTGTATGTACAGTTGGTGTTTGTGCGTGGACAGGGGCTGGTTGTGCAGGTGGTGGGAGTGCCTGTTCAGGGGGTGGTGGTGGTTGTGCAGGTGGTGGGAGTGCCTGTTCAGGGCACGGTTGTGGGTGTCTACCCTTGATGTGGTCCTGTGCAGTGCTACAGGTGTGTGGGTGTGATGTGCTGCAGGCATATGTGATGGCTCCCCTCCCTGTGTTGACCTTGAAGGGAGGCTTTGGATCACTTTTATCATGCCTTCCATCATCTTCATGGCCAAGGCATGGTGTCTTAAACTCTCTTCCCTTTGGATGGATGTTATGTCTCTGATATTCTTGGACATGTTTTGCCAAGATCTATCCATCCTATCCAAAACATAGGTCAGTCTGTCCACCACCTGAGGGATTTGGCGCATGTCCTGCAGGGCCTCAGAAATGTCTGACAGGGTAGCCCCTATGGCACCAATGTCCTGCTCCCACTGGCCACCATAGCCTGGTGCAGGCCGTCTCTGCAGGGGTCGGCCATGGATGAGACCGGCAGGTCCAACAGCAGGGCAAGGGGACCATGTGGACAGGAGAATGGTGCCCAGGGGATACCTGCACCACAACAGGATTGGTACTTTCCCCAGACGGTGGAGAGAATGCCTGGGATACACTGTATATGTAGGAGCGTGTAGGGGAACCACCACGTCTGTCCTGGATGTGAGGGCTGTGAGGGAGTGATGTCTGGGGGTGCATGTGAGCTGTGGCTGCTTAGCTCTATGCTGGGGACAGGCAATCTTTCATTTTGGAGGAGGCTGAGGCACTTTTCTGGGCAGAGGGCCTTGCAAAAATTGGGCTATGTGTGACAATATCTGTCCATGGGATCAGAATGGTCCTCCTCGGAGAGGATGAACATATAGTCACCATCATCTTCTAATCCTTCAGCCTCCTCAGGTACTACCTCCTCCTCCTCCTCTTGCGCAGTACTTGCAGCCGACATAACTGCCTGGAGGAGAAGTGGATTTTCCCCTTTGATTGCCATTCGCCCAACACTGGTGGAAGGTCCGTCCTCTTCATCGCCATCCTCCCCTGGAACACAGAGGTTGCACCAGGATAAGTAATTGACCTAGCATAAGATGTGGTGCAACACATGGGTTGGATTAACTGTACTTTACATCAACATGTGACCTGGTTTGGGTACCCCTACAAGTGACAGCTCACACCATAGCACTGAGGTGTTAAACTGAGATGTACATTGCACAAGCAAACTCACCTGCTCCAGCTACAGCTTTGTGTCCCTTTGTGATCCCCCCGATGTCAACTGCTGAACCATGCTCCTCATAGGTTTTGTTGAGAAAGCCGTCCCCGATCCATCAGCTGTAGACGGAAGTAACACCATACTCAATGATCTGCATTACTAATTTACAAACAGGCACACGTGATACTTATAATATGTATGTAACTTTGTAAACAACGACTGCAGATTCTATGCAGAAGGGGATTTTGATCTTTGTCATGGTTTTGAAATATATGATAGGGAAACACTTGATGCCACAGTTACCTGATGGACAGGTGCGAGAGGGTTTCACTGCTGCAGCCAGGATGTCATGCATTCCCAGGGATGGCGTTCTACGCTGCACTGGTGTCATCCTGTCAGCAGCTGTGATGAGACATACAGAGCCATATATCAGTACACCAGATGGTAGCTATGAGCTAACATGTATATGTCATTCTCAATTACCATTGACAGGATATTCATGGCCTATGTGCAGCATGTTTACCTCATGGTCTTTACGTGTGGGCCCCTGCTCACATGCAGCAATTGCCAACTGTTAACTCCTGGGAAGAGGTGTGGCACCTCGGCCAGGCCGACTGACGCTGGAATCTGTGGCTCATGGTTCGATCCCAGGCATGGGTGGCAGGTCAGCCCAGCACCATGTGACTCTGGGCAATAGCTTGCTTAATCTTCCCGACGGCCCCCAGCGCCGAGATGCGTTCGGCTAACTGTTTGCGCTTTAGAAATTAATGGGCAGATTTATGAGGCCCGTTGCGCCATCGGAACGTCACTTTTTGTGACGTTCCGTGGCGCAGAAGCCTGTGTGATATTTATCAGGCAGCACTGAGCCACTTTTTTGGGCTTAATGCTGCCTCATAAATATCAGTCCCTTTAACGCAGTGTTCAGCGTGAAAGGGGCGTGCAATGGGTGTTGCTGGGGGCGTTCCCAGCAACATCCATGGCCTTTTGACACTGCCCCAGATTTACGAGAAATCGTAAATCTGAGGCAGCGCCAAAAGCTTACGCCTCCCCAGGGGAGGCATAAGGGAGGCGCAACGGGGAGAAATATCTTTATTTCTCCTCGTTTTTCCTTTTTCTATGTGTGCTGCATTCTGCAGCACCCATACACAGAGGAAAAACCTCTTGTGATTATTTTTGTACAGAAAGGTTTCCCTTCCTGTACAAAAATATTAATCTACGCAACGCAGGCACCCTTGCACCATGGTGCAGAGGTGCCTGCGTTGGCGCAGGCAGCCCATTGTGCACCGGCGCAGGGGAAAAGGACAGGAATGCGCCGCATTTTATAGATACGGCACATCCCTGCCCTTTTCTTTTGCCGTAGGGAAGCACAGCAGGAAGGCCTGCTGCGCTTCCCTACGGCAAAACCTCATAAATCTGCCCCACTGGATTTACATTTATTTATACAGCACTGACATCAATGAGATGACACATGAACAGACAAACTTGTATGAGAAGGTTACTGATATTTCAAGGAAGGGGATAAATGATCAGGACTCCTCTGCATTACATTGATTACACCTTTACCATTAAGACTAACATGTTTCATGAGTATAATGTTGTCTGTTGACAAGTCAGCTGACCAATTTCACATTTGCTCATCAGTTCAAACATTGCATTGCAGAGTTCATGTGTGAGATGTGCAATAGTTAGGTACATTTTGTGGCTCATTTGTGCTTCCCTACCCATGAAGTTACAAAGCTCTTTTTGGAATGAGAGATCACACATTTGTTATGTCCATCCTTTGAGTGTCCTCTGTTCTCACACTCCATTTCCAACATCATAGTAGTACTTAGCTGACAACGGATGATGTTTTGTACAGCAGACATCCTAACCTCATATGTCAACCACTCACAGAATGCAACATTTGACTAGGATCCCACATTGTGGGTAAATTGAGAAGCTTTGATGGTTGCCACCTACACTGGATTTGCGTTGTGCTTTTCAGCCAAGTTATTTGAAAATTTCACTTCCTTAAGATTCACCTTAGCAGCCCATACGCCCATCTCAAAAGAACCAAACTGGCATCAGTACAAACCATATCCAAACCACATCCGGACCCGTCATTCGCGACACTATCCGTGTGATTTTTGGGAATTCTATAATCAACACCAACCAAAAGAGAATTTTCTGCCTTGAGAAAGTCCTGGCTTTTCAATCCCTGGGCGAAACACGTGTCGGCTGTCTTTCTTTTCCTGCACATGACTTCAATTAAAAGAAAAAATACCAAAGATGAGTCCTTATTTTCTCAGTATATATGACGCAGAAAACTAAAATTGGGGATTCTACTACCCCTGAAATCTATATTCAGAAGAGCATAAAACTAAACACACAACACAAACCTCATCCACACCAATTTCAATATGATTTTACCAGTGATATTTTGCAAGAGAGTTTTAATATCATTGAATTACAATCCAGTTATTTGTAGGACACTTCATATGACACTATGTAATATTTTATGTCCATTCTGCACTCACTTTGCATACATTTTGTGTCATCCTTTCAGTAGCCACCATGGTGTGATCTGGTATGTGGTTAAATGCCATGTGTAAGCATATTGTGACCTAGGACAACAGTGTTGTACAACACATGCAACATACAGTGGAGATTAAAGTCACATTTCATGAGCATTCAGGTACATTATCCTTGGGTTTACTTACCATGGCCCAGGACCTGCCCAGTGTGTGGTCCCTGACCAGATGTCACAACCAACCTTGTAGCAGAAGTCAATGTGGGTGTTGGAAGCTGGGAGGACATAATTGGACCATGATAAGTGTGTTTCCAACTTTACATTTCTGCTGCCACATGTGATGCACTCAATTTCAGGCACAAAGGATAAGCACAAGCAGTTATGGGCACTACCGTTGCTGAAGTGTGTGGCACTAAATAGCATGAGGGATCCCACATTTAACTTATAATGGCCCCACTGCCTAGAAGCAACGTTGATCAAAATGACACAACTACAAATCCTAAAGTAAGGTCCACTATCGTGTTTTGTTAATGGCCAAAACAAATGCCATCCAATGGTGGGGACTGGACAATTTCTTGCATAGAAAAAATATTATAAATTGGACAGTGGATTAACCCTGGGCGTACGTTCACAGAGCATGCGTAGTTTGCGCTACTACGCAAAATGCACGTAGCACAGTGCAAAAACTGTGCTAAAACAAGTAGCATAGCAGCATAATCAACAACACCCACAAATGCTTTGAATAAGCAATTTTACATGCTACAAAGCATATAACCAATTCACAAAAGTGAACTTTAACAATGAAAATATTAGGCAATGAGAGAGGTGATGATTTTAGTGTCCCTCCTAACCTAGGGGCAGGACCAAGCAGATGCCTTGAACACAAAGAGCATATCATGCTGGTGAACGATTCAGTGGTGGTCCCTTCCTCCTAGGACCACCCAAAAAACAGTTATGGGCAAAAATACAATCCCAACCAAAGGCCCTGCAAAGCATTATGGGACGAGATTAGCAGAGGGCAGTGAATATTATAGTGTCCAATATCAAAATAATTCTACAAAGAGCTGCAGTTCAACTAGTCATTACTAGATGTCCCTCATGAGTCAAATGCAAAAGCACTGAAATTATTATTACATCAAGCTGCAGTTCCACTAGTCGTTACTAGATGTCCCTCATGAGTCAAATGCAAAAGCTTCATGAAAGGGTTTCAATGCTTTTGCATTTGACTCGTGAGGGAAATCTACTAACGACTAGTGGAACTGCAGCTTGATGTAATAATAATTTCAATGCTTTTGCTTTTGACTCGTGAGGGACATCTAGTAACGACTAGTTGAACTGCAGCTCTTTGTAGAATTATTTTGATATTGGATACTATAATATTCACTGCCCACTGCTAATCTCGTCCCATAATGCTTTGCAGGACCTTTGTTTGGGATTGTATTTTTGCCAATAACTGTGCTTGGGGTGGTCCTGAGAGGATGGGACCACCACCGAATCGTTCATTAAGATGTGCTTTTTGTTTTCAAGGCATCTGCTTGGTTCTCTCCCTAGGTTAGGGAGGATCCCAAAATCATCACCTCTCTCACTGCTTGCTAATTTATCATTTTTACTTTTGTGAAATGACTATATGCATTTTAGCATATGAGGACAGAGATACTTATTTTATCAAAACTTACATTGTGCAAGATGCTGTTTGCAATTATTGCACAAAGCAGACAAGCACACAGTGCCAACAGCTATGCAGTTTGCGTAGTAGCTGAGTGTAGTTCAAAGTGTACTTTGCGTAGCTACGCGTAGTGCTACTACGCAAACTATGCCCAGGGTTACAGTGGATGCATTCTCAATACTTCTGACAATTGAATCTCACTTCTTGTTCATTATTGTCATATTTGTTAACATTGGATTTCTTGATTTAGTCTACAAAAACAATTATAATATAGTGGGGACTCATTTTTGACTTGTTGTGGCACTCGATCCCAGGATTGAGTTCACAGTTTGGGAACTGTTGGTGGAATACATGTGATGTTCCCAAATCACAAAGGTACGATGAGCCTAGATATATTATATTTTTTCTTTCACTATTCACAAATGTCATTTGCTGAAGGTAAATGTCCTTTCAGAATGCCAACAGTTGTAAAGCTAGTTTTTCCTCTCCGGTTACCTTTGAGATTCGGGCCCTTAATGTCCCTCTGTCGTCTGCTGAAAATGTATGCTTTTTGACCATCTCCTGACCAGTTTGACTTACCAGTTAGTGAGGGTGGCTGAATGTGTCAATAGGTGAGAAGAGAGAAAAGTCACCAAATGGAAAATGTACATGTGTAACTTGTCAGACATTTCCTCATATCTTTTGCATGCTAACAGTATTTTGAAGTACTGCCACGGCCGGTGCAGGTAGAAGCAGTGGGGTGTTTGGGATGTAATGACGTGGCAGGGTGGGAAATAGACAACAGAATCTGTGAATGAAATGTTTTAAAATAAGGATTCTCTTACCTTCTGCTTTATGATTCTGGCAGGCACAAGGTGATTTAGTTTTTGGATAATTTGTATTTATTTTCCCTATTCCGTTGTCAGTTGATTTTCCTCTGCACCGCAACCCCCACCCCATTACGTTCTTGACTGACCCAGCTGCGTCTGGATAAGTGGAAGGGGCACTTTGTCAATTGCCACTTAACAGTGTTAGTTATATACAGCAGCAGTACTGGGCCCATGTTTGAAATAGTGGGCAAGGGATTTTCCATTTCTAATACAAAGGATTCTGGGACTTATAGCTCAACATACAGAGGGAAACACATGAGCCTCTGACTGACTATATTTTTATATAAACTTTGGACAGCTCCCTTACTCACAATGGCAGTGCAACACAGACAATCTTTTCATATTCTTATTCTTGTCATCCCATTTACCTGGCACCACGTTGCGGACATCACTCACAGTCAGCCCCTGGAGCATGTGGGGGTGGACTGTAGTGAGTACATCCTCCTCAAGTGGGGTGAGACGAAGGCGTGTTCCAGATTGTGGTGCAGGGAGCATCTTGTTCAACTCGATCCTGGAGTACTTCTCCTTCACCCTCTTCTGTTTGTCCTGCCACTTCTTCTTGATGTCCTGGACTGTGCGCCTATCCTCCCCCAATGCTGTGACAGCAGTGGCTAAATGCTGCCATAGAGCTGCCTTCTGTGTGCCACTGGTGCAGTAAGGTGGGAGACCATTTAGGCGTTTGTGGAGCCTCACAATGAACTCCACAATCATGGTGGTCTCCTCAGTGGTGAAGTTCTTCTTCCTCCTCATTTGGTACACTTTCCTCTAGCGATGAACAGCAAATGAAAACAGGAACTGTCTGTGGCCAAACCCGTTCCTTGAATGTGTGATGCTTTTATGTGGTTTGTGGTGCTGGTCTTGCAGTTAGTGTTAATTGACTTCAGCTGGATCATGGTGGAGATGGCTGGCACTTGAAATGATCATCAGGCCCAAATGCAGGTATTCCAGCCCAGAACCAGAGTTTCCGGCCCGGAAGCGGAAATTCCGGCCCGGGAGCGGAAATTCCAGCACAAATACGGGATTTTCTACTGCGGATGCGGAAAGTCCGGCTCGAGTGTGGAAATTCAGGCCCGATTGCGGACGTAAAGTTAGTAGTCGTAAGTGCCTTCTGTGAATACCAAAAGTAGTAAGTTTAGGATCTTGTCTGAGATTAGTTCTGTGAATCGGCCCCAGTGAAGTAGAGATGGAAAGCAGGACAAGAAAACAGAGTGGGGCTGGGAGATAAAGCTCAACTTTGAGACAGGTAGGGAGGGGATGAACCCATAGGACAAGAAGACAGAGTGAGAAGGTGAAAGAAAGCAGAACCAGGAGACAGAGCAGATAGTGAAAAAAGAGAAAATCATAGCTCTTAAACAGAGCCCGTTACTACAGAAAGCAGGGGAGGCAAAGGGTGGAAAAGGAAGAGAGAGAGAGAGCAAGAGCAGTGAGGCTGCATTCAGTCTATAGATAATTACTAGATGCTCTAAATTCTACACTACTCATAATTCTGACACTTGCACAAATAGGGGTTTACCCAGTGATATTCAGGGACTCAAAGAGGTGAAGAAACTATGGGTGGGTGATAAATTTGACTCCACCGGCCGAGTTTTTCACACTCCACATTATGCTTGTAAAGCGAAGTTCTAGCAAAACTCTGCCAACTGCTGCGTGGCTGCGTTTTCTCTTCTGTGCGGCCCGCTAATGGTAAGTTGGGGGGAGTGATTGAGAATTGACATCCCTTAGCGAGATTTTCTCACTGCAGGTGGTCGTGACCGTTTGCGGTGAGAAAGCTGCCGCTCGAGTACAAAATCTACTCGAGTGGCAGCAAAGAACGAGCACCTTCTGGTGCACCACGTGGTGCCGTTAGAAATGTGTTCCTCTTCCCAGTAAACTTTCAGTTTCTGGAGAAACAGAGGAGAAACATTAGTAGATGGTTCTCTGGGTCTCCCCAGCTGGGCTGTGGATTCCTTCCGGATACATATGTGTCTTTATCACTTTCTTTGTCCGATACATCAGTTACTGTGTAGTATCACATGAGGCTGTGGATCATCTTGCAGAAGGCTTCCCTTTTCAGTGTGACATACTTTCGCACCCAGATTCCTAAATGTCACATGCTCCCCTCTCAATGCTAAGACTGGTAGACATTCCTTTGGGTTTGGTTCAAGTTACCATAACAGGTATATGCAGGACATGGTATAATGGAACTGTAAACCAGAGAGCTCCCCAAATGCCTTTTGGTTTTCCAGAGCCTAATTATGCCTATCGCATAAGTAGAATAGGACATCATCGTATTTAGAATGTAGCAGTGGGTTGTTGGGTTTGTAGAGGAATAGTATAGGAAGTAATTTAAAGAATGATTAATTACATTTTATTGTTATTTATTTTGAACTGAATAATAATTATTTGCATTGTTTAATTGTTATTTTATGTATTTGAATGATATGAGCAAAATCTATAAAGCGCAACCAATGCCCATAGGCGTCAAGGTGCTGTGGCCTCAGAGAACCTCTTGGCCGCCCAGAGACGCAAGACAAACTAATTACCCCTACAGGGTAAAGAGCCAGGTCTTTAAGACTGTCCTAAAGGGAGAGTGCAATGTAATACAAGTCAGATGATGAAGGAGCAAGTTCCAGAGCCTTGCAGCTGTGAACGAGAAAGCTCTGCCTCCCCATCTTTTCTTCTGAACTCTTGGCACAGATATCAAGTTGTAGTGAGCTGAACTGAGATTTCTCTCAGAGATATACTAATGAAACATAGCCTCAATTTCCTCTGACACTAACACGACAGAGGACCTTATGTACAATGCAAAGTGCTTTAGATTTATTGAGAACCAGTGCAGGTTGTGTAGTTCCTTGGACACCGAGTGCCGTTTTGGAATATTTAAGATGAGCCTTGCCAGTGCATTCAGCACTAATTCCAGTTTGGTTTGAGTGTTATTGTTGGTCTCAAGATAAAGCGCATTACAATAATCGATCCTAGAGGAGACCAACGCTAATGCTACTTGCTTCCTGCCAGTCCAAACATAGGTTTCAGGGACGTTATAGTTAGTTGAACATTTGACTCATATAAAACCAGAGAAAATTGCCTATTATAGTTAGTTGAGCTAACTATAACTCGCGCGCCCGCAATGCACTGCCAATGATGTCACTTATTACATCACTCATGACATGGTCAGTGACATCACTGATGACATCACTGATGACATCTAAAATGATATCACTGATGACATCAAACATGACATCATCCAATGAATGTGTGTTTCTATAAAATGTAAATATGTTTCATATATATATGCCAAGGTGTATTGAAGAATGAATGCATTTAAAAGTGCCTAAAGGAATGATTTCGTATGTATGTGGCTGACTGTATAAGTGAGTGATTGAACGTGTCTTACGGAATGCATGGGTTACTGACTAAACTGTGTAAAAGTCTGTATTAGTCTCTCCATTGGTGTGTAAACAACAGCATGGGTTGCTGAATACCTACATGAGTGTCTATATAGGTTATTGATTTGTTGTCTAAGTATCTGTATGGGTCCCTGAGTGTCTGTGTGGGTGGGTGGGTGTATGAGTCTGTGCATAGATGTCTGAGTGGGTGATTCAGTGGTTGTATGGATTAAAAAGTGCACCTGGAAAGAGCTGTATGGTGAGTTAGTGTGTCTATGGCTGTGTTGGTGAGTAAATAAATGTCTCAGTGGTATACCTGTGACTAACTACATATGTTTTAAGCCACTATATTAGAGTGTTGGAGTATATAAATGAGTATACGTGAGACTAAGTTATTTCAAGAGTAGGTGTATAAATACGTGTCTGCTTCTATCAGTGATTGTATAAGACAGTAAATATGTGTTAGTATCTGTATAAATAAGTAATGTGGTATGTCTAAAAATAACGAAGTTGGTGTGTATAACTGTATACATGATTAAATGGGTATGTGATTCATTCTTTGTATTACTGACTAGGCATGTGAGTAACTCTATGGATGAGTGGCAGCGTGTGACTGCATGTATAGATGTATGAGTGCATATTATAGTCCTCTATTGATGAGTAACTGCATGTATAAGTGACTGGATGTGTGTGTGATGTCATCAGTGATGTCACTGACCGTGTCATGAGTGATGTAATATGTGACATCATCAGCAGTGTATTGCGGGCGCGCGAGTTATAGTTAGCTCAACTAACTATAACAGGCGAATTTCTCTGGTTTTATATGAGTCAAATGTTCAACTAACTATAACGTCCCTGAAACCTATGTTTTTTTAGTGAATTTCAAAGGTTTTTTAAATGCTAATTCCTAACTATAATGTCTGTAAAACCTATGTTTTTTTCAGTGAATTTCAAAGGCTTTTTAAATATTAATTTCATATTTTAATATTTATAAAACCTATATTTTTTCTATTATATTTTTAATTATTTTGGAACTCTATTATACTTCACCACACGAATCCTATCCGCCATATTGCTAAACTCGTAAATGATGCGCATTTCGTATCCGACGAGTTTGTAGCACCGCGTCCCGTGTAACATCAAATACGCATGAAGTCACCCCAGGTACTACTTTGGTATCCGACGGGTACGCAGTACCAAGCCACACGTTACGTCATGTATGTATGGGGTCGCGCCTGCTGCACGTTGCGTATTCGACGAGTACACGCTGCCAGGCCCTGTGTTACTTCACAAACATATAGTATCGTGCCGGGTACGCCATTCCCTTTTTTTTGTCTCAAAAGTATATCTAAATAACTTTAAACAGTATATGAGAGCACGTAAAAATCTAAATTATTTTAAACATTTACATATTTCTAACTGTAATAAACTTATATTATGATAAATATATTTTGTCAAAATCGCGTCGGGTGCGGCCTCCTTGCGCACTCGGTGTGCGATTGCCATGTGACCTTAAAAAGAAGCCTTTGATTGGTTCATAACATTTCCCATTGTAACAGTTGTACACCCCCACCCATTTTACTCATTCTCTCTACAGCGTTTGATGAGGGGCACCTCTTCTGCTTAGAAAGCTTTTTGGAAAAGTGTTTTCCTCTATACACACATCTTATACTACACACAACATGCAACGATCATCTTGATCAATATTCATGCTCTGTACATTAGCCTTCCACGAGTGATTACCATGCATCTCAAACGTTCCATCAAAAAACAAATATGTGTTACACAATGCCCCTGGTGTGTGTGTCTGCACATTATTGTGCTGCCTTTCGGCCTGGGTATTGCTGGCTCATCATTGATAACATGCCCTTGTGAATTCCCATAGAAGCCCAGGTTCACACCAGAACCTGGGCGTCTAAGGGAATTCACAAGGACATATTATCAACCCCTTATCGCCGCTTTAGCGGCAGTTTCCTGCCGCTAAAGCGGCGATAATGTTATCGCCCTTCCTTCATAATATGGCCCATAATCTCTGGCCTCATGTATGTAATTTTAAGGACTTGCTGAACCACACTCTTTCTCGCAGACCCCAGCGTCCTAGACAAACGGGTGACGGAGGGTAAACACTAAGGGCCTAGTGCAAAAGGGCAACGCTCTGTCTCCTCCTCCCTCTCTTCTTTTGACTCTCCCTCCGCTTCTCCCTTCCACCCACTCCCCCTCCCTTCCATTCTCACTCTGGTCCTTTCATTCAGACTACCTTTCTTTACCTCTTCCACATAGCACACATACTTATGTTTCACTTTGTCTTGCAGGTTTCCTACGCTGTTCCACTGGAGTCCAACCCACATTTTTTTTATTATACTGTTCTATTAAAGTTACATTTCTATTTATTTCTGCTTTCATAAAGGTTACCTATTTTTTCAAATAAATAACTGAGTGTATAGTCTCCTTTTTCTGACGACACTTGTCTATTGTTTATTGTGAAAATCATCTGTTTATAGTAGATTTTAAGGAAAACATTATTTAATATTAGAGGGCACCTACCAAACATAATCAAACTGACTATTAGACAAATGAAGCCTGGGTAATTGTACAACTGCAAGAGTTCTATGAGTGTATGACTTTATAACACCATAACTACTGCCCGTGTGATTACAAAACAAATAAGGCACTGCCTAGGACCACCGAGGCTTCAGGGAGTGCCGAGGCCCACCCTGCATATTTAAATAAAGACCCGGAGTGTGGCGATCCCCGGACTTCAGTTGGCCTTGAACCCCCCCCGAACAATTAGTAAACAATACCCGGGAAGGTTGCGCGCCCCTAGGCTGCAAAACGTCTCTGTGTCCTTCCGCACCTAATTTATATGTGACATTAAGATCCCCAGTCCTACAGAGACCCCGCAATATAATGATTGGATTGGCCACGGAACATTACCCACCCACCAGGTGCCTCATTTAAAAGACCGGGTGAGACCCTGCTTTTTTTTTTGTTCTTTTCTCTCCATTTTTACCATCAGCATCCCCTCTATTACAGCGATACAAGGTTTTCCTCCTCTCACTTCAAGTAATCGAACAAGTATTTGCTATCACAGGGTGGAATCCATGCACCACCCTCTAATAGCAAACACAAATGTCCAGCGAATGCACACCCCGGGACATTGTATGAGCTGCGCCTGAGAGGTCGCCCTCCCTACTACCATGATGCATTTGTTAGTATAAATGCATATTTACACACGTGTAGTACAGCGACCAGAATGTAGTGAAGAAGCAGAGAAAGCACAAAATCTAAAAATATAAATCCTACCAGAAGTCGGATGACATAGTTCAATGAGCCAACAACCCTGGCATGAGTAGAAACAGCTACACGAACAAAACGGGTCTTCAGCACAACGCAAGCCATTTTGAAATATTGCTGAGTTGTGCCTTCTTTTTGCCTTCTCACACTCGTCACCAAATTTATGTAGTGAAGAGGCAGATAGCAGTGAATCCAATAAGTAGATTTATTACAAGAAAACAAGACACCTGAAACAACCACCAACAGGAGCAGACAGCAAAGCAACCGTCTAATCCAGCACCGTGTACAAACTCCGCAAGGTTCCCCTCATGACAGCCTTACATTCTAAATACTGAGGGCCATATTATCAAGGAACGGCATAAAAAATTATCGGCGATGTAGCGGCAGGAAACTGCCGCTAAAACGGCGAAAATGGGCTTGATACTATGCCGTAGAGAATTCCAATAGAAGCCCATGTCCGCGTGTTAACATGGGCTTCTATTGGAATTCTCTACGGCATATTATCAAGCCCATTATAATTTTAATGCCGTTCCTTGATAATATGCCCCTTAGATTCTAGTAGAATTGCATACTAACATTCTACTATGACTTACAATGGAATACTACACAGAGCACATGACTTTACAGCAATGAGCTCATAGTTTCATCCACGAGTCTTGACACCGGTAGGCGTAAGACTTTCACTTCCCACTCCCTATATTGTATAAACGTAAACTAACACTTCTTCCACAAATATGCTACAGCGCCCAGAGCACATCACTTTACAGCAATGAGCTCACAATTTAGGCTCACGGTTTAATCCCTGAGTCTTCACACCAGTAGGGATGAGTAGTTTGCTTCCTACTCCCTATATGCTATAACCGCATACTAACACTACTTACACACTTATACTACAGCGGCTAGTATCCTACACCTCCCAGAGCCCATCACTTTACAGCAATCAGCTCGGTTTCATCCCCAAGTCTTCACACCGGTAGGCGTAACTACTTTGCTTCCCTCTTCCGGTATACTATCAACACAGTAGCGGTCAGAAGTTCGCTTCCCACTCCCTGTATGGTATAAACACCTACTAACACTACTTGCACATGTATGCTACAAACACCAGACCACATCACTTTACAGCAATGACCTCACGGTTTAGACTCTCGGTTTCATACCCGAGTGTAGCACCATATCATATCACCACCATGCCACTCTGAGCAACACCGCACTTTCAGACCGTTAATAGTGATAACTACCTACAGTCGACCGCCAGTAGGTAATCCAGAACAAATTACAATACTTCCTTGATTCTTTAAGCTTTCAAAAATTCTCTCTATTACTGTCTTTCTACTTTTCCATATAAATAGTTTTTTTAATATTCAAGTACACTTCGAAGTCAGAAATGCAACGTATTCTATCAACACACTTTCTAGAACATTCTACAACACGTGGAGGTTAAAATTTCATCAATTTTTTTAAACCTAACAATATTTTTTTGCAACATTTTCTCGAACATTTAACAGCACGTGCAGGTTAAAAGTTCACGATTGTTTTAAGTTCGAACATTGCCTTTCAAATGCAAGTAGCAGGTGTGGTTGAGTTGAGCACATTTTATCCTATAATATGTACTATAATATGTACGTGCAAACTGCTTTTTCTTAACCAATCACAAACATACTTTTCCATAAAACGAATGTGCACCCTACTTTTAAAAAACAATGCTTTTCATCTCCCAATCAGGTACCGTTTTGTATGCGATACCTCAGAGACCACAAAATGGGGTCCATATACAACAACAAAATACGTTTTGATATGGTGGATATATACAGAAGTGATGGTGTACACATCACAAATCATGGAAACCGAGTTTTCCTGAATAACTTGAAGCTGTGCATCCGCACTTATATGTAGCTCCAACTAATGAACACAAGGGCTCTTTTTAGAGCCACCCTATAACTTACAACTTAGGCCTGCTATTTTAGGGCCAGATAACGCCAACTCCCGCACCCTCGCCAAAATGTATTCTCCACACAACTGTGGCGCAGCGTCCAGACCATCTTACTTTGCAGCACAGACCTCTCGCTTTGATTGCCAGCTCTACTCACCCATAAGGGGGAGTAGTTTGCGCTCTACAAATACCATATTGATTTACCTTCACACTCCCTATACAACACCACCTAAGCACCATACACAAGCTACAATGTTCTAAAACAAAAGTTCATCCAAGTACCAATAACTACATGCTGACACTACTTGCACAGATGTGGCACAGCAGCCAGAGCACATGACTTCACAGCATATGACACACAGTTTGGGCTTACACTTTAATCCCCGACTCCGGCAGCAGCTCAGCTTAGCAACATGAGACTAGACAATACCTCACATATATTCCGTACCCCAGGACTTTCATACCAGTACGGGTCAGTAGTTCGTCCTAGTAGTTATAAACACATCCGGACACTACTTCCACAACTGTAGTGCAGCGGCCATGGCACATGACTTCACAGCATAAGACACACAATTTGGGCTCACGCTTTAATCCCCGAGTCCCGCACCAGCTCACCTTACCCGCATCAGACTCTGCCCAATACCTCACTTAATTTCCGCAGCCCACCACTTACACATCGGTAGGGGTAAATACTAGGCCTGGGCTAAAATTTCGTTCCGTTCGTGGAAATTGCGATAATTTGACATTTTCGCGTTCCGCGGAAAGCGCGAAAATGTCAAAATTTCCGCATTCCGCAGCTTGGCGATAATTTAATTCTTGCTCGCGCTGTAAAATAATACATTCTCGCACGCGCGCGATCGCCTTACCTGAATCCCTGCGTTCGCCGACAAGTTTTCTTGATCCGGTCGCGTTCTCCATGAGATGTTGTATTGTTTTCAGCCATTTGCGCTGTCTCGCGACAGTTCGCGCCCTCAGTGACGTCATTCGTCGTGCGATCACGTCTTTCTTCTCGCGATCATGCACCGCGAGACAACTGAAAACAAGATGGCCGCGCCCGCGAGCAACCACATGGGTAAGTTGGCGAGCCGCAACCATGCAGAAAATCTCGCGAACATGCTGGAAAAAAACTTCCGCATCTTCGCGATATTTCCGCATGTTTGCGATAATTTTGAACATTTTCGCGATAATTTGCGAAAGTGGATTTCGCAAATTCCGCCCACCCCTGGTAAATACTTCGCTTTGCAGCCCCTCTATAACACACCCAAACACCCCACAGAGGTTACAGTGCTCCTACCCTCCCATTTCCCACTTTTTCCCCCTTTTTTCACCTTACTCGCTTCAACGGAATCACAAAATGGTGGCCAATACTTCCTAGTTGCAACCGTTCGCGCCGCTCGCAGCCATTCAGCAGCAAGCTCGTGCTCGTAACACCTCAGCCAATCAGATAGCAGAATTCCCAAATATCGATATCTGTAAATTTCAAAATTTCTCAAAAACTACTGAACGAATTTACACCAAATAAACAAAAGCGTGCTTTCTAGACCAAGACCCTTCTCCCTGCCAAATTTGGGGTAATTCCGTTCACCCGTTCGACCTGTAGCCTTGTCTAAAGTTTCCTATGGAAATTAACATGGAGAAAATATGTTTGGGACCCCCCTTTTTTCTTGCCCCCCCTTGACGAATCACCCCCAAACTTTCAACATAGCAGCTGATCTCAACAAAGAATTAGTTTTGGAAATTTCGTAAAGATTCGTTTATCGGCGCCAAAGTTATTGGGAATAGAATGTTTTTTTTGTTAAAAGATTTTTATTGATTTTTTCACACCCAAAGTCCTAAGGACTGACATTACACACGTTAGCATCATAATAGGAGCCACCCATCAAAATACACAGTAGGAGAAATCCACTCTGCTACGTTCCCACCTTATACTCCCCACCTACCGCCCTCTCTACCCCCACCCCCCCCCAGTCAGTGTGCCCGAAGCAACCCCTCATCAACCGCTGTCCATCGGGCCCCACGGTCTGAGATGTCCCAGCTTCGGACAAACGGGAAAACCCTGTCAGTGTTCTCATGAGAGAAGGGGCCTCGCAGCGACCTCCCTCCGCGGCACTGTTCCCACCCAGACTCCTCATCAGCTATCAATGTAGAGTGCAGTTATCGAGTCCTCCATGAGTGTACCTAAGTAGCCCCGTCCTGCATGGACTCCCCCGTAGCCCCCGCCGACCCTGTCCCAGGTTCCACTCTCCGGTCCATATCTACAGAATCCCCATCCTCCACATTCCTCATCTCCCAGGAGCGCAGCTCTTCCACCAACACCCCCCACGACCTCGCCACTTCCAGCGCCTTATCGTTAGCGGCCCATCTGGCCATCTGGAGCCGAAGCGTCCCTTCGCTTCCCGCCCAGGCCAGGAAACTCCCCCTCCATCTCCGAAAACTCGGACCGGGCTTGGCCTTCCAATGCAGAGTGAGCTCCTCTTCGCTAGTATCAGACCCAAATCGCAAAACTTGCTCGTAATTTTGGTACGGGGGGTGTGCGGAAACCACAACAAAAGGCAAGTCCCCATCTCCGCTTCCAACTCACGCTCAGTCACCTGAATCAGGCACGCCACCACGTCTGCCCAGTACGAGCCCAGTCTCCGGCAGGACCAGAACATGTGACCAAAATCAGCCCCCTCTACCCTGCACCGCGGGCATGGCGACTGAGAGCCTCCGAAGTACCGCAGAATTTTGACCGGGGTGAGGTAAGCCCTATGAAGAGTGTAAAATTGGATCAACTGAAATCTAGCATTTCGCGTGCCCTTCCAGGCCATCCGCAAAAGCTGCGCCCACGTCGTCTCAGGAATGGGCCTGCCAAGATCCCCCTCCCATTTACCCCGCAAGACATCCAAGGGTGCCAACCTCTCCGTGGACAGCCGTCTATAGAGACAAGTGATGGCCTTGACTGTACCCGCCGCCATAGTGACGTATTGCCATCCCTGAGAAGTTGGGGGTTCCGACAGCCCCATCTTCCATTGTTAAAGTTATTGGGAATAGAATGTTGCCATTTTCCTATAGTAACTAGGTCCTAACTATAACTACCTACTGGCGATGGGAGGATGTGTGTTGATGTAAAAACTATATAGCTCAATTAATTTTCATTTCTGGCATTACTGAATTAAGGGTAGTGTTTTCTTCAGTGTTACCATGCCTCCTTTGCCTGGTCAATGTGTGTATGTTTGCCATAGGCTACCATTTGTCTTTGTTCTCAATGCCATGTGGATGGGGGCATTTTGTGTAGTCCTTGCTTGTTATTTGACCATGTTGCCGGTGACCATTTTGTGTAGCCAGCCAGTGTGCTTTTGCCATAGGCCTGCATGTGTTCCTTGTTGTAGCCATGCCTCATTGCTTGCTGTTTTAATTTGACCATGTGGCTGGTAGCCATTTTGTGTAGCCAGCCACTGTGCTTTTGCCATAGGCCTGCATGTGTTCTTGGTTGTGTTCATGACTCCTGCTCCCTGTTGTTGGTTGACCATGTAACCGGTGGCCATTTTACCAAGCCAGTTACTGTGTGAATCCTTGAGGATCATTGTAGTATATATGAACAGTGCTTTATAGTGTATGTATTTGTTTTCATTTTTCTCCTGCACCCAATGGGTTTCTCATAGTCCCCTAGCATACCAGCAATGTGTTTAATTTGTTTTTTCTTTTCTTCTTTTTTACCTGCCATAGGTGCACACACACCAGCATTCCATTTTTAAGGATTATTCCATTTTCCCCAGGACACCCCTGCCTGCCATTGGTGCACACTAGCATTGCTTTTTTAGGAGTATTCAATTTTCCCCTGGACCCCCTGTCTGCCATAGGCGCACACGATCATTCATTGTTTAAGGATTATTCCATTTTCCCCTGCATGTACCTAGCTGCCAAGGTGCCTCTTTTAGAGGCATATAAAGCAATTACATCTGTTTGTTGTTATCCGGATTGAAAAAGAAATATTATGTTATGGTGGTATGGTTTGACTTTGGAATGGATACATTATGGAGGGCAAGATGACGTCTGACTAGAAACCATCGCTTACTTCTCTCCTCCTTGGTTGAAAATTTTTCCCATGTTGTCTCATCCTCGAACAATAATAGCCCAGCAGAAAAAGTTACCACTGCTAGAAAAAAATACAAAATGGATATCAGGGAGAAAGATTTGCCGGAAGACCCCTGAGGAGCAAGAATTGGTGGAGGAGCTGGGTTGGGACTACTCAGCGACCCTAATGCTGTCCCCAGAGGTGACAAATGAAGATGGGAAACAGCTGGCAGCTGATGTCGGTGGGGGCCCGCATCATCCCAAGAGAGAGAATTCGACCGAACCATCATTAGCCCTGATCCTGCAATCTCTAAGAGCCTTCCAAGGTGATGTCAAAGCTGATAATAGACAGGCATGGCTATCTACCAAAAAACTTGAAGGCTCTATATGGAAAGTGGGGAAAATCTGCTCTGACATTGCGGAACGGATGAATGTGGTAGAGTCACGCACAGAAGTGCTTGAAAACAGAGTCGAAACCCTGAAGGTACAATCCACTTCTCAGGATAAGACTCTCAAGGTTGTCATGTGGAAGCTTGAGGACTATGAGAACCGACAGCGCCGTAACAATCTAAGGCTGCTAGGGATACCTGAGAACCTTGAGGGTAATGATGTGAGGAAGTTTGTCGTAAATAATATGTTGGGATTGGGATAAAGAAGTTCAAAGGGCTCACTGATTCCCTTTAACTCCATCAAGACACGCCTCCGAAGGAAAAGCATTACCCCGTGCCATATTGATCTATTTCGGCAATTTTCTACTTTGACAGGCCGTGACGATCTAGCCAGACCCAATGCTAAAAAACATTTTGAAGGAGTTTCCTTTTTCGCCAAACCTGACTTTGCACATGCCGCGGTGGAACGGAGATGGCGGCTTAGGCAATTAATGACTCCGTTTCAAGTAGCAGGAGCCTTGGTATTTCTACAAAATCCAGCCAGGCTCAAAGTGATATATAAAGGTCAGAACTTCAGCTTTACCTCTGAGGTCAAAGCCCAGAAGCTGCTTGATGACATTACAACAGGGACTATGGGTACTAAAGCTTGAAAGAATAGTTAAAAACTTAAATATTGGATTGGCTTAAGGATGATATCAGGTTTAACACAAGATATGGGTATATCAAGGTGTATTAACAGAAGGGGGGGAAAAGAGGTGGAAGGATACAGAGGCATATGATATTAACACCCATTGATTGTAACCCAACCGCAACTTTCTGCCTTTTTTGACAAAATTTAGGCCACATATATTAATAAATGCAACTCTCAATACCCCATACGATTTTGCGCCATTCCAGTAAAAGATATAAATACTTTGTCCACCATACCTCGCTACTCTTTTTGTGAGAGATACTACACCTCTGTTTATCTCATCTAAAAGGCTATGTGAATTTATTTTGACCCTTCTTATCACCTGTCTGAACCCCCCCTTCCTCTACCACCTCCCTCGCCCACCAATACATAGGCTTGCTGGCGGCTGTGACAGAAGTTGTTAATCCTGAAGTTAATTTACTCATCAATATGTCCTTCCAATCTGCCACAGTTCCGCCCGAATGGAAGCAGGCCAAACTTCTCCCTCTGCTTAAAAAAACCTTCTCTTGACCCGGCCAACCCTGCCAACTATCGCCCTATTTGCCTCCTTCCAGCGGTAGCTCAGGTATGTGAAAAGGCGGTCTTCAAGCAGCTGGCCAATTTTGTAGAGACCTCAGGATCATTACATCCTGCTCAGTCAGGGTTCAGAGCTACTTATAGCGCTTGTGGAAATATCAGAAGCCATTAGAGAATGCTTGGATGGGGGCAGGAGAGCGGCTCTGATCTTATTGGACCTCTCTGCTGCTTTCGACACGGTGCCACACTCACTGCTATTAGCGCGCATCACGAATATTGGTGTCATCGGCCCTGCATGGGATTGGATTAAATCATTTTTGGCTGACAGATCACAGCAAGTGTGGCTACCTCCTTTTTCATCAAACCCACAAAAGGTGACTACTGGAGTTCCTCAGGGCTCTACACTGAGCCCCCTCATTTTTTAATGTATATGTCACCCCTCTGGTCTATCTGGCTGAGGAGCTGGGAGCAAAAATCATCGCCTATGCAGATGATGCCCAGCTCCTCTTCACTTGGAAGGACTCAGATATTTCCCCAGCGAAAGCTAAAAACTGTCTATCAGCCGTTTTCAAATGGCTTGCAGCCACCCAGTTAAAGTGCAATGAGGACAAGTCCGAAATCCTCCTTTTTGGATCTTTTCCCCCACAGTTCAGGGAAGCACTTTGGCCACCAGAATATCCACTCCCCAGTTCCTCGGGGCAGGCAGTGAAGAACCTGGGCGTCTGGTTCGAGGAAAATCTCAGGTTCTCTACACATGTAAAAAAACTGGCCGGTCAATGTTTTGGTACATTGAAGTCTCTTAGGAGGTTTCTTCCTCTATTACCCAGGTCCACCAAGGAAATGGTCATGCGCGCTCTGATCCTTAGCTGCCTTGACTATGCCAATGCACTTTATAATGGCCTACCAGGATACCAGCTTAAGAAACTCCAGGTAATATAGAACACTGCGGCCAGAGTTCTGATGGGTATCCCGGGCAGGTAAAGTGTCAAACATCATTTGCGGGATCTGCACTGGATACCAGTGGCCCAAAGAGTGAAATTGAAGGCTCTCACGACGGCCCTCTCAGCCCTCTATGGTCTAGGGCCCCTCTATCTGAGGAAGCAGTTTAGCTTTTATACTCCACAAAGGCATCTGCGTTCCGCTTAACAGTGCCTAGCTGCGATCCCTCGCTTTCGGCGGATAAGAATTGGAGGCAGCTCTCTATCCTTCAAAGCGGCCGAAGCTTGGAATTCTCTCCCCCTTGAACTGCGCAGCATTCACGACCCCTCCATGTTCAAGAAAAGACTAAAAACCCTGCTGTTTACTTAATGATAATTTCCCAAGTTCCATACTGTTTCCACTACTGGCTATTCGTGCCGGGACACTCTTGAGTAGCCGTGCGCACTAGAAATCACTGTAACATAACATAACATATGGGCTATTGTACACACATGAGGCAGTGGATTCCAAGGTTTTTGGAAGATAACCTAGGGAGTACCTCAATTGAAATACTATGGGACACCATGAACGGCGGAATTAGGGGAGAAACATTACGGTATTCGCTAAATCTTAATAAACGGGCCAAGCAATCTATGAAGACACAGCAGGATAATCTGGGGGCGGCAGAAGAGGAATTGGTGAGGGCTGTTAAAGAAAACAAGGCTGCCTGGTTGGACCCCAACACACCAGTGTTTCACCAATGGATTGCCAGGTTGTTTGCAATGTATAGCTTAGAAATCGCCATTTATAAATGAAAAGGAAGTAACCTGCGTAGAAAACGTTTGAAAATTTGGAACCCCTTACTTACCTGGATCCAAACCCAAAGTGGGGAATAATGTAAGAAGAACTCCTACCCCACTTTGTGTTTATGGGTGTGGTCTTTAAAGAAAGTGAGAAAGAACGTACATTGTTTTATATTCTAAGGAAAAGATACTGCACATGTCACTTTAGTCAGTAGTTGATAGGATAAACTTATTGTACTTCATGAAAGACTGTAATGAATTTTTTTTGTAATAGAGCTGTGTATTATAATCCTACCTGTCCGCATTGGGGCGGGAGGTGGGCAGGGTTGGTGGGGATTGTAATTGGAAAATGAATAAAGATTGTTTTAAAAAAAAAAAGGAATGGATACATTATTGTTGTTAATTATTCAGGGTTATATGTAATCACACTTAATTATATTGGCTGGACTATGAATAGGTTTAACTGCAAAAATTTCACATTCCAATAAATGTTTTTCTTACTTGTTTGCTTTTAGGTGCACAAGAGACATCAGCCACAGTACTGCCAGACAGAAGGCCACCATAAAGTGATGTGACCACAACATGTGAGTCCTCCTTTCTCTTTCGCTTATGCAGCTAAGTGCCAGGGCCGACTGACAACGCTTCAAGATGGCCCCAAAGAAAGTTGCTGGCAAGAAAGTGGCCAGTAAGTAGATGAAGAAGGAGCAGATTTCTACCACTGGTGTGCAGCCCAAACCTTTGTCAGAAGACTTGTGCCTGCCATACCGTGCTCTGAGCAGCAAGCTGGGAGCAGGACTCCTGCATCAATGACACCACCCTAACCTAAGACCAAGGCCATGTTTCTCAGCAAGGCAGCCACTGCAATTATGGCGATGAGCAGTGAGTCTGAACTGGATTTGTCTCAGCTGCAAACTAGTGCTCAATCATCACAGGAAACTAAGCAAAGTTGACAACATGAGCCGCAGCCAGCAATATTAGATCTTCCTGAAGTAGGAGCAGAAAAGGAGGTTGAGCTTCCTGCTGAACAACATGTACCTCTTCTTGAAGCATTGACTTCCAGATCTCCAGCAAGAAAAAGGAATGGTCCTTCACCATCTTCTCCAAGCCCTCCTTCTGATGATCTGGACATCGTTTGGACCTCAGGTAAGTCATAGACCCGCTAGGAGAGACAAGGGAAAAGGAAAGTTTCTGAAAGCCTAACAATTGGATGAGGAGGACTAGCCAGTCAATGTCATGAAAGCTGGCTCAGGGGACACCGACATTACCCCTCCTATTCAAACTGCTCTGAGGGATGTGGCACTGGCACCACCAGAAACACCGCCAGCTTCCATATTTGTAAGGCCCCCGCTGATACCTCCATCCATCACTACCTCAGTTGAAGTACGCACTGCAGAGGGGCAATTGTCTACACACCCACTTAACGCCAGTTCTTCAAGCATTGGCATTGGCATCAGTTGCCCACTGAAAACGTTTTCCTCCCCAGTTTGGGACTTCTTTATGATTAGCAAGAAGGAGGATAACATTGCAATATGCTCCATTTGCTATGCAAGTGTTTGTCGAGGTGAGGCTGGTTCACACTATGGTACAGTAGGCCATACAATCCACATGAAAAAACATCACATAAGCCAGTGGGAGTAGGTCTGGGTGGAGTTGGTGGAAGTGACCAAAAACCTCCACCACGCTACATGGAGTTCCACAAGCGGCAGAGTGCTTTAAATTGCGTCGTTCTTGCTCATTTTTAAAGCCGGGTGTTTGCCCCACGCCGGAAAATCAGTGCAAAGAGCAGTATGTGAAGTGCAAGAGGGCGCTGCATGTTTCTACCACTCGGGTAGATTTTCTACTCAAGCGGCAACTTCCTCAACACAAACGGATGGTTTCTCAACGTGAGCGGTTGTGACCATCCGTGACTGCCCGCGTTGAGAAATCACACTGAGAGGTGGTCTAGCGTTGGATTTTCCTTGCTCGTCAATTTATTTTGCTCCACGAAGTGCGGAAACCTCTGCAAACTCTGTCAATGCAGCGCAGTTCACCACCAAGCCCTAAGAGGGAGCCACACCTTAAAATATTGCTTCAGGTGGTGGTGGTAATGAGAGAGGGGAATCAGCTCTGATCACCGTGGGTGGTGAAGGTAATGGGGAATGAGGGTGACAACTTTACGCAAAGAAGCACCGTCCCCAACAGTGTGCCAGTATCACCTGCCTCAGCAACCTCTAAATGACATAAGAGTCAGATGGAGACACCACAGGATACAGTGACTGCCCTAAGATGCACATTTAACACCTCCTGTTTCTCGTCTCTGGTAGTCTCCAGCGTCAATGGCACCAGAAAAGAGAAACATCCAGGCTACTATTGCGGGCATGTTTAGGCTGGAGGGGCCCTATGAACGCAACCACCCAGTGACATGTTTGTGTTCATTCATTTTTTAGAAATGGATTTGTCACTATATAAGATGTGGATTGTTGAGCAAGTGAGAGATCTGGAAGAAGAGTGGCTGGAAATGAGAGTTCTGGGCAGAAGTTCTGGGATGCAGCCTTCAACTTCCAGAGAGGGCGGTACTGTTGTCTCACAGCAGCCAACACCAGCACCAAGAACACAAGCAACAACAACAGGAACAGAACAATCTGACTCAACCTCTGCAATTACTCAGTTTCAAGTGGCAGGGCTTAAGTCAAGCGCAGAGGCAAAGGCAAAAGAGGTCGAGCAAGTGGCAGTACCAATGATCATTCAGAGGATGTTCCAGGACCCTCTGGATAACCCAAAAGAGGTCTACGTGGAACAAAGCTCATTGGTCTTTTGGTATGGGAAGATATGCAAATGGCCACAGCTCAGCAGGCTGGCAATAAAGTATCTGGATTGTCCAGTAGCCAGTGTGTTTGCTGAGTGTGTGCTTAGTGCAACTGGCACAGTTGATACAGTGAGAAGGACCAGCCTCTCAGCTCAAAACGCGGAGAGACTGACTCTGATCAAAATGAGCCAACACTTTATACCACAAAATTACACTGTTCTTGAAACACCACAGGAAGAAGAAAAGGAGGATGAGGATGAGGGCGATTGGTCAGACTCAAGTGCATTAGCTGACCAATTTCTGGGCGAACCACCTGAGGTTTTTGGACAAACTCTTCTTTCCTGACTGAGTAGGCCATCATAGAATTTTTTCAATTTTTTATCGTCGAAATGCTCTGCCAAAAAAAAGGGTATAGCTAGAGTGTCTGACTTATGCAGCCCCATCATTTCAGGCACATGTATTGCCGAATTGGAGTTGGACCAGGTTGCAGTGAAGAAACCTCCCCATTCCCTTGAAGTACATTGGAAACAATGCCTGCCTCCACCCTAGGCCTATCCTTCTTTTTTACATCCCCTAGTGTGGCTGCCCCAGTAAATATCATTTAATTTGCAAGACTGCCAATCTGTTGCTTCCCTCAACAGAGGAAATACAATTGTGTACCACACTGCTTGGATTGGAACAGGAAACTATTGCACCGATGAGTGATGTATTATTGAGTGACTGTGAGTGATGATTGATGATTCAAGTGGTGGCAGACAGCGAGGGGATGTTCAACTAATTTGTAAACTTGATTTTGATGATTTGCAATGTTTGGGGCCTGATGGGTAATTTTTCTTGAAGCTAATGGGTCTTTTCATACTTAGGAAGATTCACTTGCCAGGTCTGCTCCTTGCTGTACTTTGTTTTCTGGTTCTTCAGAGACCAGCCAAATCAGTTTTGTTAACCAAGACAAATCTACACAAAATGCTCTAATTCATTTTCTCTTCTTGTTCATCAACAACAGTGCACTACATATCTATCTCTCTCAATCTCATTTGTGTTGAGATGGAGCCAGACTGATTTGGAACTCGGAGTCAGGAAGGACTCAGGGTAGGACTATCTCAATAGCCAGAAGATAAGTTATCAATTTCAAAGGGAGACCAACATAATGATGACTCTAAAAGGCATGCTCATCGCTGTAAGCTGGAGAGAGGTGTGTTGATTTTGGAAATGTGGCAGAGTGCGTGCTGGTTCAAATGTGAAACTCCTCTATTATGTGGTTGCAGTCAGGGGGCCTGTTGTCACTGGAGAGACGTGTGATGTCACATCATCAGATGATAGATACACTCATCTAAATGTTATCATGATAGTTGTGAGATTGATCAGCCCAGTTCATGCAGCTACTTTTCCGGGATTGGTTGTAAACTTTCTTTAACTTCTCAGTTAACCACACATGAGTCATAATGAATGAATGCAGCAGCCTATTCTCTTGCTCTGCCTCTTAGTCTCGGTACACTCCTCATTAAGCTTCCCTTCGGCCCTTCTCCTTGACTCTACAATATTGTTTCTGTTTCACAATCCACAGGCCTTCTCTTCTCCTGCATGAAAGGCAAAAGTTCCATATCACTCCTGCTTACCTCATCGTGCAACCAGGCAACCAAGAAGACGGGCATTCAGCGAAGAATGCAGATGCAATGGCCAATGTGGCATTTATGCAGTATCATTTTTCTTTTAACAATCATAATTTTCAAAACTGTGTGGGTTCATGCCTCCATAAAATTGTACTTTCAAACCTAGATGACAGAAAATGTACATATATATAATAACTTGGGTCTCTCTGGGCTGAAGGACTGTTTGCAATGCATTTAATTGAACTATCATTCCTTCATTGCCTTCCACAACAGATTTGGTGATGATGATGTGCTGCCCGGCGTCTTGATATTGTTGCTTTCTAGTGTTTGTCTTTGTCACACCTTTCCCCAACTACCTGTTCCCATCCATTCATCAAACCCCTAACCCTCTTCCCCCAGGCTGTGTGATATATTTTGAGGTAGGATGTATGGATTTATACCAAAAATGGATCACACACTTGATGGGGTGTATGTGGTGAAAGCAACACCAATTCACTGTGGGATCTTCTATTACCTGAGCGATAGCCCACACCAGCCCCACTCACCCCCAAACATGAAACTAAAGGGATCCATAATTTAGATATCTAACATATTTCATCAATATCAGCATTCAGGACTTGTATTGTCTAAACACTTAACCTTGTCCACTCCTGAATCCAGTCCTGTTGACTAGATTATTTTGTAAGTTTAGTTTTTATTAAATACTAGCTCCCCATTGCTCAGAAGAAGATATCATTGCTAGTTATTGTGTTATGATCAGGTCTTTGTGTCATGGTGGTAGTCTGGTCTCAGTCTTTGTAAAGTTGTGATATAAATAAATAGCCTACTAACTCTGTATTTTCTTTCAATCTAGTTGGCTAATCAGTTGAGAAAACTGTGGAGTGAAGTGAACTAATTTAGTTAGTAACTAACTTCTACTGAAGATTAATCTGTTTATAGGATGTTGTAGGCAACATAGGCAGTGGCATACCCCCCTAATGATCAATATAGTTACAGAGGGTAGCAGGACAATGGTGTAACTAACTGGTATAAACTTTGATAAGCAGATTAAAAAACAACAGGCAAAGTAAAATACACACAAAAGATATTCAGGCATTAAGTAATTGAATTTCTCTTTAATTTTCTTAACAATAAAACCCACCCTCTCCACCCACAACTGGCCCATCCCTCTCCCCAAATAAATCAGTATCACCCAATCAATGTCCAAAAGAATGTCCAAAGTCCAACATTCCATTCCCTTTCTGATTCCCACCCTCTCCACCCTCAGCAAAAGTCCCTCCCACCAAAGCAAAATATAAAAAATGGGCATCAGTGGGCATCATCAATAGGAGCGCGAAGGCTTGCCACCTCTCTGCTAAGCAGCTAAGCAGCACCAGCTTGCGAAGAATGTATTGTTTGAAGCAGTCTGGGTATGAAGGGGGGCAGCAATGGTGGATTGGGAGGATCCCAGCTACCAAAGGCACTGCTGATGTTGTGGCAGGAATGGAGGAGCTAGCGACTCTCTGGAGGTAATGGGGCCTAGGGCAGTGGCAGATGCCTCTTCCTCCTCCGGAGCCATCACCCGACAATATTCTGTCTTAATGGCCTCTATCCGGTACTGCTGCTGCCAGGCTGCTATCTCATTCAGAGATGGTGGACCATCAGAAGTAGCGATATCAAGAAAGAAAAAAGACACATTGTAAATAATGCTCAGTGTAAACACTTGTTTATATAGTGACACAGTAGCAGTACATAGCTGGACCCCTAGGACATTTGGATTTTCTTTATATGATTAGTCACAGGGCCAGGTTTTCCCCACACATACCCCACAAAAAAGCACTGATTGGCTGCAAGGAATTAAGCCAGAATGCCACCAGACTAAAACTAAGTGATTTTTTTCTTTGAAAGGATTTCCTAGTAAACAACCAAGCAGACACTTTGGGCCAGATTTACAAGCCCCTTGTGCCACTTTTACGTCACTTTTAACATCGGAAATATGACGCAAAAGTGGGCCAAGGGACTTGTAAATCTGCCCCTTTGTGTGTAAAAATAAAAATAAAATACCTCTCATTAATGAGTAAGGCATTATGAACTATACAACACAATTAATAGTATTCTTGTTGTACTAAATTATGGAGGCCTGCTAGTGCGTTATGTACTTTATTACTCTCTGCAGTCTGCAATTGTAATGGACAATTTATTATTTTACTTTAATTTCAATCACTCTACTCTTCTCTGACTGCCTTTCAATTCTACCCTGTCTCCAGAGAGGCAGATGAATAATAATATTCCTATGTCACACATGTCACGTATAAAACGCGGATACTCTGTCTGCCATAAGTAGAGAGTTGGAAAAACGATGCACTGCGGTACAGGGAGAGGAAGGGGATATAGATTTTATTTGACACGTTCGTCACAGAGTATCCCATGCGCCAATCTATAAATCAGGCTCTTAGTCCCACTTCACTCCCTGGCCTCGGCCTCCACCACAAATTATTTTCAACAAATACCTATGCTTGACAGTAAGAAAGCTTACTCTACTGAAGGGTAAGATAGAGGGATTAGGGTAGGTAGAGGTTTTGCTATAGAAGAGTGGGATGTCATTGATCATCATGCGCTAAGCTTTGACCGAGTCTTCACAAAACTTTCTGGGTGATTCGTCAAACGGGGGCCTAGAAAAGGTGGGGATCCTAAAACACAAATTGGTGTAAATCCGTTCAGTCGTTTTTGAGAAGTAAGGGTTGAAAATCAAAAGGTATCTGGACTTTTGAAAGTTGCGGCAGCCTTTACAGGACTGGGTGATTTAATCCACTGTCCAGGAATAGTTTTAACAAAATAAAATAAAGGGTCAGGGTAGACATACCCTACCTCACTAACCCTTATGGGGCGCTCCCTGAGGGACCCCTGGGGCCAAAATAAAAACTAAAACATTCCAGTGATTCTGAAGTTCTCCTGTGGAATTGCGGTAATAAAATTGCTAGCTGTTTTTTTTATAAAAGTAAAAATACCCCCAGGTTGGGCCAGAGTCCAGGGTTCCTGCTGCTTTCATTTTTGTTTTATATTTGAGGAGGGGGTGTGTGTGCGGCCCCGCTCCCTGAATATTGCCTCGGGGACCCCATCCCTTTAATGTCCATGGCATATGGCAAAAGGCTGTGAATGGCAGGGTGCTGACTACCTGTGGCGGTTGGTCACAGGGCCTGGTCGCAGGTCAGGCTCTGTGGCCAACCCTGACTATAATGAGTGACCGTGCCATGCACGTTTTATGACTTCTCATATTACAACACTCATGTCGTGTTCTGTGATATCATTGACAATATTAATGAAGACAGCTGAACTGACAACATTGATGACAATACTGTGCATAGGGGAGCGTGTTGTGGTTACTTTAGGGCATGAGTTATAGTTACTCGAGATAACTATAATAGGTGAATTTACAGTGGATTTGTTAGATGAAAAGGGTATGTTTAGCTGACATTTTCACTGAACTATAACGTCCTTTTAACCTTTGTTTTTTCAATACATTTTTTTTTTTTTTTTAACGTAATGTAAGATATAAATACAATTTGTAACTGTAACGTCACTTTAAACTTTGTTTTGGTAAAAAAAAGTCTCTGGAGATATCAGCAGGAGACTGCAGTGGCAGCTGCCAACTTCTGTGAGTGGAGTGGCAGGCAGGGCCGGACTAGCCGTAGCGGGCACCGGGCAATCCCCCGGTGCGCTGCACGGGTGGGGGCCGGTTTTGGGCCCCTGGGGGCCGTTTTTGTTACAGGGCCGTTTTTGCAGCATAGCTGCAAACTCAGCCCTGTAACAAAATCGGCCGAAAACCGGCCCTGGCAAAGAGCTTGGCGGCACCCCCAAGCCCGGGGGGCGGCGGCCGAACACTTTACCAGGGCCGGTTTTGGTTCCCAGTCCAGTCCTGGTGGCAGGCAAATGGGTGGTGGGAAAGAATTAAGTAAATACAATAAGAATGCAGCTAGAGTGATTGCTGCTGCGTCATCCTCGCTCTTGTCTTCAACCCTCGTAACTCCATGGCCCCAGCTAGCTCTCTTAGCCAATCCTGGTGCTGCTCTCACAGCATCAGAGCAGCATCAGGATTGGTGGAAGCGGTCTCTATCAGCACAGCACTGGGGGCTTTTTGCTTTCTCTAACACAGCTGTCTTAAGACAACTGACTTAGAGAGGTTTAAAGTGTGCATGTGTGGCTGGCCGTCACAAGACCAAAAAGACATGCACAATTTAAACAATTGCAAAAGGCAGCCCACCCTCCTCCCTGCTGCTGACAATCCGTTTGGGACGGGGTGCGAAAAATTAAACGGTAATGAAATAACTTCATTACCATTTTATTTTTCGTCTCTGGGGGCATTTCAGTGGGTGACGCTCCTCCGCTATAACGGAGGAGCCGCCCGGAAAATGTCTCTCAAAGTGAAATTTTCTGTGCAAACTAGTCTCCTGCTGGCATTTTAAAAGATTTTTTAAAGCCGGATTTGCACTTATGTAAAAATGTTACACGAATGTGTTTAATACAAAATTTAAAGATATGTTGTGAATATGGCATTTCCCTAAATGAAGTATTTTTTTTCAGATTTCGCTGGCGTTATTACAGTTTCAGCCAGGATTAAACTTTCTCTCTTGTTTCTTCCGCCTTGCAGTGTGATAGCTGCCAATCTCATTACCTTTTATTGGCCTTATCTTATTAACACAAGACGGCAATTGTTTTTAGCGCAAACAGGGCTGGAAGTACACATTAGCAATGCCTTAATCAGCCTCCCCTGCGTCTGATGTGCATAAGGGCAAATTCCTATCGCATAGGGAGAGTCGCAGCTTCGCCTTCAGCTTTTCATCCACATTTTACTCTGCCATCTCCCATAAATGTGAATTGTGATGAGGTCTGCACATTAAGGGTGACATCCTTCTTCGCCCATGTTGCAGCTCAAATCAAGTGCTGCGGGGACTTATTTCAGGGAATTATTCAAATTATGTCAATTTAAAGAAATGGCAAATTCAGATGCCCTCAAGATACTAGCTCTGCCCGTACTTGTCTGTGGGCACGGATATGATTAGTTACCCAAGATAGACTTTCAACATGATTAAGGAGCGAAAGATGAAACAAAATTAAACACATTTGTCCAGGCTTGGAATTAGAATGAAAAACCGTTCAATTTCACCTTTTATATGCATCAGTACATCTCGAATACGGTAATATTTTCCACTCCCGTGAGTAGCTGTTCTTTTCCTAATTCAAAAAAACTGCTCTGCTCGCTGCAGCAGACGCGAGAGAAATCACGGCTACATACAATCCAATTAGAGACCAGCTTTTTGCATTTGCACACAAGTCTGCCATGAAGTCAGTCATCCATCTCAAATTGTGCGCTGCTCGGTGGATTCAAACAATGAAACGTCCTGGTACGTTTCTGAACAGTCTGTCCAAATTCCTACGTGCTAGCACATTCTCAAGCACTTTGGGGTCTTCCAATGTGGGCCCTTCTGATTCAAGCATAAGTCAAAGTCGTCCACCTCATACCCCAAATATTTTAGGACCAAAGAACTGCTTCTCCTGTTGCAGACCTAGGCAACACCCAAAATAAAAATGACATCTTGTAGGGCATCATGATCCACATACATACACACACATGTGTGTGTGTATATATGTGTGTGCTTGTGTGCACACACACACCACACACACACACACACACATCCTCCCCACCCACACAAGTGTGTTACCATCGTTGTGGGACTAATCTTTCCTAATGTTTAAAAATATACTAGTGAAAGAAAAATGTACAACAATCAAAATACAGAATCCTGCTTCAAATGTACAAATATGTAGCTATTTATTTACATGCACAGAACCATCCTTGTAGGGACTTGAACACGTGTTACCATCCTTGTGGGGACTTGAACATGTGTTACCATCCTTGTAGGAACTTGAACACGTGTTACCATCCTTGTGGAGACTTACTCCATAATTATCATTTATGTTGGAAGATAGCCATAGGCACATGGCTAAATATATATTTTATCAGCAGTATACACAAATAACATCCCAAACTAATCATAATTGAATAACTGCATTCATATTAGGGGGACATAATAGATGGATTATAATAATAATGCATCAGAAAATATAATATATCAGGATTTCAGAATGTAAATTAAAACTTTATGTAACTGTTTACTTAGTATTCAAAGTCTTCGGAGCTAAGGAACTAGATACATTACATGATGGAATCAAGCACGGCAGTCAAGTGGAACTCAGTGAGATTACTTTCATTTATGGCAAAGGAGCTATTAGTCTACATCTCCCTAGGTATAGCAAGTAATGTTAATGTCTACCTAGGGACAAGTGGTTCACCTACATATTCTGAAAAGATTTGGTCCAAAGCACCGCTTCTCCTGTTGCAGACCTCGGCAATACTCAAAATAATAATTACATCTTGTAGGGCATCTCACAGACCAGATTCAAAAATACCTGCTAAAGAATGTTATTGGTGCACACAGACACACAGGTGCATGTGTAAGTGTATAAAGTACATGTGCACTATTGCATGTAAATGTGTATGTGAATGCAGAAGAGTACAAGTTCACGCAGATGGGTACATGTACACGTATACTTATTACACATACATGTGTATGTGTACACTTACAGATACATGTGTACACATCTATGTATAAACATATGCATGTACATGTAGACATACACGTATGCACATACACATACATGTGTATACACAGCTGTGTACACACATGTGTACACACACATGTACACACACGTGTAAACATGTGTAGGCATACACGTGCACATGTACACATGTCTACATATATACATACAAATGGGGGGCATGGCTAAGATGCCCACCGCGACGGACGTGTCTCGATGAGGCTCCGTGACTGGGCTTTCACCTCGCCCGGTTTCGATGAGCCTGGCTGGTTCTGGCCCACACCTGGCGGTTCCTGGTGGCGCGGGGCGCCCGGTGCCCACATTCCAAATGCAGCATTGGCCCTGCGGGGATTGAACTCCGGAGTTTGCGGGGACGCCCCCTGTGTCCGGCTATAGCGGACAGTGTGGGAGCATCGGAGGAAGCAATCCCAGACCTCTGACCCTCAGAGAGCTGCCTGGGCGTTCCAGTGGATGGCGGGGACGGAGGTGCGGCTGCTCACTGGTGCCGGCACCCTCCTGCGGCTTCACCTGGCATGTGGCAGTGGCCCCCCCCTGCTTGGTGCCCACCAAAGGCACAACGCGGGCCGCATGAGACAGTGGTGATCGGGGGCGCGCATTGTTGAGGAGCGCCGCCTCCGCCTGAATCGGCCGCAGGGGACACGTCTACAATCGGCCTGGGAGGTCGGGCAGCGCACTCTTGGAGGCCCTGAACTGTCGCCGGCTGCTCCAGAAGCGAGTGCATTGCTGGACCCCGGGCAGCCACTGAAGCAGAGGTGAGCCCGCACGGCGGTGAGGGGGGCTTGGTGAAACGCTATGTATATGCCTCGCAGGTGCTGCTGTCACTCGCGGCCATGAGGTGGCCTGCATAACTCCAAGATGGCGACCCATCGCGCTTTTGCCTAGCAGTCTGCACAGGAGAGCGGTGGGCCCTGGTGGATGGGGCGATGATTGCTGAGGCCCAGAGGCTTTTACCCCAGCACTTGACTTCACTGCAGCGGCCCGCATGGACTTTCCGGGAGCTGAGGGAGGCCGTGGAGGACTAGTGGCACACTGACCCTGATCTCGCCTCTTGCTGCCGCGTGCTGGAGCGGGGCGACCTCACAGCTGAGATATCACTGGTCCGGGCGTGAGGGCTCGCCCCGGGGCCCCCCGGGGATGGAGAAAGGGACGGGGCCCCCGCCAGCAGGAGAGGCCACTGGTATCCCTGCGGCTACGTAACGCCGGCAGAGTCTATCACCGGAGCAACCACACAGTTTGCCGCACCCCCGCCTGCCCAACGGGCGACACTCACCTGCCGGGGCACCTGACACCCGCGGTTGACTCTTGGACACTTGCATAAGAATACTGCGCAACAATGGAACACAGTGCCGGGGGGGCCCTTCATCGGCTAAGACTGCGTCTCGCCCTGTTAAAGAGTCCTCTTCACGTTTGCGGGGCCCCCAGCGGACGGTATGGGCAAACTCAAGGCAGCGACACCGGCCCCCGGGGCTGCGTCGGAGACTCCGGCCGGCCAATCCAGTGTTGCTTCCAAAGCCGCTGGAATACCTCTCTATCGGCCAATCTCGACAAGGTGCTGGCGGCGATAGAGCAGTCGCGGCTCTCCCTGGAACACCAGCTGGGCACCCTCACCACGGACGTCAGCCTCCTCCGCGATGATCATCGTAAGTTATCGGATAAAGTTTCAGACAACACGAGAGCAGTCGCCGACATCCAACCTATGGTGCAGACACACCAGGACTCGATGCGTGCCATGATGAGTCGCATGACCTCCATGGAAGAACGCATCGATGACCTGGAAGGGCGGTCACGACGCTGCAACATCCGTGTCCTTGGCCTGCCGGAGGGAATTGAATGAACTGATGCAGTGGAGTATATGGAGACCTGGACTAAATCACTCACCCCCAGTGATGACCGCACAGCGTACTTCTCCATCGAAAGTGTGCACCGAGTACCAGTGCATCGCCCCCAGCCGGTAGCCCCGCCGCGTCCAATGCTGGCCAAATATCTACACGTCAGAGACCGTGATGCGGTGCTTCGGGTGGCCCGGCAGTCAGGACCGCTCCGAGTCGAGAACAAAGTCATGATGCTCTTCTCTGACTACTCCCGAGCGGTCCAGCGACAAAGGGCGTCCTTTTTGGAGGTGAAACGACGCCTACGGGCGGAGAAAATACAGTACTCCCTGCTTTTCCCGGCCCGTCTTAAAATCATACACAATGGCGTTACTCACTTCTTTACAACCCCAGAGGAGGCGCATGACTGGGCGGACCAGAACTGCACCGCGTGCCACCGAGCGGAGCACACCCAGGAACAACGCGTGAGAGTAGCAGGCCCCAGAAGACAACGCTCGCGGAGGCCAAACCATCCAGGTGCCCCCGCATTGCTTCCACATACACTGGGGTCCCCGGACCTGGAGCAGATAGTTCAGGAGAGGCGCCAGGCCCTGAAAGCGGCAGCGGGCCTTTGTCTCGCCTCCCCAGCAACAGGCCTTGAACGCGCCCCCCATATATTTACGGCAGAGGAGGAGGGGGACAGTGAGGCAACGCAGTCCAGGGTGGACTCGGTGGCTCTACCCTCAGTCACCCCACGAACAGCGGACGACCTGATATGACTGGACCCTTGCAACATGTTGAACATTTATGGAGAGGGGAGATGCCCTCAATGTACTGATACTGATAGCTCCCGTGCTGCACGCGTCCCCTTGCCACCTCTGGGCCTACTATTCCCGGATGCAAATAGGCAGACCAGCAGCTAGTCACAGATAGTGCACATAGCCCGCATGTTGAGACCCCTAGTGGACACGGGCCGACACCCCTATATTATGTTGATGCTCTCGCACCAATTGAGAGCTAGTTTGGACGTATCGCCTATGACGATAGGTCCCCCGCGTTGGGGCAGGTTATTTTTGCCTCACCCCAGTTTCCCCTTCCCCCTGAACACGAATCTTCTGCACTGTGTCCTAGTCCACAAGTCGCTGAGCAGCTGCACTGATATCTTAGTGGCGCGGGAATGGGGGGAATGGGTCAAAGCTCGGTACTTCCGGGGCAGCCCGCTAACCCATCCTGCGCTATACGTTGTACGCGTGCACCGATGGCACACACTGGTAGAACCACAATTCTTACACTGAATGTGCGCGGCATGCATACTGCGCGCAAGAGATACTCCATATATGCATACATCAAGCGCCACCAAGCATAAATTGCGTTTCTGCAGGAGACGCACCTTCCAGCAGGCGAGGTGGCGAAACTGCGCAGGCGATGGAGGGGAACCATATGCGCCACGACTTATTCGGCCTTCGCCCGGGGCACCCTCATATGGGTACGTCCCAGGGTTCCATTTCACGAACAGTCTCACATAATTGATCCAGCTGGCCGATACGTTTTATTACTAGGCCGGTTGGATGGTCAGGCAGTACTACTGGGAAGCATCTATGGGCCCAACGCCGACCAAAATAAATTTTGGGACGTGCTATCCACTCCCTTAAGCACATACACACATTACCCTGGATCCTGGGTGGGGATTATAACTGCGTGCAAAGCATAGCACTGGACAGGTCCCATCCTCCCCATCCGACATCCCCCATTGTAGTGCAGGCAAAGCGGTTTGCAACATGGGCGCAACACTGGTCCCTTGCGGATGCTTGGCAAACCCGTAATCCTACCACCAGACTCTACTCGTTCCACTCAAGACCTCATGAACTTAGGGTGCGCCTGGACTGTTTCCTTTGCTCCCCTACCATCCTACCTATCATTTCAAACATGGACTATTTAGGTAGAACCATATCAGATCATGACGCCCACACAATAACGATCCGATGGCGCCCGCCACACCCTCCTGTCCCTAACTGGCGCCTCCCTAGGGATAGTCTCGACAACCCGGTTTTTAAGCAAACTCTAGCGGACCACATCCGCCATTATTTCCAGGAGAACACAGGCACGGCCACTACACGTGCGCAGGAGTGGGATGCCTTCAAGGTCGTAATGCACGGTACCTGCATTCGCCACATCACGGGAGTCCGACGGGTTCTGGAGCGGGACATCCAGAAGGCGGAACAAACGTTAGCCGAGCTTACCAAAGAGACCAACCCGGCTGACGCCACGCCGGCTCAGATAGCTGGCGCCGAGACTGCCTACGCGGAGGCGCTGGCAAGTATGCGCCGATATAATTTTGTGGCGTATGCAGCTCGGGTCTATAAAGAGGGCGACCGGGCGGGCACGTTATTAGTATGGCTTGTTAAGCAGGATTCGACCCTTCCGCCCATCACGGCCATTCGTAATGCTCAAGGAACTCTGTTATACTCACAGGACTTGGTTCTCAAAGCTTTTCAGGAGCATTACACGCTATTATATGCCAGCCCCCACCCCCAGAATCGGACGACATCCTTTCCGATTTCCTAGATCGCTTCCAGCTGCCCCACATAGATCTTGACACACGCCAAGACCTCGACGGGCCTATCAAGGCGACCGAAATTAGGCACGCAATGAAGACACTAGCTACCCACAAGGCCCCTGGTTTAGATGGCCTTCCGCTAGAATGTTATCACGCCTTCGCGTCCCAATTAGTCCCCCAGCTGGAGTCACAATTGCAGGCAGCCCTAGACGAGGGGGCTTTACCCCAATCCATATGCGAATCAGTCATAGTGTCCCTTCTCAAGCCGGATAGGGACCCTCACCAACTGGGCTCCTATCGACCCATAGCCTTATTGCCAGCAGACTATAACATTTACGGGAAAATCCTGGTGGATAGGTACGCTACGGTCCTTCCGCAGCTAATCCACCTGGATCGGAGCGGATTCGTCCCAGGCAGGCATACCTCTTATAACATCCGGGGGCTGTTCAACGTCCAGGACCAGATACGGGATCGGTTCCCCCGGGCGGCGTGTCTGGTGCTGGACCTCAAAAAAGCGTTTGACACTCTCTCGTGGGCCTACCTGTTTCGGGTCCTGCAATGCATGGGCATAGGACCCAGGCTACAAGCCTACACTCAGCTCAGCTACTCCACGCCCAGCTCCAGAGCGCGACTGGGCTCCCTTATTTTGGCCTCCTTTCCATTCTGTCGTGGCACCAGACAAGGATGTCCACTCTCCCCCTTACTTTTCGCCATGGCGATGGAGCCTTTGGCGACTCTCCTCCGTGCCGCGGGTGAGGAGTGGGGTATCCCAATAGGCGATTCCACCCACTCAGTATCGTTATATGCTGGCGACGTGCTTATATATGTCCGGGATATTACAGCCGATTTAACTCCTATACTGCGTATCCTACAAGACTTTGCGGAAGTGGCGGGACTCAAAGTCAACTGGCCCAAATCCACTGTCTATCCCCTGGTGCAGGCAATGCCCCACTCTCAGCTACGAATGGGTAACGTTGACATCTCGTGGAGCCCCCAAGCGGTTCGCTACCTAGGAGTTAGACTATACCATACACCACAGGATATATACGAGGGGAACTACCGCAAACTACTAGCTAGCATTCGATCCTCTGTCCACTTTTGGAAAGACCTTCCACTGGCGGTCACGGGGAAGATAGCGGTCGCAAAAATGATCCTCGTTCCGCGCCTGCTATATCTCTTCTCCAATCTCCCGGTAGACCCCCACGATCCCTATTTCGTGAGCTTGACGCCCTGCTGGGGACCCTCATCTGGGGTTCTGGCCGCCGGCGTATTGCTCTGGCAAAACTACAGCTGCCCCTTGACGAAGGTGGGCTAGTGGCCCCATCATTTGAGGCGTATTTCTTGGCAGCCCAGATGCAGTGGGTGTCTCGCTGGACGGCGGGTCGGGCACAGAGGGAACTGATCACTACAACAGGGCACATTCAAACCCCTGTTATTCACCGTATGTTGTTACCAGGGGCAGCGCTGATGCCGACTAAGCCCCTCCAAGTGATGACTGCGCGTGCCTGTCTGGCACGTATTCATCGTATGAATCGGGCTGCGCCCCTGTACTCCCCACTTCTGCCACTGATAGGGTTCCCCAAGGGCCGGGTACATTACACAGAGAGATTGTTGCAAATATGGACGGATCACGCCGTGACGGAGGTGGGGGCGTTGTTTTTTGAGGGACAATTGCAGACTTTTGAAGCGCTTGTTGACGACTTCGAACTTCCCAGGGGACAGTTCCTACTGTATAGACAACTCCTAACAGACTGCCGCAAGCAGTGGCGCGCGATTGACACGGAACATCCCACGCATCCGGTAATCCATGCGATCCTGCAGATGGGGCCATGGTGCCACTTAGTCACCTGGATCTATAAAGCCATACGGACCCTAAAACAACCCACACTTGCACCCCTCAGAGAACACTGGGAAACTGACTTTCGCAGACCACTACATGACAGGGAATGGACCAGGGCCCTTGAGCATACCAAGAAGGTATCTCGCAATTACCGCTTTAAGAATATACAATTGCACATCCTGCATAGGGCATACCTCACTCCCGAAAAACTGCAGAAGTATTTCCCTGACAACTCGTTTGCTTGCCCCAGGTGCCTGGAGCCCACTGCCTCTTTCATACACCTGTTCTGGGATTGTCCGACGCTTCACAGTTACTGGCACGCGATCCACACCGCCCTTCGCACGGTCACAGGGCTACAGGACCTATATACATGGGAGGCTAGCGCCCTGGGCATCCACAAGCGACACAATCACATGGAAGTAGTGAGGCGGTTTACTTCCTTGGTGCTCCTCCTGGCCAAACGGTGCATCACCATGCACTGGAAGACACTGGAAGGGCCTCCCCTTGCGGCATGGGTGGGCGCAGTCAAAAAGTGGGGTAAGGCAGAGGAAGAGCTACTCCGAGCGGAAGAATCCCAGGGACTTCGCAAACACCCGATTTCCCTGCCCTGGGCCATGCTACTGTATTCCTTCGCGCAGGAAATGATAACGGTGGCGGGACCACGAACTATTGGTTCCCCCGGGGCCCCCATGGCCCATGAGTCCACCCAGGGGACTCATGGGCCATGGGATGTACAGGGGGTCCAGACCCCCTGTACATGGGATGTACAGGGGGTCCAGACGCCCGGCGGGCCGTAATTGCAGACCGCGACTGTTCCTTCATCACGCCCTCGCACGGGCAGTGATCAGCGCTCCCGCCTCCCTCTTCCCCATCGCACCCGCGTAACTTCAACAACATACCTTGCAATGGTATAGCTCTCAAGCGCAAGATTAGTAGTGCTCATCCTCTGTGACACAGTGCACCCCCAGTTTATATATCCCCAGTTTGTTTATGGTTAACATGTGGCTGCAATCCCATAGCCCCTAGGATAAAATACAAGGGGGAATAAACATACCCCACAGCCCCAGCAAGGCGAAGCGACCACCACGCAAGCTGGTTGGGTATACTTCGGCACAGGCCTCGGGGGACTGCTGTCAGCTCATAGAGTGGGGGCCTACATACCCTAGGCTCACACGCTCAGAAGTCCACATAAGGCGCGATTGAGCGCTCTTGCTTGTATGTCTATATCAATCGCATTACCAGATGTGTTGTTGTATGTACCATAATATAAATGCCAATAAAAACGGTTCATAAAAAAGTATATATACACACAAATAATACACACATGTGTACACACACATGTACAAGCATGTGCCCACATGAGTACTCATACATGTGTATGTTATGTGTATGTTTACATGTACACATACATGTGTATGTGTACACATACACATAAGTACACACACATACACACATGAACAAACACATGTGTACAGAAACATACATATGCGCTTCTGTACACACACACACACACACACACACACACACACATAGGACTTGCCACCAAATATCTTTATCTATTGGTTTGCATTTTGATTTTGCTTATTCCCACCACATTATAACGCTGTAGGCTTTTATAAAAAAATATAATAAAAACAACTGTATATTATTGGCACAGTAGTAACATTGCAACTTTGCAATGCACTTGTTCTCACAATGTTATGTAATTTTATGTAAGAATAATGCATCAGAATTTTCTGAGTCTTTATGGGAAAAGAGAAAGAGGTATTGGCTTGGTGCACTCTTTATGGGGTTTTGTGAAGCCAAGAAGTAGTTAATTTAGTCTGACCAGGTTATATGCATTGAATATCAAATACCCATTTATAAAGCCAAATAAAATACAGACATAGCCAGTGAGTGCAGGATAGGAGGAAAGTGTTGTTAAAATCTAAAAGCCACATTAAGTAGGGTAGTAATATGCACCTGGTACTCTTCCAGGCATTTAGAAAGGATGCATTGTGCTTCTTTTCCGGAACCTTAAATAGCTTTGAGCTGGAAAATGTGATCATGGAAAGCATCTCTCTGGTTGTCTCTACCATATCCTTCTGGATTTCAGAGTCTCAGGTCAGGCCCACACCTTGTATTTGCTTTGTTCACCCTAAGTTGGCAGGGTATGCCGGGATGTGGATCCCTTGCTCACTTTGCCACTGGATTCAAGCTAGCCTGGCTTATGAAGGATGTTACCATCAACTCCTTGTGTTTGCTATGTCTTCCAACTTTACAAAGGTGCATTCTGTAGAATCAGATCCCATCCCCCAGTCAGGAAGTGTTCACCAACTTCAGTGGCCTTTAGCTCGCCAGTCTATTTTTATGCATATAGTTGCCTAGTTAGAGCCTGGCTTTACTTTTTAAATGTGTTTCCTTGCTAAAAGCTTGTGTGCAAACTCAAATTTAACAAGCTTTGAAGGGTGTTACCCCGAAACCAGTCCCAGGATGTTTGTTTCCGATCCAGGGAAGACATAGTTTGGCAGTTTGGGCTGGACTGTTCCCATGAGGCACAGGGTCAAGACTGTTTTGCATATAGCTGTGTCTGAACTGGGGTGACCAAGTGAGCTAAAGAATGGTGATGGATTCAACCCAGATCTGTGCCTGTGGGTGAATGCTGAAAAGTTTCAACACTCAGTCCATCATTTCCTTGTGTTTGCTTTGTTCGCCCTAAGTTGGCAGGGTATGCCCAGACGGGGGCCTCTTTCTCACTTTGCCACTGGATTCAAGCTTGCCTGGCTGATGAGGGGTATTACCCCAAAACCGGTCCCAGGATGCTTGTTTCCCATTCAGGGAAGACATGGCTTGGCAGTTTGGGCATGACTGTTCCAATGAGGCACAGGGTTAAGACTGATTTGCATATCACTGTGTCTGAACTGGAGTGGCAAATTGAGCTAAAGAATGATGATGAATTCACCTAGATCTGTGACTGGGAGTGAGTGTCTGAAAAGGTTCAGGGCTTCGTCCCTCATCTCCTTGTGTTTGCTTTATTCGCCCTAAGTTGGCAGGGTATCCCCAGATGTGGATCCATGGCTCACTTTGCCACTGGATTCAAGCTAGCCTGGCTGGTGAGGGGTGTTACCCCAAAACCAGTCCCAGGATGCTTGTTTCCAGTCCAGGGAAGACATGGCTTGGCAGTTCGGGCTGGACTGTTTCCATGAAGCACAGGGTCAAGACTGATTTGCATATAACTGTGTCTGAACTGGGGTGGTGAAGTGAGCTAACGAACGCTGATGGATTCAACCCAGACAGTAAATGGGGGTGAGTGTCTGAAAAGTTTCAGGGCTCCGTCCATCATCTCCTCGTGTGTGCTTTGTTCACCCTAAGTTGGCAGGGTATGCCAGATATGGGTCCCTTGCTCACTTTGGCACTGGATTCAAGCTATCCTGGCTAATGAGGGGTGTTACCCTGAAACCGGTCCCAGGATGCTTGTTTTCGGTCCAGGCAAGACATGGCTTGGCAGTTCGGGCTGGACTGATCCCATAAGGCACAGGGTCAAGACTGATTTGCATATAGCTGTTTCTGAACTGGGGTGGCGAAGTGAGCTAAAGAGCGATGATGGATTCAACCCAGATCTGTGACTGGGCGTGAGTGTCTGAAAAGTTTCAGCGCTCCGTCCATCATCTCCTTGTGTTTGCTTTGTTTGCCATAAGATGGCAGTGTATGCCCAGACATGGGTCCCTTGCTCACTTTGCCACTGGATTCAAGCTAACCTGGCTGATGAGGGATGTTACCATCAACTCCTTGTGTTTGCTATGTCTTCCAACTTTACAAAGGTGCATTCTGTAGAATCAGATCCCATCCCCCAGTCAGGAAGTGTTCACGAACTTCAGTGGCCTTTAGCTCGCCAGTCTATTTTTATGCATATAGTTGCCTAGTTAGAGCCTGGCTTTACTTTTTAAATGTGTTTCCTTGCTACAAGCTTGTGTGCAAACTCAAATTTAACAAGCATTGGCAAATCCAATAGGTCTCACCAATGTGAGAGCTATTGACTTTGGAAATATTTTTTAGCCACGTTGTACAGAAGGTACAAAACCTGGCTCTTCAGCATGGCTAAACATTAGAGGTGTGGAGTAGGGTGGTCTGTGGTAGAGTGGAATGGTGTATATTGGGGTAAGAGGAATGGGGTTGATTGAGGTAGAGTAGAGTGGGGGTAGAGTGGGGTAGAATGGAGTAGAGTGGAGAGGGTGGATTGGGGTATAGTGGATTGGGGGTAGAATGGGGTAGAATGGAGTGGGTGGATTTGTGGACATTGGAGTGGGGTAGTTTGGAGTGGGTTAGATTGGATAGGAGTGGGGTGGATTGGATTGGAGTGGGGTATAGCGGGGAGGGTAGATTGCAGTGGGGTAGATTAGAGTAAAGTGGGGTAGGGTAGGTTAGATTGGAGTGGAGTGGAGTGGAGTAGGGTGGTTTGGGATCTTGTGGGTTCAGTTAAACTGGAGTGGGTAGAGTTGAGTGGTACTATGGAGAGAAGTGGAGTGGGGTAGATTGTGTAGAGTGGTTGGAGTGGGATGGATTGGGTTAAAGTGGGGTAGATTGGAGAGGAGTAGTTTGGAGTGGAGCAGATAGGGGTAGATAGGAGTGGGGTAGATTGGAGTGTGGTAGATTGAAGTAGGGTAGACTGGGGTGTAGTAGATTGAAGTGGGGTAGATTGGCGTTGAGTGGGTTAGATTGGAGTGGAGTGAGGTAGATTGGAGTGAAGTGGAGTGGGCTAGAGTTTGGTAGAGTGGAGTGGAGTGTTGGAGAGCAAAGTGGGGTAAATTGGAATGAAGTGGAGTCGGTTAGATTGGGGTAGAGTGGGGCAGGTTGGACTGGGGTAGATAAGGGTGGAGTGGAGTAGATTGGAGTGGAGTGGGATAGAATGGAGTGGAATGGGGTAGATTGGTGTGGGGTAGATTGGGGTAGAGTCAAGTGCAGTGCCTAATTTATGTCAGTGGTTTCCGGTGCTAAGCACAACACATATTTGAACAGGACTCGGGCTATTGAATTTTTCTCCCTGCGTGATGGGCACAGTAATTATTAAAAAATATATGTGCCTACCTGTCCTCTCTTCCTCCTTCGGTTCGGATGCATCTCTGTCTGGTATGTCTTCAGAGGATGGCCCACCCAGGTCCAGGCATGATGACAGCATCACGTTAGTGATGTCAGTTGTGCACTCCTGCCTTTTCAGGGAGCATGCCATTCGCATTGGTTTCTTATTACAGATAAAGGCTGCTGATCGGTGAACTGGGGACAAGGCACTGAGGCAGGCTTGGTCCTAGAAATTTCAGGTCTCAGTCAGACAACACACTTGATACGACGTTATCGGAGTAATTAAAAAGTACATAGCTGCTTACTGTTTCAGCAACTCACAGGACGCATGCACTGAATCCAGCTGAAGCAGAAGCAGGACAGTGAGGGCCTGATATGCACAGCTCTTGATTTTGTTTGTATGTGGGGAGTGATATCATCAAGAATACACGTAGCTCCTTCTTAGGAGTCTTGAGGGATTTTAATGCTCTTATCACCCTTCTCCATTGATTTATTACGTGCTGTGAGAGGGCATTAAGACAATGCAAGGATGGCTAAAACAGGGCTCAATAAGATAGACCCAGACTGAGCTGTGGCCCGGATCAAGGACCCCTGACGTGCAGGTAGGGCAGTGGAGCTGACGGCTTGGTCTCACCCTGCCTCTCTTTTACCAGATCCTTGATCCTGTTTATTTATGTATTTTAAACCAACAGGTCTTAAGACCAGGCGCGGCCAGCTCGGATGACAGCGGTAGGGCAGTGGGGTGGGGCGGTTGACAGACGATGGGCAGGGTAAAATAAGATAACAAAATAAATAAAACCACTTACCTTGCGCCCGCTGCATCGCCGCTGATGTTTTTATCTCACTTTCCCTATCCAGTCGTCAGTCGACTTCCCCCTCCCCGATCCCGCCTCGCCGCCCCTTCGCTGTTACCTGTGCCAGCTGTATCTGCTTAAGGCGCACATCTTATTTTACTCTGGTGGTGGTAATTTCGCCTCCTACAGGTAGGTTTATTACTTTGGCAATGGTGAAAGCATGTAACTCGTCCTTCCACCCCACTTGCCCCTTGTCTGAGCAGTGCACACAGTGAAGTGTGTGCCTTAATTTCTGTTGTCGCCTTTGAGTAGTTTCAAGTTGTTATTTTAGAATATAAGCAGACAAAACAAGAAGAGTGGTTTGGGTAATCGGTTGCACAATCGTCGTTAAAAAACACACACAATATTATAGTCTACTTATGCAGAGGTCTGCCAGTCTGTGCGTTTGTTTCCACATGGGATCCCTTGTGTGTTGAGCCTCTGGCTGGTTTATGTTTGTTTTCGACTTACATTTTGACTTGAGTTTGCATTTTTACATAGTGTGAGATTGGGTGCATTCCTGCGTCACATCTGTTTGTCTGTTATGTAAGTGGAGCATACACTGATGTGGGAGTTCTTTGTTGCATAGGTTTCTGCGGTTTTTCGTCTGCACATGCGTGTGTGGGGGTGTTTGTGATTGCATGTATATGTATTTATATGTGCTTGTGCTTCCAGCTGCCACTCTCTTGAATAAGCTGTGAGTTTGTATATCGTTATTTCTATTGAAGAAGTGTGATTTAGTCCATTTACGTTCTATGCCTTGGCGTGTAAGAATATTTGCAATTGTGTGTGTCTGTCCCCTTGTGTGAGTCAGGTCGCAGCAGTGTAAGAATCTGCATTTGTGTGCATTGTGTGAGAGACAGAGCCTACCCATGTATTTGGTCGAACTGGTAAGCGATTCATCCTAAGAAAAAAACACGAGCCAGTGGCTACAAAAACAGTCCAGTTACTTTCTGTTTTCTTCTGAAATGAGGTGCATAAGCCAAAATAAGTTGGGTGAAATGCGCCTCTACTGAAGCGAATGAATGGCAACAGTAAAGTACTTAAGTCCCATGGTAAGAGTGCCGACACCCGCTGCCCGGCCATCCAGGGTGATGTCCAGGGTGATGTCATGAGAGAACTGTGAAAGTGACACATTTGAGGGAGATCTGGCCAGGCTCTCTATCACAAGTCTCTGGAATGACAGATGTATATACTCTGCATAAAAGTGGTTGGTTGGTTTAACACCACGAGGCCATACTGCATTGATATAAGCTTTCTGCAAGAAATGCTTGTTTTAATATCAGGGAAATCAACCATAAAAACGGGCCCAGCAGACCATAAAACAGGCTTACCGATCGGGCTTTGTCTGATTGCCCTTTAGGTCACTGTCTGACCCTACTATCGACCACCCAAATGGAGATATTCTGAGCTATTCTCACTGGAAGTACCATGTAGTCTCCTCTGCACAGGACCTCCACTATGGACCTCCTCGACCCTGGCTCGAGTTGTGTTTTCCATCCGCCCTGCACAAGGCTTTTCCATTTGCTATGTGCATCAGGTCAGAGAATCAAAATGGTTGCATGCCTTGTTGCACCCCCAAGCTCCTGTTTATTTTTTACCAATTTAAAACAGCTTCCTGTCACCATGAGGTATTCACGCGCTTTACATAGTAAAAATATCGCTATTCATGACAATATCAAGCGAGCACAAGGAGGAGTGGGAGGAGAAGAGAGGATAAAAAGCTACTTCAGTTGCCCCGAAATAAAGTGTCTAAATTCTGAACACTTGATTTGGTGGTGTGTTCATGACTTCAATGGGGTGATCCCAGTCAGTTCTGAACCAGTAGTGAAGATAGGGCCATTCCTGATGAAACTGTCGAAGAACCAGGATTACAGAAATACGTTTTGAAGAAGTAGATCTTCAGACCTTTTCTGAATTATAAGATTTTGGCTAGTTAACTAGTGAGTTAGAGGTGCTAGAGACTGGACCAGATAAGGATTGTTTCAGGTCTTGAGAAGATCCGACCATCAGCTTTTCCAGGATCTGAGAAGTCTTACTTCTGAATTGTCTTAAACCTCCTGAAATAACCAGGAGATCTGCTGGGTAGGTTGGTTTGCAAAGGCACCTCCTGGCAAACTACTGTTTGGGGAATGAAGTTCCATTGGCTGCTGAGAGTCCTTGGGGGCCAATAACCATTCCTGTTACCACGAGTGAGTACCACACAGCCAGATTTCTGAGAGCTCGTCGGAGGCCCGCCCTTTTTACCCACCACTCTGCACATTCGCCTTCCAGCGTGTTACCGGTTGGGGGGTGAAGACCCCTCGGATGCTGAGGGTCATTGGTACTGGAATATTTCACATGTCCCCTTTACGTGCATTAGTCATTTTAGTTTATTTATTCCAAAATTATGCTTTAAATGCACTTTTTATTTTTTTTCAAAAATGCTCTCGGGGAGGGGGAAAGCTTCTAATAAAATCTTACTTGACGAAGGCTCCCAGGCTGAAATTCAGATTTGGTATTACATCTGGCTTTCAGCACTACCAGTTGAGGATGCATGTGCAGACAATATAGAAAGTGGTGGAGCCAGTAGAGGAAGTGGGAGGAGCTGGGGGAAGTGGATGTGGCCTTGTAAAAAGACTTGAGCACCAGCACTTAATATTTTACAAATTAAGCAATAGTGGAGCGGTATATATTGGGGTAAACTGGAGTCGGGTAGATTAGGGAAGAGTGGAGTGCAGTAGATTGAGGTAGATTGGAGTGGAGAATAGTAGAATGTATGGGGTACTCTAGGGTGGTGTGGGGTAGATTGGAGTAGGGTAGATTGGGTGGAATATGGCAGGGCAGATTGGAGTGAAGTTGTGTAAATTAGAATGAGATAGATAGGAGTGGGGCAGTTTGAAGTGGGGTAGATTGGAGTGGAGTAGATTGAAGTTGAGTAGAGTGGTGTGAGGCAGATTGGGATGAGGTGGGTGTTAGATTTGGGGGTCTCTAGTTTGCAGGGGTAGGTACCTTTGAACAAATAGGGACCCTTGCGTCTAGTCAGGTTAAGGGGGTACACTCCTAAAATTACCCCTGCTCACCCCCTTGGTAGCTTGGCACGAGCAGGCAGGCTTATCTCAGAGGCAGTGTGTAAAGCATTTGTGAACACATACAGTAATATAGTGACAACACTACAAAGGGACGCCACACAGGTTGTATTATAAAAATAGGTATCTTTCATATAGATTTAACACAAGCCCATAAACAACAAAAATCCACAATACTGTACTTTAAAAGTGGTAGAAATAGCTTAGTTCTCTTAAGATGGTAAATGCGAAACGTTATGTTCAATGTACCTTTTGATGCGTAACGCTATACAACAAAAGAGTTGCAGGGAGGGTGATGCGTTGGTTCTTTACACACAAGAACGGAGATGCGTCGGTTCCTTACTCCAGGGGAGGTGATGCGTCGGTTCCCTACTGCTGCGTAGGGGACGGTGAGGCGTCGGTTCCTTACCAGAGGGGAGGAGATGCGTTGGTTCTTCTCTGCGTGGGGAGGTGATGCGACAGTTTCTTACTGCGCTTCTGTGGCGATGCGGCTAGCAACGCCGTGATGCGATTAAGATCCGGTGCAATGAAACAAAGATGGCATCTTCTTGATGTTGCGACAATGAAGGGGTGATGCATGCACGCCCGCTAGCCATGCGGCGACTCGGTGAATCTTCTTGAGCAGCGACAGGCCCTGCAACACACTTCTCTGGTGATGCGACGGTGTCTGCTGCGACGGCGACACTCTTCTCCAGGGATGGGGCACCTCGGTGATGCGATGCGACAGCGGCGGCACGCTTCCTCAGCGATGCGACGACAGTGGCTGCGGCAGCGACATGCTTCTCCGGTGATGCGACGGCGTCTGCTGTGACGGCGACGCTCTTCTCCGGTGATGCGAGGCGCTTCGGGTGATGTGATGGCGACAGCGGCGGCACGCTTCTCTGGTGATGCGGTGGCGTCTTCTGCGACGGCGACACTTTTCTCCGGTGATGCGACATCAACTGCTGAGGAGGCGACATGCTTCTTCGTCTTGAGTCGCGCTCCCAGCGACACGCAGTCTCTCAGAAGGCCCAGCTCACCAGCAGGCACTTCAATTCCTAGCAAGGGAAGGCAGGGGAAAGCTGGTGGGTGAAGTCTGTTGTCCCTGAGACTTCAGCAGGAGGCAAGCTCTAGTTCAAGCCCTTGGAGATCTTCTTACAAGTTGATGAATGTAGCACAAAGTCCTTTCTCCTTCCTTTGGCAATCAGGTAACCACTGCAGACCAATCCTCAAACAGCACACAGCATAGGGATAGTCTCCCCCTGCAGTCTCTCTCTCTCCGGTTCCATTCCTCAGCAAAGGTTCTTCTTGTTTTCCCAGAAGTGATCTAATGTCTTGGGGTCTGGGCCCCAGTATTTATACTCATATTCTCTTTCTCCTCTGAAGACAGAGAGGCCTTTGCCTAGTCCAAACCAATTCTGGTCAGTCTTGGAGCACTTTGTTTACAGGACTCCTTCTTTCCTTTGACAGTGTGGACCAGGGACATCAGACGCACCACAGGAGGTGGAGCCATCATTGTGGAAGGCAGGCACAGCCCTATTCAGACCCAGGTGCAACTCCTCCCACCCATCTACATGCAGATAGCTCTATTCAGCCCTGTAGCGACTCACCCTGTCTCCAGGAATTCCCCCAGGCGCTGTCACTCAAACTCCAGACAAGGAATACACAACCTAGCAGAGGCAGGCTTGGATAGTTAGCCAAGAAAATACCTACTTTCTAAAAGTGGTATTTTCAAACACAGAATGTTGAAACCAACTTCACTAAAAGATGTATTTTATCATTCTGAGTTCAGGCATACTAAACTCGAATTTCTACCATGTTCCCTGAGTCAGTTAGGATTATAAGATGTTATAATCAAACTGCCCATTCTGGCCTATGGGGAACAGGTAGCCTTGCAATAGTGAAAAACGGAAATGGCTGTAATTCACTATTAGGACACGCCACACACATCAGGGCATGTCCTACCTTTTACTTACAATGCACCCTGCCCTTGGGCCTACCATAGCGGTGTCTGATATGAAGAAAAGGGAAGGTTTAGGGACTGGCAAGAGGGTGCACTTTTCAGTCAGTGTGGCAGTCACAGACTGCACACAGGCCCTACAATGGCAGGCCTGAGACACACTTTATAAGCTGCTTCTGTGGGTGGCACAACCAGTGCTGCAAACCCACCAGCAGCATTTGATTTACAAGCCCTGGGCACACGCAGTGCACTGTACTAGGGTCTGACAAGTAAACAAAATAAGTCAATCATGGAGTCACTAATCCATACACCAATTTACCATAGGGAGCACTTGCACTGTGGCACTGATTAGCAGTGGCACAGTGTCCAAAGCATCTAAAACCAGCAAAAACACATGAGGCAACAGCAAAAAATGGAAGGGAGATCCACGTCAATGGTTCCAGGTCTAACAGTGGGTAGATTGGATTAGGGTGGAGTAGATTGGAGTGGAGTAGATTGAGGTAGCTTAAAGAATGGTAGATTGGAGTGGGGCAGATTGGTTGGAGTAGAAAGGAGTAGTGTAGTTTGTGGTGGATTGTGTTAGGATATATTGGAGTGGTGTGGATTGGGATAGATTGGTCTGGAGTGGGTTAGAGTTGAGTGCCATGAGGTACATTGGAGTGAATTAGAGTGGGGTAGAGTGGAATGGAGTGTTTTAGATTGGGGCACAGTGGAGCGGAGTACATTTTAGTGAGTAGACTGTAGTGGTGTAGATTGGATTACAGTGAAGTAGGATATATTGGAGTGAAGTGGAGTGGAGTGGAGTGGAATGGAGTTGGAGTTGGATAGATTGAAGTGGAGTCAAGAGTGGAGTGAGATAGATTGGGAAAGAGTGGAGTGGAGTAAATTAGGGTGAAGTGGAGTAGGGTAGATTTGGTGCATTACAGTAGGGTAGATTGGAATTAAGTGGGGTACATTGAAGTGGGGTAGATAGTAGAGGGATGATTGGAGTGGAGTAGGGTGAATTGGAGTGGGGTGGATTGGAATGTGCTAGAGTGGGTTGGGGGAAGGGGAAATGGGGTAGATTGGGGTAGAGTAGGATAGATTAGAGTGGAGTAGATAAGGGTAGATTGGGGAAGTAGATTGGGAGGTGTAGGTTGGGAAGGGGTGGATTCTGGAGGGGTGGAGTGGGTTAGACTAAGGTGGAGTGGGTTAGAATGGAGTGAAGTGTGATAGATTGGAGTGGAGTAGGGTAGATTTGAGTGAAGCAGGGTAGATTTCAGTGGAGTGGAGTATGGTAGAGTAGAGTGGGGTAGATTAGATTGGAGTTGAGTAGAATGTGGTAGATTGGAGTGGGGTAGATTGTGGTGGAGTGGGGTAGAGTGTAGTAGGATGGATTAGAGAGGAGTAGGATAGATTGCAGTGGAGGTTGCCCTTATCACTCGCGCTGACGCGACCGCGCAGCGCTTGCCTTCCTGTCAGAGCTGCGTTTAACGCCTGACAGGCAGGACAATCTGCTCTCGCTGGGGAAATTGTTGTTCATTTGCACATTGAGTTGGAACTAGTTATCTGCTCAAAATTGCACTTTCTGCTCTTTTGCACATGTACTGTTTTTAAAAATTGTTTTTTAGTAAACGGAATTTTAGCTGCCCTTCTATAAATTGATTTTAGCACTCCTTTATTCCTGTCATCTGTGGGTATTGATTTGTCTCTCCTGTGCTTGCCATACTCCGCGGTAAAAGCGGAAGTGGACGCTGTTGAGACGCGAGGTCAGCACTCTAGTTGTTCTTCTCAGCTGCCCTTATCACTCGCGCTGACGCGACCGCGCAGCGCTTGCCTTCCTGTCAGAGCTGCGTTTAACGCCTGACAGGCAGGACAATCTGCTCTCGCTGGGGAAATTGTTGTTCATTTGCACATTGAGTTGGAACTAGTTATCTGCTCAAAATTGCACTTTCTGCTCTTTTGCACATGTACTGTTTTTAAAAATTGTTTTTTAGTAAACGGAATTTTAGCTGCCCTTCTATAAATTGATTTTAGCACTCCTTTATTCCTGTCATCTGTGGGTATTGATTTGTGTCTCCTGTGCTTGCCATACTCCGCGGTAAAAGCGGAAGTGGACGCTGTTGAGACGCGAGGTCAGCACTCTAGTTGTTCTTCTCAGCTGCCCTTATCACTCGCGCTGACGCGACCGCGCAGCGGACGCGCGCAGTGGGCGCGCCGCTGGCGCGCCAAAGGCGCGCCTAAGGCAAGCCCGTCTGCGCCCGTCCGCGCTCCGTCCGGGCTGAGGGCACTGTCCCCTGGCCCTACCACCTCAGGAACAATTAGGTTTACCAGAGAGGTTCTCCTCCGGTTAAATTCAAACAGAGGTAACATGTGCTGCCCTAGAATATGTCCTGAGATATTTATTAAAGGAAATTGTGCGCCATGTACAAGGTGCTCTGATAAAACTATCATTTGTTTTTTCTGACAATGCTACTAGAAGCAAACCCAAGGCTAAAGTAAAGAATGTTATGCCACCAATACAAGCTTTGCTTCTCAATGCTAGGTCACTTATTAAACATAGTGACAAATGTGCACTTTTAATTGAACAAAATGGTATTAAAATGGCTTTCATCACCGAATCTTGGTCTGATGAAGCATCTGGCCCTGACCTCGTTAATGCATTGCCACCTGGGAACCTATGCTTTACGCTAGACAGACCAGGCAGGAAAGGGGGAGGATTAGCTATAATTTATCATAACTCCTTAAATCCCTCCTTCTGCCCAGTACTAAATCAGGCATGCGAAGCATTGGCAATGGACGTTAATATCTCTCCTCATGACACTTTCCACGCTATTCTTTTATATCGCCCCCCTGGAACAAGGGGCGCATTTTTAGAATCAGCGGGTCTGTTCCTTGAGGAAGGACTATGTGTCAACTCGTTCACCATTTTAGGTGATTTTAACTTTCACTTGGAAGATGAACAGGATGCAGATAAAGTCAAGCTTCAGGAAATCTTCGCAGGGGGGGATCTCATTCAATTAGTCTCAGTCCCCACTCATAAGGCTGGCCACCCCCTGGACGGCATCTTCTCCAATAATCCTCTTATGAAGATTAGTAAGGTACTTCCCGTTTCATGGTCTGACCACTCAGCCATCTTTTTTGAGATTCCCATAACCGGATCCCCTAAGCCATCTAGCACACCTCTTCCTAAATTTAACACCAGGACATGGAAGAATATTAATAGAGAGAACTTAGAAAACCATCTAAAGTCTACTCTGAAAGTCTGGTCCGCTTCTTCTGATGAGGCCGCTTTGGAGTACACAGACTGGCTAGCGTCAGCCTGTAATGAGGTGGCTTCTATTAAAGCCTGTACCTTTAAGAGAACAACACCCTCGGCTCCCTG